>NC_055999.1:64868997-65475124 GCF_018446385.1 Zingiber officinale | reverse complement strand
CAGGACTGCATGGCGAGGCACATGGCCTTCTTGGGTATAGGAGCATCCACCACTGCGTAGACATTCTCAGCCTAGATTACTAGGACACAATTTCCTTCTATAATCAACAACACATACTATAAGTAATATCATTTCTCAACTTATCGGGCTTATTGATTTATCAAGCTAAATCTCACCCTTTGATAAGTTAAAGAAATAGATACTAAATATATATGCTTGTTATTATATTAGGATTAAGAGTACACACTTCCATAATAACTAAGGTCTAGTTCTTTTATTAAGTCAGTATAAAAAGAACTTACCTAAAATGGTCCTACTCAATACACTTAGAGTGTACTAGTGTAATTTATTAGTCAAGATAAACTAATACCTAATTACACTATGACTATACTAATGGTTTGTTCTTTTCCATCTTAGTCGTGAGCAACTGTTTATAATTTATAAAGAGCTAATAACATGATCTTCTGTGTGTGACACCACACACCATGTTATCTACTTTATAAATTGAACAACTATATTCAACAAATAAATATAGACATTTGACCATTGTGATTCTTTTATTTCAAAAATAAATGTTTACAAAAGCTAGGCTTTTAGTATACACTCTAACAATCTCCCACTTATACTAAAAGACTAAGCTGCCATATCTGCTGTCATACATCTGATTCTCATCCCCTCCACATATCGATCAAAAGCTTTCGCCGGAAGGGCCTTAGTGAAAGGATCTGCCAGGTTATCTGCTGATGCAATCTTGGCGACGACAACTTCTCCTCGCTTGACGATGTCTCGTATCAGGTGGTACTTGCGCTCTATATGTTTACTCGCCTTATGGACTCGTGGTTCCTTTGAGTTTGCAACTGTACCGCTATTATCACAATAAATTGTGATGATTTTGGGCAAACCAGGAATCACATCTAAGTCCATTAGAAAGTTCCTGAGCCATACAGCTTCTTTAGCTGCCTCAGAGGCTGCCACATACTCAACTTCCATGGTTGACTCTAAAATGTATTTCTGCTTAACACTCCTCCTTGCAATGGCTCCATGATAATCATGATTTTACTGCATTATTTTGATTCATATATGCATGGTTTGATGTTGATTTCATACGTTAAAATCATGGTTATATCACATTTTGTGCATTGTGTGTATTTTTGGACTTAATTGCAAATTACTTTATTTTTATATTATTTGATGCTAATATTTGATTCTTATTTTGTAGGCATCAAAGGATCTTGAATTTGGATCTATTTGGACCGAAATTGGGCTCAAATCGAAGTTCAAACAAGAAGATCAAGCTTTGAAGTATTATGGGCCGTTTATCAAGAATAGGATAGATCTGGACCATCCGTTGAAGATCTGGCTGATTCAACTTAATGGGGAGCAGATCTGAGCCATTGATGAAGATCCAGAAGTTTTGATCCAGATCTGAGTTCATCTGGCCATTGATCAAGCCGAATTAATCTGTGCCGTTCAATGAAGACTGGGCCGATCTGGGCCATCCAGTGATGATCTGATCGATCCGACTACGGGAGGGTAGATCCAGACCCTAGAGCAAGATCAGTACCTTCAGATCGGATTTTGGGCAAACTTTCACCGTTGATTTAGCTCCAAATCAATCCCAGCCGTCCGTTCAGATCCAGATCTAATTCAAAACAGAAGCTACAGTACCCAGCTTCCTTCGTCGATCTCCACAACACTGTTTGCGTCCCGCGGCGTTCTTCTCCAGCGAGATTCCGACCCCATCTCGATCTCTAGATCAATTTTCCGGCCAATTTCATCGCCGACGACGTTCTTAGCTGCTTGCTACCATCTCCTGATGATCTGACCTCGGTTCAAGGTGTTCCTGCAGTGAGGATTCTGCTCCGCAACTCTTTGCTTCTGGCGCTGCCGATTGTGAGGTGTTCCTCCAATCGGTGGTTCCGCTTCCATCAGTAAGCTTTGGCGGTGTTCCTCCACTGCTACTGGACCATTCCCGACGACATTCCATCCATCATCTTCTCCACATCAGATCTGAGGTTGCAGCTCACAGATTTTCAGATTTCTTGAGTTGGGCGGCTCCGATTTTCACTAGTTCTGTTTGGAGTGGTCTCCGATGGCGCTGGTAAAGGTTGAGCTGAGTGTAGCTACTGAGATTGTCTTCTCCGATTACAGTTGGAGTGTTCTCCGTTGTTTCCTTGTGTGACGGCAAGGAGAAGTTGCCGTGAGACTTGGTTTGGTGTTGAGATGGTTTAGGGTTTAATTTCTGCATTCTTTTACTGTTGATAGATTTACATTTCGGTTTATGTTAGTTGAATTCATTAATATAGTTCTTTGTTTAGCTTAATTGTTGCAATTCAAGTGTAGTGAGTAATTTAGTTTTAATTGCTTTCGAAGTTGTTGTTAATTTTGCTTTAGCTTAAATTTCAATATTGTTGAGTAGTTAGTTTCTGTAGTTAAGATTAAATTCTGCTTAAGATTAGATTTATCTTATGTCTTGTTATTTCATTGCTTAGTTTAAGTGTGTTAATGATTTAATCACGACGTAGGGTGACAATACGTTATGATTGGATTATTGGCACCGAGTTTGGTTTCATTTATGCATTAGAATAATTTCTTATCCGTTGTGCTTTACTTTTGTAGATTTAGATTCAGGCTTAAATCCCCCCAACTCCATTTTTATATCGAAACCCCAAAAATAGAAATAAAAAGACAATCCTAAATTACATTCTACCGTTGGTTCCTCGGGATCGATCCTGGGCTCGTTACTACAACGTTATTGCAAAATTAAGGGGTTCAGTGAGTGAAATATTAAATTGTTAATTTGATAAGCCTATTTGTGACATTTAATATAGATTTTAGGCATTATCAAATTTTGGCGCCGTTGCCGGGGAGAATTGTAATATGCAATGTTTAATAATTTTAGGATTGTTGTTTTGATTGCTTTCATGATTATATATTCATGTGTTTGATTGTATTTGTTCCTGAGTTTTCTGATTTTATTTGCTAGTATTTCAGTGTAAGAACAGGAAATTATTTTGACCATGGATCCATATCATCAGTATTTTGGAGATGGGATGGAGAATTATTTTTATCAATCTCAGACTCAGTTCTATCAGTCCTACCTACCTATGGAGCAGCGGAATAGGTATGCGGATGCACAAGAACAAATTGAAGAATCAATGTGGAAATGCAATGAAGTTATGCAACAAATGAAAGAGCATCAAGAGCAGCAATTTGCAAGGATACAGAATATTCAGAGTCAGTTAGATTAGATTGCATCATCTATTAATCAGTTACAAAAACAAAGAGCCAGTGAAGAGGTGGATTGTGGAGATCTTGTCAGGCCTGACACTACTTCTATTTCTTCACAAGAATTTTCTAATATTATTTGTGATGATGATGTAATTGTTCAAATTGTTGATTCTACTGATGCTGTTGCTTTAGATGTTGTTGAAGATGCAGGTATTGTTGCAGAAGATGATGTAAGTGTAGGGACTTGTGCTATGGAGCCAAGCACCCAAGAATCACTACATGAAGTTGTACATTCACCAGAATTAGAGTCTGAGCATTTATTTGAGGAGAAAGAGGTAACAAACACCACTCCAGGTACCTCTCAAGATGACAAGGTGAGTATTTTGTGTGATTTTTCAAAAAATTTCATAGAGGTACCATTTATTGATTTTATTAGATGTGAATCATTTCTTGAAATATCTTTTGCCCATACTAATATTCTCCTATTTTCTTTTTGTCCCACTTGCATGTGGGAGGTGTTTATTTTTATTGATGTTGTAGGAGAACATGAGCTTCCGGAGTGGGTGCTAAAACCGAACCGATTAAGACCTCCGGAGAGAGTTTTGAAAGGAAAAATGAGTAATAAGAAGGATTTGATTAGAACCATGATTACTCCACTTCCGGGGTGGATTCTTCTTTTTGAACCTTCTTCGACCACCGGGAAATGAAAGGGGAGTTGGTTCTAATTTAGCTTCCTTTTGCATTTTAATTCATGCTTGTGTTTAGTTTTTGCTTTAATAAATTATTTATACGTTTCTTTGGTTTCATACTTTGCATTTGCACTTTGTTTTTACATTTGGCATTTTACTTTCATACTTTGCATTTTGTTTAGTATATAGCATGTCATTTGAATAAAAGTCTCCATGAATTGTTTAGTGATATTTTTAAGATGGTAAAAGTTGTTTTAAATTTGATCATCAATTTTAGGTCATTTGACATGATTGGATGCTTTTCTTACATGATATTGGTTAATTTGGTGATGGATTCCAATTTGGTAAATTGAGCTTGATTGTATAAAAAAATACCTAGAGAGGACCACTTTAAGCCTATACACTATTATTTTCTTTTGTGTGGCATGCACTTACAACAATTGAAACTCTAGAACTTGCTTATCTTCTTTTCAAGGTCACAATAGCATAAGTATGCATGGAAAGGAAGGATGAATTCTTTTCTTTTGCCTATTTCAAATTCCAATTCATTTTTCCACAATTTCCTTTAAGCATTCTCATCTTTCATTTTAACCTTTAATTCCCTTTTGCTTGGTCCATTCATTGAGGGTTTTGGTTGACTATCTTGATGAGTTAGATTGTTCGATGATGGACAATGATTTAAGTGTGGGGGAAAATTAGCTTATGCTCAGAGATTTTGAAGATAAGGGATGGTTCCATAAGTTTTGAATGGTGATTTTTGAGAGAGATGTGGTCCAATCAGGGTTTTGACTATAGAAACTTGATACAATGTGCAGTAATGGAAGCTGAATTTCAAGTTCTGTTTTAAGTTTCTAATATCTAGAGAGTTAACATTTGATATAGCTGAAAAGGAGCAAAAGTTTGAATTTGGTGCCAACTTCATATGAAATTTCTGAACAGCAATAATTTGAATTCAAGTTTACATCAGTTCAATCTTAATGGTATTTGTGAATGAGCCTAATTTTCTAGAATTTAAGCTAGAAATTGCCAAGTTTCCAGCTTCAAAACTATCCATCAGTTCAGCAAAATACAAAGTTTCAGAAACAAGATGCTGAAATCTGCTGGAAACTGATACAATTCTGCAGGAATAGATACTGAAATTGTGGAATAAGGAAAGGCTGAAGGAATGTTAGTGAATATGACTGCATATGAACATTACTGGAGACAATAAAAAGGTTTGCTTAGAGTAGGCTGCAGAAACATAAATCTGCAGAGAATGGAAGGCTGCAGAAACAAGGGATCCTGAGATTGAAGTATCAATTGTGTGCCAAGTTCTTCTTGTAACCCTCTGATCAGTAAATGCTGCAAATGAAAACCTTTATTCCTCATTCATGAATGGTATTCAAGTTTCAATAGTTGAAAATCTGAAAATCTGCACATCTAAGTTTTGAAATTCAGAAACTGAAAATTGTTAATGTTGGAATTGGAATCTAGAAAACCAGAATTCAGTTTCAAAACTTCTCAATCAAGGGAATTCTGATTTTCTAACAGGAAAAGGAACAAATCTGCTGTTGAATCTGAAATCAGAAACAACTTGTTTGCTTAAATCTGAAATATTTGGGTGATAGGAGATTGAGTACCAGAATTTTGAACTTGCTAGAATTTTTATGAGTCAGATGTTCAAAGTTTAGTGCCAAGCTTTGGCTGTTCTATACCAATATCAGCCAATGGTTGAACCAATTGAAAAATATACATTAGAATCAAGAAGAAGAAAATGAGAAGATGCAGCATGCAGGATGAATTAATTATGGTGCTGAATTCTGCAGAAAGGGAAATTGCTGCATGACCATTGTAAGCCGAATTCTTAAGTGAGATCTGAAATGGAAAAAAAAAAAGAAACATTTGCTACAAGGATAGAATGAACACGGTGCATAATGCAGAAAATGCAGAAATCAGCAGGTGCACAAAGAAAAGGCTGTGGAAATCTGCAGAATTGTAGTGCAGAGTTGAAAAATCTGTATCAGTTTTGTATCAAGATTTGGAAGCAATATCCAAATGAGTGGAGGCTTAATTGAATATTAAGAAGGTGCTGAAAACAAATGGTATGTTATCTTTCATGCAATCTGCAAAACAAGGAAGGATGATTTCAGCACAGAATTCATCCTGGACACAAAGAAATGCCAGGATAGGGAGTTGTTGTGGCTACTGGAAATTGATCACAATGGACTATAATTCAGAATTCAATTGGAGGGTATCATTAAATCTGAGAAGAACGGTTGTACAATGCAGAAAAATACAGAATCAGCAGGAATCTGTTTTAAAAAAAATCATGCAGGAATTTGTTGAAGATGCAGGATTTTGTGCCAAGGAGTATCAAAAATTCAGAAGCAGTATCAAGAAAAGGAGAAGATATGGTGAAGATTTCAAGAGTGAAGGAACAAATGGTAATCTTGCATCATTAACCTCTACAGATTCTGATTCCAAATTACTGAAAAGATGCAGTGAGCTATAGGAATGTGCAGAAATGAACAAATGATGTAAGTTGCAGAAATGAAATTTATATAGGAGATGTGCTAGTTTGTGCCATACTATGCAAGAGCAAAACTGTTCTAAATTCCTGGATTTCATTTTCTATGATTGAGGAAGTAACTCAGAATTTCTGAAACTAGGAAATGCAGGACTGAAACCAATGTACCAACAAGTACGAGTTGAGTGTTAATCATTTGGAACATTTACAGTTACTAATGTAACAAGCTGTTTACTTTGATTTTCAATACTGGAATTTATCCAGCAAGTTGGAGCTATTTGTGATGTGGAAAATGGGGCTGTGAATTGGATTTTAAAAGCTGTGTGTCAAAATTTCTTTTGCAAACATCAGGACAATAAAACATCAAACGGAGCACTTGGTCTTCATTTGCCATTTGGGTTGCTATTTCCTAAAATCTTCTGTGATTTAGGGAGAGTAACTGAAATTTTCAGATTTTAGAACTGTGTTGTTGCTAAGAAGTTTGTTTAGAGTAGACTGCAGAAACATAAATTTGCAGAGAATGGAAGGCTGGAAAAAAAAAACCCAAAAATGAACCTGCTGGAAATGGTTGCAGTGCAGGAATGTGCAAAACTGCATACTAATCTCTTCGGATGGAAAGGATTGAATGACTTCAGAGATGGAAGTTCAATTCCTGTTACATTGAATGTAATTCTCAAACGAATTAGAATGAACAGATTCAGATTATTGAGATGTGAAGTATGTATCAAGTTGAACATATGTTTGACAAACCCTATTGCCGTTTTATTCTAATGATACTTCGGAAGATGTACATGTCCTTTTGTGATCTTTGGATTCATAAGTGAAGAAACAGTGATGAAATTCAGAAATGAAAAGTTGAATCTGTTTAGAGATCAAAGCTGTACGGATTTTGAAATTCTGAAATATGGATTGCTGAAATGGGTGCAGAACTTAAGTTGGAATTCAGAGATTCTGCAGTTCTTGATATTGTAAAAGCTGAATTGTTTTCGGTGAGGTTGAGAACATGGAGTATGGAACAGAATGGTTTGGTGTATCATGAAATTTTGAGCTGAATTCTGCTGTTAACAGAACAGCAGGTTCTACCTTGCTGTTGCAAGTGCATGGGGTTGAACTGGTACTTCATGGAGCTGAAATTTTGTGATGTTAGAATCTGTAGTAGCAGATTGCAGAAATCAAAGTCCATTTACAGATTTCAGCTGAACCTTGCAAATGTGATATATTCAGTTAAGGAATTGGAAGTTTTATAAGTGCAGTAGAACTAGATTACTGGATTTCTAAGCTTTAGTAACCATCTTTGGTAGCTTCAATTCTTTGAGTTCTTGATCTATTTGATATACTAAAAGGAGACAAAATGTAAGAAGTCAGAATTCAGGAAATGTAATCAGAATTTGAGGATTGAAATTGAGTATCAACTATTGCTTGTATGTGCCAAATTTCTGTTACAAGCTGCTGACCAGCAAGAGTTCAAGAGGATCAGATTTACTATTACCATGCCATTTGTAGGTAAATAGATGCATGAAACTCAATGATCTTCATGTTCTAAAACTGTGAATGTCTGAAACTAGGATCTTGAAACCTGTGTTCAGAAATCAGTGGTGGTTTACCGATTAAGTTGCTGTTAGTGTTTATTCCTTTGGATAAGTTCCTAAAACTTGACAAGATAAACATATATTTGGAACTGAGTTTTGGAAACAAGAATGCATGAGTGTTAATGCTTAAATTCTTTGACTTTCCGTATTCTGAATTCAGTTTCTCCAAGAAGCTATATTTTCATATCACTTGCACAAACTTCTTATCTTTTCATTGGCAATGGCTTTCCAGAATTCAGAATTCAGATTTATCAAAATTCTGCTGAATAATGTGCCAATTTGGAAAATGGTAAATGAGTCTTTGTTCAGATCTCTTGTTCATGATTCAAACCAGGAAGCTAAATCTGAAGTCCAAGAAAATCAGAAACTGAACTTAGTTTGGCTGGTTACTGAATTTGCAGCAAGTAGAGTTCAAATTCGATTTGAATTCTACAAGAGTTGCTTATTGCTACTTGACCTTGCTGCTAGAAAGAGTTTCGGATGAATATGTAAAATTCAGGAATTGTTGAAAGCAAGATGTTGCTGAGCTTGCATCCTTAATTTTCTGAATCAATGTGTTGTATTTCCATAAGAGGGCTCTGAAATTCAGTATAGAAAAATCTGTTGCTGCTGAATACTTGCTTGCTGATTTCTGAAATTTGAATCCAGCTTTCGGTTCTTATCTGTTTTAGAGCGATTTTTTTTTGGATGGATTATGGTTAGAGCAAAAAAATTAGACTAGAATTCCTGAAAATGGAATTGAAATGCTTAAGTATCTTTCCTAGCAGAACAAGAATAGGGAATCTGATACTCTGCTAATTTCAAATCTGGAAAATTTGTTCAAAAGACAAAGAAAGGTGGCATTGGAGATGTTTTCTTGCAACATGATCTGAAAAATAAATCAAAATGCAGTGATGCAGCACTCCAGATTTCTGCTGTTAAAGCTGAACTTAGTTGTTTTTAATCTTTTCAATTGAGTGGAACATTGAGCTATTATTGGGCTGCAATAAACTGTTTCTGCAGTATTTGTTTACAGATATCATGTAATGTTCTATTTGTTCCATGAAGCCATTTTGTTATTGACTCAAAAGCTCTGATATGTTTAGAAGTTAGAATTTCTGGTTGGAAAATGGAAATGCAGAAAAACAGAAGCTGCAGATCAACTCTGGGAACTATTGTATCAACTTGGATTGCTCTTGTTGAGTTTTATTGTTGGAGACGAACTATGTTTCAATTGAATTCCTGCTGAACTGTGCTAGTTCTAAATGCTGAAATGCAGGAAAAATCTGATATCTAGAATTTATTGTGAGTATTGAAATGGAAATTCTATTGTGTACCAATTCCTATCTGTGGAGTATCAAATTTGATATCCTGAAACTGAAATTGCTGCTACTGGATACCAAGTTCTGGGGTAGAAATCTGATTTTGGCATTCTTGAATTCTATTGATTCTCATTCTGTGCAATATGAAGAAAATGGCAGAGTTACTTAAATTTCATATTCTGATAATTGCAGAATTGATGAAGATTGAGTTGCTATTGCTGTTAAGGAAATCTGAGCCGTATTCAATTCTAGAAATTCTTATTTCTGTATTCTATTTGTATTCTATATGAAATTGCAGAATTTCAGCTTATAGAGTCAGGAATAAGTTATGCCAATTTCTACCAATCAAGATCTGACAATTTTTGAAGTTGTTTTGCTTAGATACAAGTGAATTTTGAAGCTTCTTGTGACCAATCTGGAATCTGGATTCGGAAAAAAAAATTAAAAAAAAAAAAAACTGATCTGT
The DNA here is from genome assembly GCF_018446385.1 of Zingiber officinale. Lineage (NCBI taxonomy): Eukaryota > Viridiplantae > Streptophyta > Magnoliopsida > Zingiberales > Zingiberaceae > Zingiber > Zingiber officinale. The sequence continues at coordinate 65,465,342 of NC_055999.1, read as the reverse complement.
GGATCCATGTAATTGTAAAAATCAGAAAACTCTGATTTTGGTATAAATTGTAGACCAGCAGCTTTTGAATTAGAGTTCTTACTCTTTTGAAGTTTCCTGGAGCTTTTCAATTTTGAAACTTATGCAACAATCCTGAACTTACAAATTTTGGTTTAGTATGAGATGAAGAGTGAAGGTGAAGCACTTTGAAGCTGTAATCTTTGAGCTCACAACCTAAGTTGATATTTTTAACAGGATTTTGACACTATGGTTCTGATTTTGTTGAATTTTGTTACATCTGATTGATCAGCAATACTTTCCTGCAGAAACTACAACTAAGTTGCGACAAAGATCAGTTCTGAAATTAAAGTATTAACTATTGCTCACAGCAATGCGCAGAGCTTCAGTTTCCTAGCATTGGGAAGTTTTCCTCTCCAGCAACTAACATGCCCATCTTGCTCATTTCTTGCACTGCAGTTCAACTTGAAAAATCCCAGGTTCTGCATCCATGGAAATGCATGCTCTATATCCTGATACTGGTCCTTATGTAGCCTTGAGAAACTTCACAGATTTAAATTGATTCTTTACTGCATTTCAGCAATTCAACAATTAAGTTCAGATATAATGAATTCGAGTCTGAAAAATCAAAAATAGAGATAGAAGGAGGATGAAATCTGCAGAATGAAAGAAAGAAATAAAAATCTGTGGCTACTGGAATACAGAATCTGTGTGGCTTGAAAAGGAAAACAAGGAATGTTGATTTCTTTATCTAGTGCATGGAGTTTTGTTTTGGTACTTCATCAAGACAATAATAGCCCTTGCAGTCCTATAAGACCTTCTTTGCAGAATTTGTGGTAGCATATGTTAGAATCTAGATTCTATTTACAAAAACAGCAGCACCTTACAAAATTGATTGTTTTGTTTGATTCTATGGTGTGTTTTATTGTCCGAGACGGCCAATGTTTTAAGTGTGGGGGAGGGAACTCTTCCTCATAAGTTGAATTGAGATTGTTTTAGTTTCAAAGGATGAATTGGAGTGGGAAAAACAGAAAAAAAAAAAAATAGCAAAACAAAGAGTATCAAGAGTGGAGATAGAGTATCAAGAATTTCGGTTTGCCATCAAATTGAAGAAGAGTTTGGCTTGGTTTTTTGTATTGATAAAAACAAATGGTATTCATCTCTTTTCACATCAAAATGGTCAACTCATCAAGTAAATTCCTTCCATACTCTCATTCTCTTCATTGATGCCTTTTCTTTTGTCTATTTCATCCACTTCTATTGTTCTTTTTGCTTTCATCTCAATTCTTGTTGATAATTCCTTTTAATTCATGTATGCTATGTTTATGGTGGTGGAGAAGTAGAAAATAAGCAAGCTTATGGTAGTGAAATGTTGTGAGTTGCATTGAGTGAACTCCACATATATGCAATTTTGAGTGTGAGAGCTAGAATAGGTAAATTCCTTGTGAGATTGCAACTTGCTTAATTTTTCAATTGGATTGAAACTACCATACCCACTGATTATTGTTTGGATTGTATTCATGATTGTTTGTGATCTTTAGATGGTCTTAGTTAAATTCTTTTTACTATCTTCTAGATATTACTAGAGAATTTTCTGTGGAGATGATTTTTAGTTTTCTTTACTTTCACGGGACGTTCAAGACTAAGTGTGGGGGATTTGATAATCATGATTTTACTGCATTATTTTGATTCATATATGCATGGTTTGATGTTGATTTCATAGGTTAAAATCATGGTTACATCACATTTTGTGCATTGTGTGTATTTTTGGACTTAATTACAAATTACTTTATTTTTATATTATTTGATGCTAATATTTGATTCTTATTTTGTAGGCATCAAAGGATCTTGAATTTGGATCTATTTGGACCGAAATTGGGCTCAAATCGGAGTTCAAACAAGAAGATCAAGCTTTGAAGCATTATGGGCCGTTTATCAAGAATAGGACAGATCTGGACCATCCGTTGAAGATCTGGCTGATTCAACTTAATGGGGAGCAGATCTGAGCCATTGATGAAGATCCAGAAGTTTTGATCCAGATCTGAGTTCATCTGGCCATTGATCAAGCCGAATTAATCTGTGCCGTTCAATGAAGACTGGGCCGATCTGGGCCATCCAGTGATGATCTGATCGATCCGACCTACGGGAGGGTAGATCCAGACCCTAGAGCAAGATCAGTACCTTCAGATCGGATTTTGGGCAAACTTTCACCGTTGATTTAGCTCCAAATCAATCCCAGCCGTCCGTTCAGATCCAGATCTAATTCAAAACAGAAGCTACAGTACCCAGCTTCCTTCATCAATCTCCACAACACTGTTTGCGTCCCGCGGCGTTCTTCTCCAGCGAGATTCCGACCCCATCTCGATCTCTAGATCAATTTTCCGGCCAATTTCATCGCCGACGACGTTCTTAGCTGCTTGCTACCATCTCCTGATGATCTGACCTCGGTTCAAGGTGTTCCTGCAGTGAGGATTATGCTCCGCAACTCTTTGCTTCTGGTGCTGCCGATTGTGAGGTGTTCCTCCAATCGGTGGTTCCGCTTCCATCAGTAAGCTTTGGCGGTGTTCCTCCACTGCTACTGGACCATTCCCGACGACATTCCATCCATCATCTTCTCCACATCAGATCTGAGGTTGCAGCTCACAGATTTTCAGATTTCTTGAGTTGGGCGGCTCCGATTTTCACTAGTTCTGTTTGGAGTGGTCTCCGATGGCGCTGGTAAAGGTTGAGCTGAGTGTAGCTACTGAGATTGTCTTCTCCGATTACAGTTGGAGTGTTCTCCGTTGTTTCCTTGTGTGACGGCAAGGAGAAGTTGCCGTGAGACTTGGTTTGGTGTTGAGATGGTTTAGGGTTTAATTTCTGCATTCTTTTACTGTTGATAGATTTACATTTCGGTTTATGTTAGTTGAATTCATTAATATAGTTCTTTGTTTAGCTTAATTGTTGCAATTCAAGTGTAGTGAGTAATTTAGTTTTAATTGCTTTCAAAGTTGTTGTTAATTTTGCTTTAGCTTAAATTTCAATATTGTTGAGTAGTTAGTTTCTGTAGTTAAGATTAAATTCTGCTTAAGATTAGATTTATCTTATGTCTTGTTATTTCATTGCTTAGTTTAAGTGTGTTAATGATTTAATCACGACGTAGGGTGACAATACGTTATGATTGGATTATTGGCACCGAGTTTGGTTTCATTTATGCATTAGAATAATTTCTTATCCGTTGTGCTTTACTTTTGTAGATTTAGATTCAGGCTTAAATCCCCCCCAACTCCATTTTTATATCGAAAACCCCAAAAATAGAAATAAAAAGACAATCCTAAATTACATTCTACCGTTGGTTCCTCGGGATCGATCCTGGGCTCGTTACTACAACGTTATTGCAAAATTAAGGGGTTCAGTGAGTGAAATATTAAATTGTTAATTTGATAAGCCTATTTGTGACATTTAATATAGATTTTAGGCATTATCACTCCACCTCCTAAAGTAAACACATAGCCTGATGTAGACTTACTGTTGTCCCTATCTGATTAGAAATCCGAATCCGTGTAACCCACATGGAGCAAATCGTCTGCTTGGTAAACTAGCATATAATCTCTAGTCCTTCTCAGGTACTTCAATATATGCTTTACAGCAGTCCAATGTCCTTGTCCAGGGTTACTATGATATCTGCTAATCATGCCCACGGTAAAACAGATATCAGGTCTCGTACACAGCATTGCATACATAAGGCTTCCTACAGCCGAAACATAAGGAACTGCCTTCATATCCTCTATCTCCTTTGATGTCTTCGGAGACATCTCTTTAGATAAGGCTACTTCATGCCTAAAAGGTAAGAAACCTTTCTTGGAGTTCTGCATGCTAAAACGAGCAAGGATTGTATCTATATATGAAGCTTGAGATAGATACAACATTCTTTTCTTGCGATCCCTTATAACTTTGATCCCAAGAATGTGTACATATTCTCCTAAGTCCTTCATATCAAATTGTTTGGACAACCATACCCTTACATCCGATAATACCTTGACATTATTGCCAATTAACAAAATATCATCTACGTATAGTACAAGAAATACCACCACGTTTTCGTTACACTTCTTGTATACACAAGACTCATCCGGACACTGAATAAATCCATATGATTGGATTACTTCATTAAACCGGATGTTCCAAGATCTTGAAACTCGCTTCAGTCCATAAATAGACCGATTGAGCTTGCACACTATATGCTCTTTGCCTTTTTCAATGAACCCTTCTGGTTGCTTCATATGGATGTTTTCTTCAAGATTTTCGTTAAGGAAGCTGTCTTGACATCCATTTGCCAAATCTCATAATCAATATGAGCAGCAATGGATAAGAGTATCCAGATAGACTTTAGCATAGCTACTTGTGAAAAAGGCTCCTCATAATCGATTCCCTCTTTCAGTGTATACCCTTTCGCAACAAGCCTTGCCTTGAAGGTTTCTATCTTTCCGTCTGTCCCTCTTTTCCTTTTGTAGATCCACTTGCATCCAACGACTTTTACACCATCAGGTGGTTCTACAAGATCCCAGACCTTATTAGAATACATAGACTCTATTTCAGAATTCGTTGCCTTTTGCCAAGATACTGCATCTATATCTTAGAGTGCTTCATCATATGTTTGGGAATCAGGTTCATGTTTACCCGGGATCAAGTCCGAAGACTCTCCTAAAAACATGAATCTCTCAGGTTGTCTCATAACCCTCCCACTACGATGAGGCACTGTCTGTGGTTGTGTATCATGTGTGACACGTGTTGCAGTCTCTTGTGGTACTTCATCTTGTACTTTTGGTACTGAAGCAAATGTGTCCTCTCTCATTTCTTCAAGAACAATTTTACTTTTGGGCTTGTGGTCCATTATATAATCTTCTTCTAAAAACTGGGCATTGGTGCTAACAATGACCTTCTGGTCTTTAGGACTATAAAATAAACCACCTTTCGTTCCTCTAGGTTAACCCACAAACACTCGAACTTATGTACGAGATTCTAACTTATCAGCATCTGCTTTCAGCACATGTGCTGGACTACCCCAAATTCGAATATGTCTTAGACTGGGCATTCGCCCATTCCATAATTCTGTGGGAGTAAAAGGTACTGATTTAGAAGGTACTAAGTTCAGAATGTATGCTGCTGTTTCCAGAGCGTATCCCCAAAACGAATTTGGAAATTCTGAATAACTCATCATCGATCTAACCATCTCCATAAGAGTCTTATTCCTTCGTTCTTCCACACCATTATGTTGGGGTGTACCAGGTGCAGACAACTGGGATTGAATCTCAGCCTCTGATAAGTAATTACTAAACTCTCTCAAGTGGTATTCGCCACCACGATCAGACCGTAGTGTTTTGATACTTTTACCAAGATGTTTCTCCACATCAACCCTGTACTCTTTGAACTTATCAAAGCACTCAGACTTGCGGCGCATCAAGTAAATGTATCCGTATCTCGAATAATCGTCTATAAAAGAGACAAAGTATTCGAAACCACCTCTTGCTTGGATAGACATAGGACCACACAAATCAGAATGAACCAGTTCTAACACATCTTTGGCTCTATAACCCTTGGCCTTAAAAGGTCTCTTGGTCATTTTACCTTTCAAGCAAGATTCACAGGTTGGAAAATTTTTCAACTCTAATGTACCCAAGAGTCCATTGGCTATAAGCCTTTGAATTCTACTTAAGTTAATATGACCAAGCCTTAGATGCCAAAGATATGTTTGGTTTATCTCCAAAGGTTCTTTTCTCTTATTAGAGTTAGAAGATGTGTTATTAATTTTCATTTGTTTCTTTATGGGAGAAATTGGATTTAATGTATATAAATTGCCTACCAATGCACCAGAACAGATAATAACTCTATTTCTCTTTGTAACTACATTGTTATTGAAAGAAACAGAATATCCATCCAAATACAGTTTAGAAACTGAAATTAAATTCTTTCTAAAACTGGGTACATAAAGACAATTTCTTAAAACCAAACTTCTATTCCTAAAAGGTAAGTAAACGTGTCTCACTGTAACAGCCGCCACCTTAGTAGCATTGCCAATGTATACGGTTATCTCTCCTTCAAATAGTTGTCGGGTTTCTTGGAACCCCTACAAAGAATTGCAGACATGATCAGTGGCTCCCGTATCTACACACCAGGTGCTGGTAAATAACACCGCTAAACATGTTTCAACTACTAGAGCATGAGATATACCTTTATTATTCTGATTCCTATGACGACAGTCCGCCTTCCAATGTCCTGACTGCTTGCAGATGAAGCACTTGCCCTTCGGCTTCTTCATTCTAGCTTTTTGTCCTGTACCCTGAAGTTTATTCACTCTCTTTGTTGAAAAGACCTGTTTCTTCTTCTTCTTGCCTTTTGACTTAGAAGTAGAACCATTTTCAACATAGTGAATCTGAGAACTATGACGAAATATACCTTCTGCTGCCTGTAGTTCTGTCAGAAGTTCCACCAACGAATACTCACTTTTGTTCATGTTATAGTTCAGGCGAAACTGCTCAAAACTTCTGGGTAGCGTTTGGAGAATTATATCGACCTGGGTTTCCCCATCGATTTCTCCTCCAAGGACTTGTATTTCATTCAGATAAGCCATCATTTTGAGGATATGATCACTTACGGGTGTCCCCTCAGACATGGTGGTTGTCATTAACTTTCTCATTTCCTCTTGCCTAGCAGTCCGACTCTGGTGCCCAAAGAGTTCTTTGAGATTGTTCATTATATCATAAGCAGTTGGTAAATCTTGATGCTGATGTTGCAATACATTTGACATTGAAGCCAAAATGTAACATCGCACCATCTCATCTGCTTTTACCCATTTCTTATGATACTCAATCTCCTCTAGGGTAGAGTCACCATTAGGTGTATCTGGGCATACCTCTGACAGTACAAACTTATAACTTTCAGTAGTTAAGACAATATCCAGGTTTCTTTTCCAATCTATATAATTGGAACCAGTAAGTTTGTTCTCTTTCAGTATAATGGCCAGTGGGTTGAAAGTCATCCTAAAAATCACACAAATAGCTTTGGTCAGAACTCTAAATTTAGAATAATATTGATTCCTGAAATAATACTATTTTAAATTAATCAACACCTTAAAACACCGTGAATTTTGTATGCCACGATAGTGTGGACGTATACAAAATCAAACATTTGTAAGAGGAGGTTTTACCCATTAATTTTATTCTTGTCAACCTAACTTTTGACAAATAAAATTAATAGTTGGTTTCCTTCGGTCACACAAATAATAGCAGTGACTCCGATGGGGAGGAGACTATTAGACATGCCTAAGTGTATATCATTACTTGACACTAAGTCCATTAATAAGATTGTGCCCCTTCCGATGGGGAAGATCACACGCTCTTAATTAATTTCCTATAGTCATCCTAAATGGAAGTTTGATCTAGTGATTCGCAAACAAACTCATCCGATATGGAGGAAGGCACTCAGAGCCAACGCGCAAGTTTGTTTGCATCACTTACAAACCAGTAATGAAGATCATGGAATTTATTAAAATAAATCCTTCTCCCACTTAGTTATTTAAAGTGAGGAATTTTAAACTATCCTAGCATACATCACATGCATACACACACATCACAGTAAATAAAAGTAATAAATATGGAAATTTATTTTCCAACTATTATGGGCTTTTTCCATCACTGTTCTCCGTGTGCTCCAACCCTAGTTGCTGCCATCTTTAGCCACCGCCATCGGGTCTAGTCGTCACATCCATCTTGCTTCTTATTCCGCTGCGCTTCTGGTGCTCCAAAAGTACCACGCCTCGCAAGTATCTGATCCGCGACAAAAATAGAATTTTACATATATCGATCCTATATTCCACGTAGGAATGTACATATAATCTAGATCGAAAATAAAATTCTAAAAATAATACAGCTCCTGCTGTATTTGATACATACAATCATGCACATAAAATAATGCCCTTGACATGTCCAAGGGTCCAATTACACACAATATCTAAATGCCATAATAGTTGAAGCCTGCAACCACAAAGTTAGTACATCCAACTATTATCCTGCCTAAATTATGTATGACATATGCATAATTAATTTGAAAACCAAAACACACAAAGGCAAACCCTATCTCTGATACCAATTATTGGTTAGTCCTAGGAAAATCGTACGGGTTCCACTGTACAAAAATTTTGTACAAGTGTCAAACCTTTCCTTAAATAACCTATTGTGTTCTTTAGAAGTTAAATTAAAAATCGCAGACGGAACTTAACATCATTGATTCCAAATTTAACTTATCTGTTCTTAATGGTTTAGACTTGGATCGCAAGCTGAACTTAACACTATTGATCCAAATCCACCTACGTTATAAATTCAATTAAATATTAATTTCTAAAATTGGCTTCCAGGTCTGCATGGCGAGGCACATGGCCTTCTTGGGTATGGGAGCATCCACCACCGTCTAGACAAAGCCTTTTAAGGAAAGCTAATATTTAATTTCCTTATATAACTCTAGGTTTAACCAAAAAGAACAATCGAATCACAAATTCGAAAAACAAAGAAAAACAAAAACATGAATTACTAATTCGAAAAACTGGATCTAATGCCTCTTGTGTTTGGAATTCATACAAAGAAAAATAACTAGCATGATGCGAAAAACAATTGCTAATTTTACCTTTTCTTTGCAAGCTAATGACCTCGAGATCTTCTGCCGTATTCCTTGTCTCACCTTGGACGTCGTGTGGGCGACGATCCTTCAAGATAAACACCACCCAAAGTCTTCTTCTCCTTCTTCTAATTTTTGGCCACCACCACCACAAAAGAAAAAAGAGCAAAGGGAAAGGGAGAAGAGAGAGGGCCGACCACACCAAGAGAATCTCCACCAAGAGAATAAGAATTGTGTCTCATGAGGCCTTCTCACCCTTTCTTTTATATTACTTGGCCAAGGCAAATAAGGGAAGAATTTTTACAAAGATGAAAATCTTCCTCTAGTTTTTCTTTTTCCCTTTTTATTTTTCCTTTTCTTCCCTCTTGATTGAATCAATCACCAAATCATTAGATGATGATTTTATTTTTATTTTTATTTGGCCGGCCCCTTGCTTGGGCACCAAGCAAGGGTGGCCGACCCCCTTAGAGAGGAAGGAAATATTTTTTTATAAAATTTTACAAGAAGAAATCCTCTTATAAAATTTTACAAGCTCTCTTTCCTAAAGTGGATGTTAAAAAGGAAAGTTTTAAAAAATTAAAACCATGTTTTAAAATTTAAAACTTCTCTTCAAAATTTCCTTTTTTAACATGAATAGAAAATTTTAATTTTTAAAACTTTTCTTCCTTTTTTCTAAAACCATGAGGATGGTTAAAAAAGGAAAGTTTTAAAACTTTTAAAACTCTATTAAACCATGTGGCCTAATCAAATAAGGAAAGTTTTTAAAATTTAAATTTCTCTTTTAAAACTTATAGTTTTCTACAAAGAGAAGATTTTAAAAATTCAAAACACCCCTCCTATTTGAATTTATCTTGGCCGGCCCCTACTTGTATGGTCACTAAGCAAGAGGGCCGACCCTCTTAAGGAGATGGTGACCGGCCATTGCTTGGTCACCAAACAATGGGCCGACCTCCTTTCTTGGACACCAAGAAGGGCTTTTAATGAGTAGTTTATAAGACACTAATGAGGCTACGACAGGGACCTAGAGGAGAAATTGGTTTTGACATTCTGATGAGCTTGAGTATCCCATGTTCGCCCCGAACACACAACTCAAGTTCATCAACAATAACTCATTCCACTAGAGAGTTATTGTTGTACTACCGCACCAATCCCAAATAACATTTAGGATGTGTGTGATCTTCTCCAACTGAAGGGGCACAATTCTATTTAGTGGACTTAGTATCAACTAATGGTATACACTTAGGCACATTTTATAGTATCCTCTCCATCGGAGTCACTGCTATTATTTGTGTGACCAAAGAAAAATCAACTATTAATTTGTCATAAAGCTTGGTAAAACCTCATCTTCAAATGTTTGAATTTGTATACATCCACACTATCGTGACATACAAAATTCATAGTGTTTGAGATAATTTTATTTGTCATAAAGTTAGGTTGACAAAATAAAATTAATGGGTAAAATCTCCTCTTACAAATGATTGAATTTGTATACGTCCACACTATCATGGCATACAAAATTCATAGTAATTGAGGTAATTATAGGTTGACAAGATAATTAATGGATAAGACCCTCCTCTTATAAATGTTTGAATTTGTATACGTTCACACTATCGTGGCATACACAATTCACGGTGTTTGAGGTGTTGGTGAATTTAAATGATATTGTTTTTAGAAATCAATATTATTTTAAATTCTAAAGTTTTGACCAAATATTTGATCGAAAACAGACCAACTATTAATTTTATTTGTCATAAAGTTAAAATGACAAGATAATAAAATTAATGATTGAATTTGTATACGTCCACACTATCGCGGCATACAAAATTCACAGTGTTTGAGGTGTTGGTCTTAACCAAATATTTTGTGATTCTTTGGATTTCAAATGGTTTTCAATTCCCTAGCTGTTATACTAGAGAATAGACTTACTAGTTCCAATTATAATGATTGGAAATAAAACTTGGACACTAAGGTGGACTGCCCTCTAAGGAATGAGAACAATAAAGGTGTATCTTATTAGTGGTTGAAACATGTTTAGTGGTGTTATCTACTGGTACCTGGTGTGTAGATACGAGAACCACTGATCATGTCTGCAAATCATTACAGGGGTTCCAGGTAACCCGATAACTACATGAAGTAGAAATCACTGTTTACATGGGCAATACTACGGAAGTGGTGACTGTTGCAGTGGGAGATGTTTATTTAGGAATAAAACATTGATTTTGAGAAATTGTCTTTATGTACCAAGTTTTAGAAAAAATTTGATTTCAGTTTCTAAACTATTTGAGGATGGATATTCTGTTTCTTTTGATGACAAAGTAGTTGTCAAGAAAAATACAGTGGTTATCTGTTCTGGTACATTAGGTGGCAATTTGTATACTCTAAATCCAATAACTCTCACGATGCAACAAATGAAAATTAATAACACATCTTCTAATTCTAATAAGAGAAAGCAACCTTCGAAAATGAACCAAATATATCTTTGGCATCTAAGGCTAGGTCATATTAACTTGAGTAGGATTCAAAGGTTAAAAGTCGATGGACTTTTGGGTTCATTGGTGGTGGAAAACTTTCCAACCTGCGAGTCTTACTTGAAAGGAAAAATGACCAAGAGACCTTTTAATGATAAGGGGTATAGAGCCAAAGATGTGTTGGAATTGGTTCATTCTGATTTGTGTGGACCTATGACTATCCAGGCAAGAGGTAGTTTTGAATAGTTCATCTCTTTTATAGACGACTATTCGAGATACGGGTACATTTACTTGATACGCCACAAGTCTGAGTGCTTCGATAAGTTCAAAGAGTATAAGGCTGATGTGGAGAAACGTCATGGTAAAAGTATCAAGACACTACGGTGTGATCGTAGTGGCGAGTACCTCTTAGGAGAGTTTAGGAGTTACTTATCAGAAGTCAAGATTCAATCCCAACTGTCTGCACCTAGTACACCCCAACAGAATGGTGTGGCAGAACGAAGGTATAGGACTTTTATGGAAATGGTTAGATCGATGATGAATTATTTAGAATTACCAAATCCATTTTAGGATATACTCTAGAAATGACAATGAACATAGTACCTTCTAAAGTCAGAACCCTCTACTCCTATAGAATTGTACAATGGGCGTAAGCCTAGTCTGAAGCATATTCATATTTGGGGTAGTCCAGCACATGTGCTGAATGGAGACACTGATAAGTTGGACAGGAGTTCACTTGTTTGTGGGTTATCCTAGAGAAACGAAAGGAGTTTTATAGTCCTAAAAATCAGAAGGTCATTGTTAACACCAATGCCCGATTTTAGAAGAGGACTATGTAATGAACCACAAAGCCCATGAGAAAAATTGTTCTTAAGAAAATTAGAGAAGACACGTCTAAACTAGTACCAACTGTACAAGATGAGATAACACAAGAAACTACAACACGTGTCACAAATGTTGCACAATTACAAGCAGTGTCACGTCGTAGTGGGAGGGTTATTTTGCAACTTGGTAGATTCATGTTTTTGGGAGGGTCTTGGACTTGATCCCCGGTGAACATGAACCTGATTCCCACACATATGATGAAGCACTCCAAGATAAAAATGAAGCATCTTGGCAAAGTGCAATGAACTCTAAAATAGAATCTATGTATTCTAATATGGTCTGGGAGCTTGTAGAACCACCAAATGGTGTAAAAGTCATTGGGTGTAAATAAGTCTACAAAAGAAAAAGGGACAGACAGGAAGGTAGAAACTTTTAAAGCAAGGCTTGTTGCAAAAGAATATACTCAGAAAGAGGGAATCGATTATGAGGAAATCTTTTCACCGGTAGTTATGCTTAAGTCTATCCGGATACTTTTATCAATTGCTGCTCATATGGATTATGAGGTTTGGCAAATAAATGTCAAGACGGCTTTCCTTAATGGAAGTCTTGAAGAAAACATCCATATGAAGCAACCAGAGGAGTTTATTGAAAAAGGCAAAGAGCATCTTGTATGTAAGCTCAATCGGTCTATTTATGGACTGAAGCAAGCTTCATGATCTTGTATTATCCGATTTAATGAAGTAATATAGTCTTATGGATTTATTCAGTGTCCGGATGAGTCTTGTGTATACAAGAAGTGTGGCGAAAATGTGGTGGTATTTCTTGTACTATATGTAGATGACATTTTGATAGTTGACAACAATATCAAAGTGCTGTCAGAAGTAAGGGTATGATTGTCCAAGCAATTTGATATGAAGGACTTGGGAGAAAGCAAGCATATTCTTGGGATCAAAGTAATAAGGGATCGCAAGAAAAGAATATTGTGCTTATCCCAAGCTTCATATAACGATACTATCCTAGCTCGTTTTAGCATGCAAAACTCCAAGAAAGATTTTCTACCTTTTAGGCATGGAGTACCTCTATCTAAAGAGATGTCTCCTAAGATATCAAAAGAGATAGAGGAAATGAAGGCAGTTCCTTATGCTGTAGGAAGCCTAATGTATGCGATGCTATGTACGAGACTGGATATCTGTTTTACCGTGGGCATGGTTAGCAGATATCAAAGTAACCCAAGACAAGGACATTGGACTACCGTAAAACATATATTAAAGTACCTGAGAAGGACTAGAGATTATATGCTGGTTTACCAGGTAGATGACTTGCTCCCTGTGGGTTGCACGGATTCGAAATTCCAATCAGATAGGAACAATAGTAAGTTAACCTCGGGGTTTTATGTTTACTTTAGGAAATGGAACCATAACAATGGAGAAGTGTTAAGAAGAAATGCGGTTCAGACTCCACCATGGAGCAAAGTAAATGGCAGTCTGTGAGGCAACCATAGAAGCCGAATGACTCAGTAACTTCATGATGGACTTAGATATGATTCCTGGTTTGCCCAAAATTATTTGGAGCAGTAGCAAACTCGAAGAGCGCAAATACCACCCAATACGAGACATCGTATAACGAGGAAAAGTTGTTGTCGCCTATATTGTATCAGGAGATAACCTGGATCTTTTCACTAAGGCCCTTAAGGCAAGAGCTTTTGATGGGCATGTTGAGGGGATGTGAATCAGGTGTATGACAACATATATGGCAGCATAGTCTTTTAATATAAGTGGGAGATTGTTAGGATGTATACTAAAAGCCTAGCTTTTGAATAAACATTTATATTGAAATAGAAATCACATTGGTCAAATGTCTACATTTATGCTAAGTGTAGTTGTCCATTTAATTTATATTGTAGATAACATGGTGTGAGGAGACACACAGAAGATCATGTTATCAGTTCCTTATAAATTATAAATAGAAGCTCACAACCAAGATAGAATGGGGCAAACCATTGGAATGGTTGTAGTGTAATTTGGTATTAGTTTATCTTGACTATAAAATTACACTAGTACATTATGAGTGTATTGAGCAGAACCATTTGAGGTAGTTTCTTTTTATACTGACTACATAAAAGAACAAAACCTCTGTTATTATGGAAGTGTATACTCTTAATCATGATACAATAACAAGCACGTATACTTAATATTTATTTCTTTAATTATCAAAGGGTGTGATTTAGTTCAGTAAATCAATAGGCCCGATAAGTTGGGAAATGATATTATTTATATGGTGTGTTGTTGATTATAAAATGAAACTGGGTCCTAGTAATCTAGGTTGATGATGTCCCCTTGAGGAGATCATAAGGATTGTCATATAAACCCTGCAGGTGGACTTAGTTCGACATGACGATAAGGTTGAGTGGTACTACTCTTGGAGCTAGACATTAATTAAGTGAGTTGTCAGTAACTCATTTAATTAGTGGATATTTAATATCTTAAACGCAGGGAGACTAACACACTCATGATAAGAAGGAGCTCATATTGTAATATGGGATTATTGCAGTAGTGCAATAATAACTCTTTAGTAGAATGAATATTATTAATGAACTTGAGTTGGGTGTTTGGGGCGAACACGGGAAGCTCAAGCTCATCGGGAGACCAAAATCAATTCCTCCTCTAGGTCCCTATTGTAGCCTCTTATATAAAGCCTTATATCCACCCAAAAGTCTAGCTTCTTAAGGCCCAAGCTAAGGTCGGCCAAGCCTTGCTTGGAGACCAAGCAAGGGGCCGGCCAAGCTAAGCTTGGAGCCCAAGCAAGGGGCCAACCACACACAAGAAGAGAAGGAAGTTTTATTTTTTTGTAAAATTTTTCCTTTTATAGAGATCCATAAAAAGGATTTAAAAGGATAATTTTAATATAAAACTTTCCATTTTTAGATTAGTCACAAAAGGAAATAAAAGGAGTTTTTATTTTGTTAAAAACTTTCCTTTTATGATGGTTTTAAAAGAGACTTTTAAATTTTAAAATCTTTCCTTTTATAGTTTTCTACAAAAGAATAAAAGAGAGATTTGAAATCTCTCTTTATTTGTAGTTATTTATAATGTGAAAGAAAGATTTTAATTTTGTTATAAAACTTTCATTTTTGTAACCATGTTTTATTTTAAATCTTTTCTTTTATAGATATCCATAAAAGGATTTAAAAGAGAGAGATTTTAATTTATAAAACATTTCTTTTATAACTATCCACAAAAGGGATTTTAAAAGATAGATTTTAATTTTGTTTAAAATCTTTCCTTGCTTGGAGCACAAGCTTGTGGCTGGCCATGTCATGGGAGAAAGGAAAATTTTTATTTTTTGTTATAAAACTTTTCTTTTTTGACAAGACCAAGGAATATAAAAGAGAAGGAGGGGGTGTCTCACCTAAGAACACATCTTCTATTCCTCTCTATTCTTCCTTGGTGGCCGACCCTTGTTCTTTCTCTTCTCTCCTTTTGTTTTCTCTCTTGGAGGCCGGCGACATCAATTGTGGGAGATCTCTTGGTGGTCGGTTGCTTGAAGGAGAAGAAGAAGAGAAGGAAGCTCTCTTGTCTAGCATCCCTTGGAGGTTATTTGGTGGCCGGATCTTGGAAGCCTTGGAAGAAGCTTGAGTGGATTTCATCTTGGAAGATCATCTCCCACATGACGTCCAAGAGAAGGAGAGGAATACAATAGAAGATCAAGAGGTCTATAAGCTATAAAAAGTATAACTAGTTATTAGTGTCCGCATCATAACTAGTTCATCTTTTGTATATATTTTGAAAAATCAAACACAAGAGGTTATCAGTTTTAAGTTATCATTTTTGTTATCGACTTTATTTTTCGATTTCATATTTCGATATTGTGTTTCTATTGAGGTCTCTATAATTAAACCTAGTTTACTGTAAGAAATTAAATATTCAATATTTTTGAAAGGCTTTGTCTAGAAAGTGGTGGATGATCCCATACCCAAGAAGGCCTAGTGTCTCGCCATGTTTAACCTGGAAGCCGATTTTTGAAATAGATATTTGATAACTTCTGTAATATGGTTTAACTTAGGAAGATCACCTCGATTGAACTTGGAGTAAGAATGTTAAGTTTCGTTCCCAATCCAAGTTTAACTTCTAAAGGGAAATTTGGATCAATAATGTTAAGCATCATTTGCAATCCAAATTTAACTTTAGTAGACCACATGGGTAGCTAGGATAGTTCTATGCTTGTACTAATTTTTGTACAGGGGAACTAGGACGGTATTCCGAGTAGCAACAAACATCTAGACCCAAAGTGAATAATATTATGTCATTGTGAAGATATCTAAATTCTTTTCGATCCTATAACTTTTTCCAAGGATCCCAAATATCACAACAAAGGGAAACATATAGCTATAAAATATAACTTTGTAAGGGATATTGTGGCTAAAAGAAAAGTAATTCTTGAATATGTCCTACACGTGTTATGTTTGCAGATCCTTTTACTAAGTTAATGAATAGAGAGTCATTTAAAGAACCTGTAAAGTCTTTGGGACTTTGTAGAATGTAACAACATTATAATTACAATCAGATGTTGTGATTTGATTGTATAATTTGCCATAATTTATTCAATGTATATGATTTCGTTACATTCATATAAGAATCTCGATGAGCATGTTGGCAGGTTGATATTGGTCCACTCACATGGACAATCATATTTGTTTGTTGAGTAAAAATATAGATAAGACCGTTGCTTATGGGACAACTTATGTAGCTGTGAACAGAGATAGATCCATAAGTTAAGGCCGCCTTAATAATTATGTAAAGTTGAGATCATTTATATGTTAATAATGATCGATGTAAACGAACCCACCATTTACTGAACCTGTTGAAAGATAGATTGGAATTCATATGTTGAATTCAGGGTTAGACATTAGGTATGTCTAGATCAAAATCTGTACGATATTAAATTTGTGGAAAACATGCACTCTTTTTAGTAAAGAGAATAAAATCGTAGCATGTAATTCATACCACATATGTTATTGCAACAATAAAGATAGTAGGAGAATGAATCCCTATTTCTCTACTATGTGAAACCTTTGAGATTATAAATTAATCTTAGTTTTGCCCTTAGTGACTATTTAATTGTTTATTTGATATTTTAATCAGTATCTGCTACTTTAGCATGCATCATATGACTATGAATGATTCGGTCTACTTTCCCATTATATAAGACGTCCAAGTCTTTCATCAAGAGAGAGAAGGAAAAAGAGAGAAAGAAGAATATCCGAGGAAGCTAGATTTGGTTCATGGAATTACGGAGAGCTTTCTGTTTCTATGATCATTCTTCGGATAGTAAGTTTTGTCATTATTGATTTAAAGATATACGAGAGATTACTGTAAATATTTACAGTTTTTTCGTTTTAATTTCATGCATTTAAAATGCCACAATAATTTTGATATGTCATCACTCAATCATAAACACCTGGTGCACATCTAAAATCTTTTTCAATTTGAAATGTTTTTCCTAAGTTAATATTATAATTCATCTTCTAAATTGTAAAGATAAAATTAAAAACAATCATTAAAAATATATAAAAAAAAAAAGTCTGTAGCGTCACATACAGCATCCTTTCAACACTGCTCGGATAGGATCGAATCACCCCTAAAAAAACATTTGGAACACGAATTAAAAACACATTTGGAACACTGCTCGGACATCCGCTATCCATGCATCGCTGCATCCTCTTGTGTCTCCTGCCACCTGCCATCCGCAATAATCTGGTATCAATCTTCGGTGCCAAATTAGTATGGGAATTCAACATGTGTTCGGCTCCTCCTCCAGCATCACTCGATTTAGCTGCCACTTAGTTCGCCAAAGCTGAATTTGCTTGTTACTCGTGTTGGGTTCGGAGCGCAGCAAAAGACATATAATAAATCATGGATCTTTTCGTAGTACATATAGTTTTACACAAAAATAACATAAAATCATACCTCGAGTCCTCGATAGGTGTGAATGATATCAACAGATAGACAAATAAGAACCCCACGTGTAACTCCTGTAGCGGTATCCACGCGCACTAGATCACAAACTTGATACGATCCATTAGGTGCTAGCATCTTATATCGACAAAATCTTGTAAGCACTATTGATCTCTTCCAGTGGAAGGTCCACGAAGAAGAAGTTGACGAGGGAGAAATCGAGAGAAGGAATCCCTCACTTGAATCTTTCCGAGGATGACTACTTATAGCCTCTAAGGAATACGAAGAGTTAAGCCCTCAATAAATTCATCATTTATGATCTTCATTAATTAGGAAGATGAAGAATTATAGACTCCGTAAATTCTTCATTTATAACCTTCATTATGATGACTCTTCAAATTCTTTATTAATTATTATTATAATAACTTTTCAAATTCTTCATTAATCATCATAATTATGACTATTCGAATTCTCTTTTCTTTGTATAAAATAAATCCATATTTGATCTTAATCTCGACTAGCTTCCGATACCATTATATATGTCTACGTGTTATGCGTAGGACCCTCTAAATTTTATACACAAAGCCAGTGTAAATCCATACACAGACTAAGGCAACCGTCTTGCAACAGTTTTTAGCCATCCAACACGATAAAATTAATATCAGTCATAAACTGTAAACCACTATAAATCGATTACTGTGTAATTCAATCTCCTCATCTAAGCATGCATCCCAATTAAATCGATACATTATGCATCATTCCAAAATTAATTGTTTTACTTGATTTTCAATATATAATAGACTCCTCTTGAATGATAAATCATTCCTCCTATAACCATGGATTTCGAGTCACTAATATCTCTATCAAGTGATCAGGATGTTAACTCCTAATCCAAGAGAGCGATAAATCCTTTATTGACTCAACACTATTCTTTCTACGCTTTATCATACACCCAACTACCGTATTAATCATAATCCGATTAAGGACTGCTTTTAACGACGTCAAAGCACATAAGTCCATGCATAGAATAAATAAAGGTCTCAAGTCAAAAGATCAGTTACACTCGTTCATAAGAGGAATAACCAATGATGCTTAATATGTGGTCTCCTCTTGAGCGGGTCGTGTCGAGTGTATCTCTAAACTTTAAGGCACCTCCAAGTATAATTTAGATATCCATCCCTCGATCTATCTCTATCTAGTCATACTTAACGTTAATCTAGATATTCATATCTCCTCTAGATATCTGTCAGATCAAGGAATATTTTCAGATTAATATACTCATTAATCTGTAGAATTTTATCATTAATTATATATGTATAAAAAAATATATAATTAATAATAAATACTGACCTTTATTAAATAATTATCCATAAAATACATAATAAATATATTGACACATAAGTATACATCCAACAACTCGATGATTCTATGGGACTCCGGAACCTATCCACGTCCTGATCTTTCATGCAACTTCTCCTTCGGTTACAAGTGGATCTCCGACAATCGTCCATTGAACACCAAGATATCTGGTTTGGGCAATCCACGTTTGAGTTTTAATCCATGCTGCATTTGAAATCCACGGTGAATTTGAATCCACGTTGAATTTGGAGTCCACTTTGAATTTGAAATCCATATTTCAATCTGAAACCACGTTTGACTTTTAATCCACGTTGAATTTGAAATCCACCTTGCAATTGAAACCTGCCACACCCACGTTCAATTTGAAACCTTCCGCTGGACATTTGAAATTTGAATTTTGAAATCCCTCCAACTTGGCTTCCTCTCCCAAGTACCCCAAGGATGAACTTCTCCTTGTCTTCTCTAGCACCTCTTTCAGCTCCGCTGGCTGCCGAAAATTGAAACTTTTCTGGCTAACTCCATAAAGCACCAGCTGTTAAAGATGGAGCAACACAGGCACATGTTCTCCACCGCATATGAGCTATCTGCCGTCCACCCTCCTGTCGGCTGTCGCTCTCCCTCCCCGTTGTTGGCCTCCTCGCCGGTGCACTTCGTGGTCAACACCAGCGAAGAACACTTTGAGATTTCTGTAGTCATCTCTTATCAAAACTTGCACCTAATGTCTTTGTCAATCCATCTTAAAATTAACACGAAGAAAGTTAATCATGGACGGTTATTAATTTTTGGAATAATGACTAATGCATAAGTGAATTATTTATCTTAATTTTATCGAGATTTAAACTCTAGAGTTCATAATGGTAATACTTCATGCGCTAGCCATTAAATTGTTCCAAGAAAACTGATGATCTTTGAAAAGGGGTTGATGATATTTTGTTACTTTAAGGATATCAAAAAATCAGAATAAAAAAAATGATGAAGATTAGGGGATTAAAACGAGGGATAAGAGAAGAATACTGAAATGTTTAGCAGACAAAAAAAGGTGGGGAGATGAAAAATAAGGGATTAAAATGAGGGATAACAGAAGAAGAATGAAATTTGAAATTGATATCAAAGTGGACTCCATAAATTAGTAAATTTAAAATTAAACCTTTTAAATTTCAGTCTATTTGTTAAAAACACTTTAAATTTTAATATTTTATTTTATCTTTTTAAAAATAATTTTAAATCTATAATGAGTTTTGAAAATTAATTAGAAGACAACAACCATAGAATTTAATCTACATTAAATCTCCTCTTTTTGTCATTATTTGTGGTATCAATTTGGAAATTATAATGATAAGTGAAAGATAAATTTTATTTAAAAATAATAAAAAATTTAATTTGAACTATATGTTGGTACCCTAAGGTAATTTTGATGTAAGTAAACAAGTTAGGTTAGGTCTTGTTATGTTTAACATTGTGTCTAAGTGTATAGGAACTTAGGAGCACAGGACATCGAGCAAAAGATGCAGCTAGTGAGAAAGATGACACGAGAGAGAGCCGAAGGCTCAGTACGTCTGAGGGGACGAGATGCTGTGGAAGAGTACGCGGGCGTACGAGAAGGAGACGCGTGACGTTTTCGAGGGATGAGAAGCTGGAGCAGAACCTTGTTCGAGAAGGTTGGAAGTTAAGTTCGGGTGAGCCCTATTCCGGATGGCCGAAATCACCCAAGCGAGCGGAGCGGAAGACCCGGATCGAAGCAAGCGGAAGACCCCGACCGAAGCAAGCGGAGCCAAAGCTGGAGGCTCGGAGAGAAAGTTAACTAAAAGTTGACTTTCACCTTCCGGGCGCCCAGAGCAGTTTGGGGCGCTCATAACCATTCCGGGCGCCTGGAACAATCCGGGGCGCTTGGAACCATTCCGAGCATTCAGAACCTAATTTTTAACGAAATTCGACATGGCATGTACCATTGTATCGGGGATAAAATATTATCCCATTTCAGGCGTCTAGAATCCTTCTAGGCGTCTCAACCAGGACTATATAAACATCTCTACTCCCAGAAGCTAATCGCAACAAGAAATATCCAAGCAACACTTGTAAACACTTCCTTTTCGGTTTAACATCATTTTTCTGTGCTTTCATTGATGTAAAGAGGCTTTTCCGCCTGAAGAAGAAAATAGTACGACTTCATCTGCCTTGGATTAACAATCTCCTCGGTTGTAACCAAGTAAACCTGTATGTCTCTGTCTTTTAGTTTCTCTAGTATTTCTTATATGCAAGAGTTATTTTAATTAAGTTATTTGTTCAAGAAAGATTTTACTTGATTTGTGTAGGGGCTATTCATCCCCCTCTAGCCAGCCGCTAAGGGTCCTAATACTATGTTCATATGACCTAAGAATTCTGAAATTATTTAAGAATTGAACTGTGTTCATATTTATTTTAAACAAAATTAATATGCTCTAATAATTTTGAAATTAGTCAAGAAACTAAGTAAATTGACCCTTTAATTACTTTAAAATATTGATTTATACTAATTTATAAGATGAGAAAAAAGTAATCAATGTTTTACTCTCCTATGTAATAAATTTAAATAAAGGTTTGAATGATTGCCTTACAACAAAAATACAATAATAACTATTGCTAAAGGAGATTTTTTTTGGGTCATATCCCCTCAAGTCACGAATAATATTTCACTCATCATATTCATATCAATCATATATGATTCATGACTTAAATGTCAAATATCAACTTAAATTCATTACAACAAGCTTGGTCTTATATCATAAAAGTACTACAAGCTCCATAAATCCTAGAATATATTAATGTAGACATATTTAAGTCTTAGTTCCCATTACATTTGCATAAACCAACCAATTATGCTATCGATGAGTAAAATGTATTTGATTCTTGTGCTCTTCTTGATCATAATTACGCCCATGAATCCCCAGAAGCCAAATATAAATCCAGGAGCAAAGCCACTAAAATACCAAATTCCTCCATCTTCAAGCATGTGCCCTTCTTCTGTAACTCCATCATTGTTGGTTTGGTTGTCTTCAAGACATTTGATTTCAAGTGGTTCCCCACAAAGCTCAGGATTTTCGATGTAAGACAAGTTGGTGAAGGTTTGAAGTTGAGGGCCCACCGGTATTTTCCCGACAAGATTGTTGTAAGACAAGTTTAAGACGGTTAGAAAAGTTAATGCAGAGATACTCGAAGGGATTTTACCAGAGAGATTGTTCTTTGAGAGATCAAGTGATTCTAATTGGTCCATAAGACCAATTTTCTCGGGTATTTGTCCAGAAAAGAAATTGAAAGATAAGTTGAGGTAGCGGAGGCCATTAAGATTTGTTAGCTCTTTAGGAATCATGCCCGAGAGATTGTTATACGAGAGGTCAATGCTCTTGACAAACGAAAGCGTAGTAGTGAAATTAAGTGATGAATCTTTGGCAAATATAATGAGGCTCTCGGTACAATAATCAAGTGCGTCTAGTGGTGAAGGTATTTTATGGTTCTGGTTTTTCATCATAGCAGTGAAATTACCAAAACTAGGAGGCAACAAACCAGAGAAAAGATTGTGAGCAAGATCTAAGATTTGGAGTGAAGGCATCAACGAGAGTTTTGATGGAATCTCACCGGTGAACTTATTTGACCTCAAAGAAAGGACTCTTAATGATGACAGTTCTGGTCCGATCCAACTGAGTATGTCACCAGACAATTCATTCCAGCTGAAGTCAATTACCACAAGTGCAATGCACTGTATCAATGTTGTGGGAATTGTGCCAGAGAGTCTATTGTGATTCAAGTGCACCGATTGGAGTCTTCGTAAAAATCCAAGTGTGCTAGGGATCCTGCCGGATAACTTGTTGTTTGAAACGTCGAGAATCATCAATTCTGATTCATATCTGAAACAATCAGGGAGTGTTCCAGATAAATCATTGTTGCCAAGGTCGATACCTTCTAGAAAATTTCCTGTACAAACGGAGGATGGAATACTACCATTCAATTTGTTGTTTGACAAAGACATATACACAGCATTATCAGCCAAGCTACTAGGAATAGGTCCAGAGAAGGAATTGTAAGAGAAGTCCAAATATGCATCCGAAAGTTGCATTCTTGGTATGAAGCCTTCAAAGTTGTTGTAACTTAAATTTAATTTGCATACATCCTTGAAGCATTCTAAAGAGCGTGGCAACATTCCTCTCATATGATTTTGAGAAACATCTAGCTCCAAGTTGGATGTGCACGAGCTCCAAAACCAATCAGGAAAAGCATCTGAAATTCCATTGTTTGATATGTCTAGCTCATTTAAAATGGTTTGGTTCCGCACCCATGGAGGAAATCTGGGTCCCAAGTTGCAGGAGCCCATTCGAATTCCTACTGCTTGAAATGGAGGAAGCCAATCTTGGCTCACTTTGACTGACAAGTTGTTGTCAGATATATCCATGTAATATAAATTTGTGAGATTGGCAAAGTGGGCTTCTGTGATATCTCCAACCAAATAGTTTGAACATAGACTTAAGGTCATTAATGCAGACAATTTCCCCAAGGATGCTGGAACTGAGTCGCTCAATTGATTGGAACCAAGGTCAAGAAAAACTAATCTTTGAAGCCTCTCAAAAGGACTAGGAAAAAGACCACTAAACTGATTGTCATGCAAGTCATGGGAAAGACCTTTGTTAATTCTGCATCTTGATAGTTGTTCAAAGAATTCAACAACACTCCCTGTTATGCTGTTATAAGAGAGATTGATTGTACTCAAGTTGCATAGACTTCCCAAGGCATCAGGAATCAATCCGCTTATGTTGTTCTGAGAGATACTAAGAACATCTAGCTGAAGGAGATTTCTCATTGAATCCGGTATCTTTCCATTAATCTGATTACCCGATAAGTCCAACTTCTGCAATGCAGTTAGATTGCCAATAGTCTCCGGTAATCCCCCGGCAATTCTATTAGCAGAAAGGTTCAGTTCTAACATTTTAGTCAAGTTGCCTATGCTTCTTGGTATTACACCTTCGATCTGATTATAACAGAAGAACAAGCATTCTATGTTTCTGAGGTTGCCAATATCTTCTGGTATCTCTCCGCTGATGTTATTATAGCTCAGGTCCAAGAACTGCAGATTGCTGAGATGGACAAAAGATGCTGGTATTTGTCCTGAAATCTCGTTGAAAGACAGAGATAAGTAACGCAGGTTGGAGAGACTGCCAAGTTGGTAGGGAATTTCTCCTTGGAACCAACATCCCGAAAGGTCCAAGTGCTGCAATTGAGTTAAAGATCCTATCGAGCCAGGAATTTGATGGCTTGATAAGTTGTTCCCACTTATATCTAAATACTTCAAATGCTTCAAATGAAACAATAAAGGATGCACCTCGCTTCTGTTGGAAAAAATACCACGATGCAAAGGATATCTAAAAGAGAAGTCAAGTTTGATAACATGACCTGTGATGCTGTTGCATCCTACACCATTCCAACTGCAACACTCATTGCCCTTCCATGGAGATAGCACTCTATCGACGCTAGGAAAACCACTTCTCACGCTCAGCAGAGCCTTCCTTTCTTCCTCTATGCAGAGTTGCAACGATCCAGAGAGAAATAAGAGAGAAATCCAGAAGAGGTAAAGGAGAAGCTTGAGTATAGCAGCAGTAGCCATGAGATGTTACAAAATTCCCGAAATATACCAATTTCTTAAAATGTGGAGAACAATGTGTTTATTTTGAGAGTAGTCATCTTTGTGTGCATTTGTAAAATGCGAAACTTAAATAAGTTTCACATTCTGCAAATGTGAAACTAGATGGAAATCACAAACATTCTACGTATGCCAAACAAAAAAAGAATTTACAAGGTTTCACATTTTGTAAATGTGAAAGCTATCATTTCGCATTTACCAAATGCGAATCTGCGGAAAAAAGGTAAATGTCACACATTCTACACACTTAGAAAAAGAATTTATTTTTTTATTGTTATTTTTTCATCTTTTACATTTCTTAAATGTGAAATTATAACTTTCGCATTTAAAAAATACGAATATTACAAATACGAACAAATAATGGAAATAGCGTTCTACTAACACGGAAAATGATTTTTTAAAAAATATTTGTACAGCTTTCAAGGAAATAGATACATTTGTATTAAAAACTGATTTGAGAGGTAAAGACTCTCAAACCAAATATCCAACCATATAACATAATTAAGAGTTTATCCTCTACAATTGAGGTAGATTCCTTAATCATCACACAATTCACTTATCATGCACTCAAAGCAACTCACACTATCATGCATCACATAGGGGTGAGCAAAAGTTCGGGTAGACCAAATTAACAGTTTAAACTGACCGAAATTAAAATTTCGGATCGGTTAAATCGGAAGTTCATTTTTTTCTAAAAATATTGATTTAATCGGTTCGGTTTTGATTTTGAAAATTGAATTTTAGTTAAACCGATTAAACCCATCTCAAACTATCAGAGTTTGAAATATCAAGCCCTGCATAGGGCCTGAATATTTTAGGCCCTACGCATCCTTGTTCACTTTGGGCTCCGTCGACCATTGTCCGTGAGTTAGAAAGCACGCAACAAAACCTGGATATGATCGCACTTAGCTTGAAACTTGGAAGTTGGAAGAGTATGCAGGTTGCATCTCTAAAGCAATGCTGAGGTGATGATGGTGCTCATTGCTCACCAGGGCTAGACCAGAACTTGGATATGATCGCCTCATGACATGATTATGGTGAGAACCATGACTTGGCTGTTGCACCGTTGGACTTTCCAAATTGGATAGAAATTTCAGTTATTTTAGTAGAAAACCAAATTAACCGATGTTTTATCAGTTCGGTCGGTTTGATTTTTTTCAAAAGTTCGGTTGGTTCGGTCTGCTCGAAAAAGGTTCGGTTGGTTCAATTTAGGGCTTAATCAGATCGGTCGGTTCGGTTTAAAACGATTGCACAGCCCTATTTGTAACGAAGAAAACACAAATGAAGACAAAAATACAACAACATAAGATAGAGTATAAATAAAGTTGTACAAGGTTTCAAATCCCAAATGACATAAATGTACGAGATATAATTTATAAATACAAAAATTAACAAAATACTAACTCCCATCACATAGTATTCATGTATTGAGATAAAATATATTAAAAAACATCGACCGTTGACTTCATTATAAACCCTAGGGAATGTATTTTGACAATTTCTCTTGTTGTGGCCAGTTTGGTGGCACCTTCAACATTTACGAGGTTCATCAGGGTGCCTCAAATCCATCTCATTTTGTATTCAACTTTCACGTCGCTTACCCCACCCATGGTTGATCAATCTTGAGTAATCTGCTTGAATCTCCCAACTTGGATTTGTCCAATAATCCTTATGACAAATAGGATAAAAATTTCCAGAATATTATGTCATGTAAGTCTTTGTGGTGTGAACTTCATCCACAAGGTCAATAGTATTATCCCCTCTATGTCGGCAAACAATAATTGCATGTGAACATGGAAATCTATGCATTTGCCACTTTCCACATGTGCAATCATTTTCATAGAAAAGAATTGTGTGTACATGACCACCTTTACCATTCAATTGTCTTGTTGTTACAATCTTGTACACTCCATCTACATAGTTAAGCTCATCAATGTGATGTCCTTGTGCATGTCTTTCAACCTCCCTAAATTTACTCCAATGATGTGGCGGGAGGGCTGTATTACAATGATGTGCTACTGTTTATACCTTTGAAAAAGTTGAACAGATCTATGAAATGACAGATGAATGCATGCCTTAATTGGCAACAACCTATCCCCTCGTAATACATTGTTCAAACTCTCAGAAATGTTTGTTGTGAGACATCCCCATCGATGGTTACCATTGTAAGCAAGACTCTACTGACTTATGTCAATGTCGCTCAAATACTATCATGTCACTGGATCAAGTGCCCTTATCTGTCTCCTAAATCAGTTGAATTTCCACCTTTGAGTAGTACTGCCAATAGCCCAACAATAATATTTCAAAGTGATATTCTTAAACTTTGTTATAAAATTACTTCGAACATGTCGAAGGCAAAATCTATGATATGCAATTGGTTCCTTTTATTCCTCTAAATTTGACATTGTATGAATAATACCATAGTGTCTATCAGAAATAACACATAATTGTTTATCTTGTGTCACATAATACTTGAATTGTTCAAAAAACCAACACCAACTAGCTATAGTCTCCTCATCTACTATAGCATAAGCAACAGGTAATATACGATTGTTTGTATCCTTAGAAATAACTACAAACATCTTTCCCTTATAAGCACCTCGCAAATGTGTACCATCAACACTGATAACTAGTCTACACATGTGGAATACATCCTTAATTACATGGTATATTTAATACATCAATATATTACCTTATGAACTATTATTTAAAAAAAAAGAAGATTTTTAAAGCCATAAAACTCACTGTCTAGAGTACAATTCGATGCTGGCGAATTCGACGAGAATCGGGTCTTAATATTCGTCGTTGGGTCTTGTCTTCTAATCCTTCACAATGAGCCATACTTGCCTTCTAAACCTTCGCAATGAGGCGCTCCGGTGTGGCATGATCGGACAACTCATGGGGCGGGCGACCACGAGATTGCGAGAAGAAGAAGAAGCTGATGGCGACAGTTTAGGGTTTAGGCAGGCACCGCGAGAAGAAGGAGGAGGTGGTGGTGACTGTTTAAGATTTAGGCGCTCCGACGTGGCTTGATCGGACAACTCATGGGGCGGCCGAACACGAGATCGCGAGAAGAAGAAGGTGGCGGCGATGGTTTAGGGTTGATTAGGTAAGTGCATGAGATGTGAGAAAAATAAGAACTTAGATTTTAATAAATAAAATTCATTTTCTAAAAATATAATCATTTTAAAATATAATATAATAAAATAAAAATTCATTTAAAATCTTTAAAAAAAATCTATATAATC
This sequence comes from Zingiber officinale, assembly GCF_018446385.1. Lineage (NCBI taxonomy): Eukaryota > Viridiplantae > Streptophyta > Magnoliopsida > Zingiberales > Zingiberaceae > Zingiber > Zingiber officinale. The sequence continues at coordinate 65,437,177 of NC_055999.1, read as the reverse complement.
ATATAAATTTGTTTTCTTAATAATATTAATTATATTATTATTTTCCAAAATAACTTTAATTTAATTAAATTTTAAATAGTTTTAATTATTATCATCCAATATATATAATTTATTGTTTATTCTTTTTTTTTTTTTAATGTTGTTTAGTATTTTAGGCATATCCTTAAATAGTTATGATTAAATATTTAATATAGGTTATTTTCATAATTCTTAAATCACCAAATATAAATTATAAAAAAAATCATTAAATCAAAATTCCAAATATATTTTTTATTATTTTATAATAATTATATAATGATTATTAATTTTTTAATATATCCGCATAGTAATCGTTTAATGAAATGATATTGAAACTGGAACGATAGAGTCTGTGATAATTACTACGATTGTTCCATCGATCCATGATTAAGATAGAACATTCATATTTGGAATGTTTTGAGAGATATCCAAGAACAACTTCTATATTTGTTTAGAGATTTCCTATTTTTTGACTTTGTTTTTTTGTTCAATGTGGTTTCACATTTTGTAATTACCACGATATAGATACCAAATATTTTCTCTCAATATTCAAGAAAATTATATAAATACCCAGATTAATATTCTCTTAAACTACAGATTTCGCATTTCTTAAATGTGAAACTACAACTTTCGCATTTAAGAAATGCAAAAGCTGTAAAAATAAAAACATAAATTCTTATTTTTTTGGGCAGTCATAGCATGTCTGTGATTTCTATCTAGTTTCGTATTTGCAGAATGTGAAATATATTAAATTTCGCATATTGTAAAAGCAAAAAGCACACCAAGATAACTACGTACTTTTAAAATAAACATATTGTTCTTCACATTTTATTAATTGGTATATTTCCAGAATTTTTCCTGAGATGTTGCACAAAGAGTTCAACAAAGCCGGATCAATAAGAACTTTAACAACATTTTCTCCCCCTCTCTCTCTCTATTATTTAATTTGGATAAAAAAATAACACGAAATATATGATCATAGATGTCTGCATCAACATTAATTTCTTGCGTAGCATGAATTGCTATTGATTTGGAATGTGTGGAACACGAATCTAAAAAACGGTTAATTCAATCCTACCTTATAGGCAGTGTACCCTTCTGTGCGCGAACTACGCACAATAGTTTTTTTTTAAATAATTTTTTTAAGTTATATGCCAAAAAGATTTTACGGTTATAATTTAAAAATTGAGTTATAATATTTGATTTTGTCTTAAAGCGATGACTTGAGATAACATATTGGATAAGTGGTTTTGCTGTTAACCAGAAGATGACTTTGCTAGGGAGAAATTATGACACCTAATACTCCTTTTGGCTCCTCTGCGCACACTCGAAAGAACAAACATAATGTTAGAGAGAGAACCAGAGAGGAAATCCCTGCATAAGTCCTCTGACGCTCAAATCAGTATGGTGATTGAGCGAAAAGTGGAGAGAATGAACCGTATATGCGAGTGAGTATTGTAAAGTCTGCTTAGAATATATTGCATACCTCACCAACGGAGAGAACTCCTTTTTATATCAGCTCTCATAACCTCTGTAATAATGAGGAGACATAGAATATTTAGTGTCAGAAGATGTCAGGTAATAGAAGGTGTATAGCCTGGAATATATGTACAGTTATCCTCCGAGAAATCTTTTGTTACATGTATATGAACGGTCTCGTGTAACCCCCACAATAATGATAGAAGCTATATAGCCACCCTCATAAGTTTCACGCCCCGAGGGAGTCCTTGCTTGACAAACGGATAACATCTCACCCTTATGACAATATACGAAACCTGGGCACATGGTCATGTGGCTGAACAATAATAATGAGCTCAGCCCACACAGCTGGAATTATACATAACCACGCAGTATACAACCCACATGGCTAGAAACAAATAAAATATAGCGGAAGACATAAGGATAACACATAAACCTAAAATGACAGACTGCTAGCCGGTTAGGCTTGAGCAACTCCCTCCGGCATCACCACCTGATCATCCATGGAGAATTTTATTTTTTGGCAGAAAGTCCAAACAACTGCTCGAAATTCATTTAGGGTCGGCTAGCCCAAAATGACAATGTATGTTGAAGGCATGTCCACTACAATAAAAGTCGATCGACGCATCCTCATTAGGGACTCATCGATCCCCTAAAGATATGGCCAGTTTGATCTAGCCGAGCGACTAGACCTCGTTGCCGTGAAGTCATATAGTGGTGTCATCATGAACTGGAGCTCACTCGTCTCTATTTGCAACTGCTTGAATGCTTTATTGAAGATGACGTTGACAGAGCTACCTTTGTCAACAAAAGTGCAATGTATATTATAATTGGCTATAACAACCTTGATAATGAAAACATCATGGGGTATTTCCATCCCTTCCAAATCCTTGGCCCAAAACTAATCTCGGGTCCTCGTGCCTACTCATGGCTATAACCGATAGCGTGGATTTCCAGTTGGCAGACATGTGATTTCTTTAACCAGTTGGAATCCTCGTCATTCCGACCTCCTGCAATTATACCAATATCCCCCTGAGCAACATTATTACGATTTTCTTCTTGCCACATTGGGGGACTCTCCCATTCGACCCGTGCGAGGGCTTGAGCCTGGTTATCTTGTTGTTGTGATGTATGTCGACACTGTTCAATGCCTTGGTAGTCTCTTCAGGGAGGTTTGTTCGGCCACTTATAGCGACGACTATTAGGAGATGGCGATCGTTGGCAGAAACGTTGGTTAGCCGCCAACGCTTTTCTTGATTGTGATGGTAACAATCTTAAGTGTTGTGCATCTCAGATAGGTACAAAATTTTGGAGCCCATCAGGGTAACACTGTTCAATGCCTTGGTAGTCTCTTCAGGGAGGTTTGTTCGACCACTTATAGCAACGACTATTAGGAGATGGCGATCGTTGGCAGAAACGTTGGTTAGCCGCCAACACTTTTCTTGATTGTGATGGTAACAATCTTAAGTGTTGTGCATCTCAGACCGATGGTAGGTACAAAATTTTGGAGCCCATCTGGGGGCTACGGAAATTGCGTCCGCCATCCCCCATGTGCTATATAGCATGGGTGTTGTGGCTTTGGGACAGGAGGTGGAGGGCTTGCTCGGGGTACTTTGTGAGGAAGAGGCGGAGGTGGCGCTCGACGCTTTGGAGTTGAGACTACAACGAGTGAGGTGACCTCCTTCTTCCGAACGGATTGAGCTTCTTCTACATTAATATACTTGGTCACTCGACCAAGTAGATGATCGAAGTTCCTTTAGGGCTTCTTAATCAGGGAGCGAAAGAGCTCACTGTCTGTAAGCCCTTGAGCAAAGACGCTCACTAAAATCTCTGGGGTGATTGAAGGGACATCCATGGCCACCTGGTTAAACTTTTTGATGTAGACCTCAATGTCTCCTTGGCCTCCTATTTGAGAGAGAACAAACTCAGCGTGGTTTTATGGTATCAGCGGCTGTTGGCGAAGTGATGAAGGAATGCCTTGTGGAAATCCTTGAAGCAACATATGGACTCAGTCAGGAGCCAATTGAACTATCTCTGTCCCAAACCTGACAGTATATTGAGAAACACTCGGCAATTTATGCCATCTGTATAGTGGTGGAGGATGTTAGCATTTTTGAACTTGACGAGGTAGTCTTCTCATTCTTTTGCCCCTCCATATTCTCTGATCGTCAAGGGTCGGAAACGGTTCGCTAACCTAACCTCCAATATTTCATGAGAGAATGAAATTCTTATTTGTTTGAGGGATCCACTGACCATCGGAGCTTTTCCCTCATGCGGTCGCGTCTCCAGAAGATGATACTTAGGCATGCAGAATAATGCTCAGTGATAGGCAAATAGTGATGGTGGTACAGGCGATAGGTTAATTGGTTGCGCTGGTGCATGCATGAAGCTAGTTGGTGGAGGAGATAGATGAAACCCAGTTGGCCCCTCCACCCATGTCCTTTCTCGGCATGTGGCCCTATCACAAATAGGACCAAGTCATTGGGCAAGGGACGCTCCACTGTTACTTGTTGTTGCTGTGCCAATTTCTGGACTCATATAGCTATGAGTAATTCTAGACCTTCTTGCGATAGAGTGATGGTTGTGATTCGTCCAACTTCTTCCATCTCCTTGTTTCAGATTCAGGTGAAGTTCCCAAAGATGACGTCAAATTTGAATATGTCTGAAAGTGGTGGAGATGACGCATTGGGCAAGTGGCTTTACTGTTGGCCGAGAGATGACTCTGCTAGGGAGAAACTAGCTATGATGCCTGGCACTACTTTCATCTCCTCTCCGCATACACTCGAAAGAGCAAATAGAACGTTAGGGTGAGAACCAGAGCGGAGTTCCCTGGTGTAGGCCCTTGGACTCTCAAGTCAACACGATTCCCGAGCAAAAAGTGGAGAGAATGAATAGTAGATGCGAGTGTGTAGTGTAAAGTCTGCTTAGAATATATTGTGTACCTTGCTAACAGAGAGAACTCCCTTTTTATATCACATCTCATAACCTCCGTAATAATGAAGAGACAAGTAATATTCGGTGTTAGAAGTGTAGGACCGTTGGGGCCGGTTAGAAGGGGGTTGTTGGATAGTCCTGTAAAATAAACAACAAAACAACCCTTCTTGAACTCTTTAAGCTAACACTTGCATAAATAAAGCAGAGCAGATAAATAAAGCATTAAAAAGATGAGACACAAAAGGTTTACTTGGTTACAACCGATGTGGTTGTTAATCCAAGGAAAATTAAGCTCACTTAAAAACTCCTTCTGGCGGAGAAGCCTCGTACAACGTTGAAGTGCAGAAAATAGAAACTCAACTCTAGACTAAAGTTTACAAGCGTTGGAATTATAATTCAGAGTACGTTATGAAGCTTCTGGACCAAGGCTATATTTATAGCCTTGGTCGGGGCGCCTGGAAGGGTTCCGGGCGCCCTTGGGGGGATAAAACTTTATCCCCCAACGTTTAGAACGCATTAGACGCGTTCTGATCAAAATTCAAGTTCCGGGCGCCCCGGGCTGCTCAGGGCGCCCCGGGCTGCTCCGGGCTGGTCTGGGCACCCCGGACAGTTCCGGGCGCCCCGGACCCTAAGTCAACTCCGGTTGACTTCTTTCGCCTCGGTCCAGGTCTTCAACTCCGGTTCCGCTCGCTTGGGTGATCTCAGCCATCCGGAATAGGGCTCACCCGAACCCAACTTCCGTTCTTCTCGAGCGGGCTTCCCTCCGGCTTCTCGTCCCTCGGAATCGCTGTGTGTTCCCTTCTCGTCCGCCGGCGTACTCATCCACAGTCTTCGTCCCTCGGACGCATCGCGTGCCGTCCTTCTCGCTAGCTGCGTCTCTTGCTCCCCGAGCAATCTTCCGCTCCGGCTTTCCTCCCTCAGAACCACCACACGCTTCCTTCTCGTCCGCCGGTGTACTCTTCCGCAGCACCTCGTCCCTCGGACTGCCATCCTTCTCGCTAGCTGCGTCTTCCGCTCGACTACCTATGCTCCTAAGCTCCTGCACACTTAGACACAAGGTTAGAAACACACAGGACCTAACTTAACTTGTTGATCACACCAAAACAACCTTGGGGTTCCAACAATCTCCCCCTTTTTGGTGTGATCAACCCAAGTTAAGCTAGGGTCAAAACTAGACATAAAATTAAAACAAGTTATTGCAATAATGTGCAACAAGATAGAAAAAATTAAATTTCGAAAATTTTCAATTTACAATTTCTACCTCCCCCTAGACTTATACTTTCCCTTCTCCCCCTTTGATCACAATAAAAATGGGGTTTCAAAAAAAACAATCTAAGGGTTTGACACTTAGAAAAATTATAGAAATCTATTTCAATGATTTTCTGAGAAAACATATTTCCAAGTTAAGGAAAAAAATTTCTAAGTCAAAGAATAACTTTTGAAAAATTTCTAAGTTTTCACCATAAAAAATCTTTCTAAGCCCAAAAATTTATGCAAGAAAATTTAAGAAAATTGATAACATTAAAAAAAAATTTCTATGTATTTATTTATTTATTTATTTTATTCTAATACTTATATCAGAAATTTTAAATTTCCATTTCAATTTATTACAATTTCTCAAATTTGAAATAAGAAAATTTGAACATGCGAAGAATTGTATCATGTTAATATCTATTAATAGTTTGTCGAGATACTTTAATCGACAGACTATTTCTTTCAACTTTAAAGCAATAAATATTAAACATGCAAGAAATTGTATTGACAAAATAATTGGTAAAAATTCGTTTGACAATTTTTCTAATTTGCAAGATTCATTCAACAAAATATTTTGTAACTTGCAAGAATCTTTTGTCAAATCATTTTGCGATTTGAAAAACTCTTTCAATGAGATAATTTGTAATTTGGAAAAATTTTTAGATCCGGAAAAAGTTTTCGAAAAAATACTTTGTAATTCGCAAGAATCTTTCGTCAAAGCATTTTGTAATTCGAAAAATTCTTTTGATGATTCAATTATTGATTCGCAAAAATCTTCAGGTAATCTGATTAATTGAACCAGTTGTTCAGAGGGTAGAGGTCATACCTTACTTACCTCGTCGGCCGTTGGTTCTCCACCTGTTGAGTTGCTTTCTTCTAATATCTCTCCCCCTTCATTGATGCTCACCTGGGATGAGCTTTCTGTGTCCTCAGGATGGAGATCGACTATCTCGGCATTTTCCTCATTCTCGGACTGTTCTGGCGTTGAATCGGTGTTGGATTCAATTTTGACTTGTTCTTCGTAGGGTTTTAAGAACTTTTCCCAAAGTTCTTTTGCGCTTTTATACTCTCCGACTCTGTCGAAATCTTTAGTTGGTATTGCGCTTAGAATGTGAAATGTTGCCCAACCGTTTGCCATTGACTCGTCACGTTGCTTCTTGTTCCAGAGGCGTAAATCGAGTTCTTCACCATTCGCGTTCTTCGGTTCCTCGTAACCAGATTTCATTATTAGAAAAATACCAATATCTGAGTTTAGATATACCTCCATTTTTTGTTTCCAGACGGAAAACTCCCCCTCGAATGCTGGTGGGTAATCGCTAGCTTCGGCCATCGTTTTGTTGCTTCAGACGACGGTTAGTCCTTCTGAGGCGTCTCGACTCTGATACCACTTGTAGGACCATTGAGGTCGGCTAGAAGGGGATTGTTGGATAGTCCTGTAAAATAAACAACAAAACAACCCTTCTCGAACTCTTTAAGCTAACACTTGCATAAATAAAGCAGAGCAGATAAATAAAGCATTAAAAAGACGAGACACAAAAGGTTTACTTGGTTACAACCGATGTGGTTGTTAATCCAAGGAAGATTAAGCTCACTTAAAAACTCCTTCTGGCGGAGAAGCCTCGTACAACGTTGAAGTGCAGAAAATAGAAGCTCAACTCTAGACTAAAGCTTACAAGCGTAGGAATTATAATTCAGAGTACGTTATGAAACTTCTGGACCAAAGCTATATTTATAGCCTTGGTCGGGGCATCTGGAAGGGTTCCGGGCGCCCTAGGGGGGATAAAACTTTATCCCCCAACGTTCAGAATGCATTAGACGCGTTCTGGTCAAAATTCAAGTTTCGGGCGCCCGGAAGGGTTCCGGGCGCCCCGGGCTGCTCAAGGCGCCCCGGACTGCTCCGGGCGCCCCGGGCTGGTCCGGGCGCCCCGGACAGTTCCGGGCGCCCCGGACCCTAAGTCAATTCCGGTTGACTTCTTTCGCCTCGGTCCGGGTCTTCAACTCTGGTTCCGCTCGCTTGAGTGATCTCTGCCATCCGGAATAGGGCTCACCCGAACCCAACTTCCGGTCTTCTCGAGCGGGCTTCCCTCCGCCTTCTCGTCCCTCGGAATCGCCGCGTGTTCCCTTCTCATCCGCCGGCGTACTCATCCGCAGTCTTCGTCCCTCAGACGCACCACGTGCCGTCCTTCTCGCTAGCTGCGTCTCTTGCTCCCCGAGCAATCTTCCGCTTCGGCTTTCGTCCCTCGGAACCACCGCACGCTTCCTTCTCGTCCGCCGGTGTACTCTTCTGCAGCACCTCGTCCCTCAGACTGTCGTCCTTCTCGCTAGCTGCGTCTTCCGCTCAACTACCTGTGCTCCTAAGCTCCTGCACACTTAGACACAAGGTTAGAAATACACAGGACCTAATTTAACTTGTTGATCACACCAAAATAACCTTGGGGTTCCAACAAGAAGATGTCAGGTAATGGAAGGTGTACAGTCTAGAATATGTATAGTTATCTTCTGAGGAATTTTCTGTTACATGTATATGAACAAGCTTGTGTAACCTCCGCAATAATAATACAAGCTGCATAGCCACCCTTATAAGAAGGTTTTGTTGCATGTATATGTCGGATATCAGAATATTTCTTGATGAATAGTTATTGTTATGATAGTTTGTTGTGATTCCCTGATAATGTTGTCCCTCAGAGGTAATTTAACTGAACCCATATCCGATGGGTTATATGCAATTAGATACTATAATAAGAATGGGGAACTAAGTCCCTCTAGCCTGACTGGCTATTAGGCCGACCAGACTATATGCTGAGCTGTATTGTAGTAGTGAGAAATGAGATGTCCTCTAAGTCCGAATGACACTGAGTCTAACCGGCTGTATACTTAGAGTACTTTTGCTGGGAAGTGGGGAGCTTAGCCCTAGGTCCATCCAACACTTTAGACCGAGAAGCAATATTTAATAAAACTTGCCCTTGAACTATAATGCAGGGATTTGGAAGTCTGACCAGATCTCATCTTGGCCGACTATATGCTAGAAGATTGCCTTCGCTGTGTGAAGAGAGGATACTTCTGGAGGATGGGTAGCTAAGCACAGTATGCCTGGATGACATTAGGTCCGTTCGGGTTTATCTTGTATATTTAGCATCAAGTGGAGTGATAAGTACTCCCAGTCCGACTGTTCCTTAGGGTCGACCGACCTTATATAGAGAGAACTATATCCAAAGAATGGGGAACTGAGTCCCTCAAGTCCTACCGACTAATGGGCCGACTGGCTTTATTCTAAGAGTCATAGTCCTGTGTGAGGAGTTGAGTTATTGTGAGAATAACGAGTTTAGATGCATATATTCTAACTCTAAGGCTACGTTTGGTTGGGTGTAATGTAATCTAGCTTGTAATGTAATCAAATTTGTAATGTAATGTAATCTTGATTACATTACTACGTTTGGTAATGTAATGTATGTAATTTTTGATTACAAAGGTGATTACATTCTTTTGTTTGGTGTCCATTATTTTTTATAAGGAATGTAATTCATATTATTATAAAATGACAAAAATATCCTGTGACCTTTATCGGCGGTCACCACACCTCTGCTGGAGTTTGTGGTAGCCATCGACAACCAGCTGCCGCCGCCACCGTCGGTCGTCGCAGCAGGCCACCGACTTCGCCAATCGGCGGCGATGGGCGACGCCAGGCGGGCGACGACGGGTGACGACCAGTGGGCAACCGTGGCGGAGGCGGACGACGATCGACGGCCGACGATCGATGGCCGGCAATTGGCAGCGGCGGTGGCGGCCGATTGCCTGCGGCGACCGGCGACGATCGGCGACGATCGGCGGTGGCGACCGGTGGCCGGCGGCCGGCGACGAAGGTCGGCGACCGGTGGCGGGCGGCAGTCGACAACAGACTAGGGGTATACTCGGCATTTAAACTTTGGTGAAACAATGACCTCGTAATGTAATCGGATTACATAGCATTTGCTTTGTAATCCAGATTACAAATCTTCACTACCTTTTGTAATCCAGATTACATTACATTACAAGTTTTAAATCAAACCAAACAAAATAATCGACTTTGTAATGTAATCTGGATTACATTACAAGGTAGATTACAGGCTACTAAACGCAGCCTAACTGTTATATCATCCTGGCTTTGATCATCATCTTGCCATGACTTTGACTGACACATCATCTCTAGGTTCACTTACAACATACCGTATCAGTATTAAATAATAAAAAATTAAAATTAATTTTTTTCAAAGTGTGCATGGGTATGCGACGTAAAATATTAAGGGTAATAACGCGCGCACTCTCTCTCTATATAGTTGTTAGTAATGGGAATGTGGAGATGTGGGCTACCCATGATACCCACGTTGTCCATATTTTCATAGGAGAATTTACTAATATACCCCTTAGTATTCCCATTATATAAGGTGTCCAAGTTTTTCATAGAGAGAGAGAGGAAAAAAGAGAGGAAGAAGAACATCCGAGGCTGCCGAATTTGGTTCATGGAATTACGGTGAGCTTTCTGATTTTGTGATCGTTCTTCTGACAGCAAGTCATGCCGTTACTGATTGCAGATCTGTGGGAGATCACTGTAAGTGTTTACAGTTTTTTTATTTTAATTTCATGCATTTAGAATGCCACAATGGTATCAGAGCATGTGTTAGTTTTAAATGCATGGGAAATCCTCTCAAACTTGCTCCGGCATGTCCCCATGTTCCCGAGATTGGCAACTGTGTGTCATGTTAGTGCTAGAGGCCTCATTATGGCAGAAGAATACCTATGGGAGATTCGCAGGTAGACTGGCTATGAGGTCGAAGGGTCGCTCACTGGCAACAGTGCCGTTGCAGAGCAGCATGCTTTGTTGGGCAAGGAAATCGTGACAGCGTCATGATTTCCACCAAAGCCAAGCTCACGTCATAGAGGTATGCTGGTGATGACATTCCAGAGTCGGCGAAGGTATCTCGACTGGCCGATGATGCGTTAGTGGTAGGGGCACGCTAAAGAGCACTAAAAATAACCTCTCGCAATGGCCGACAATGCGTCAGTGTCCGGGGTGTGATGCGATAGAGGTCGACATTGCATCAGTGGCCGACGAAGCAGCCTTTGTGGCCGACGCCGTGTCTATCGCAATTGCGTGGAGGTAACAGTGTGATGCGTGCGACGTACGACGAAGAAAGCGGTGAAAAAAGGGACGTGCTACAATGAAATAATGAAGCATAGTGATGTGTGGAAAAGTTTGATTTTAGAAAATCAAATAATAATAAAAAAGAAATGAAACCTTTTGGTTTTGAATATAATTGTAAAAATGAAATATTTTTTCATGCATATTTATTTTAAGCTGATCAAGTATGATAGCTACAAGAAGTGTCTGAACGTGTCAATGGTTCAACACTTCAGGGAGATGTCGAACATGATTCGGGAGCTTAAAACTACTGGTCAAGAGTTGACCGATGAACAAAGGTTCAAGCAGCTATTCGTTCCCTTCCAGATTCTTGGGAGGCCATAAGCAGACCCTTACTCATAGTGAAAGTATCAAGACTTTCACTAATGTCTCACGCCATGTAAAATTAGAGGCGGAGAGAGTTGAATCCACAAGGATTTCTGGACTAGCCTATGTGGCTGTTGGTTCTGTTGGATAATCTGGATCTATGAAAAAGAAATGGTTCAAGAAAGGAAAGGGAAAGAAGAAAGATGCTACTACCGTGGGACAGGGCCCAATCAAGAAGATAGGAAAGAAAACTGGAAAGAAACCTAAAAACAAGTTGACTTGTTTTAACTATAGCAAGAAGAGTCACTTCGCTTGGGAGTACACTGAGGCGAAAAAGGTAAATCCTAGTGTGTCTTCTTTTCCTGAGCATTTTGTTGCTAGTTCAGTGTTGTTAGTTAATTCTTATCCTTTGTGGATTATAGATTCGGTAGAAACCAACCATATAGCTCAGGAGCGAGTTACATTTGTAGAATATCATTGCGTACCAGCTGGCAACAAATGAATCTATGTAGGATCAATGCAAGAGTTGAATTCAACGGAATCAACACTTGCAAACTCAACCTCCATGGTGGTAGTATTTTGTTTCTACATGATGTCCTGTATGCTCTTGAAATTCGAAAAAATCTTGTTTCTGTTACATGTCTTCATGATTTAGGTATTGTATTAGTTTTTACAACCGATGTATTAAACTTAAGATTGACTCTGTGTTAATCGGATATGGTATTTTAAATAAATAGTTTTATGGTTCTTGATCTAGAACTAGATGTTAATTCTACTATTGAAGGTTATTTTTCAAACTTTGCTCTAACTAGTAATGTAGATATAGCTGATGAGGTTTGGCATTCTAGATTAGTGTTGGTGCGGGAAGCATCTAACGATTGAACCCAAGTTTTGATAATGACAAAGGAATTCAAAGTTAAGATCCCTTGTTATCTAATGTGCTTGATTGAGCTTGCAGGAAAGTCCTAAGTGTTCTTAGGCAAAAGTCCTAGCTGCGGTTAGGCAAGGTGAAAACCCTAGGGGGTGGTAACCCTAGGTGAAGGAAAACCCTAAGGGGCGGTAACCCTAGGTGAAGGAAAACCCTAAGGGGCGGTAATCTTAGGTCCTAGGGGGTGGTAACCCTAGGTGGTGAAAATCCTAAGGGGAGGTAACCTTAGGTTCTAGGGGGTGGTAACCCTAGGTGGAGAAAAATCCTAGGGGGCGGTAACCCTAGGTCCTAAGGGGTGGTAACCCTAGGCAGAAAGTTCAGTCGGTCTGGAGGACCGGACTGACACTAGGTAATTGTTGGTGCGGTTAGCACTAATGATTTAACCCAGGTTTTGATGAATGATAAATAGGTTAAGTTAGGTTTGTCATTATTTAATGCTTTGATCGAGTATGCAGGCTAAGTCCAGACAGGTCGACGGGCTGACCGGATGTCTGGAACGAAGTCCAAGCGGGTCAACGGGATGACTGAACGCTTGGCGAGAAGTCCAGCTAGGTCGACGGGCTGACCAGATAGCTGGCACGAAGTCCAAGCGGGTCGACGGGCTGACCGGACGCTTGGCACGAAGTCCAGCTAGGTCGACGGGCTGATCGGATAGCTGGCACAAAGTCCAGACGGGTCGAAGAGCTGACCGAACGTCTGGTAGGTAAGTAAAGGTAAGTCACTGGAGGAGAGTGACTATGAGGACGCATCCCAGTTAAGGGACAGTAGGCGTCGGTTCAGTTTAGGTGCATTTTGGATCCCTAAATTGAGACCCTAATTAGGTTCTAGTCTCGGGAAGACAGGACCTAACTCATAAATCTATATAAAATGTCTATACATATATTTTTCTAACTCTATTTTGTAGATACAAATGTAGAGCTTCAAATTCTACACGCGTAGCAACTGACAGAGCTTGATTCCGAGTTCGGAGTCAAAAGTTATGACCTTCGGAAGATGACTGTGTCAAACAAGTAGTTGGAGACGACTCGGATCAGCCAGATTCGAACTCTCCTCATCTGATCCGAATTTTTGGGATCTGATAAACTCTGGAGACCCCTCCAAAGGGCTATAAAAGGAGGGGGTGAGCAAGCTTCAAGGACACAACTCTTAGAATGAAGAATCTGCTTCCTTGTGCTCCTGCTGCGCTGCGATCTCCGACAAGCTTTTCCTTTCTGTTCTAATCTTTTTATTGTCGGTAATTTTTCCTTATTAGCAATATTGTAATTAACTTGTAATCTATATTTCGAATTGCTAGTGAATTGCCCAGCGAAAGTACTCACGGAGTACAGGCCTTCGAGTAGGAGTCGTCACAGGCTCCGAACGAAGTAAATCCACTGTGTTCAATTTTCTTATTCCGCTGTGTTTATACTCGTTGTTTTTCGAATCGATATTCACCCCCCCTCTATCGACGTTTCATGATCCAACAAGTGGTATCAGAGCCGGTACCGCTCTGATTTGGTGCAACCACCAATCAGACAAGGGGAGAAATATTTCTTTTAATTTTTTTTTAATTTCAATTTTTTCGCATAAGTCCAAACTAGTATCATTACTTGTTTGGGATATTTTCTTTCGTTGCAATTAAGACTAAATTGGTGCAACACCAACTTAGTTCATTTTGATTAAACTCTTCCCGCACTGCTAATCCAAGACGAAGTCTTGGGATATATTTTTTTTCACTTAATTTCGTGTGTGCAGATTAACATGTCTCAATTAGAAGGCTTCAGCACAGTACGTCCTCCCCTATTCAACGGGGACGACTTTTCATACTGGAAGAAAAGAATGGAGGTTTACTTGAAGACAGACTACGACCAGTGGTTCAGCGTCATAAAAGCCTACAGACCTCGAGTCGACAACTCCGGAAATCCACTAGACCCGGAACAGTGGACTCCGGACATGAGGAAAAAGGCATCGACTGAGAACAAAGCAATTAACACGCTACACTGCGGTCTAATACGAGAAGAACTGAACCGAGTTGGACCACATCAGAACACGAAGGAGCTTTGGGACAAATTGATCGACCTACACGAAGGAACGAGCGACGCGAAGGTAACAAAAAGAGACTTACTTTTAAATAGAATTTTTAATATAAAAATGCAGGAAGGAGAAACGGCAAGTCAGCTCCACGCGAGGATCAAGGACATCCTCAACGGACTCCACGCGATAGGCCACCAGATGGAAAACAGAGACTTAATAAGGTACGCACTAAATGCTTTTCCATGTAATAGTTTGTGGGCATCGATCGTAGATGCCTACAAAATTTCCAAAAATTTATCTAAATTAAAGTTAGACGAGTTTTTTTGTGAGTTAGAACTGCATGAACAAACTAATGCTAGAGCCGAGAAAGGTGTTGCTTTATTTGTAGGCTCCTCCAAAGAAAAGAAGAGCAAGCCTGAATCTGAGGAAGATTCCGACCAAGATTCCGAAGATGAAGAATACCTGGTGAACTTGGTAAGAAAAATGTTCACCAGGAGAAAAAGGAGCTTCAGCAAGAAGGATCTTCAAAAGATCAGTTCTCCTACGGAACAAAAGAACGTGACCTGCTTCGGATGTAACAAGAAGAGGCACTACAAGAACGAGTGCCCGAGACTAAAGAACGACAAACCGAAGCCGACCAAAAAGAAGGCTCTCAAAGCGACGTGGGACGACTCCTCCTCGGACGAATCGGAGGTAGAAGATCAGAAGCACCAGAGCCACCTCGCACTGATGGCCCGTGAAGCTGAATCGGAAGACGAATCGGAAGACGGGTTCGAACCCGAATCGAGCCACGAGTCCGTACTCATTTCCGAAGGCCCGGAAGAGGTATATTTCGATTTAAATAATTTTTTTAAAAATTATTTCCTGCTTAAATAATAAATTAGTTAAAATAGAAAATGAAAACAAATCACTCCTTGAGGAAAATCAAGACCTCAAGGAACAAATCAAAAATTCAAATCCAACTCAAGATCTAACACTTGAGGAGGAGAATTTATCATTAAAAAATGATATTAACAATTTAAAAGAGATGTTAGAAAAATTCACTACAAGATCAAAAAATCTAGACTTAATCCTGAATAATCAAAAGGCGTGTTATAATAAAACCGGACTCGGATATAAGTCGAACTCAAATAAAACCTTTAAATCATTAATAACCCAATTCAAACCAACACGTAAAGCTTGGGTCCCGAAAGCGTGCTTAACCATGCAAGTAGGACTTAATCAACTTTACATACCTAAAGATAAAATATATTATATAAAATCTGATAAAGAAAATCAAAAATCAAAAATCAAAATACAAACTTAAATCAAAAAATTCAAAATCTGAACATTTTAAAACTCAACAAAATATAAATTATCACCAAGTTAATTATAATTATAAAAGAAATAGACATAAACCTAAATCAAAAAGGTTAAATTGAAGGCCAATAATTCAGGGGGAGGCTCCAAAATAGCTGGCACCTCCAAAACTAACATACCCGACAGGGTAACCCAAACAAACTAACCTGGCAGGGTGATTAGGATTAGTTAAAAAGGGACCAGGTTTAACTTGAATCATGGTACTGGTGAAGTTTTTGGATGATAGTACGTTAGAGAAGCTTGGGTATCGCATGTCTAGAAAGATATGACTTCGATCTGGTGCATTTGGCCAAGTGGAATTGACCGAAGCTACCCTTAAATGGATCCTAACTAGTTAGACCAAGGTTTAGTACTAAGCTCCGTGGATAGGACTATTCGGAAAACTTTGACGGCATGGTTACTCTAATGATGTCCAGGTGACTCACCAGAGCCCAGAGGTTTATCCGAAGAATACCTATTTGTTGAGACCAAAGCTAAACCTGAATCTAACACAAGTTAAACCAAACTCTATAATCAAATCAACTTCATCTCATAAAATTATAAGATTCCCTGATTGATAATTTAGATCGGGTGAGATGAATAAGGTTTAAATTAATTTTTAAATTAAATTTCAAATTAAATTAAAATTTTCAATTAATTTAAATCTAGAATTAATTAAATTTTGAATTAAATTAAAATTTTGAATTAATTTAAATCTCGAATTAATTAAATTTCGAATTAATTTAAATTTTAAATTAAATTTTAAATTAATTTAAATCTCGAATTAATTAAATTTCGAAATAATTTAAATTTTAAATTAAATTTCGAATTAATTTAAATTTTGAATTAATTTAAATCTCGAATTAATTAAATTTCGAATTATTTTAAATTTTAAATTAAATTTTGAATTAATTGAATCTCGAATTAATTTAAATTTCGAATTCAAAATTTTAATCTTAAACTTAAAAATTAATTTCAAAATTTTAATTCTAAACTTAATTTCAAAATTTTAATTTTAAACTTAAAAATTAATTTCAAAATTTTAATTCTAAACTTAATTTCAAAATTTTAATTTTAAACTTAAAAATTAATTTCAAAATTTTAATTCTAAACTTAATTTCAAAGTTTAAATTTTAAACTTAAAAATTAATTTCAAAATTTTAATTTTAAACTTAAAAATTAATTTCAAAATTTTAATTTTAAACTTAAAAGTTAATTTCAAAATTTTAATTCTAAACTTAATTTCAAAAACATTAATTTTAAACTTAAAAATTAATTTTAAAATTTTAATTCTAAACTTAATTTCAAAATTTTAATTTTAAACTTAAAAATTAATTTCAAAATTTTAATTCTAAACTTAATTTCAATGTTTTAATTTTAAACTTAAAAATTAATTTCAAAATTTTAATTCTAAACTTAATTTCAAAATTTTAATTTTAAACTTAAAAATTAATTTCATAATTTTAATTTTAAACTTAAAAATTAATTTCAAAATTTTAATTCTAAACTTAATTTCAAAATTTTAATTTTAAACTTTAAAATTAATTTCAAAATTTAAATTTAAAATTTAAAAATTAATTTAAAAATTTTAATTCTAAACTTAATTTCAAAATTTTAATTTTAAACTTAAAAATTAATTTCAAAATTTTAATTATAAACTTAATTTCAAAGTTTTAATTTTAAATTTAAAAATTAATTTCAAAATTTTAATTCTAAACTTAATTTCAAAGTTTTAATTTTAAACTTAAAAATTAATTTCAAAATTTTAATTTTAAACTTAAAAATTAATTTCAAAATTTTAATTTTAAACTTAAAAATTTATTTCAAAATTTTAATTTTAAACTTAAAAAATTAATTTCAAAATTTTAATTCTAAACTTAATTTCAAAATTTTAATTTTAAACTTAAAAATTAATTTCAAATTTTTAATTTTAAACTTAAAAATTATTTTCAAAATTTTAATTTGAAACTTAAAAATTAATTTCAAAATTTTAATTCTAAACTTAATTTCAAAGTTTTAATTTTAAACTTAAAAATTAATTTCAAAATTTTAATTTTAAACTTAAAAATTAATTTCAAAGTTTTAATTTTAAACTTAAAAATTAATTTCAAAATTTTAATTTTAAACTTAAAAATTAATTTCAAAATTTTAATTTTAAACTTAAAAATTATTTTCATAATCTTAATTTCAAAAACTTAAAAACTTTTTTTAAAAATTAAAACTTAAAGTTTCTTAAAATTTTATTTATCAAAATTCAAATCTTAAAATTAACTTAAATAATGCTTGCTCAAAAATAATTTTAAAAGACTAACTTTAATTCCTACTTACTGTAGGAAACCAAGTGGATATGTTCTAGACTAACATATGACTGGAGATCACACCAAGTTCAATCAACTCACTTACAAAAGCTTAGGAACAGTTGCCTTTGGAAACAATGACAAACTCAAGGTAATTGGTATAGGTAATATTGAATTAAAAATAGACTTTATAATTACAAATGTTTTACTTGTTGAAAATTTTAAATATAATCTTCTGAGTATAAGTCAATTGTGTGATACTAGGTATAAGGTTAAATTTCTATCTACAGAATGTTTAATCAAACATCTAGATAATCCTACTGTAAGCCTAAAAGGTTTTAGAAAAGACAAAATCTATGCCATCAACTTAACCACTTTTTCAATTAAGTGTTATTTAACACAAAAAGTAGAAACTTGGTTATGGCATAGGAGGTGTCTCACACCAACTTTAGAAATATAAGAAAATTAAACGGACTAGTTAGAGGCTTGCCAAAATTACCTAACTTGGATTCAACCATATGTAATGCTTGTCAACAAGGTAAACAAACAAAATCCACTCACAAACCAACTAGTCAGCCACAAACCAACTCAATATTAGAACTTCTACATTTAAACCTTTTTGACTCCCATGGAGTCAAATCAATAAATGGAAACTTATATTGCTTAGTAATAATAGATGATTATTCTAGGTTTACTTGGGTAAAATTCTTAAAACATAAAGCTGAAACTTTTGGAATCTTTACAAACTTTTACAAACAAATTGAAAATGAAAAAGATCTTAAAATTAAAATAATTAGGAGTGACAATGAGGGAGAATTTAAAAATCATAACTTTAACAAATTCTATCTTAAAAATGGCTACCATCACGAATTTTCGTGCCCTAAAACTCCTCAACAAAATGGAATTGTAGAAAGAAAAAATAGAACCTTACTGGAAGCCTCTAGAACTATGTTAAATGAATACAATTTACCTAAATATTTTTGGACAGAAGCTGTCAGTACAGCCTGCTATGTACAAAATATAACAACATTAAATAAAAGACATAATAAAATTTTCTTTGAAATATTTTATAACAAACAACCCAACATAAAGTACTTTAAAGTATTTGGGTGTCCAGCCTTTATCCTAAACACCAGAGAACATCTAGGAAAGTTTACTTCTAAAATAGAAAATGGAATTTTTGTAGGATACTCACTAAATAGTAGGGGTTACAGAATATATAATAAAGTCACATTAAAAATTGAAGAAACAACAAATGTAAAATTTGAAGAATCCAAAGAAATCCCAGGACAAACCCAACTCCTACCAATTGAGTTCACTCAAGGTAGTCAAGAAGAAACCAATCAACCCTTAAATCATGAAGAAGAAGAACAACCTCAAGAAAATCAACCCCCTAGAACTATAAGAGTGAACCCAAACCATTCAATTGATCAAATAATTGGTGACCCAGACCTGAGGGTCCAAACTAGATCATCATTTAGAAATCTAAGTCAAATCTCTTTAATCTCAAATATTGAACCCAAAACTGTAGTTGAATCCCTATTTGACCCAGACTGGATCATAGCCATGCAAGAAGAACTAGCTCAATTTGAGCGTAACGAAGTCCGGGACTTAGTACCACCACCCAAAAATAAGAAAATAATAGAAACAAAATGGATATTTAGAAACAAATTAAGTGAAACTGGGGAAATTACTAGGAATAAGGCTAGGTTAGTTGCCAAAGGGTTCAGTCAAGTTGAAGGACTTGACTATGATGAAACCTATGCCCCAGTAGCTAGATTAGAATCCATTAGAATGTTACTAGGTTATGCGGCCCATAAGGGATTCAAACTATACCAAATGGATGTTAAGTCTGCCTTTCTCAATGGGTTAATAAAAGAAGAAGTTTATGTAGGTCAGCCTCCTGGATTTGAAAGTCTAGAACACCCTGACTATGTCTTTAAATTAAAGAAAATATTATATGGACTTAAACAAGCACCCAGGGCATGGTATGAAAGGTTAACCTCCTACTTAACATCCAAAGGAATCAACCAAGGTCAAATTGATCCGACCTTGTTTGTTAAATCATTAAATAACGACATATTTATAGCACAAATATATGTAGATGATATAATATTTGGTTCAACTAACTCATATTTTTTAGAAGAATTTACTAATCTAATGGAACAAGAATTTGAAATGAGCTAAGTAGGAAAATTAACTTATTTCCTAGGATTACAAATCAAACAAGCAAATGAAGGAAATTACATTTATCAACACAAATACACTAAAGAATTACTTAAAAAATTTGGAATGGAAAATACAAAAGAAATTAAAACACCCATGGCAGTAAACACAATCTTAGACAATGACCCAAATGGAAAATTAGTTGATCTAAAGTATTATAGGAGTGCAATAGGTAGTCTACTTTACTTAACTGCAAGCCGACCTGATATTTTATTTGCAGTTAGTATGTGTGCTAGATACCAAACCTGTGCTAAAGAATCCCATTTGACTCAAGTCAAAAGAATTTTTAGATACCTTAAAGGAACAACAAATGTAGGAATTTGGTATCCTAGGACCACCAACTTTGAATTAATAGGGTATTCTGACTCAGATTATGCTGGGTGCAAATTAGACCGCAAAAGCACAAGTGGTGGATGTCAACTACTAGGTCCATCACTTGTTAGCTGGTTTAGTAGAAAGCAATACTGTGTTGCGCTATCTACAACTGAGTCAGAATACATAGCCATAGGAGAATGTGTAACCCAATTATTATGGATGATGCATACCTTAAAAGATTTTAACTTAAATATCACAAATGTAAAAGTCTTAATTGACAATATTAGTTCAATTAATTTAACAAAAAATCTAGTGCATCATTCAAGAACCAAACACATTGAAATTAGGCACCACTTTATTAGGGACCATGTCACTAAAGGTGATATTGAACTCAAATACATTAAGTCCAAGTCAAATTTAGCCGACATATTTACCAAACCACTCCCTGAAAGTGAATTTAGTAATTTACGTAGAAAATTAGGAATGTGTTTAATAAACTAGGATTTTCAAATTACAAAATTATTTTCAAAAATGGTTATTTTTTAGGCTAAAATTATTTCTATTCTTATTTTTCAAAAACTTCCCTATTTTTAGATATTTAAAACAGTTTTAGCCTTAGACTAGTTCAAACTCCTTAGAAAGCATATACCTATAGGACTAGTTTTTGAGCATCTCACCAACACCCTAGGCTTACCTTGCTTGTGTTTGACAAACATAAAAAAGGGGTGAGATGCATAGGTCACTTGCCTAAGACTTAAGATGCTTATTTCAGTGCATCAATATAAGTCTGGGCGTTAAATACAAGATATACATTAATCAAGTTAAGTTATTCAATTTAAACTTAACTTGACTAACCTAGTGAAAACTATTGTCTTTTGACAGTCAGTCAGTAACTAACTGGTTAGACATTTGACTTGATGTCAGGTTTAGGGGGAGGAATAAAATCAAAATCTTTAAAGTTCAAAATTACTTAGGTTTTGGAAAACAATATCTTCTCAGTTTTTGAAAATTCGATTCTACTTAGTCTTTGAAAACTGAGCTTTTCAAATATTTTAAATCATTGTTTTGAAATTAGTACGTTAAACTTTGAAAATTTAATTTTGGAAAAAGAATTTTACAAAATTATTTTAAAAACTCCTACTACTTCATTTTGAAACATTATTTTGATTTTAATTCCAAAACTGTGATCTTACTTTACCAAAATTAGTTGTGACAAACTTTGAAAACTAAAAGTAAAGTTCAAAATCATTTTTCTTAATGTTTGAATTCGATTTAACTTCACTTCGTTTTGAAAATAACCCTGAATCAAGTTCTGAAAAATTGGTCGTACTTAATTTTGACAATTTGATTTGACAAAATTAGTTTTGAAAATTACTATCAACTTAGTTTTGAAAATTATTTTAGAAAGTGATTTTTTTAAAAAACTTATGTTTGAAAACTTGAATTTTTAACTTTGACCTTAAAAACTATACTTGAAAAATTAGCTATCTTTCAAAATTACAAAGTTATAAATCAGCTATCTTTCAAGACTTAGTTTTTTTTTCAAAGATTTAAGAAATAAAAGCAAACTAATATATGTTTTAAACTCCCCCAGATTAACTTGACATTATTTCTTACTTTGTCTGAAGTCTGTATTTATGCTTACTTAATCCATGCTTACTTTTGATGAATGCCAAAGGGGGAGGGTTAGGTGGTTAAGTTAGTTAAACCAAACTAAAAATACAAACTAACTTAAAAACCACATAAATGCATGTTGTTACTTGTTTTTTCTTGCATATGTTTTCACTAACTTAATCAGGTTGTCATTCCATCAAAAAGAGGGAGATTGTTGGTGCGGTTAGCACTAACGATTTAACCCAGGTTTTGATGAAGGACAAATAGGTTAAGTTAGGTTTGTCGTTATCTAATGCTTTGATCGAGTATGCAGGCTAAGTCCAGACAGGTCGACGGGCTGACCGGATGTCTGGCAGAAAGTCCAAGTGGGTCGACGGGCTGACCGAACGCTTGGTGAGAAGTCCAGCTAGGTCGACGGGCTGACCAGATAGCTGGCACTAAGTCTAAGTGGGTCGACAGGCTAACCGGACGCTTGGCACGAAGTCCAGCTAGGTCGACGGGCTGACCGGATAGCTGGCACAAAGTCCAGACGGGTCGAAGGGCTGACCGAATATCTGGAAGGTAAGTAAAGGTAAGTCACTGGAGGAGAGTGACTATGAGGACGCATCCCAGTTAAGGGACAGTAGGTGTCGGTCCAGTTTAGGTCCATTTTGGATCCCTAAATTGAGACTCTGACTAGGTTCTGGTCTCGGGAAGACATGACCTAACTCATAAATCTATATAAAATGTTTATACATATATTTTTCTAACTCTATTTTGTAGATACAAATGTAGATCTTCAAATTCTGCACGCGTAGCAACTGACAGAGCTTGATTCCAAGTTCGGAGTCAAAAGTTATGACCTTCGGAAGATGACTGTATCAAACAAGTAGTTGGAGACGACTCGGATCAGCCAGATTCGAACTCTCCTCATCTGATCTGAATTGTTGGGATCTGATAAGCTCTGGAGACCCCTCCAAAGGGCTATAAAAGGAGGGGGTGAGCAAGCTTCAAGGACACAACTCTTAGAACGAAGAATCTGCTTCCTTGTGCTCCTGCTGCGCTGCGATCTCCGACAAGCTTTTCCTTTCTGTTCTAAGTCTTTTTATTGTCGGTAATTTTTCCTTATTAGCAATATTGTACTTAACTTGTAATCTATATTTCGAATTTCTAGTGAATTTCCCAACGAAAGTACTCACGGAGTACGGGTCTTCGAGTAGGAGTCGTCACAGGCTCCGAACGAAGTAAATCCACTGTGTTCAATTTTCTTATTCCGCTGCGTTTATACTCGTTGTTTTTCGAATCGATATTCACCCCCCTCTATCAACGTTTCACGATCCAACAGTAATCTCTCCTGAGGGGAGTAGGTGAGGGCGCGTTCCCTGCAGAGGGAACAATAGGCGTCTGCTCGACCTAGGGTTTCTGGTTGGAAATCCGAAGTCAAACCCAGACAGTCCGTTGACTGTCGATATTTCACTTAGTATACCTATTTTTGTGCTAACTTTGTTTTGCAGGATATGTGTTTGGGACTAACACATTTTGCAGGAACAAAGAAGTAACTTATACCTCGGATGAACAGTGTCCATGGCGCCTCCATGGAGCTTGGAGGCGCCTTGGGCACAAGCCAATGCCAGCTGTCCAGAGGAGCTGGAGGCGCCTTCATAAGGACTGAAGGCTCCTTGGACCAGGGAGTGGAGGCGCCTTGGACGGCCATGGAGGCGCCTTCAAGCTGATAAGGTGTGACGAGTTCAACAGTGATCCACGCGGGTGACTCGGAGACCTGGAGGCACCTTGGATGATATTGGAGGTGCCTCCAACACTGTATAAAAGAGGATTCGAGCAGCAGCCAAGAAATAACAACTCTAAAGCAATCCATCTCCAACGTGCTGCTAACGAAAGCTTCCGATCAAGCTGCGACAAGTTCTCGACAACCAGGTGCTCCGTTTTCTATAATTTAGTTGTCGGTATTACTTTAAAGTTCTTGTGTACTCATTCTATACTTGTACTAAATTTTACGAGATTATAGTTGTTGCCCAACGTAAACGCTCAACGAGCGTGGGCCTTGGAGTAGGAGTCACCACAGGCTCCGAACCAAGTAAATAACTTACGTTCGCGTGTTGATTATTTTATTTTCGCTGCGTCATTACTCGAGTTTTGCGATTCTGAATCGAGTGAAAGCCACGAGCTCTATTCACTCCCCCTCTAGCGCTTTCGATCCAACAATTAGAATACATAGGACAAGAATGGATGAATCGGTTGGCTCGAGAGGGTCTATTGGACACTCGGGCTAAGATTCACTTGTCAATATGTGAGCATTGTCTTGCTGGAAAAGCAACTAGAAAATCATTTGGTAAGGCTATTAGAGCTGAATCACCATTACAATTAATTCATTCGAATATTTGTGGTCCAATGAATGTGAAGGCTAGACATAGAGATTCCTATTTCATTACATTTATTGATGATTTCTCTCATTTCAGTCATGTGTATTTGATTTCTCATAAATATGAAGCATTAGATTGCTTCATTCATTATATGAATGAAGTTGAAAATCAAACAGAATGTAAGTTAAGACTTTACGCACTGACCGTGGAGAGGAATGTTTGTCTGATATGTTCAAGACAATATATAATAATAAAGGGATTATTAGACAGTTAATAATCCCTGGAACTCTATAGCAAAATGGGATAATTGAAAGAAGAAATATGACTCTTCTTGAAATAATTAGGTCTATGATGACACAGGTTAATTTGCATATCTTCTATTGGGGAGATGCATTATTAACTGCGACTTATATACTTAACAAAGTGTTTTCAAAATTAGTTCCATCTACCCAATATAAACGTTGGACAGATAGAAAATCAGATTTAAGTAATCTGAGACCCAGGGGGTCAGCTGCTTATGTTCATGATAGTTCTCACAAGTATGAAAAACTGGAACCTAGGGATAAGAAATGTATCTTTATTAGATATCATGAAACCTCCAAAGGTTATGTTTTCATATATGAGTAATAAGATGGAACCATCTCCAAAATATATTCGAGAGATGTGACTTTTTTCGAAATAAAGTTCCCAACTAGAGATAACATTGATAAAAATGTTCCTTTATTTGAGGAGGATGAGATATTATCAACAAGAGAGGTGTCAAAAGGGATGCCTGAGTCTAGTCAACCGAGTGGGAGTGATATGTCAAGTCATGTGTTGACTTCTCAACAACCCAACTTATGAAGAAGTGTTTGTAAAATCAAACCTAAGAAGAGGTTTGATATTGAGAAAGAGGAATTGATAACACTTCCAGTTGATGATGATGAACCTCAATCCATTGAGGAAGCATTGGGATGTAGAGTTAGAGAAAAGTGGAAAGTTGTAATGGTTGAAGAAATAGAGTCTATGATTCAAAATCATGTTTGGGACTAAGTCGATTTCCCTCTAGGCCGAAAGGCTATTGGGAATAAGTGAATTCTTAAAATAAAGAGGAAAGCTGATGGATTGATTAACATATACAAAACTCACTTAGTTGAAAAGGATATACCCAAATTAAGGGTATTGACTTTGAAAAGGCATTTTCTCCTATAGTGAAATTTATATTAATACGAGTTATTTTGGCCTTTATAGCATATTATGGTTTGGAATTACAACAAATGAATGTAAAACCCGCTTTCCTTAATGGTGAGCTTGACGAGGAAATCTATGTGATTCAACTAGAAGGTTTCATTGCTAAAGGCTAAGAGGAGAAAATATGTAGACTTAAAAAGTCTATGTATGGGCTAAAACAAGCGGCAAGACAATGGAGCATAAGATTTAACGAAGTCGTTTTATCTTATGGTTTCGAGAAGATTAATAAAGATCATTGTGTTTTCCTGAAGATGGAAAAAGAAAAGTATGTCATTTTATCATTATATGTTGATGATATACTGATAGCTGAAAATGACATAAGGTATGTGAATAAAGTTAAGAAATGGTTGTCTTTGCAATTTGATACAACGAATATGGGAGAAGCTGAGTATATCTTAGGGGCGAAGATTATTAGAGATTTCCTAAAAGACTTTTAGGTCTGTTACAAGAGTCTTACATAAATAAGATATTACATCATTTCAGCATGTCTAATTGCAACATAGAACATACACATATTATGAAAGGTACTATTTTGAGCAAGAGTATGTATCCCAAAACTCTAGAGGAAATAGTTGAAATGAATAAAAAGTCATATACCAGTGCTATTAGTAATTTGATGTACACTATATTATGTACACATCCTAATATCAGCTATGTTGTTGGCTTATTCAGTCGCTTCCAGTCAACTCAGGACCAAGACACTGGAAGGTAGTAAAAAGGATATTCAGATATATGAAGGCGACAACAGATTATTGTCTCTATTTTCAAGGATTAGATATGAGTCTGAAAGGTTATTCAGATGTAGATTGGACTGGGAACCTGGATGATAGAAAATCGATATCAGGCTATGCGTTCTTGTTGAATGGTGGTGCTATCTCATGGAACACCAAGAAACAAGCTTGTGTAGCTTTGTCAACTATGGAAGCTGAATATGTGACATGTTCAGCGGCTGTGCAAGAAGTAGTCTGGTTAAGAAGGTTCCTGAAACTTCTGAAGATTTTTTAGGACAGTGGGAGTCCAGTAACTGTCTACTGTTGCAATCAAGCTGTAATAGCTTTTGTTAGGGTCGAAATGTGCTAGAGGGGGGGGGGGGAGTGAATAGCTCATCGTGTGCTCGTTGATTGTTTCTTGGTGATGATATGCATCGAAAAATACAAGAAACACAAATACAACGCTAACACGAAGGATTTACTTGGTATCCACCTCAAGAAGAGGTGACTAATCCAAGATCCACACACGACACACACTCTCCACTATGAAAGCACTCCTCTATGGTAACTATTGAAGGCAGAGAAGCCTGTACATGACTCACACACAAAGATGCACAAGAAGAACAAACTACAAGCTGATAAAACAGTAAACCTTACAAGATTTACACGGTAGAAACCCTAGCTTGCCTTTCTACTTGATTGTTGTTGTCTCTTGAACCTTAGAAGTACACCAGCACTTGTTTCCAAGAGCCTCCAAGAACTGGCTATGAGTTGTGGAGAAGATACTGTGAAGATCGGAGAAGAATCGGGCGTTTTCGAATGAAGCCGTGTGGAGAAGAACGCTCGCCAACGGATGTAACCTGCGCCAACGGTTGGATCCCAATCGATTGAATTGCTCTCAATCAATTGGGGAGGCTTTGGATCGATCCGTCGATCGATCCAGAGTGCCACTGTGCTCTCTGGAACTCGCTTGAATCGATTAATCGATCAATTCACTAAACCTCGCGTGATTCCAGCCTCTGTCCGCGATTTCCAGCTTCCCAATCGATCACCCGATTGATCGAAGGCTCCCAATCAATCGGGTGATCGATCGAGAGGTCTTCTGTGCTGTCGTCGATTCTCCCCAATCGATCCAGTGATCGATTGGGAGAAGGCTTTGTCATGATACCTCACCCAATCGATCAACCGATCGATTGGGCATGAGTCAATCGATCGGTTGATCGATTGATTCAACTTGATTTGCCCTAATCAAATCCCTAGCCCCTAAAACACAACATCTGGTCAATCATGACATGTTGAGACATCATGCCTAGCATCCGACCACCCTCGACCTGCTAGAACTTCCTCACCAAGTGCCCAGTCAATCCTTTAACCTACTTGGACTTCTCAATACCAGGTGTCTGATCAACCTTGACTCTCTTGGATTTCCACGTGCTTGGCTTCATTCACCAGGACTTCCCTTCTGCCTAGCTTCACTCACTAGGACTTCCCATCTACCTGGCTTCACTCACCAGAGCTTTCACCTAGCTTCACTCACTAGGGTTTTCACCTGGCTTCACTCACCAGGATTTGCGTACTGCCTAGCTTCACTCACTAGGACTTCCCATCTGCCTGGCTTCACTCACTAGGGCTTTCACCTAGCTTCACTCACTAGGGTTTTCCCTTGCCTAACCTCCAGTTAGGACTTTCCCAGTCAAGTATCCGGTCAATCTTGACCTACTTGACTCTTCATCACATCAACCTGGTCAACCTTGACCAGAGGGGAATTGTACCAACAATCTCCCCAAATGAATGATTGTCCCTGCAATCTCCATGTATTGTCAAACATCGAAACCCAAACATCAAGACTCAAACTTGAGCCATCTCAAGCTTAGTCAACCAGGTCAACCTTGACCTAGGGAATATTGCACCAACAATCTCCCCCTTTTTGATGTTTGACAATACCTTTTAAGTTAGGCTAATCCCATAGCCTCAACTTCCTTTCCTGCCAAAGTATAAATGAGGGGTTCCTTCATTCTCCCCCTTTCCTAGAGAGCAAACTCTCTCTTTAGGTAATGAATATTCCCTAGGTCAAGGTTGATCTGTATGATTAAGCTTGAGATGGCTCAAGCTTGAGTCTTGATGTTTAGGTTTCGATGTTTGACAATACATGGAGGCTGACATACATGGAGATTGAAGGGGCAATCATTCATTTTGGGAGATTATTTGTACAATTTCCTTCTGGTCAAGGTTGACCAGGTTGATGTGATGAAGAGTCAAGTAGGTCAAGGTTGACCAGATACTTGACTAGGAAAGTCCTAACTGGAGGTTAGACAAGGGAACCCCCTAGTGAGTGAAGCTAGGTGAAAACCTTGGTGAGTGAAGCCAGGCAGATGGGAAGTCCTAGTGAGTGAAGCTAGGCAGAAGGGAAGTCCTGGTGAGTGAAGCCAGACACGTGGAAATACAGGAGGGTAAAGGTTGATCGGACACCTGGTATTGAGAAGTCCAAGTAGGTTAAAGGATTGACCGGACACTTAGTGAGGAAGTCCTAGCAGGTCAAGGGCAATCGGATGCTAGGCATGATGTCCCAACAGGTCATGATTGACCAGATGTTGTGTTTTAGGGGCTAGGGATTTGATTAGGGCAAATCAAGTTGAAACAATCGATTAACCGATCGATTGACTCATGCCCAATCGATCAGTTGATCGATTGGGTGAGGTGTCGCAACAAAGCCTTCTCCCAATCGATCACTGGATCGATTGGGGAGAATCGACGACAGCACAAAAGACCTCCCGATCGATCACCCGATCGATTGGAAGCCTTCGATCGATCGGGTGATCGATTGGGAGTTGGAAATCGCGGACAGAGGCTGGAATCACACGAGGTTTAGTGAATCAATTGACTAATCGATTCAAGCGAGTTCCAGAGAGCACAGAGGCACTCTAGATCGATCGACGGATCGATCCAAAGCCTCCCCAATCGATTGAGAGTAATTCAATCGATTGGGATCCGACCGTTGGCACAGGTTATATCCGTTGGCAAGCGTTCTTCTTCGCACGGCTTCATTCGACAGTGCCCAATTCTTCTCTGATCTTCACAGTATCTTCTCCACAACTCACAGTCAATTCTTGGAGGCTCTTGGAAACAAGTGCGGGTGCACTTCCAAGGTTCAAGAGGCAAAACAAGCAAGAAGAAAGGCAAGCTAGGGTTTATACCGTGTAAATCTTGTAAGGTTTACTGTTTTATCAGCTTGTAGTTTGTTCTTCTTATGTATCTTTATGTGTGAGTCCTGTACAGCTTCTCCACCTTCGGTAGTTACCGTAGAGGAGTGCTTTCATAGTGGAGAGTGTGTGTTATGCGCGGATCCTTGGATTAGTCACCTCTTCTTGAGGTGGATACCAAGTAAATCCTTCGTGTTAGCGTTGTATTTGTATTTCTTGTATTTTCCGCTGCATATCATCACCAAGAAGCAAGCGATGACAAGATGATGAGCACACGACGAGCTATTCCCCCCCCCCCCTCTAGCACATTTTGACCCTAACAAGTGGTATCAAAGTGAGGTAGCTCTTCACCGGAATCATCGCCGGAAGGGGCAACAAAGCTAGAGGGTGAAGAAGTTGAAGCAAATTCAAAAGTCGAAGACTTCATCAAAAGACTCAACTTTAAGATGAAATTCTGAGATGGACTCGGATTCGACACAAGGGTGCCTCCACCATTCACCATGACGAGCTTTGATTCTTGGAAATCAAGAATTGAAAATTTCTTGATGATGGAGATAGAGCAATGGTTTGCTCTAATGGAAGGTTTCGAAGCTCCAACAAATTCAAAAGGAAGAATTCTCAAGAGGAGCAAGTGGAGCCAAGAACAAATCCAAAGATGAGAGACCAATGATAAAGTGACCAAGCTATTGATCAATCTATTGCCGAGCAACATCTTGGAGCAAATTGGAGAATTTAAAGATGCCAAAGAGCTATGGAGCTAATTGGCCAAGCTTCATGAAGAACCCTCCACTGTACCAAATAAAGATGATATCAAAGAGGGAACGCATTAGAGCAAGACCAAGAGGAAGATGTCCCTGAGGTTGAGAGGTGCCCAACACCGGAGGAAGAAGAAGAAAGTCCATCCTCAATAGAGCACGAAGATAAAGGCAAAGGAGTGTACTCCTTATTTCATGTGCATGAGGATTCGGAAGTTGAGAGATGCTCAACATCCGATGATGAAGAGGAAGAAGTCTCCACCTCTAGGATTGAGAGGGAGAGACCTTCATTGATACCAGATCAAGAAGAAGGAGAAACTTCTACATCCGGGTCAAAGCAAGAAGAAGATGATGCATCCTCCAAAAATCAAGAGACATCAAATGGAGGATCAAGTGTCATCCCTACATGCGAAGGTAAAAATATTTTAATTAAAAATAAAAATCATATTATATGTTTTGAGTGTAGGGAACATGGGCACTATAAGAATAAGTGCTCTAAATTGGCCAAGAAGAAGGGCCAAGTGGCACCAAAGGGCAAGGAGAAGCCTAAGGAGACCCCCCACAACTAAGAAGAGCAAGGAGCACATTGTGTGCTTTTTGTGCAATCGAAAAGGACATTATCGGAGCCAATGCCCAAAGGGGAAGAAAGTGGTCAAAGCTAAGGGAGGAAGCACAAGCCAAGGGGGAGCTTCCAAGGTAAAACCCAAGGTATCATTTATTGAGCCTACCCCTTTAAATAATGGTAAAAAGCATGCTAGCTCTAATTTATTTCATTTTAATGCTATTTATCATAAAAATAGAAAGCATGATAGCATTAAAGAAAAACATGTAGCTCTTCATGCTAAAACTACCAGACCTAAGGTTAGGAAGATGGATAACAACTTAGGAAATAACGCTAAGAACCTTAGATATAAGCCTAAAAATAAAAATGCTTAAGGACACAATGAAAAATCAAAATCTAGGGATTTATTGAAAGAAAATTAAGTCTTGAGGTCAAGACTTGATAAAATTGAAAAGACCCTAAAAAGGATGAAAAATATCCTAAAAGGGAAAAATGAGTATAAACTAGGTCTAGGAAAACAACAAGGGTCATCCAACGGTCATAGGGGTTTGGGATACAAACCTAAAACCAAGAAGGATGTGCTTTCTTATCATAGGGTTCCATATAGCTATGGAACCAACCCTAAGTCTAGCGGTCAAGTCAAGGATACAAGGGAAGTTATTCCTAGGAGTATCTTTGCAACAACAAGAGTGACTAAGACTTCTAAGAAGTCTAACAAAGTCACTAAGAATGTCACAAGGGAAGCTATCCCTAGAGTTGACCTAGGGAAGGTGACCAAGGCTTCTAAGAAGCCTAACAAGTAACAAGGTCACTAGGAAGATATCTAGGGAAGTTATCCTTAGTGAGTACCTAGAACATCCAAGGAGCATAAATAAGTTTTGGGTCCTTAGGAGCATTTTCTCTACCCCTTAGATGGGTTAGAAAGTGTCAACTCTAAATTGGAAGGATAGTTAATCCAACCTTGATGAAGTTGACACTCAAAGAGCATTTTCAAGGTTTTTATAAACCTTTGAAAATGAAATAAATTTTTTTTTTACTCTTTGGAAGAGTAAAATGTGCCAAGCCTTGAGGAATTGAATTTTATTTTAAATTGGCACAAATTGGGAAAATATAAGAAATACCAAGTTGGAGTTTTGGTATTTTCTTAGGGATTTGAAGGCAAATCTAAGCCTTAATTTAAAGTGTATATTCTTTTGGATGAGTAAAATGTGCCAAAGATTTGACGAATATACTTAATCTTAATTGGCACAAAATTTAATCATGGGTTAAAGAAATGCCAATTTAGATTTTGGCATTTTCATGAGGAGATAAGGGGCAATCTAAGATTATTTCTAGGTTTAGTTAAGGATTTAAGGACACTTAGATAGATAATCTAGGTATTCTGTTTAAGCTAAACTACCATGCTTTGCTTGCCCATCACATGCCATGACATCATTTTTGCATTCATGCTTTATTATGAAAAACACAAAAATACCATGTCATACATACATCATGTAGTTATAGCAAATTTTCTTTTGAAAAATCATTCATTTTTTATGTATGCCATAACTCATCATGCATCACTTTTAATTCCTTACAATTAAGGACAAATGACATTTATTAACAAGCAACATCCTTGGTGGATGTTTAAAATTCTTAAAATACCTAGATAGAAATGCATGATCCCTAGTTTAGGGAAAAACCAAACTTTACATCTCACAAATACTTATAAGGTGACTTGTATGTGTTTTAGTGCACATTAGATACTAGTGAGATGTTAGGACAATGAACAAAACTCAAGATGTTGATTTAGTGCATCTAGTTGAGTTTTAGGTTCATCAAAATACATAGTTATGTGTTTTCCAATCATAGGGAAAGCTAATGTACAAGTCATGTGCATTGAGCCCAAAGAATATGGTTGGATATTGGTTTTGAAAGTGATTTTAAAATGCTTTTGGAAAATCTTGGTGAAGACTATCTTTTGATAGTAATCAACATTGAAAAGTTAGACACAAACTTGAATAAAACACTAAATTTTTTACAAGATTTCAAGTTTGTGTCAATCTTTGAAAATAGGAAGTATTTTTATAGAAAACTATTTTTTCTTGATAGTGTATACCCTAAGTAATGTCTACACAAATTTTCATGATTTTTAGAATTTTGTAGAATTTTTGGAGAGTTTATGAAATTCGTGGAAATTAAATTTCAGGATATCAGGCATTCAATCGATCACCCGATCGATTGAAGTACCTCAATCGATCAGGTGATTGATTGAGAAGGTGTTTTACGCGAACAGAAACTCAGTGGATCGATCCACCGATCGATCCACACTGCTTCAATCAATCCATTGATCGATTGAAGTGCTTGATTTGGCTGTGCAAGCC
Source organism: Zingiber officinale (assembly GCF_018446385.1). NCBI lineage: Eukaryota > Viridiplantae > Streptophyta > Magnoliopsida > Zingiberales > Zingiberaceae > Zingiber > Zingiber officinale. The sequence continues at coordinate 65,404,099 of NC_055999.1, read as the reverse complement.
TGTTTTCAGCATTTTAGACCATGTTGAGTCTAGGTAACCATTCCTAACCCCTCAAAACACATTTGTTTACATTTAGGGGGAGTTTTCATGATGAAAACAAGATTGGATTGGTTAAGGAAGACTAAGTAGAAGTTTAGGTTGAGGTTTGGTTTCAATTTTTGAATTTTTGAACCTCGAAACTTTTAAATTTGGGTTTCCTAAAGATTTAGGGATTCCAAGTCATTGTTGGTGCAATGACAGAAGTTACGTGCATGTATTTAGGGGGAGTTACTCTTTAAGGACATGAAAATTTATTTTTCGACACCATTGAAGGTGGTAAAACCTTTATTTAGAAAGACAATTGCTTAAGGTTGAGCGTTGAAAAGCAATGGAGAGTGGATATCTTCCTTGAGGGGTTATGGATGCTCTAGGATGAGCATCATAACATGGAATAATGCTCCAGGGTGAGCATTTAATATAGTGAAGGGTATGAGACCTTCATTGTTGGACTGGTTAACGCTCAAGGGTAAGCGTTGAAGATAATGAAGGGTATAAGACCTTCATTATGGTGTTGTGAACAACGAGTGAAGTTGTGAACAAAGGTGAGTAACTCTTCAGGGGGAGAGTTCTTTTTGATGTGTGCCAATAGGGGGAGAATGTAAGGTTTAAGTTATGCCTTCATTATCTAAAGAGGGAGTTTGCCCTCTAGGAATGGGGGAGAATGAAGGAAACCCTCATTCATACTTTAGCAGGAAAGGAAGTTGAGGCTATGAGATTAGCCTAACTTAAAAGGTATTGTCAAACATCAAAACCCAAACATAAAGACTCAAGCTTGAGCCATCTCAAGCTTAGTCAACCAGGTCAACATTGACCTAGGGAATATTGCACCAACAATTGGTATCAGAGCCCGGACTGCCAGAAGGTTTAACCTCCAACTGTGCATAAGAGCTATGGTCTGATTGAGCCATGTGGGTACAATATTGACCTCGAACAAAGAAAGTGGGGGCTCCTATGTTCGGATCAAGAGGACCAGACATCAGGCAGGAAGTCCTAGTTGCGGCTAGGCAAGGAAGTCCTAGTAGGTCGGGTGGACTGAGGGGCAGGAAGTCCTAGTTGCGGCTAGGCAAGAAAGTCCTAATAGGTCAGGTGGACCGAGGGGCAGGAAGTCGTAGTTATGGCTAGGTAAGGAAGTCCTAGTAGGTCAGGTGGACCGAGGGCCAGGAAGACTTGGTGGGTCGAGGATCAGACGTGAGAATCCTGTGATCCTTTGTTTGAGGGGGGGGGGATTGTTGGGGTTGGAAGGTTGCAAACATAGTCCCACATTGAAAACACATGGGAAAGATCATGGGTTTATAAGAGAAAAGATATCTCCATTGACATGAGGCCTTTTGGGGAGAGCCCAAGAGCAAAGCCATTAGGGTCTAGTGTTAGGATGTATACTAAAAGCCTAGCTTTTGTATAAATATTTATTTTGAAATAAGAATCACATTGGTCAAATGTCTACATTTATGTTAAGTGTAGTTATCTATTTAATTTATATTGTAGATAACATGGTGTGAGGAGACACATAGAAAATCATGTTATCAGTTCCTTATATATTATAAATAGAAGCTCACAACCAAGATGAAATGGGACAAACCATTGGAATGGTTGTAGTGTAATTTGGTATTAGTTTATCTTGACTATAAAATTACACTAGTACATTATGAGTGTATTGAGCAAGACCATTTAAGGTAGTTTCTTTTTATACTGACTACATAAAAGAACAAAATCTCTATTATTATGGAAGTGTGTACTCTTAATCATGATATAATAACAAGCACATATACCTAATATTTATTTCATTAATTTATCAAAGGGTGTGATTTAGTTCATTAAATAAATAGGCCCGATAAGTTGAGAAATGATATTATTTATATGGTGTGTTGTTGATTATAGAATGAAACTGTGTCCTAGTAATCTAGGTTGATGATGCCCCCTTGAGGAGCTCATAAGGATTGTCATGTAAACTCTGCAGGTGGACTTAGTCCGACATGATGATAAGGTTGAGTGGTACTACTCTTGGAGCTAGATATTAATTAAGTGAGTTGTCAATAACTCATTTAATTAATGGGTATTCAATATCTTAAATACAGGGAGACTAACACGCTTATGATAACAAGCAACCCATATTGTAATATGGGATTGGTGCGGTAGTGCAATAATAATTCTTTAGTGGAATGAGATATTATTGATGAACTTGAGTTGGGTGTTTGGGGCAAACACGGGAAGCTCAAGCTCATCGAGAGACCAAAATCAATTCCTCCTCTAGCTCTCTATTGTAGCCTCTTATATAAAGCCTTATATCCACCCAAAAGCCTAGCTTCTTAAGGCCCAAGCTAGGGCCGACCAAGCCTTGCTTGGAGACCAAGCAAGGGGCCGGCCAAGCTAAGCTTGGAGCCTAAGCTAGGGCCGGCCAAGCCTTGCTTGGTGCCCAAGCAAGGGGCCAGCCACAGACAAGAAGAGAAGGAAGTTTTATTTTTTTTGTAAAATCTTTCCTTTTATAGAGATCCATAAAAAGGATTTAAAAGGATGATTTTAATATAAAATTTTCTTTTTTAGATTTGTCACAAAAGGAAATAAAAGGAGTTTTTATTTTGTAAAAAACTTTCCTTTTATGATGGTTTTAAAAGAGAGTTTTAAATTTTAAAATCTTTCCTTTTATAGCTTTCTACAAAGGAATAAAAGAGATATTTGGAATCTTTCCTTATTTGTAGTTATCTATAATGTGAAAAAAAGATTTTAATTTTTATTATAAAACTTTCCTTTTTGTAACCATGTTTTATTTTAAATCTTTTCTTTTATAGATATCCATAAAATGATTTAAAAGAGAGAGATTTTAATATATAAAACATTCCTATTATAACTATCCATAAAAGGGATTTTAAAAGAGATATTTTAATTTTGTTTAAAATCTTTCCTTGCTTGGAGCACAAGCTTGTGGCCGACCATGTCATGGAAGAAAAGGAAGTTTTTATTTTTTGTTATAAACTTTCCTTTTTTGATAAGACCAAGGAATATAAAAGAGAAGGAGGGGGTGCCTCACCTAAGAACACATCTTCTATTCCTCTCTATTCTTCCTTGGTGGTCGACCCTTGTTCTTTCTCTTCTCTCCTTTTGTTTTCTCTCTTGGAGGCTGGCGGCATCATTTGTGGGAGATCTCTTGGCGGCCGATTGCTTGAAGGAGAAGAAGAAGAGAAGGAAGCTCTCTTGTCTAGCATCCCTTGGAGGTTATTTGGTGGCCGGATCTTGGAAGCCTTGGAAGAAGCTTGAGTGGATTTCATCTTGGAAGATCATCGCCCACATGACGCCCAAGAGAAGGAGAGGAATACAATAGAAGATCAAGAGGTCTATAAACTATAAAAGGTATAACTAGTTATTAGTTTCTGCATCATAACTAGTTCATCTTTTGTATAGATTTTGAAAAACCAAACACAAGAGGTTATCGGTTTTAAGTTATCATTTTTGTTATCGATTTTATTTTTCGATTTCATATTTCAATAATATGTTTCTATTGAGGTCTCTATAGTTAAACCAAGTTTACTGTAAGAAGTTAAATATTTAATTTCTTTGAAAGGCTTTGTTTAGGAAGTGGTGGATGATCCCAAACCCAAGAAGGCCTAGTGCCTCGCCAAGTTTAACCTGGAAGCCGATCTTTGAAATATATATTTGATAATTTCTATAATATGATTTAACTTAGGAAGATCACATCGATTGAACTTGGAGTAAGAATGTTAAGTTTCGTTTCCAATCCAAGTTTAACTTCTAAAGGGAAATTTGGATTAATAATGTTAAGCATCGTTTGCATTCCAAATTTAACTTTAGTAGAGCACATGGGTAGCTAGGATAGTTCTATTGTTAGGACCAAAAGTAGCTAGAGGGGGGGGGGGGGGGGGGAATAGCTTGTCGCGTTCGCTCGGTGCGCTTCGTTGCTTGGCGTTGCTTGTTTCTTCTTGGATGTGCAGCGGAAAATACAGAAACAAACACAAAGCGCTAACACTAGGATTTTACTTGGTATCCACCTCACAAGAGGTGACTAATCCAAGGATCCACACCAACGCACACACCCTCCACTATGAATAACACTCCTTTATGGTAACTACCAAAGGCGGAGAAGCCCTACAACACTCTCAATACAAGAAGAAGAAAGGGAAATACAAGTTAAGCAAAAGCTTACAAGATGTGCAGTAAAAACCCTAACCCTAACTTCTTCCTCTTGCAATAGATCCGCCTCTTGACTTGGAAAGCCTCCAAGAACCTTCAAGAACTGGCGATCACGTGCTTGTTGAGAGCTGTGGAGGAGCTGGAATGAATCTGAGAAGAGCTCGTGAAAGGATTGCCGAAGACCACGCTCGCCTGCGGCTTTAAACCCGACGCAACGGTGGATCCCGATCGATTCGAATGTTCCGAATCGATCGGGGAGGCTGGATCGATCCACGGATCGATTGGGCTGTCGGCTCGAAAGCGCTGGATCGATCCACGGATCGATCCGGCGCGCGGCATCGTCGATCGATCGGTGATCGATCGGGACCTCTGAATCGATCACGGATCGATCCGAAGCTTCTGACCGGCGGGAAGAATCGGATCGATCGCGGATCGATCCACACTGGATCGATCCACGGATCGATCCGACGCTATTTTGCCCAAAACCAAGTCCCAAACCTCCCTAACCAACATCCGGTCAACCTTGACCTGTTGGTACATCATGCCTCGCATCTGGTCACTCCCTTGACCTGCCAGGACTCCCCACCAAGTGTCCGGTCAATCCCTTTGACCCACTTGGACTTTTACTCGTCGTGCCAAGTATCCGGTCACTCCATTGACCTACTTGGACTTCCACCAGATGTCTGGTCAACCTTGACCCATCTGGACTTCCTTCCTTGCCAAGTATCCAGTCAATCCTTTGACCTACTTGGACTTCCCAACACCAGATGTCCGATCATCCTTGATCCATCTGGATTTCCTTCCTTGTCTGGCTTCACTCACCAGGACTTTCACCTAGCTTCACTCACTAGGACTTTCACCTAGCTTCACTCACTAGGGTTTTCACCTGGCTTCACTCACCAGGATTTCCTTCTGCCTAGCTTCACTCACTAGGACTTTCACCTGGCTTCACTCACCAGGATTTTCACCTGCCTAACATGCCAGTTAGGACTTCCCAGTCAAGTATCCGGTCAACCTTGACCTACTTGACTCTTCTTCGATCAATATCTTATTGTCAAACATCTAAACCCAAACCAAGACTCAGCTTGGTTAACCAGGTCAACCTTGACCTGAGGGATGTTGCACCAACAATCTCCCCCTTTTTGATGTTTGACAATACCACAATAACACTTACAATCCTACATGTAAGTTAGGCTAATCCTATAGCCTCCTTCTTCATGCCACTAGGTAATGAACCCATAAGTTAAGCTTTTCATTCTCCCCCTAAGAGAGCACACTCCCTCTAGGTAATGAAAACCTAACTTACTTCCTTTCATTCTCCCCCTATTGGCACACATCAACCTCCTACTAATAAAACACATCAACCCGTCTTTGGACACACATCAACCTATGCTCCAATTTTGGGCACACTTCAACAACTCCATTTGTTGAAGACTCTCCCCCTGAAGAGTTGCTCATCGTGATCACAATTTCACTCATTGTGATCAACTCAATATTGAAGGTCCCATACCCTTCATTATCCTTAACTTCTCCCTCAATGTTGACAAATACCCAACCTTGAGCATTTCAACCACTTGAGTTGCCACTTGAAATGATGAGGATATCCACTCCCCATTTATCCCCATTTCAAGTTTAAATGCTCAACCTTGAGCAAGTTCACAACAGAAGGTTAACCACCTTCCAAGGTTCATGAAAAATAATTTTTCATGTCTTTAAAGAGTCCCTCCCCCTAAAGACATGGTGGTAACTTCTGTCATTGCACCAACAATGACTTGGAATCCCTAAACCATTAGGAAACCCAGATTTAGAAGTTTTGAGGTTCAAATGTTCAAAATTTGAAACAAACCTCAACCTAAACTTCAATGAAGTCTGCCTTAACCATTCCATCCTTGTTTTCAACACGAAAACACCCTTTTTATGTATACAAATGTATTTTAAGGGTTTGGAATGATTACCTAGACTAAAATAGGTTCAAAGTGCTGAAATCAGGCTTTCCCAGCCAAAATCAGCAACTTGGATCGATTGGAGTTGGGTTCCAATCGATTGAACCTTTCTGAATCGATCCACTGATCGATTCAGACTACCTGGATCGATCGGCTGATCGATCCAGCGAGCTACTGCTCGCGAGATTTGCCTTCTGAATCGATCCATGGATCGATTCAGGAACTCCAATCGATCCATGGATCGATCGGAGCTCTGATAGTTGCTGAAATTCCATTTCAGTCAACTTCAGAAACCCCTAGAAAATTCTACAAAAATCCAAAAATTATGAAATTTCGTGTAGACATTGTTTAGGACATATATTATCAAGGAAAAATAGTTTTCTATGAAAATACATCATATTTTCAAAGATTGACACAAACTTGAAAACTTGCAAAAACTTTAGTGTTTTCTTCAAGTTTGTGTCTAACTATTCAATGGTGATTACTATCAAAAGATAGCCTTCACCAAGGTTTTCCAAAATCATTTTGAAAACTTTTTCAAACCAATATCCCACCATATTCCTTGGGCTTAATGCACATGACTTGTACATTAGCTTTCCCAATGATGGGAAAACACATATCTATGTGTTTTGATGAAACTAAAACTCAAAAGAATGCACTAAATCAACATCTTGAGTTTTGTTCATCTTCCTAACATCTCATTTGTATCTAATGTGCACTAAAACACATACAAGTCATCTTATAGTCCTTGTGAGATGTAAGATTTTGGTTTTGCCCTATTCTAGGGATCATGCATATCTATCTAGGCATTTTAGATATATACAAGACATCCACCAAGGATGTCACTTGACAATAAGTGTTGGTAAATGCCTTTTGTCCTTGATTACAAGAAATTAAACTTAATGCATGATAATGTTATGGCATACATCAAAAGGAAATAATTTTCAAAAGAAAATATCCTATAACTACATGATGTATGAATGTCATGACATGGAATTTTTGTATTTTTCATAATAAGTCATGAATGCAAAAGTAGACATGATGTCATGGCATATGATGAGCAAACAATCATGGCAAGATTTAGCATAAATAAAATATACCTAGATTAGCTATCTAAGTATCCTTAAAACCTTAGCTAAACTTACAACTTAAACCTAGATTGCCCTTAAGTGCGTCAAGAAAACGCCAAAACCTAAATTGGCATTTCTAATTCCCTTGATTAATTTATGCCAATTGAAATTAAGCATATTCCTCAAATGTTGGCATATTTCATTTTTCCACAAGAGTAGCACTTTAAAGTTAAGGCCCGGATTGCCTTAAATTTCCTAAGAACATACCAAAATCCCAACTTGGTAGCTCTTATGAATTTCCCAATATGTGCCTTTTAAGATTAAAATCAACTTTTCACCACTAGGCACATTTTACTCTTTCAAGGAGTAAATAATAGTTCCATTTCATTTTCAAAGGTTAACAAAAACCTTGAAAATGCTCCTTGAGTGTCAATTTCCTCAAAGTTGGGTTAACTACCCTTCTAATTGGAGTTGACACTCTCTAACCCATTTATGGGGTAGAGAAGATGCTCCTAGGAACCCAACACCTATTGGTGCGGTACTCACTAGGGATAACTTCCCTAGATACCTTCCTAGTGACCTTGTTGGGCTTCTTAGAAGCCTTGGTCACATTTTCTAGGTCAACCCTAGGGATAGCCTCCCTTGTGACCTTGTTAGTGACTTTCTTAGACTTCTTAGAAGTCTTAGTCACTTTGGTTGCAAAAATACTCTTAGGGATGACTTCCCTAGTATTCTTGACTTGACCATTAAACCTAGGGTTTGTTCCATAGTTATATGGAACCCTATGATAACTAGGCACATCCTTCTTAGCCTTTGGTTTGTATCCCAAACCTCTATGGCTATTTGATGGCTTTGACTTTCCTAGCCCTAGGTTTTGCTCATTTTGCCCTTTTAGGATATTTTCCATCCTTTTTAGGGTCTTTTCCATTTTATCAAGTCTTGATCTCAAGACTTGATTTTCTATCATTAAATCCTTAGAATTTGGTTTTTCATTAAGTCCATGAGCATGTTGGTTTTTAGGCTTGTATCTAAAATCCTTAGAGTTATTGCCTAGACTTTTACCTACATTCCTAACCCTAGGAGTGATAGTCTTAGCATGTAGGGCCACATGCTTTTCCTTAAAGCCCTCATGCTTTCTATTCTTATGGTAAATTGCATTAAAATGATAAAAATTTGAACTATCATGCTTTTTACCATTTTGCAAAGGAATAGGCTCAATGAAAGTTACCTTCCTTTTTACCTTGGAGGCTCCCCCTTGACTAGTGCCTCCTTGAGCCTTGACCTTCTTCTTCCCCTTGGGGCATTGACTACGATAATGCCCCTTTTGATTGCAAGAGAAGCATATAATATGCTCCTTGCTCTTCTTTGTGTTGGGGATGGTCTCCTTGGGCTTCACCTTGCCCTTTTGTGCCACTTGGCCCTTCTTCTTGGCTAATTTAGGGCACTTGCTCTTGTAGTGCCCATGTTCCCTACATTCAAAGCATATAATATGATTTTTATTATTAATTGAAATATTTATACCTTTGCTTGTAGGAGTGGCATCTTTTTCTTTGGATCCGGAGGTAGAAGCTTCCTCTTGATCGGACCTTGATTCTCCTCCATTTGATTTTTCTTGACTTGTGGAGGTAGAAGCTTCTTCCTCCTCTTCTTCTCTTGACCCGGATGTAGAGGCTTCTCCTTCTTCTTGATCCGGTGTCACCAAGGATTGCTCCCCCTCAATCCTAGAGGTGGAGGCTTCATCATCTTGAATATGAAACAAGGAGTATGCTCCCTCCTTGTTCCCTTCGTTGCATTCCCTTGAGGATGAAGCTTCTTGGATTTCCTCTTCTTCGGAGGTTGAGCATCTCTCAACCTCGGAATCCTCCTCTTGGTCTTGCTCCAAAGAGTCTCCCTCTCTGGATTCTTCTTGATCTCGTACAGTGGAGGGGATCTCTTCATGAAGCTTGGCCAATTTGCTCCAAAGCTCCTTGGCATCTTCGAATTCTCCAACTTGAGCCAAGATGTGGCTAGGCAATAAGTTGACCAAAAGCTTGGTCACTTTGTCATTTGCCTCGCCCCTTTGAATTTGCTCCGAGCTCCATCTGCTTTTCTTTAGAAGCTTGCCCTTGGAGTTCGTTGGAGCTTTGAAGCCTTCCATTAGAGCAAACCATTGCTCTATCTCCATCATAAGGAAGTTTTCGATTCTTGATCTCCAAGAATCAAAACTTGTGGAAGTGTATGGTGGAGCCACCCTTGTGTCAAATCCAAGTCCATCTTGGAATTGCATCTTGAAGTTGAGCTTGATGAGGTCTTGAACTTGAAGAATTTGCTCCAACTTCTTCACCCTCTAGCTTTTCTTGATATGCTTGACCCTTCCGGCGATGATTCCGGTGAAGAGCGGCCTCGCTCTGATACCACTTGTTAGGACCAAAAGTAGCTAGAGGGGGGGGGGGGGGGAATAGCTTGTCGCGTTCGCTCGGTGCGCTTCGTTGCTTGGCGTTGCTTGTTTCTTCTTGGATGTGCAGCGGAAAATACAGAAACAAACACAAAGCGCTAACACTAGGATTTTACTTGGTATCCACCTCACAAGAGGTGACTAATCCAAGGATCCACACCAACGCACACACCCTCCACTATGAATAACACTCCTTTATGGTAACTACCAAAGGCGGAGAAGCCCTACAACACTCTCAATACAAGAAGAAGAAAGGGAAATACAAGTTAAGCAAAAGCTTACAAGATGTGCAGTAAAAACCCTAACCCTAACTTCTTCCTCTTGCAATAGATCCGCCTCTTGACTTGGAAAGCCTCCAAGAACCTTCAAGAACTGGCGATCACGTGCTTGTTGAGAGCTGTGGAGGAGCTGGAATGAATCTGAGAAGAGCTCGTGAAAGGATTGCCGAAGACCACGCTCGCCTGCGGCTTTAAACCCGACGCAACGGTCGGATCCCGATCGATTCGAATGTTCCGAATCGATCGGGGAGGCTTTGGATCGATCCACGGATCGATTCAGAGCGCCTCTGTGCTCAGGAAACGCGCCTGGATCGATCCACGGATCGATCCAGCGCTTATTGCGCGAAGCAGCATCGTCCCGATCGATCGGCTGATCGATCGGGACCTCTGGATCGATCCACGGATCGATCCAGAAGCTTTCTGTTCGCTGGGAAGAATCTGGATCGATCCACTGATCGATCCACAGCCTGGATCGATCCACGGATCGATCCAGCACTTGGTTTTTGCCCAAAACCAAGTCCCAAACCTCCCTAACCAACATCCGGTCAACCTTGACCTGTTGGTACATCATGCCTCGCATCTGGTCACTCCCTTGACCTGCCAGGACTCCCCACCAAGTGTCCGGTCAATCCCTTTGACCCACTTGGACTTTTACTCGTCGTGCCAAGTATCCGGTCACTCCATTGACCTACTTGGACTTCCACCAGATGTCTGGTCAACCTTGACCCATCTGGACTTCCTTCCTTGCCAAGTATCCAGTCAATCCTTTGACCTACTTGGACTTCCCAACACCAGATGTCCGATCATCCTTGATCCATCTGGATTTCCTTCCTTGTCTGGCTTCACTCACCAGGACTTTCACCTAGCTTCACTCACTAGGACTTTCACCTAGCTTCACTCACTAGGGTTTTCACCTGGCTTCACTCATCAGGATTTCCTTCTGCCTAGCTTCACTCACTAGGACTTTCACCTGGCTTCACTCACCAGGATTTTCACCTGCCTAACATGCCAGTTAGGACTTCCCAGTCAAGTATCCGGTCAACCTTGACCTACTTGACTCTTCTTCGATCAATATCTTATTGTCAAACATCTAAACCCAAACCAAGACTCAGCTTGGTTAACCAGGTCAACCTTGACCTGAGGGATGTTGCACCAACATCTATGCTTGTACTAATTTTTGTATAGGGGAACTAGGACGGTATTCCGAGTAGCAACCAACAATTGGTATCAGAGCTAGGTTTTAGCCTCTATGTGTTTGGTTTTTAGTTTAATTATGCACATGTCATATATAATTTAGGCATGATAATAGTAGGATGTGTAAATAAATTAACTCTGTGGTTGCAGACATCCTAGATCCAACTATTATGACCATGTTGTGTTTGTATATGATTGGACCCTCGAACATGTCGAGGGCATTTTATGTGTGTGCATGATTGTAATATTAAATACAGCAGGAGCTGTATTAGTTATTAGGATTTTACATTTTGTTCGATCTAGATGATATGTACATTCCTTCGTGGAATATAGGATCGATAAATGTAAAATTTTATTTTTGTCGCAATCGTATCTTTGCGAGGCATGGGACTATTTGAGGACCAGAGCCGCAGCGGAAAAAGAAGCAAGATAGATGTGTCGACTAGACCCGATATCGGTGGCTAAAGATGGCAGTAGCTAGGGTTGATGGCACACGGAGGACAACTATGGATAAAGGCCATAATAGTTGGAAAATTATTTTTCTTATTTATTGCCTTTTATGCTGTGTGTGCTTGTGTTTGTGTGCTTGTGTGCATGTTAAAATTCTTCGTTCTAAATAGCTAAGTGGAAGAGGAATTTAATTAAATTCCACGGTCTCCATTACTGGTTTGTAAGTGATGCATTCAAACTTGCACGTTGGCTCTGAGTGCTTTCCTCCACATCCGATGAGTTTGTTTGCGAATTACTAGATCAAACTTCCTTAATGGATGATTATAGGAAATTATTTAGGATGTGTGTGATCTTCTCCAACTGAAGGGGCACAATTCTATTTAGTGGACTTAGTATCAAGTAATGGTATACACTTAGGCACATTTTATAGTATCCTCCCCATCAGAGTCACTGCTATTATTTGTGTGACCAAAGAAAAACCAACTATTAATTTGTCATAAAGCTAGGTAAAACCCCCTCTTACAAATATTTAAATTTATATACGTCCACACTATCATGGCATACAAAATTCATGGTGTTTGAGGTAATTTTATTTGTCATAAAGTTAGGTTGACAAAATGAAATTAATGGGTAAAATCTCCTCTTACAAATGATTGAATTTGTATACGTCCACACTATCGTGACATACAAAATTCATGGTGTTTGAGGTAGTTATAGGTTGACAAGATAATTAATGGGTAAGACCCTCCTCTTACAAATGTTAGAATTTGTATACGTCCACACTATCGTGGCATACAAAATTCACGGTATTTGAGGTGTTGGTGAATTAAAATGATATTGTTTTGAGGAATCAATATTATTTTAAATTCTAAAGTTTTGACCGAATATTTGATCGAAGACAGACCAACTAATAATTTTATTTGTCATAAAGTTTGGATGACAAGATAATAAAATTAATGATTGAATTTGTATACGTCCACACTATCGCGACATACAAAATTCACGGTGTTTGAGGTGTTGGTCTTGACCAAATATTTTGTGATTCTTTGGATTTCAAATGGTTTTCAATTCCCTAACTGTTATACTAGAGAATAGACTTACTAGTCCCAATTATAATGATTGGAAATAAAACTTGGACACTAAGGTGGACTGTACTCTCAGGAATGAGAACAATAAAGGTGTATCTTATTAGTTGTTGAAACATGTTTAGTGGTGTTATCTACCAGTACCTGGTGTGTAGATACGAGAACCACTGAGCATATCTGCAAATCATTGCAGGGGTTCCAGGTAACCTGATAACTACATGAAGTAGAAATCACCGTTTACATGGGCAATGCTATGAAAGTGGTGGCTGTTGCAGTGGGAGATATTTATTTAGGAATAAAATTTTGATTTTGAGAAATTACCTTTATGTACCAAGTTTTAGAAAGAATTTAATTTCAGTTTCTAAACTATTTGAGGATGGATATTCTGTTTCTTTTGATGATAAAGTGGTTGTCAAGAAAAATAGAGTGGTTATCTGTTCTGGTACATTAGTTGACAATTTGTATACTCTAAATCGAATAACTCTCATGATACAACAAATGGAAATTAATAATACATCTTCTAATTCTAATAAGAGAAAGCAACCTTCGGAAATGAACCAAACATATCTTTGGCATCTAAGGCTAGGTCATATTAACTTGAGTAGGATTCAATGGTTAAAAGCCGATGGACTTTTGTGTTCATTGGTGGTGGAAAACTTTTCAACCTGCGAGTCTAGCTTGGAAGGAAAAATGTTCAAGAGACCTTTTAAGGCTAAGGGGTATAGAGCCAAAGATGTGTTAGAATTGGTTCATTCTTATTTGTGTGGACCTATGACTATTTAGGCAATAGGTAGTTTCAAATATTTTGTCTCTTTTATAGACGACTATTCGAGATACGGGTATATTTACTTGATGCACCGCAAGTCTGAGTACTTTGATATCGTCAAAGAGTACAAGGTTGATGTGGAGAAACGCCATGGTAAAAGTTTCAACACACTACGGTGTGATCGTAGTGGCGAGTACCTCTTAGGAGAGTTTAGGAGTTACTTATTAGAAGTAGGGATTCTATCCCAACTGTCTGCACCTGGTGCACCCCAACAGAATGGTGTGGCAGAATGAATGTATAGGACTCTTATGGAAATAGTTAGATCGATGATTAGTTATTCAGAATTTCTAAATTCATTTTGGGGATATACTCTAGAAATGACAATGAACATAGTACCTTCTAAAGTCAGAACCCTCTACTCCCATAGAATTATAGAATGAGCGTAAGTCTAGTCTGAAGCATATTCAGATTTGGGGTAGTCCAGCACATGAGCTAAAGGGAGACACTGATAAATTGGACAGGAGTTCACTTGTTTGTAGGTTATCTAGAGAAACGAAAGGAGTTTTATAGTCCTAAAAATCAAAAGGTTATTGTTAGCACCAATGTCCGATTTTAGAAGAGGACTATGTAATGAACCACAAAGCCTATGAGAAAAATTATTCTTAAGAAAATTAGAGAAGACACGTCTAAACTAGTACCAACTGTACAAGATGAGATACCACAAGAAACTACAACACGTGTTACAAATGTACCACAATTACAAGCAGTGTCACGTCGTAATGGGAGGTGTTGGTTAGTCCTAGGAAAATCATACCGGTTCCACTATACAAAAATTTTGTACAAGTGTCGAACCTTTCCTTAAATAATCTATTGTGTTCTTTAGAAATTAAATTAGGAATCGCAGACGGAACTTAACATCATTGATTCCAAATTTAACTTATCTGTTCTTAATGGTTTAGACTTGGATCGCTAGCGGAACTTAACACTATTGATCTAAATCCACCTACGTTATAAATTCAATTAAATATTAATTTCTAAAATTGGCTTCTAGGACTGCATAGCGAGGCACATGGCCTTCTTGGGTATGGGAGCATCCACCACTGCCTAGACAAAGCCTTTTAAGGAAAGCTAATATTTAATTTCCTTATATAACTCTAGGTTTAACCAAAAAGAACAATTGAATCACAAATTCGAAAAACAAAGGAAAACACAAACATGAATTACTAATTCGAAAAACTAGATCTAATGCCTCTTGTGTTTGAAATTCATACATAGAAAAATAACTAGCATGATGTGGAAAACAATTGCTAATTATACCTTTTCTTTGCAAGGTAATGACCTCGAGATCTTCTTCCATATTCCTTGCCTCGCCTTGGACGTCGTGTGGGCGACGATCCTCCAAGATGAACACCACCCAAAGCCTTCTTCTCCTTCTTCTAATTTTCGGCCACCACCACCACAAAAGAAAAGGGAGCAAAGGGAAAGGGAAAAGAGAGAGGGCCTACCACACCAAGAGAGTCTCCACCAAGAGAATAAGAATTGTGTCTCATGAGGCCTCCACACCTCTTCTTTTATATTACTTGTCCAAGGCACATAAGGAAAGAATTTTTACAAAAATTAAAATCTTCCTCTAGTTTTTCCTTTTCCTTTTTTATTTTTCCTTTTCTTCTCTCTTGATTGAATCAATCACCAAATCATTGGATTATAATTTTATTTTTATTTTTATTTGGTGGGCCCCCTTGCTTGGGCACCAAGCAAGGGTGGCCGACCTCCTTAAAGAGGAAGGAAATATTTTTTTATAAAATTTTACAAGAAGAAATCCTCTTATAAAATTTTACAAGCCCTCTTTCCTAAAGTGGATGTTAAAAAGGAAAGTTTTAAAAAATTAAAACCATGTTTTAAAATTTAAAACTTCTCTTCAAAATTTCCTTTTTTTAACATGAATAGAAAATTTTAATTTTTAAAACTTCTCTTCCTTTTTTCTAAAACCATGAGGATGGTTAAAAAAGGAAAGTTTTAAAACTTTTAAAACTCTCTATTAAACTAT
The DNA here is from genome assembly GCF_018446385.1 of Zingiber officinale. Taxonomy (NCBI): domain Eukaryota; kingdom Viridiplantae; phylum Streptophyta; class Magnoliopsida; order Zingiberales; family Zingiberaceae; genus Zingiber; species Zingiber officinale. The sequence continues at coordinate 65,388,650 of NC_055999.1, read as the reverse complement.
GTGGCCTAATTCAAATAAGGAAAGTTTTTAAAATTAAAATCTCTCTTTTAAAACTTATAGTTATATACAAAGAGAAGATTTTAAAAATTCAAAACACCCCTCCTATTTGAATTTATCTTGGTTGGCCCCTACTTGCTTGGTCACCAAGCAAGAGGGCCGACCCTCTTAAGGAGATGGTGGCCGACCATTGCTTAGTCACCAAGCAATGGGCCGACCTCCTTTCTTGGACACCAAGAAGGGCTTTTAATGAGTAGTTTATAAGACACTAATGAGGCTACGACAGGGACCTAGAGGAGAAATTGATTTTGGCCTTCCGATGAGCTTAAGTATCCCATGTTCGCCCCGAACACATAACTCAAGTTCATCTACAATAACTCATTCCACTAGAGAGTTATTGTTGCACTACCGCATTAATCCCAAATTACATTTGTGGACTCCTTCTTATCATGAGTATGTTAGTCTCCCTGTGTTTAAGATAACGAATGTCCACTAATTAAGTAAGTTACTAACAACTCACTTAATTAATATCTAGCTCCAAGAGTAGTACCACTCAACTTCGTTGTCATGTCGGACTAAGTCCACCTGTAGGGTTTAACATGACAATCCTTATGAGCTCCTCTTGGGGATATTCTCAACCTAGATTACTAGGACACAATTTCCTTCTATAATCAACAACACATACTATAAGTAATATCATTTCCCAACTTATCAGGCCTATTGATTTATCAAGCTAAATCTCACCCTTTGATAAGTTAAAGAAATAGATACTAAATATATATGCTTGTTATTATATTAGGATTAAGAGTACATACTTCCATAATAACTAAGGTCTAGTTTTTTTATTAAGTCAGTATAAAAAAAACTTACCTAAAATGGTCCTACTCAATACACTTAGAGTGTACTAGTGTAATTTATTAGTCAAGATAAACTAATACCTAATTACACTATGACTATACCAATGGTTTGTTCCTTTCCATCTTAGTTGTGAGCAACTGTTTATAATTTATAAAGAGCTAATAACATGATCTTTTGTGTGTAACACTACACACCATGTTATCTACTTTATAAATTAATTGAACAACTATATTCAACAAATAAATATAGACATTTGACCAATATGATTCTTTTATTTCAAAAATAAATGTTTACAAAAGCTAGGCTTTTAGTATACACTCTAACAATCTCCCACTTATACTAAAAGACTAAGCTGTCATATCTGCTGCCATACATCTGATTCCCAACCCTTCCACATACTGATCAAAAGCTTTCGCCGGAAGGGCCTTAGTGAAAGGATCTGCCAGGTTATCTGCTGATGCAATCTTGGCGACGACAACTTCTCCTCGCTTGACGATGTCTCGTATCAGATGGTACTTGCGCTCTATATGTTTACTCGCCTTATGGGCTCGTGGTTCCTTCGAGTTTGCCACTGTACCGCTATTATCACAATAAATTGTGATGATTTTGGGAAAACCAAGAATCACATCTAAGTCCATTAGAAAGTTCCTGAGCCATACAGCTTCTTTAGCTGCCTCAGAGGCTGCCACATACTCAGCTTCCATGGTTGAGTCTGAAATGTATTTCTGCTTAACACTCCTCCATGCAATGGCTCCACCTCCTAAAGTAAACACATAGCCTGATGTAGACTTACTGTTGTCCCTATTTGATTGGAAATCTGAATCCGTGTAACCCACAGGGAGCAAATCGTCTACTTGGTAAACTAGCATATAATCTCTAGACCTTCTCAGGTACTTCAATATATGCTTTACAGCAGTCCAATGTCCTTGTCCAGGGTTACTATGATATCTGCTAACCATGCCCACGGTAAAACAGATATCAGGTCTCGTACACAGCATTGCATACATAAGGCTTCCTACAGCCGAAGCATAAGGAACTGCCTTCATATCCTCTATCTCCTTTGATGTCTTCGGAGACATCTCTTTAGATAAGGCTACTCCATTCCTAAAAGGTAAGAAATCTTTCTTGGAGTTCTGCATGCTAAAACGAGCAAGGATTGTATCTATATATGAAGCTTGAGATAGGCACAACATTCTTTTCTTGCGATCCCTTATAACTTTGATCCCAAGAATGTGTACATATTCTCCTAAGTCCTTCATATCAAATTGTTTAGACAACCATACCCTTACGTCCAATAATACCTTGACATTATTGCCAATTAACAAAATATCATCTACGTATAGTACAAGAAATACCACCACGTTTCCGTTACACTTCTTGTATACACAAGACTCATCCGAACACTGAATAAATCTATATGATTGGATTACTTCATTAAACCAGATGTTCCAAGATCTTGAAACTTGCTTCAGTCCATAAATGGACCGATTGAGCTTGCACACTAGATGCTCTTTGCCTTTTTCAATGAACCCTTCTGGTTGCTTCATATGGATGTTTTCTTCAAGACTTTCGTTAAGGAAAGCTGTCTTGACATCCATTTGCCAAATCTCATAATCCATATGAGCAGCAACGGATAAGAGTATCCAGATAGACTTTAGCATAGCTACTTGCGAAAAAGTCTCCTCATAATCGATTCCCTCTTTCTGAGTATACCCTTTCGCAACAAGCCTTGCCTTGAAGGTTTCTATCTTCCCGTCTGTCCCTCTTTTCCTTTTGTAGATCCACTTGCATCCAACGGCTTTTACACCATCAGGTGGTTCTACAAGATCCCAGACCTTATTAGAATACATAGACTCTATTTCAGAATTCATTGCCTTTTGCCAAGATACTGCATCTATATCTTGGAGTGCTTCATCATATGTTTGGGAATCAGGTTCATGTTTACCCGGGATCAAGTCTGAAGACTCTCCTAAAAACATGAATCTCTCAGGTTGTCTCACAACCCTCCCACTATGATGAGGCACTGTTTGTGGTTATGTATCATGTGTGACACGTGTTGCAGTCTCTTGTGGTACTTCATCTTGTACTTTTGGTACTAAAGTAGACGTGTCCTCTCTCATTTCTTCTAGAACAATTTTACTTTTGGGCTTGTGGTCCATTATATAGTCTTCTTCTAAAAACTGGGCATTAGTGCTAACAATGACCTTCTGGTCTTTAGGACTATAAAATAAACCACCTTTCGTTCCTCTAGGATAACCCACAAACACTCAAACTTCTATACGAGATTCTAACTTATCAGCATCTGCTTTCAGCACATGTGCTGGACTACCCCAAATTTGAATATGTCTTAGACTAGGCATTCACCCATTCCATAATTCTGTGAGAGTAAAAAGTACTGATTTAGAAGGTACTAAGTTCAGAATGTATGCTGCTGTTTCCAGAGCGTATCTCCAAAACGAATTTGGAAATTCTGAATAACTCATCATCAATCTAACCATCTCCATAAGAGTCCTATTCCTTCGTTCTTCCACACCATTCTGTTGGGGTGTACCAGGTGTAGACAACTGGGATTGAATCCCGGCCTCTGATAAGTAATTCCTAAACTCTCTCAAGAGGTATTTGCCACCACGATCAGACCGTAGTGTTTTGATACTTTTACCAAGACGTTTCTCCACATCAACGTTGTACTCTTTGAACTTATCAAAGCACTCAGACTTGCGGCGCATCAAGTAAATGTATCCGTATCTCGAATAATCGTCTATAAAAGAGACAAAGTATTCGAAACCACCTCTTGCCTGGATAGACATAGGAACACACAAATCAGAATGAACCAGTTCTAACACATCTTTGGCTCTATACCCCTTGGCCTTAAAAGGTCTCTTGGTCATTTTACCTTTCAAGCAAGATTCACAGGTTGGAAAATTTCTCAACTCTAATGTACCCAAGAGTCCATTGGCTATAAGCCTTTAAATCCTACTTAAGTTAATATGACCAAGCCTTAGATGCCAAAGATATGTTTGGTTCATCTCCGAAGGTTCTTTTCTCTTATTAGAGTTAGAAGATGTGTTATTAATTTCCATTTGTTGCTTTATGGGAGAAATTGGATTTAATGTATATAAATTACCTACCAATGCACCAGAATAGATAATAACTCTATTTCTCTTTATAACTACATTGTTATTGAAAGAAATAGAATATCCATCCAAATATAGTTTAGAAACTGAAATTAAATTCTTTCTAAAACTGGGTACATAAAGACAATTTCTTAAAACCAAACTTCTATTCCTAAAAGGTAAGTAAACGTGTCCCACTGCAACAGCCGCCACCTTAGTAGTATTGCCAATGTATACGGTTATCTCTCCTTCAAATAGTTGTCGGGTTTCCTGGAACCCCTGCAAAGAATTGCAGACATGATCATTGGCTCCCGTATCTACACACCAGGTGCTGGTAGATAACACCGCTAAACATGTTTCAACTACTAGAGTATGAGATATACCTTTATTATTCTGATTCCTACGAGGATAGTCCGCCTTCCAATGTCCTGACTGCTTGCAGATGAAGCACTTGCCCTCCGGCTTCTTCATTCCAGATTTTTGTCCTGTACCCTGAAGTTTATTCACTCTCTTTGTTGAAAAGACCTATTTCTTCTTCTTCTTGCCTTTCGACTTAGAAGTAGAACCATTTTTAGCATAGTGAATCTGAGAACTGTGACGAAATATACCTTTTGCTGCCTGTAGTTCTGTCAGAAGTTCCGCCAACGAATACTCTCTTTTGTTCATGTTATAGTTCAGGCGGAACTGCTCAAAACTTCTGGGTAGCGTTTGGAGAATTATATCGACCTGAGTTTCCCCATCGATTTCTCCTCCAAGGACTTGTATTTCATTCAGATAAGCCATCATTTTGAGGATATGATCCCTTACGGGTGTCCCCTCAGACATGGTGGTTGTCATTAACTTTCTCATTGCCTCTTGCCTAGCAGTCCGACTCTGGTGCCCAAAGAGTTCTTTGAGATTGTTTATTATATCATAAGCAATTGGTAAATCTTGATGCTGATGTTGCAATACATTTGACATTGAAGCCAAAATGTAACACCGCGCCATCTCATCTGCTTTTACCCATTTCTTATGATACTCAATCTCCTCTGGGGTAGAGTCACCATTAGGTGTATCTGGGCCTACCTCTGACAGTACAAACTTATAACTTTCAGCAGTTAAGACAATATCCAAGTTTCTTTTCCAATCTATATAATTGGAACCAGTAAGTTTGTTCTCTTTCAGTATAATGGCCAGTGGGTTGAAAGTCATCCTAAAAATCACACAAATAACTTTGGTCAGAACTCTAAATTTAGAATAATATTGATTCCTGAAACAATACTATTTTAAATTAACCAACACCTTAAAACACCGTGAATTTTGTATGCCACGATAGTGTGGACGTATACAAAATCAAACATTTGTAAGAGGAGGTTTTACCTATTAATTTTATTCTTGTCAACCTAACTTTTGACAAATAAAATTAATAGTTGGTTTCCTTCGGTTACACAAATAATAGCAGTGACTCCGATGGGGAGGAGACTATTAGACATGCCTAAGTGTATACCATTACTTGACACTAAGTCCATTAATAAGATTGTGCCCCTTCCGATGGGGAAGATCACACGCTCTTAATTAATTTCCTATAGTCATCCTAAATGGAAGTTTGATCTAGTGATTCGCAAACAAACTCATCCGATATGGAGGAAGGCACTCAGAGCCAACGCGCAAGTTTGTTTGCATCACTTACAAACCAGTAATGAAGATCATGGAATTTATTAAAATAAATCCTTCTCCCACTTAGTTATTTAAAGTGAGGAATTTTAAACTATCCTAGCATACATCACATGCATACACACACATCACAGTAAATAAAAGTAATAAATATGGAAATTTATTTTCTAACTATTATGGCCTTTTTCCATCACTGTCCTCCGTGTGCTCCAACCCTAGCTGCTGCCATCTTTAGCCACCGCCATCGGGTCTAGTCGTCGCATCCATCTTGCTTCTTATTCCGCTGTACTTCTGGTGCTCCAAAAGTACCACGCCTCACAAGTATCCGATCCGTGACAAAAATAAAATTTTACATATATCGATCCTATATTCCACGAAGGAATGTACATGTAATCTAAATCGAAAATAAAATTCTAAAAATAATACAGCTCCTGCTGTATTTGATACATACAATCATGCACATAAAATAATGCCCTTGACATGTCCAAGGGTCCAATTACACACAATATCTAAATGTCATAATAGTTGAAGCCTGCAACCACAAAGTTAGTACATTCTACTATTATCCTGCCTAAATTATGTATGACATGTGCATAATTAATTTGAAAACCAAAACACACAGAGGCAAACCCTATCTCTGATACCAATTGTTGGTTAGTCTTAGGAAAATCGTACGGGTTCCACTGTACAAAAATTTTATACAAGTGTTGAACCATTCCTTAAATAACCTATTGTGTTCTTTAGAAGTTAAATTAAGAATCGCAGACGGAACTTAACATCATTGATTCCAAATTTAACTTATCTGTTCTTAATGGTTTAGACTTGGATCGCAAGATGAACTTAACACTATTGATCCAAATCCACCTACGTTATAAATTCAATTAAATATTAATTTCCAAAATTAGCTTTCAGGTCTGCATGGCGAGGCACATGGCCTTCTTGGGTATGGGAGCATCCTCCACCGCCTAGACAAAGCCTTTTAAGGAAAGCTAATATTTAATTTCCTTATATAACTCTAGGTTTAACCAAAAATAACAATCGAATCACAAATTCAAAAAATAAAGAAAAACACAAACATGAATTACTAATTCGAAAAACTGGATCTAATGCCTCTTGTGTTTGGAATTCATACAAAGAAAAATAACTAGCATGATGCGGAAAACAATTGCTAATTATACCTTTTCTTTGCAATCTAATGACCTCGAGATCTTCTGCCATATTCCTCGCCTCACCTTGGACGTCGTGTGGGCGACGATCCTTCAAGATGAACACCATCCAAAGTCTTCATCTCCTTCTTCTAATTTTCGGCCACCACCACCACAAAAGAAAAAAGAGCAAAGGGAAAGGGAGAAGAGAGAGGGTCGGCCACACCAAGAGAGTCTCCACCAAGAGAATAAGAATTGTGTCTCATGAGGCCTCCTCATCCTTTCTTTTATATTACTTGCCCAAGGTAAATAAAGGAAGAATTTTTACAAAGATTAAAATCTTCCTCTAGTTTTTCCTTTTCCCTTTTTATTTTTCCTTTTCTTCCCTCTTGATTGAATCAATCACCAAATCATTGGATGATGATTTTATTTTTATTTTTATTTGGCCGACCCCTTGCTTGGGCACCAAGCAAGGGTGGCCGACCCCCTTAAAGAGGAAGGAAATATTTTTTTATAAAATTTTACAAGAAGAAATACTCTTATAAAATTTTACAAGCTCTCTTTCCTAAAGTGGATGTTAAAAATGAAAGTTTTAAAATTTAAAACTTCTCTTCAAAATTTCTTTTTTTAACATGAATAGAAAATTTTAATTTTTAAAACTTCTCTTCCTTTTTTCTAAAACCATGAGGATGATTAAAAAAGGAAAGTTTTAAAACTTTTAAAACTCTCTATTAAACCATGTGACCTAATCAAATAAGGAAAGTTTTTAAAATTAAAATTTCTCTTTTAAAAATTATAGTTTTCTACAAAGAGAAGATTTTAAAAATTCAAAACACCCCTCCTATTTGAATTTATCTTGGTCGGCCCCTACTTGCTTGGTCACCAAGCAAGAGGGCCGGCCCTCTTAAGGAGATGGTGGCCGACCATTGCTTGGTCACCAAGCAATGGGCCGACCTCCTTTCTTGGACACCAAGAAGGGCTTTTAATGAGTAGTTTATAAGACACTAATGAGGCTACGACAGGGACCTAGAGGAGAAATTGGTTTTGGCCTTCCGATGAGCTTGGGTATCTCGTGTTCGCCTCGAACACACAACTTAAGTTCATCAACAATAACTCATTCCATTAGAGAGTTATTGTTGCACTACCGCACCAATCCCAAATAACATTTAGGATGTGTGTGATCTTCTCCAACTGAAGGGGCACAATTCTATTTAGGGAACTTAGTATCAAGTAATGGTATACACTTAGGCACATTTTATAGTATCTTCCCCATCGGAGTCACTGCTATTATTTGTGTGACCGAAGAAAAATCAACTATTAATTTGTCATAAAGCTTGGTAAAACCTCCTCTTACAAATGTTTGAATTTGTATACGTCCACACTATCGTGACATACAAAATTCATAGTGTTTGAGGTAATTTTATTTGTCATAAAGTTAGGTTGACAAAATAAAATTAATGGGTAAAATCTTCTCTTACAAATGATTGAATTTGTATACGTCCACACTATCGTGGCATACAAAATTCATAGTAATTGAGGTAATTATAGGTTGACAAGATAATTAATGGATAAGACCCTCCTCTTATAAATGCTTGAATTTATATACGTCCACATTATCGTGGCATACAAAATTCACGGTGTTTGAGGTGTTGGTGAATTTAAATGATATTATTTTGAGAAATCAATATTATTTTAAATTCTAAAGTTTTGACCAAATATTTGATCGAAAATAGACCAACTATTAATTTTATTTGTCATAAAGTTAAGATGACAAGATAATAAAATTAATGATTGAATTTGTATACGTCCACACTATCGCGACATACAAAATTCACAGTGTTTGAGGTGTTGGTCTTGACCAAATATTTTGTGATTCTTTGGATTTCAAATGGTTTTCAATTCCCTAGCTGTTATACTAGAGAATAGACTTACTAGTTCCAATTATAATGATTGGAAATAAAACTTGGACACTAAGGTGGACTGCCCTCTCAGGAATGAGAACAATAAAGGTGTATCTTATTAGTTGTTGAAACATGTTTAGTGGTGTTATCTACTGGTACCTGGTGTGTAGATACGAGAACCACTGATCATGTATGCAAATCATTGCAGGGGTTCCAGGTAACCCGATAACTACATGAAGTAGAAATCACCGTTTACATGGGCAATACTACGAAAGTGGTGGCTGTTGAAGTGGGAGTTGTTTATTTAGGAATAAAACATTGATTTTGAGAAATTGCCTTTATGTACCAAGTTTTAGAAAGAATTTGATTTCAATTTCTAAACTATTTGAGGGAGATGTTTATTTAGGAATAAAACATTGATTTTGAGAAATTGCCTTTATGTACCAAGTTTTAGAAAAAATTTGATTTCAGTTTCTAAACTATTTGAGGATGGATATTCTGTTTCTTTTGATGACAAAGTAGTTGTCAAGAAAAATACAGTGGTTATCTATTCTGGTACATTAGGTGACAATTTGTATACTCTAAATCCAATAACTCCCATGATGCAACAAATGAAAATTAATAACACATCTTCTAATTCTAATAAGAGAAAGCAACCTTCGGAAATGAACCAAACATATCTTTGGCATCTAAGGCTAGGTCATATTAACTTGAGTAGGATTCAAAGGTTAAAAGTCGATGGACTTTTGGGTTCATTGGTGGTGGAAAACTTTCCAACCTGCGAGTCTTGCTTGAAAGGAAAAATGACCAAGAGACCTTTTAATGATAAGGGGTATAGAGCCAAAGATGTGTTGGAATTGGTTCATTTTGATTTATGTGGACCTATGACTATCCAGGCAAGAGGTAGTTTTGAATAGTTCATCTCTTTTATAGATGACTATTCGAGATATGTGTACATTTACTTGATACGCCACAAGTCTGAGTGCTTCGATAAGTTCAAAGAGTATAAGACTGATGTGGAGAAACATCATGATAAAAGTATCAAGACACTACGGTGTGATCGTAGTGGCGAGTACCTCTTAGGAGAGTTTAAGAGTTACTTATCAGAAGTCAAGATTCAATCCCAACTGTCTGCACCTAGTACACCCCAACAGAATGGTGTGGCAGAACGAAGGTATAGGACTTTTATGGAAATGGTTAGATCGATGATGAATTATTTAGAATTACCAAATTCATTTTAGGATATACTCTAGAAATGGCAATGAACATAGTACCTTCTAAAGTCAGAACCCTTTACTCCCATAGAATTGTACAATGGGCGTAAGCCTAGTCTGAAGCATATTCAGATTTGGGGTAGTCCAGCACGTGTGCTGAAGGGAGACACTGATAAGTTGGACATGAGTTCACTTGTTTGTGGGTTATCCTAGAGAAACGAAAGGAGTTTTATAGTCCTAAAAATCAGAGGTCATTATTAACACCAATGCCCGATTTTAGAAAAGGACTATGTAATAAACCACAAAGCCCATGAGAAAAATTATTCTTAAGAAAATTAGAGAAGACACGTCTAAACTAGTACCAACTGTACAAGATGAGATAACACAAGAAACTGCAACACGTGTCACAAATGTTGCACAATTACAAGCAGTGTCACGTCGTCGTGGGAGGGTTGTTTTGCAACTTGGTAGATTCATGTTTTTGGGAGAGTCTTGGACTTGATCCCCAGTGAACATGAACCTGATTCCCACACATATGATGAAGCACTCCAAGATAAAAATGAAACATCTTGGAAAAGTGTAATGAACTCTAAAATAGAATCTATATAGTCTAATAAGGTCTGGGAGCTTGTAGAACCACCAAATGGTGTAAAAGCCATTGAGTGTAAATAAGTCTACAAAAGAAAAAGGGACAGACAGGAAGGTGAAAACTTTTAAAGCAAGGCTTGTTACAAAAGGATATACTCAGAAAGAGGGAATCGATTATGAGGAAACCTTTTCACTGGTAGTTATGCTTAAGTCTATCCGGATACTTTTATCTATTGCTGCTCATATGGATTATGAGGTTTGAAAAATGGATGTCAAGACAGCTTTCCTTAATGGAAGTCTTGAAGAAAACATCCATATGAAGCAACTAGAGGGGTTTATTGAAAAAGGCAAAGAGCATCTTGTATGTAAGCTCAATCGGTCTATTTATGGACTGAAGCAAGCTTCAAGATCTTGGAATATCCGGTTTAATGAAGTAATCTAGTCTTATGGATTTATTCAGTGTCCGGATGAGTCTTGTGTATACAAGAAGTGTGACAGAAATGTGGTGGTATTTCTTGTACTATACGTAGATGACATTTTGATAGTTGACAACAATATCAAAGTGCTGTCAGAAGTAAGGGTATGGTTGTCCAAGCAATTCGATATGAAGGACTTGGGAGAATACAGACATATTCTTGGGGTCAAAGTAATAAGGGATTGTAAGACAAGAATATTGTGTTTATCCCAAGCTTCATATATCGATACTATCCTAGCTCGTTTTAGCATGCAAAACTCCAAGAAAGGTTTTCTACCTTTTAGGCATGGAGTACCTCTATCTAAAGAGATGTCTCCTAAGATATCAAAAGAGATAGAGGAAATGAAGGCAGTTTCTTATGCTGTAGGAAGTCTAATGTATGCGATGTTATGTACGAGACTGGATATCTATTTTACCGTGGGCATGGTTAGCAGATATCAAAGTAACCCAAGACAAGGACATTGAACTACCGTAAAGCATATATTAAAGTACCTGAGAAGGACTAGAGATTATATGCTGGTTTACCAGGCAGATGACTTGCTCCCTGTGGGTTACACGGATTTGGAATTCCAATCAGATAGGAACAATAGTAAGTTAACCTCGGCGGTTTATGTTTACTTTAGGAAATGGAACCATAACAATGGAGAAGTGTTAAGCAGAAATGCGATTCAGACTCCACCATGGAATAAAGTAAATGGCAGTCTATGAGGCAACCATAGAAGCCGAATGACTCAGTAACTTCATGATGGACTTAGATATGATTCCTGGTTTGCCCAAAATTATTTGGAGCAGTAGCAAACTCGAAGGAACCACGAGCCCATAAGGCAAGTAAACACATAGAGCGCAAGTACCACCCAATACGAGACATCGTATAACGAGGAGAAGTTGTTGTCGCCTATATTATATCAGGAGATAACCTGGATCTTTTCACTAAGGCCCTTAAGGCAAGAGCTTTCACTACAATAAAAACCCTCATAGACATCGGTGGAACAACAACAGTTTTAAGCAAAAACCGATGTCTTTGAGTATTTTACACCGATTTTTCCAAAAATCGGTGTCTATGAGCGCAGATTTTCGCTCATAGACATCGGTTTTTTAGCCGATGTCTATGAGCACCTTTTTTTTGTTAATAGACACCGATTTTAACAGCGGTTTTTAAAACCCGGTGTCAGTGAACCAAAAAAAAATAATTTAATTTTTCCACCAGCCAAAATTTACAACACTTCACAAAGTTCCCTCCAAACCTAAACCAATATCGCGCCCCTTCTCTCAACCTAAACCTAAACCTAAACCTCCGACCATCTCTCTCAGCCTCATCTCCCTCTTCCCCTTCCTGGATCTCTTCCCCTTCCTGGATCGATGCCCCTTCCTCTCCCGATTAGTATCAAAACCACCTGCTTCAGTCCTAAGAAAAATCGCAGCATAAATCGTTCCATTCTGCCTCCTCGTCCGATCCTCTCTTCCTCCTCCTCCTTCCTCTCTTCGCTCTTCCCGGCCAAGGTAGGGGCCAACGAGATCCGAACAGCGAGAGGACGCCCATGACCACCATGGCACAGTTGGTCGGCAACGTGAGGGAATTCGAAGGAAGAGAGAACAACACCGAGATCTCTGATCTTGTGTAAAGGGGTCTCCTTCTTCTGAAGCAGAGAGATCAAGTGCAGTACGAGAATAACGAAGTATGTCTGCCTGCTAAAACCCTAAAATTGCAGGCATAAAGGGCTCTTCGTGCTTCATTTTCTCCTTCTCGGCCTCTTCGCTCGCTGGGTACACGATCATCTTCAAAACCTCTAGTTTCCTCTTTTCATTCTTCTTAATCGTCTGATTGCTAAAGGTTGAGGATGGGGAGGGGGAGGGTTGAGGTGAGGAGAATAGAGAACAAGATCAATAGGCAGGTGACCTTCTCCAAGAGGAAGGCCGGGCTGCTGAAGAAGGCCTACGAGCTCTCTGTTCTCTGCGATGTCGAACTCTCCCTCATCATCTTCTCCAGCCGTGGCAAGCTCTTCGACTTCTCCACCGCCTCCAGGTTTTTGTAATTTAATTTCCACCCTCTAGGGTTTTTTTTTAATTTAGTTTTCGATGCCTAATTCCACCCTCTAGAGTTCATTTTCCTGGTACTGTCTGTTAGCCAAGAAAGACCCCCTTCCATCTCCTATCAGCCGCTGCCCTCATCTTCCTTTTGTTCCGCTGCTTTTTTGATCTTGAATGCTTTTGGAATAATAGCATTTGCATTCAGGGGACACAATCTTGCTTTAGAAATCCAGGTATTTAGTTCCTGATCTCAAGTAATCATTTTAACAGATGGAGCTCTTGTTTCTTCAGTCACATTGCTTCTAGTTTTTTAGTAAAAGTGTGGTGGGATTGAAAGGTACAGATTCTTTACCCTCTTTACTGCCTTATAGAAATTGTTATATCTTGGTTTCCAGGAAACAATGGCATCAATTTTCAAACACCCTGAACATGTTCCAATGTGGAGGGGAGCCAAGGTCGCCTATCTTCTAATAGCAATGTGTTTATTCCCTATTGCCATTGGAGGCTTCTGGGCTTATGGTAACCTAGTAAGTATGCCAGTCGATAATGAATATTGCATCTTGTTAAAAGATTTTTTGAATTATGATTTGCCTCTTACACCTTTATATGTTTTCCAGATGCCTCAAGGAGGAATACTAAATGCCCTTTATATATATCACAGCCATGATATCCCAAGAGGGCCTCTAGCAACAACATTCCTCTTGGTTGTGTTTAACTGCCTCAGCAGTTTTCAGATATACTCCATGCCTGTTTTTGACAGCTTTGAAGCAAGTTATACAAGCCGAACAAATCGACCCTGCTCGATTTGGGTTCGATCTGGCTTCCGAGTATTTTATGGCTTCATCTCGTTCTTCATTGGAGTAGCACTTCCTTTCTTGTCTAGTCTTGCTGGCATCTTGGGTGGCCTCACTCTCCCGGTCAGTGTATATGTTAATTTTTCTAATTTTTACTAAAATCTTTAATTTTGTTAGCTTCGGTTATCAGTGTATGAGCTTTTATCTATTATTGCCAATGAAGGACTAACACTCTAATCATGTACCCATAGAATTTACAGTTCCTTTCTCACTGTATGTACAAGTGTTGTGCATTTGCAAATTTAATGAGGCTAGTGTGTCTGCAAACTTGAACAAACGTTCTGATAATTTATAAGCTTTATGTGTTTTTTTAGAAATGCCTTAAGGTACTTCTTAATGAATTTTCTCATGTTGTCCAGGTACTTCTATAGATTCTTCCTCATGATATTTTTGTTTAGTAGTTCGTAAATTTTAAAATCTTGCTATACCTTGATTCATCAGAGCATGAGAATGAAATTTGAGGTTTACAATCTTCGACTACCTGTTATCAATATGGCCTCACTCAAAGTATTTTATTAAGATTTTTGAACTTACGCATCACCTTCAGATTTAAGTTAGTTACTTTATTTTCATCGTCTTTGAAGGACTACTGTTATTATATATTTTCCTGGTTTCTTGTCATGGTTATTCCTTATCCTCTATCCTTTATGTACTTTCTTTTGCTTTAGATGTTAGAACAAAAAGCAAACTAATGCTTTGATTGAGGTTATGAAAATTCATAATTTTTTGTGCTCCAGAGACAAATTAATTCTTAGCGATGGATTTGGGTTTAATTCCATCAATAAGAAAAATGAAAAACAGTACTAGACATGATTTTTGTTTAAAAATTCATGCGGGCTATGAAGAATGCTCCTAAACAAGGAGACAACAATGTTAAACAAACATGTTAACAACATTTAACATCAAAATAGTGTTGTAAATACAGAAATTGATTTTCCTCATTATTATTCTTCTTCTCTGAACTTGGGATAAAAGCTACTGAGGTTCCTACACAATTGGGAGACTTTGCAAAACCAAAGTAACTAATTTATTAGATTGAAATGATAGATAGATGAATATTATGGATACTGTTGTAAGAAGAATGCTATTGTAAGAAGAATATTTACAAAACCAACGTGTAAAATTCAACGTGTGTTGGAGCTAATATTTGTAAATATCTGAAGAGTTGAACTTCGCAATAAATTAGATGTGACGTGAATTGTGGTACTTGGTGCATCAAGTGGTGTATAAGTTATTTGACATATTACTGTTGAAGAGTCAAAGGATTTCTCAATTTCATTCTTAATTTAAACAAGACATTTTTTTCACTGGCCTCTTAATTCAAGTTCTTTCTATGTTTCAGCAATTTGTGGGAATCATGGAGAGCAAGACGTGGATATGGAATCGGAAGTCCACAGGGAAGAACATTGAGGTTAGCAGTAATCAAATCATCTTTTTGATGGTTTATTACTGATTTTTGCACAACTAATGTTTTAGTATAAACAATTCTCAGACTCAAAGATCGATATCTTCTATTACTAATTTTGATTGTTTATTACTGGTTTTTTATTGTTAATTTTTTGGATTATAAATAAAGAAGGCAACAACTCATCAGTACCAAACAAATTTTCAGCTCTTCTAGACTGAGCATATGTCTCTTCTTATGTTGGGAATCAATTTGTAAATGCCTATGATTTCTCTCAGAAAGGGAAGACCCTGGAGTTGGAGAAATCTGTAGAAAACTTGAACGAACAACTATCTTCTGTCTGTAGCGAGTCCAATGCTAAAGATGATCTTTTGGCAAAGCAAGCAAAAGTAGCTGAGGAAGCAATTTCAGGTTAGATTTTTTTTTTTCCTTTCATTTTCTTCCCAACACAGAAACTATGTTGTTTTAAGAACAAACCATGCATGATCTACTTGTTAGGATGGGAAAAAGCAGAAGCTTGAGCTCTGGCTTTACAGAAACAATTGGATGATGCCTTGCTTCAGAAGAAAATAGCAGAAGAAATATTAGTCGAACAGGATACAGAATTACAAGAATTCAGGTAGCAACTAATTTATTAGTTGTAAATACTGTTGTAAGAAGAATACTGTTGTAAGAAGAATATTAGTTACTTCGCAAAACCAAAGTAACTAATTTATTAGTTTGTGTATTTTATGGATACTATTGTAAGAAAAATATTTATGTAATTTGTGAATATTTGTGTATTTTATAGATACTGTTGAATGAAGAATATTTGCGTAATTTGTGAATATTTGTGTATTTTTTTGGTTACTGCTTCGGAAATCAAATTTGTACTGTTAAAAAATACTGATATTACATCGGTTTTCCACCGCTGCAAAACCGGTGTTATTAACTAATATTACATCGGTCGTATACCGCTTCCAAAACTGGTGTTATTAACATATAATATTACATCGGTTTTACACCGTTGATGAAATGGTGTTGTTAAGTGATACTACACCGGTTAATAACCGATTCGAACACCGGTGTCCTTAAGTGATACTACACCACTTTTAAACCGATGTCTAAAATGACAGACTTTTTAGATCGCCTTCATAGACATCGGTCGAAAATGTAATAGACACCAGTGGAAAACCGATGTCTATGAGAGTTTTTGTTGTAGTGTTTTGATGGGCATGTTGAGGGGATGTGAATCAGATGTATGGCAGCATATATGGCAGCATAGTCTTTTAGTATAAGTGGGAGATTGTTAGGATGTATACTAAAAGCCTAGCTTTTGAATAAACATTTATTTTGAAATAGGAATCACATTGGTCAAATGTCTACATTTATGCTAACTGTAGTTGTCCATTTAATTTATATTGTAGATAACATGGTGTGAGGAGACACACAGAAGATCATGTTATCAGTTCCTTATAAATTATAAATAGAAGCTCACAAGCAAGATGGAATGGGACAAACCATTGGAATGATTGTAGTGTAATTTGGTATTAGTTTATCTTGACTATAAAATTACACTAGTACATTATGAGTGTATTGAGCAGGACCATTTAAGATAGTTTCTTTTTATACTGACTACATAAAAGAACAAAATCTTTGTTATTATGGAAGTGTGTACTCTTAATCATGATATAATAACAAGCACATATACCTAATATTTATTTCATTAATTTATCAAAGGGTGTGATTTAGTTCATTAAATCAATAGGCCCGATAAGTTGGGAAATAATATTATTTATATGGTGTGTTGTTGATTATAGAATGAAACTGTGACCTAGTAATCTAAGTTGATGATGCCCCCTTGAGGAGCTCATAAGGATTGTCATGTAAACCCTGCAGGTGGACTTAGTCCGACATGACGATAAGGTTGAGTGGTACTACTCTTGGAGCTAGATATTAATTAAGTGAGTTGTCAGTAACTCATTTAATTAGTGGGTATTCAATATCTTAAACACAGGAAGACTAGCACACTCATGATAAGAAGCAGCCCATATTGTAATATGGAATTGGTGTGGTAGTGCAATAATAACTCTTTAGTGGAATGAGATATTATTGATGAACTTGAGTTGAGTGTTTGGGACGAACACGGGAAGCTCAAGCTCATCGGGAGACCAAAATCAATTCCTCCTCTAGCTCTCTATTGTAGCCTCTTATATAAAGTCTTATATCCACCCAAAAGCCTAGATTCTTAAGGCCCAAGCTAGGGCTGGCCAAGCCTTGCTTGGAGACCAAGCAAGGGGTCGGCCAAGCTAAGCTTGGAGCCCAAGCTAGGGCCGGCCACAGACAAGAAGAGAAGGAAGTTTTATTTTTTTGTAAAATTTTTCCTTTTATAGAGATCCATAAAAAGGATTTAAAAGGATAATTTAATATAAAACTTTCCATTTTTAGATTAGTCACAAAAGGAAATAAAAAGAGTTTTTATTTTGTTAAAAACTTTCCTTTTATGATGGTTTTAAAAGAGACTTTTAAATTTTAAAATTTTTCCTTTTATAGCTTTCTACAAAAGAATAAAAGAGAGATTTGAAATCTCTCCTTATTTGTAGTTATTTATAATGTGAAAGAAAGATTTTAATTTTTGTTATAAAACTTTCATTTTTGTAACCATGTTTTATTTTAAATCTTTTCTTTTATAGATATCCATAAAAGGATTTAAAAGAGAGATTTTAATTTATAAAACATTCCTTTTATAACTATCCACAAAAGGGATTTTAAAAGAGAGATTTTAATTTTGTTTAAAATATTTCCTTGCTTGGAGCACAAGCTTGTGGCCGGCCATGTCATGGGAGAAAAGAAATTTTTTATTTTTTGTTATAAAACTTTTCTTTTTTGACAAGACCAAGGAATATAAAAGAGAAGGAGGGGGTGCCTCACCTAAGAACACATCTTCTATTCCTCTCTATTCTTCCTTGGTGGCCGACCCTTGTTCTTTCTCTTCTCTCCTTTTGTTTTCTCTCTTGGAGGCCGGCGGCATCAATTGTGGGAGATCTCTTGGTGGCCGGTTGCTTGAAGGAGAAGAAGAAGAGAAGGAAGCTTTCTTGTCTAGCATCCCTTGGAGGTTATTTGGTGGCCGGATCTTGGAAGCCTTGGAAGAAGCTTGAGTGGATTTCATCTTCGAAGATCATCTCCCACACGACGTCCAAGAGAAGGAGAGGAATACAATAGAAGATCAAGAGGTCTATAAGCTATAAAAAGTATAACTTGTTATTAGTGTCCGCATCATAACGAGTTCATCTTTTGTATATATTTTGAAAAATCAAACACAAGAGGTTATCTATCGGTTTTAACTTATCATTTTTGTTATCGACTTTATTTTTCGATTTCATATTTCCATATTGTGTTTCTATTGAGGTCTCTATAGTTAAACCTAGTTTACTATAAGAAATTAAATATTCAATTTCTTTGAAAGGCTTTGTCTAGAAAGTGGTGGATGATCCCATACCCAAGAAGGCTTAGTGTCTCGCCATGTTTAACCTGGAAGCCGATTTTTGAAATAGATATTTGATAACTTCTATAATATGGTTTAACTTAGGAAGATCACATCGATTGAACTTGGAGTAAGAATGTTAAGTTTCGTTCCCAATCCAAGTTTAACTTCTAAAGTGAAATTTGGATTAATAATGTTAAGCATCATTTGTAGTCCAAATTTAACTTTAGTAGAGCACATGGGTAGCTAGGATAGTTCTATGCTTGTACTAATTTTTGTACAGGGGAACGAGGACGGTATTCCGAGTAGCAACAAACATCTAGGCCCAAAGTGGATAATATTATGCCATTGTGAAGATATCTAAATTCTTTTCGATCCTATAGCTTTTTCCAAGAATCCCAAATATCACAACAAAGGGAAACATATAGCTATAAAATATAACTTTGTAAGGGATATTGTGGCTAAAAGAAAAGTAATTCTTGAATATGTCCTACACGTGTTATGTTTACAAATCCTTTTACTAAGCTAATGAATAGAGAGTCATTTAAAGAACCTGTAAAGTCTTTGGGACTTTGTAGAATGTAACAACATTATAATTACAATCAGATGTTGTGATTTGATTGTATAATTTGCCATAATTTATTCAATGCATATGATTTCGTTACATTCATATAAGAATCTCGATGAGCATGTTGGCAGGTTGATATTGGTCCACTCACATGGACAATCATATTTGTTTGTTGAGTAAAAATACAGATAAGACCGTTGCTTATGGGACAACTTATGTAGCTGTGAACAGAGATAGATCAATAAGTTAAGGTCGCCTTAATAATTATGTAAAGTTGAGATCATTTATATGTTAATAATGATCGATGTAAATAAACCCACCATTTACTAAACCTGTTGAAAGCTAGATTGGAATTCATATGTTGAATTCAGGGTTAGACATTAGGTATGTCTAGATCAAAATCTGTACGATGTTAAATTTGAGGAAAACATGCAGTCTTTTTAGTAACACTACAACAAAAACCCTCATAGACATCAATGGAACAACAACGGTTTTAAGCAAAAACCGATGTCTTTCAGTATTTTACACTGATTTTTCCAAAAACCGGTGTCTATGAGCGCAGATTTTCACTCATAGACATCGGTTTTTTTAGCCAATGTCTATGAGCGCCTTTTTTTCATTAATAGACACCGATTTTAACTGCGGTTTTAAAAATCGGTGTCTATGAACCAAAATTCTGACGAACTTTCTTAGCGCGCTTTCTTTTGGGCTTCTGCTCGCCCACCATAAATCGAAACCCTAATCCTCCGCATCCTCCTTTTAGGAGTTACCATTTGAAAGACGAGCAATGGATCTCTCAACAGCGATGTGGACGGCGACAGTCGTCGGCGTTGTCGCGGTCTACTGGTTCGTGTGGGTGATGGGCTCGGTAGAAGTGAAAGGCAAGCGGACAGTGAACCTTAAGATGGGATCGATCATGCAGGACAAGGTGCAGGACAAGTACAAGCAGTACTGGTCCTTCTTTCTCCGCTCCAAGGAGGGCATTGCCCCCCGCCGCGTCAGACACGATAACGTCCCTGCCTTCGTCGACACCTTCTACAACCTCGCCACAGACATCTACGAGTAGGGATGGGGGCAGTCCTTCCACTTCTCGCCCTCACTTCCTGGCCGCTCCCATCGGGAAGCCACACGCATCCACGAAGAGCCCCGCTGATATGAGAGATGGGGATCTCATCTTTCAGATCGTACAGAGTCAGCAATGGCAGCACCTCATCATCCACTTAATGTATCTCAAAAACAGGGGCATACCTACTCAGTCCCAGTTCCTTGAGCCATGACTGCACTCCGCCATCCTCTTCAGAATGGCAAAACCCGTTCGGGTCAATCCATTCTACCCCATCCATATCTGAAGGGGCTTCCCCTTCCGCAACAGGACCAATGCCCCTACTATCCGAAACCCTAACCCTTCCCCTGGTCCTCCTTCAAGACGGGCTATCAGACCCTTCCGTAAACCCATCATTTGCAGCATCCTCTCCGCCACCAGTTTTGAAATCTGCGTCTTCCATGCCTTCATCCGCCTTCAAGACCCAGTTTGATCGAACCCGCCTTGCACCCCGCCATGGCTTCGGATCACGCTGGACCTTAATTACTCTCGGCACGAGCGAGTCGAGGCTATCGTTGACAGAGAGGAGAACTCCGTCGTCGGGCAGAGTGGGAAGCAGAGGAGGGAGGGTGCCCGGCCCGTCGTCACCGCGAGAGTCAAGTTTGGCAGCAATTTGACGAGTCTTGGAAGGCAATCTATGGTGGAAAACACGGGGCTTGGCGTGATATCCGGGAGCTGAAAGCTTCCACTGTTTAGGCCGCTGCATTAGGGGATTCGAGGGAATGGCAGCGGGCTGGTCGCCAATCTCCCCAAGGCACACGCTAGGGCGATGCTGCCGCTTGGTACCGGGTAAAGGCGCGGCCAGTACATCAATCAACTCGGCCGCGCCGCCATTGGATGGTGGCTCCGGCAGTTGGAGATCCTCCATCTAATCGAACGTCGGGCACTCCACCGCTGTCCGTTCGTCCTTCTCCATCCCAAGCTCTTCGCTCAAGTTCTGACCTTTTTCCTTAGCACTCCCATCATCCCTGATTCGTTTCGTGCCGTTCTTTGCCGCAGATCGTAGATGCCCATCCGGAGTTGGAGTTGTTCGTGGGAATGGATATGGATGCTTCAATCCATGACCAGGCCCGGGCTCGGATAGAGAAGCTCTTGGCCATGGATTAGTGCGGCAGCAAGTTGAAAGCTTACACTCATGTCAGAAACTTCAAGTACATCAAGTCGGTGCTTGGCGGCGTCGATGAGAACCTGCTTGACGTTTGGGTGAACGACATCTTGATGGACCTTGGAATCTCATCCATGTAGGTTATTGTTCAGTTGCAATTCTCATGTTTAATGAATTGCCGAAAAGAACTTACTTTGAATCTAATAAGTTGGTAAGCTATTTAACAGGTGGATGACTCTAAAGGGGATTTAGTGTGTAAGGTGATGGACCTTTGGATATGCGCATGAATCCTCAGGTTAGAGTTCTTAGATGAACTATTTTACTTTGATTATTGAATTAGGATATAAGGCAGTGTGAGTTTTTCACCCCTATAGTAAAGTAGAATGAATGTGATTTATTCAGTAGGTTGCCTGCCTAATTACTACTTGCCTGTAGGAAAACTAAATCAGCGATTAAAGGTGATTAATCATCTCTAGTTTAAGTCATTTTGTTCTCCAAAGAAAGTATCTTTCTTCTAGTGCTCTATCAAGCAAATGAAACATTTAATAAGAGTGTTGATGCAGGCAAGTTTGACAGCTGAAGAGATATTGAATTCTTGGCCTGCTGCGGAAGTGGGAAAGGTACTACGTGAATATGGAGAAGAAAGCAATTGGCAATTTATTCAGAATCAAATTGTTGAAGCTCGTGCACAAGGGGGATTGCATACTACAGATGAACTTGTGCATCTTGTGAGAAGAGCATCATCCAAGTCAGGAGGTATGGTTTTCCACTGACCGAACACACTTGTTTTCTCGCTCACTCAGCACTGCAACCTCTTTGGTATCAACTAATGAGAAGAACCATCTTTATTAAAGATAGCAGAGTGTTGTTTCTTGGAAAGATTTGTTTAACATGTTTGTTTAGAGTTTGGCTAGGCCATGACTCAATACTAATCTTAATTTGATTGTTTAAATGTTGGGCTCCTGTTTCATAGCAAAAGGTTCATTTTATGACTCGAAACTAAGTTTTTTTTTTTATTGTTTAAGTGTATTTTCTGAATTTTGAGAACCAATTTTTTTTTTTTTGTACATCTACCATCAAGTATGACCCTACTTTATTAATTAGATGCTATCATGTTTCTTTTTTTGCTTCAATTGACAATATGGTGATTCGCAGAATCTGGAAGTTTGGAAGTTTCATCACCCTTGTAAGTCCTTTGATAATCTATTTTCTTACCAACCATAACTTATTGCATATCTTTCAATATTGTCAAAAAAAAAAAAACTTGTACAACTATTTTATTCTATGGACAGGATTAACCAAGTGACAAAAGGTGAAGTGCTTGCCTCTAACGCCCCCGCCAACTTACTTGAAGATCAACACAGAGGAGGTAAATTATAATGACTGAGGAGGTAAATGGATTGGATGGTGAATTACACGGGATCCAAGACCTCATGTCATAAACAACCATCCATTTACCATCTCACCTATGGGGGCATAGAAAGGATCAACCAAGCTTCCATGGAAAGTGTTTCCTCCATTATGCTCAAGGTTAGTAACGAATTAATGCTGGATTTTATAATATCATCACAAATAAAATGTATTTGTTTCTTTATTTCTACTTGAAGATCGCTTGTTGGAATCGGTATAATTTGACTAAGGCGCATATTTCCACTAAATCGTATTGGTGTTTGGTGACACACGGCTTCTATCTATATATAATTTATCCTTGAATTCTAGTGTTTGTAGAGGCTTGCATCTCTTTTGCTTTTATTCTTTTGTCGAAAAAGATTATTTGTCTCTATATTTTGAAAAAATATTTTGGATTGTGTATTGTAACTTGTAAGCTACTTATTTGTGTCTGCTTCCTCAGAAATGCTTTGAATGGTGTATGATCCGGTCCAGAAGCTGAGTCGGACGGACCGCCGGGTGAGGTGGTGAGAATGTTGATTGAGTCGCGACGTCCCGGAGGGGGGTGTGCTGAGATGACTCCCGTGTTGATCAAGTCTTCAAAAGTCCTCTGGTCAATGCTACCTGCAGCCAGTGACCGGGTTGGCCCGGCCCCCGGTACCCCGAGTCTCGAGGCGGATCCAACGAATATATGAGTAACCGGCTAATGATATAATAATGAAATAAATAAGGGGTGAGTACGAAAAACGTACCCTGGCCCAGGGGGACGCCCTCGGATGGGACGCGACTCGAGTTGTCACGACCCGGAAGAGCAGATGACTCTGATCAGGCTGGAGAGCTGGATCTAACGACGCAGAGCCGAATGCGGTGTGGAACCAGAAGATGAGCTGCAGGTCAGGCTAAAACACCGACACGCAGGCTGGAAAACAAGACCGGCACGCACACCGGGACACTGGGTCGGCACGCAGGCCGAGAAATAAGATCGGCACGCAGGTTGGGACACTACACCGACACGCAATCCGGGAAACTAAATCGGCACATAGGCCGGGAAATGGACCTCGGCACGCAGGCCGGGATATAAAATAATACAAAGGCCGAGATACAACCGTGGCACACAGATCGGTACTCCATTGCGGCTCGAATGTCGACACAATATAGCGATACGAAGAGCGAGACATAGTGGCTCGATGGCCTGCACATAGCAATGGTCGAATCAGCACCGGAGACGGCGACAATGACAGTGGAGAGGCCGGAGTCGGCTGTATCGACGTCGAAAGGTGGCTGAATGAGCATCAGAGGAGATGGATAGTGGTGAGGGGAAGAGGGCAGCTATGGTGTGAGAAGAGGGAGAAGAGGGCGGCTGCTGGTGCCGGCTGATGGGCTCAGGTGGGTAGGAGGGCGGTGTCGAGTTCGTCTGATGGTGGCACCGTAAGGAAGCACTAAGGTTCTCCTCTTCCCGGTTGCGGCGGATGCGGCGAGAGGAGCAGGAGAGGGACTGAGGTGGCGGCCGATGTCAGCGTGAGCGCCGGCAAGGAGCGCGAGAGGGAGAGGAAGGAGGATGCTTAGTTCCTATGGGCGGCGTCGTGCACACACGAGCCAACCTCCCTCTTAGCTTGATGTGGTCTGTTCGCGAGAGAAGAAATAGAGAGAGGGAGAGGAGGCATCGTCCGGAAGGAGAAGAAGAGAGAGGGAGAGGAGGCATCGTCCGGAAGGAGAAGAAGAGAAGAGGATAACCGGAGGCTGGCGTCGCGCCGACGAGTAGCGTCCGAGGAAGAAGATGATGCCTTCTCCTCCCTTTTTTCTTGGCGGCGGACAGAAAGCACGGAGAAGAGAGGAAGAAGGAGGCTAGGGCTGGCGTCGCGAGGAGAAGAGGGAAAAAGAGATAGAGGAAAAGGTGGTGGCCGGAAACCAACGTCGGCGAGGCGCGCATGAGAAGGAGGTAGAAGGAGAAGTTGGCGGCGGAAAAAACCCATCCACCAAGCCACCCCCCTCCTTCAAAATCGCTTTCTCCCTTTTCCTTAATAGCCTAGCAGTAAAAGGACCCCTTTGCCCCTCTCCTTCCTTCAATCTCCTCTTCTGCCCCTCAGCCCAAACCGTATCACAAGCCTCCCCCTCAAGTTTAGTCAAAGGAGGCGCAAGTCTGACTGACTAGACCCATCCAACTAAAACAAAGAATCACCACTGAATGCAGAGTCATATCGCGGGTCTGTTATATGACGTCGAATGAGTAGCTGTGGCGATGCTGAGCTGATCAGGGGATGGGGAAAGCCGAGCAGGCAACCGAGCGAGTGCCGATTGAGCAAGTATCGACTGAGCGGGTGCCGACCGAGCGAGTGCCTACCGAGCGAGTGTCGACTGAGCGAGTGCCGACCGAGCGAGGGTCCACTGAGCGAGTGCCGACCGAGCGAGTGTCGCCTGAGCGAGTGTCGACTGAGCAAGCTAAGAATGGGCGAGCGAGGGTGAGCGAAGTCAAGTGCATAACCGAGGAAGCCCTTAAGTGATAGGTCGATCAACGTAAACCGAGTAGCCGAGCGATACCAGTGAGTAGTCGAGCCAACGGCCAAACAACAGTGATGAGCTAGACGTGAACGAAAAGTGCCGAGCAGAGCGACGAGTGAATCACGTGGGATGGGTGACGGGCAGAATGGCGAGTGAGCGGTGAGTGCTGACCGAGCTACAGCGGTAAGCAAAGCCTTAAGGATGAGTCCCGAGCAGAGCGGCGAAGCGTGCATGATGAGTGCTGAGCAGGGCGGCGAAGTGTGCATGATGAGTGCCAAGCAGGGCGGCGAAGTGTGTACAATGAGTGCCGAGCAGAGCGATGAGTGAAGCGATGAATGCCGACTGAGCAACAGCGATGAGCGGAACATGGGAGCCGAGTGTCGTGCAGAGCAGCGAGCAGAGTGAGTATAATGGGTGCCGGGCAGAGCGGCAAGTGAGCAAAGCGAGTGCGGTGAGTGTCAGGCAGAGCTACGAGCAGAGTGATGAGTGCCGACCGAAAGGTCGTTGGGCGTGAGAGTAGAACACACTTATAACTCGCACTGGGGCGAGAGTCTGGAGGCGTGAGAGCATAGTTCACTTATAACTCGCACCGGGGCGAGAGTCAGGGACCCGATCGGGAGGTGCTCTGGAGGCCTGACCAGTACTCGATCTGGAGACTTGACCCAGAAACAATCTGAGGGCCTGACAAAGAAGCAGTTTGGAGGCCTGACCAGGAATTGATCTGAAGGTCTGACCAGGACTTGGTCTAGAAGCCCGACCGAGAATTTGTCTGATAGCCCGATCGGGAATTTGTCTGAAAGCCTGACCAAGAATTTGTCTGAAAGCCCGACCGGGAATTTGTCTGGAAGACTGACTGGGAATTGGTCTAACCGCCTGACTGAGAGATCGTTAATGATACTCTGATCTGAGACCGGTGGTAATACTCTGGTCCGAGACTGGTGATAATAGCTCAACCCCGAACGGGTGAGGATAAGCCTTGAAGTCATTCGACTTGATCCTCTTGGTATTTATGTTATAGACAGGGCTCTCTAGGTCTAGAATGTAGAGTCCGTTTATCAGAGGTGCACTACAATAGAACATATCGTTTAAAAAGACGGAACAACATTTGTTCTATATTATAAACGAGTATCCTCTCTTGTCCAAACAAGAAACTGATATTATGTTCTTTGTCGCAGGCACATAACAACAATCGTCTAATTCTAGTACTAGCCCAGAGGGCAGAGATAGATGATAAGTTCCTACAGCAATA
This sequence comes from Zingiber officinale, assembly GCF_018446385.1. Lineage (NCBI taxonomy): Eukaryota > Viridiplantae > Streptophyta > Magnoliopsida > Zingiberales > Zingiberaceae > Zingiber > Zingiber officinale. Next base: position 65,362,044 of record NC_055999.1, on the reverse strand, counting down.
GCAGCAACTCGTGCTCCATTGCCTACTCGTAGGTTTATCTCACCCTTCGTCAATGCTATGCTATTCCTCAGCGCTTGTACATTAGTACAAATGTGCGAAGCACATCCGGTATCTAATACCCACGATGAAGAAATAGAGAGGTTGACTTCTATAACATTTATACCTGAAGTAGAAATCTTATTTCTCTTCTTCTTAAGATCTTCCAGGTATCCTATGCAGTTCCTCTTCCAGTGCCCTGCTTGTCCTTGATACAGTTGACGAAGATGTTCAACCATATCATAAGCGCCCATTAACTCGTGTTGCTTCTGAAGCTCAGAGTTCATGGTCGCGAGCATAAGACAGGACACATCTAATGCGTCATCTTGATGCTTCTTGTAAGCATCTCGGTCAGCTCGCGTGGCAGTGGCAGGAGGAGCCTCCGGAATGGGCTGCTCCAGAACGTACAGTTTACGTTCTTGGGTGAGAACTATTCTCAGATTCCTGTACCAGTCCAGGAAATTTGCTCCGTTGAGCTTGTCCTTCTTAAGGACAGATCGCAGAGAGAAAATGTTCGTATTTGACGTCATGGTTATCTACAACAGAAAAATTTGCAGAAATAAATATCATATTCTTTTAAAATCATTTAATTAGGCCTTTAACTAAATGATGCTCCCACTGAATACCTTAATTCTTGTGAGACAAGATCCACATCATACTAACCCTTGAGTTAGCTTTGGCTAATACGCCCAAGGCTTAGTATGATCGGTAGGTAACGATTACCAATTACATCTCTATGCAACTCTTGTTTATAGAATCAATATCCGCATTTATATTAAAACTCGAGTTAGCTTTGGCTAATACGCCCGAGAGTTAATATAGATGTGATTTTGACCTATCTTTTCCAATCGTTGGAATAATGTCTATAGTTGACTCGATCCAACCGAGTAACTAGGAATACTCAATCTAATTGAGTTTGTATTCTCCCATGCGTTGATAGGCGGGACCAAGATTGTCCCTCCGTACCCTACCAAGATAATATGTATTGCTCTGCTTTGGCAGATTCAACAGTACATGTTATCGAGGTAGTGATAGGTATCACGGCACGGTTAGGCATTTTAGAGTTGGTTCGATCTAGATCTAATCTAATCGAGAAGGATGCATCTTGTGCACGACTTAGATCTAATCTAATCGCAAGGGTGCATCATGTGCACGACTTAGATCTAATCTAATCGTTAAGGCACTAATTAATTAATTAACTATTAAACATGCATCAGATACATAATAATTAATTAATTAATCTATTTGTGATTTAGTCATGGCCCTACTACGATCTTCTCAAGCCAATGAGAAGATCGAATGGTCAACCTATATAGGGTCAACAGCTTCTCCAAGCTCCTCCCTTTGACCACCTTGTGTTGCTCGTGCCCGCCTCGGAACTCCGTCTCGTGTGGACCCTCCACTGCTCCAATTTGTACATTACAATTTGAAACTCGAGTTACATTCGAGTCTAAATCTAATTTACAACAAGAATAAAAGACGAGGCATGACGCGCAGGTCGCGAATAATAAAATAAATACAACACGCGAAAACACATCACGGCACGCATGCCGTATTATGAATTACAACACAACCAATCATATTGGGTTTTGGGCCATGACTATCACAAAATTAATATATAATTCAAAATTATATATTTTCTTATTTTCTGTAATTTTTAAAAATAATTTTTTTTTTTTTACAATTTTACAAGTAAAATTTCCCGGCGGTCCCGATTAGCGGTTTCGGGCGCAATCGCGGAACGGAGGCAGCGCCCCTACCCGCGATCTAACCATCGCGAGGGTCCCATTGCGATCCAACAGCGCCCAAACCCGCTGTCCCAAAACGATTTGGGCCGAGACATTACCGTTTCGGAAAAATCTTCCCGACGGGTTCGTTTTTAGCGATTTCGGGTGCGATCGCGGAGCAAATCCCCTTGCGGGGTTAGGGGCAGCGCCCCTACCCACGATCTAACCATCGTGAGTTGCTCCGTTGCGATCTAAAGGCACCCGAGTCCGCTGTCCCAAAAGATTTTGGGTCGAAACGAAGCCGTTTGGGAAAATTCTTCCCGATAGCCGAAGCCTACAAGTGCCGAGACACTTGTGCTTCGCCTATAAGGAAAAATTACCCATAAAAACATAAAAATTGAATTTTTACAGAAAATCACAGAAGTTTTTGTTTTCCAAAAACCAAAAACTAACTCGTACAAGTCTTTGCACGTGGCTCTGATACCACTGTTGGGTTCTTCGGGCCACGAAAACCGCTTTTTCGCGTCGCGGAAACCCCGAAGGACCCAAAGCCGTAGATCCGTGCAAAGATTCGTATACAAAATTCGAAAAACTATTTCTTGTATGAGTTCAAAAACTGATCTACTACTTAGATCTACGAGGAAAAAGTGTTTACCCTTGATGCGCGCCCTACGCGTTCCCGCTCGTCCAAATGATGCCGGATCTCAAGACCGTCAAGCGCCGGTCCTCTAGAAGTATCCACACGGACACACTAGATGGAGATGACCAAAAACCAAGGTGTGCTAGCACCTATGTGGTTCGGCCAAGGGAGGAGGAGAGGGAGAGGGAGAGCTTGAGAGGAAGAACACAAGGAAGAAGAAGGAGTTACACCACTTCATTGGGAAAAATGAAATTCACACCCAAAAACCAAGTGGCCGGCCACTTTCAAAAACTCACCAATTAATTGCATTAATTGCAATTAATATGAAACCATTAAGAGAGTGGCTTTGTAACTTCCATGAGGTGACACCCATGATGATGTGGAACATCATTATTGGTCCACCTAATGCCAACTCACCAATGAGGTGGCAAAAGGTCAAGTCAAAATTGACATTTGGTCTTCCTTCTCAAGTCAAGTCAAACTTGACTCAATCTCTACCATGGTGGATCTAATCCAACCATTTGATTCGAGCCAACTTAATATAATGAATCTAATTCATTAAATTGAATTGATTCAATGAGTCAAAATCTAAATTAGACTCATTTAACACATGAATCAACTTGAGTCGAACTCAAGTTAGCCCAATTAGGATTACTCTTAATCCAATTTGATTCATCAAATGAATCTAATCCTCTTGGTTCATCAAATGAACCTAATCTCCACCTAATTGTCCTAAGTGTGTGACCCTATAGGTTATTGTAACGTTGGCAATGCCCTAAACCCATTTAGGAGCATAAGTAATGAGCGGTATCTAGCAACACATCATTACTACCCAAGTTACAAGAATGTCGAGATCCGACATCACCTTGTGACTACCAATTGTGACTACTCACAAAATAATGACAAGTGTCCTTATATCCTAGACATCTAGATTGATCAATGTGAGGCATAGACCGTGTCATCCTCTAATCAATCTAAATCTTGAACTCCAAGTAGACTCACTCGATCAAATGAGCTCAACATCTAATGTTGACTCATTTGGGCATGGCCATGCACTTAGTGGTCTCACTCTATCAAGAATACCGATGTCGCTCCCGTCATATGGGAGGGATAGATCCCATCTACATCACTCACATCCCTCTACATAATTCGTTATATACCCAGTAATCGCCTTTATAGTCCACCCAGTTACGGGTGACGTTTGACGAAACTAAAGTACATAACTCCTTATGTAGGGATCCATGGTGACTTCAGGTCTAAGGACTAATAGTCATACTAATAGCCACATGAGAAAGTATATGACACTCATATAACGATCCATGATACTTTCTCATGGCGGGTCATTCAGTATACATTCTCTAATGCATACCCATGTGTCAGCTTGATATCTCTATATCCATGACTTGTGAGATCAAGTCATCGAGCTGACCTACATGCTAGTCTTATTGTCTTAACATTGTCCCTGAATGCTAATACTCGACTAGGAATGATTTAGAGTAGTGTTCCCTATATCATCTCACTATCGATTCAACTAATCAATTGATATAGGTATGAACCTTCTACTCAAGGACGCTATTATACTTAGTCTATTTGGCACTAATATAAATAAGTATAATAACCAAACAAAAGCCTTTATTAATATACAAGAATATGATATACATGAGTCCATACAATCATCAAATGATTGGCTCTAGGGCTCTAACTAACATCCTTCATTCTCCCCCTTTCCTAGAGGGCAAACTCTCTCTTTAGGTAATGAATATTCCCTAGGTTAAGGTTGATCTGGTTGACTAAACTTGAGATAGCTCAAGCTTGAGTCTTGATGTTTAGATGTCGATGTTTGACAATACATGGAGACTGACATACATGGAGATTGAAGGGGCAATCGTTACCTAAGCAAGATGGAGGATATGGTCTTAGAGATCTACTTGCATGAAATGAGGCTTTGTTGAGCAAAATATTATGGAATATTCAGTCCAAAATGGATTCTTTATGGATAAATTGGGTACATCATCATTATGTGAAAGGTGCAGATTTTTGGGCATGGGAAAGCAAGGCTTCGGACTCCCCTTTGATCAAGAGGCTCATAGAAATTCGGAACAAGATCTTAAGAACCTCTAGTGGCGTTGGAAGTACAAATATGAGGATGATGGATTGGTTTGTTGGGACACACAATGGAGTTAAAAATGCATACACTTTCTTCTTGCCAAGAGAGTCGGAGGTTCCATGGAAATCCATGGTGTGGAAACCGGAAATCATGCCAAAGCACCGCTTCACACTGTGGATGCTAGCTCATGGGAGATTGAGAACCAAGGATAGAATGGAGTATGAGCCAAACAAGGATTGTGTCATGTGCCATCAACAAGATGAAACAAACCGACATCTATTCTTTGAATGCCCGGTGGCTTGTGAACTTTGGTGCAAGGTAAAGAGATGGTTGGAGATCAAACAGAACTTCAAGTCCTTTGAGGAGTTGAACCATATATTTGGAAGACATTACAAGGGTGGTGGTAGAAGGATGAAGGCCCGACATCTAGGCATCTCTAGCTCAATCTATTACATATGGGAAGCTAGAAATAAGTGTCGGTAACAAGGCATTGCACCGGATGTGGATTGGCCATTTCGGAAGGTCCAAATACATATCTACCGGTTTGTGGACTTAAAACCTCCATAGATCTCTTGAATTGCTGGTTGTAGGCTATCGTTGGAGGGTGTTTGAATGCATGAAGAGGACTGTACTTGAAGAAAATGGGAGCTGTTAGCTGCTGTCCGAAGTTTGGTGCTCAAAGCACTAGCTGTTCGAATTTTGGAGCCCACTACACTTGATGTCCGAAGCTTGATAGTTTGATGATTGCACTTGGAGTTTGCTTGATGCTATGGATTGCTATTTGAAGCTAGGTGTCTGGAGCCTTCTGTCCGTGACTGCTGGGAGCTTGGCTCACACCTGTGCAAGGCTTGGAAAGCTTGGTTAGTCAACGTATTTTGATTGAGCGACATGTGATCAAGTGGATGTGAAGTTGTGTTTGATTGCATGTAAGTGTGAATGCACCACATTGAGCAATATGTGCTCAAGGGTGTTGATCATGAGACATGAGAGTGGGTTGTTTGGTGAGTTTACCTCATCTTTTGAAGTTGTGTTTGATTGCATGTAAGTGTGAATGCACCACATTGAGCAATATGTGCTCAAGGGTGTTGATCATGAGACATGAGAGTGGGTTGTTTGGTGAGTTTACCTCATCTTTTGAGGATTAAACTCATGATGGTTGTATGCTTGTTATGCGGTTTGAAAGTTTTTACCTCTCAAATCAGTTTTTATATATATGTACCTATTTCCGTGAAGGGGCAATCATTCATTTGGAGAGATTGTTTGTACAATTTCCCTCTGGTCAAGGTTGACCAGGTTGATGTGATGAAGAGTCAAGTAGGTCAAGGTTGACCAGATACTTGATTGGGAAAGTCCTAATTGGAGGTTAGGGAAGGGAAACCCCTAGTGAGTGAAGCTAGGTAAAAGCCTTGGTGAGTGAAGCCAGGCAGATGGAAAGTTCTAGTGAGTGAAGCTAGGCAGAAGGGAAGTCCTGGTGAGTGAAGTCAGGCATGTGGAAATCCAGGAGGGTTAAGGTTGATCGGACACCTAATATTGAGAAGTCCAAGTAGGTCAAAGGATTGACCGGACACTTGGTGAGGAAGTTCTAACAGTTCGAGGGCGACCGGATGCTAGGCATGATGCCCCAACAGGTCATGATTGATCAGATATTGTGTTTTAGGGGCTAGGGATTTGATTAGGGAAAATCAAGTTGAATCAATTGATCAACCGATCGATTGACTCATGCCCAATCGATCGGTTGATCGATTGGGCGAGGTACCGTGAGAAAGCCTTCTCCCAATCGATCACTAGATCGATTGGGGAGAATCGGCGACAGAACAGAAGACCTCCCGATTGATCACCCGATCGACTGGGAGCCATCGATCGATCGGGTGATCGATTGGGAAGCTAGAAATCGCGGACAGAGGCTGGAATCGCGCAAGGTTTAGTTAATCGATCGGTTAATTGATTCAAGTGAGTTCCAGAGAGCACAGAGGTGCTTTGGATCGATTGACGGATCGATCTAAAGCCTCCCCAATCGATTGAGAGCAATTCAATCGATTGAGATCCGACCGTTGGCGCAGGTTATATCCGTTGGCGAGCATTCTTCTCCGCACGACTTCATTCGACAGCGCCCGATTCTTCTCCGATCTTCACAGCATCTTCTCCACAGCTCACAGCCAGTTCTTGGAGGATCTTGGAAACAAGTGCTGGTGCACTTCCAAGGTTCAAGAGGCAATAACAAGCAAGAAGAAAGGCAAGCTAGGGTTTCTACCGTGTAAATCTTGTATGGTTTACTGTTTTATCAGCTTGTAGTTTGTTCTTCTTATGTATCTTTATGTATGAGTCCTGTACAGGCTTCTCCGACTTCGGTAGTTATTGTAGAGGAGTGCTTTCATAGTGGAGAGTGTGTGTCGTACGTGGATCCTTAGATTAGTCACCTCTTCTTGAGGTGGATACCAAATAAATGTTGGTGCGGTTAGCACTAACGGTCTAACCTAGGTTTTGATGAATGAAAAAAGAGGTTAAGTTAGTTTTGTTGTTGATCTAACACTTTGACCGAGTGTGCAGGAGAAGCCCAAACAGGTCGACGGGCTGACCGGATGTCTGACACGAAGCTTAGCTAGGTCAACGGGTCGACCGGATAGCTTGCACGAAGTCCAAACGGGTCGACGGGCTGACCGAACATTTGGCACGAAGTCCAGCTAGGTCGACGGGCTGACCGGACGTTTGGCACGAAGTCCAGCTAGGTCGACGGGCTGACCGGATAGCTGGCGCAAAGTCCAGGCGGGTTGAAGGGCTAACCGGATGTCTGGCAAGTAAGTGAAGGTAAGTCACTGGAGGGGAGTGACTGTGAGGACGCGTTCCCGGGAAGGGAGCTTAGGCGTCGATCTGACTTAGAACCATTTCGGAACTCTAAGTCGAGATCGTGACTAGACTCCGGTCTCGAAAAGACGGAATCTAAGTCATACTCTTTCTGTTTTGAATTATGAACTGTGCTAATAATCTGTTTTACAGGAGATATGAGTGTCTCGGACTAACATTTTTCTTGCAGGAAGGAATCTGCTGGAAAACAGGGTCTGGGTGCCCGGGAGGTACCCGAGCGTCCTGAAGCTGAATTTTATCCCCAACGTCGCTGTGCTACGTGGAGTTCACTAGTTGGCTCAACTACGTCATGGTAGAGGCACCCTGAAGGTTCCAGGCACCCCGAACCTCCTATATAAGGAGGGTTAAGGCTGAAGCTCCATACAACAACTCTCAATTCGATCTCTGGTGCTCTTGCAACGCTGCGAAAGCTCTCTGACAAAGTTCTAGTTCGCTCTTTCTTTACTAATTGTCGGTTTTTATTTTTCCTAATTAATTCTGTACTTAGTCCTGTAATAATCTTTCGAATTAATTAGTGATTGCTCATCGAAAGCACCCTTGTGTGTGGGCCTTGGAGTAGGAGTCAACACATGCTCCGAACCAAGTAAATCGAACTGTGTCAGCATTGTTCTTTTCGCTTATTCTTTTTGCGCTGCTTAACTCTTTACGAAAGTTTTTCGATATTCACCCCCCCCCTCTATTGAACGATCATGATCCAACAGTAAATCCTTCGTGTTAGCGTTGTATTTGTGTTTCTTGTATTTTTCGTTGCATATCATCACCAAGAAACAAGCGACAACGAGCACACGATGATCTATTCACCCCCCCCCCCCACTCTAGCACATTTCGACCCTAACAAGTGGTATCAGAGCGAGGTCGCTCTTCACCGGAATCATCGCCGAAAGGGGCAACAAAGCTAGAGGGTGAAGAAGTTGAAGTAAATTCAAAAGTCGAAGACTTCATCAAAAGGCTCCACTTCAAGATGGAATTTCAAGATGGACTCGGATTCGACACAAGGGTGCCTCCACCATTCACCATGATGAGCTTCGATTCTTGAAAATCAAGAATAAAAAATTTCTTGATGATGGAGATAGAACAATGGTTTGCTCTAATGGAAGACTTCGAAGCTCCAACAAATTCAAAAGGAAGAATTCTCAAGAGGAGCAAGTGGAGCCAAGAACAAATCCAAAGATGTGAGGTCAATGATAAAGTGACCAAGCTATTGGTCAATCTATTGCCGAGCAACATCTTGGAGCAAATTGGAGAATTTAAAGATGCCAAAGAGCTATGAAGCAAATTGACCAAGCTTCATGAAGAACCCTCCACTGTACCAAATAAAGATGAATTCAAAGAGGGAATGCATTGGAGCAAGACCAAGAGGAAGATTTCTCCAAGGTTGAGAGGTGCCCAACACCGGAGGAAGAAGAAGAAAGTCCATCCTCAATAGAGCATGAACATAAAGGCAAAGGAGTGTACTCCTTATTTCATGTGCATGAGGATTTGGAAGTTGAGAGATGCTCAACATCCGATGATGAAGAGGAAGAAGTCTCCACCTCTAGGATTGAGGGGGAGAGACCTTCATTTATACCGGATCAAGAAGAAGGAGAAACTTCTACATCCGGGTCAAAGCAAGAAGAAGATGATGCATCCTCCAAAGATCAAGAGACATCAAATGGAGGATCAATTGTCATCCCTACATGCGAAGGTAAAAATATTTCAATTAAAAAATAAAAATCAGATTATATGTTTTCAGTGTAGGGAACATGGGCACTACAAGAGTAAGTGCCATAAATTGGCCAAGAATAAGGGCCAAGTGGCACCAAAGGGCAAGGAGAAGCCTAAGGAGACTGCCCCCACAACTAAGAAGAGCAAGGAGCAAATTGTGTGCTTTTTGTGTAATCGAAAAGGACATTATCGGAGCCAATGTCGAAAGGGGAAGAAAGAGGTCAAAGCTAAGGGAGGAAGCTCAAGTTAAGGGGGAGCTTCCAAGGTAAAACCCAAGGTATCATTTATTGAGCCTACCCCTTTAAATAATGGTAAAAAGCATGCTAGCTCTAATTTATTTCATTTAATACTATTTACCATAAAAATAGAAAGCATGATAGTATTAAAGAAAAACATGTAGCTCTTCATGCTAAAACTACCACACCTAAGGTTAGGAAGATAGATAACAACTTAGGAAATAACGCTAAGAACCTTAGGTATAAGCCTAAAAATAAAAGTGCTCAAGGACACAATGGAAAACCAAAATCTAGGTGATCCTGTCCGAATGCTGAATCAACGGACGCTGGGCACGTGGCGCTCTTCGGGTTGCTTATGTAGATCTCCGGCTAGTCTCACGAAACTCTGGCGAACCTGCACAGAAGTCGGGCTGGGAAGGGGTTCCCGGCGGCGACCCTCCGACGCTCAAGTCAGGTAAGCAAGTGGTGGAAGAAGTAGTTCCAAAGCTTGTAGAACGCGTACCTCTGGCGAAATATGCGACTCTTTATATAGAGCGGTGAGAGAGTTCCTGCACGTCCACCGAGGCATATATATGTCCGTAACCCATGCCTCGGTATGTGCCTGTCAGAAAGCTTACCTGACGCCATACCGCTACAGTCCAATCATGCCTGCGATGGGACAACAGAACACCTCGTTGTCAGACTTGGAGTATGGCCTAGCCATAAGACTTGACGACTGTCAGAAGATATTCCTGTCCCTCTATACCCACCACCGGCCGGGACGTCCATCCGGCCGGCTGGATGAAGGGCGTCGTCCGGACGGCCCTCATCCCCTGTGCCAGCCGGGCGGCACGCCCATCACGTCCTGCTTGTCATTTACATTGATATGCTGGGGAGACTTCTGGGCGGGTGCTACGTAAGGACTGTTTAGCAGTATCACTTTCTCTTAGGTCTTCCGCTCGGCTCTTAACTATTGTGTCAACTGAGCGTCGGAACCCCGACCCTGGTCAGGGCGCCTTTTACTATTAGATGTTAATTGGTCGGCCGATCGGCCAACATAGGTCCGGTCGGCCCGCCTTTCTTCGGTGGACCCCCTAGCCCTTTAACCTCCACGTGGCATTGACCCCTCGTAATGGGGTCCCCTGCCTTGACAACCGGATCACTTACCTCCCCCTCAAGTTTAGTCGAAGGAGGCGAAGTCCGACTGACTGGACTGCCGATCTGATCGAGTGACGGCCGACACCTCAGTCTGCTCGGACGGGCTAATGGATGCTCGGTCGTTCGGCGATATCTTGCCCGTGCCTTGGAAATTATGTCGAGGCGTTTGTCAACCACGTGCGTTAATCAGTAACTTGCTGACACATGGCTACCTCTCTCTTGTCAAGGTATGGCGGTGGCGTCACTTCCGATGGGACGGCCGCCGTTTGAAATGAACGGCTGGATGATGACCTCGTTATCGAGCTCCGACTTCTGCCTTCCGCCGCATTTCGGCCTCATCTCCTCCCGACGTTTCGCTGCTCCTTTCTTCTCCGACGACCTTGCGTTCCGGCTCTCCGGTGACCCTACATCTTCTTCCGATCATCTCCATTGCCCGTAAGGCTTCCTTTTCCTTGCTGCCTCTCCTTTCTTCTTTCTATTAGCTATTTCCTTTATCATCCCGCACTCTTTCCTAGCTTTATTTCTCCTTTCTTCCATCACGCGTCCATCCTTGGCCTTATACCATGACCAGTACCTCACAGCCGACCGGCGGTGCTCCTGGTCTTTGGTATTCGACCATGGAGAGTCGGTTCGATGAGGAGGACGCCTTACGCCTCACTCGAACCTACGATATTCCTCCTGACCATCACATAGTGTTAGCCACACCGGCCGAGCGGCCACATGAACCGCCGCCCGGCACCGTTCTTTTCTTCCGAGACCAATTTTTGGCCGGGCTGCGTTTTCCACCTCACAAGTTCTTCTTACAAGTCTGCAATTATTTTCGCATTCCGCTCGGCCAGGTAGTCCCTAACTCCATTAGGCTGTTGAGCGGAGTGATAGTCCTTTTTAAACTGAACAACATCCCCCTCGACCCTAAGATTTTTCACTACTTTTTTTATCCCAAACAAGCCGAGTGGGGTACCTTTGTTTTCCAGTCTAGGATAGGTTTCGTCTTCTTCGATAGCATGCCGAGCTCCAACAAACATTGGAAGGAGCACTTTTTCTATGTGCGTTTTCCCGAGAGGCCAACTTTTCGTACCAAGTCGCAGACGGCGATGCCGGCGCAACCGGAGCTCAGCAAATTTAGAGGTGATACGGCCTACCTTCATGCGGCCGAGCGGTTGGTGGGTCAGCGCTATCACATCGACAAGCTGCTCCTTCCGGGAGTAATGTATATATTCGGCCTGTCTTCCACCCCAGCCGATCTGCCCTGCAGCATGAGTAAGCGCTTCTCATCCCTCATTTTTCTTTTGTTCTAATTGATTTAATCTTTGTTTCTGCAGCTGAAGTTATGTGGCGTGCTAAGGCGACCGATAAGCTCAAGTTGAAAGCCGCCCAGATTGAGGCGGTGAAGAACAAGGAGGTCGCCGAGCGGGGCCTTGATCCAGCCGATCCGACCGGCGAATTAGGTGAGGGGACTCAGGATGCCCCTGAAGCCTTAGCAGCTACTACCTCTCCCGGCGAGGCAGCGGGCGGCACAGAACCTTCTACCCCAGCCGAGGTGGAGGGCCGTTCGGCCGATGATGTTCCGCTACTCACTCGGAAGCGCCGACGACCGGAATCCGCATCTGCCGCAACTCCGCTTGGTGAGCCACAGCCCGAGCGGGGCTTGGAGGCTCCGGTGTTGTCCGGGACGGTTTCCCTAGAGAGCACCCCAACACCGCATGGCTCTCCGAGGGCAAGCTCTGAGGTATAGCCGTCCAGCCCTTCTAGAACTCTGCGCCGTATCAGGCGTTTGAGCGAGCTTCCCTCCTCGTCCATCGGTAAGGCCGATGCTTCTCAGAGCGAGCCGAGCGGCCAGAATTTAATTAAAACCGTTCTGCGCCTTCCTTCGGAGGCGTACATGGCTGCTGCTGATCGGCCAATGGTCCCTGAGCAGCAGATCACCTTGATGGGCCCTCTTGCCCAAGCTTGGGTGGATGCTCGGCGTCGAATAGCCATGCTGACTCCCGGGCAGCTTGGCGATAGCAACCTACAACAGGCCACCGGGGTATGCTCTTTTTCTTTGTTTGCGTATTTGAATTATGTTTTTAACCTGTTCACACTTGCTAGCAGAACTGGGTGGAGCAGATCGCCATTAGCGATCGGTTGGCCGAGCTGGAGGATGAATTGAAAAAACTTAAAGCCGCCGGGGACAACCAACCATCGACGGCCGCTCTGGAGAAGGCCAAAAAATTACTGGAAGCCGAACGGAAATGGGCTTCCGATCTGGCGAGCAAGGTCGTTCGGCTTGAAGCGATGGTCAAACAACGAGATAAGGAGATCAAGACGGCGACCACTCGGAAGCGACAGGCCATCGATGACATTGACCGAATGAAGGTGGAGATTAGAGGGCTGGAGCAACGCATCAAGGATCTGGATGCTCTTCTGGCCACCGAGAAGGAGAGCCGCTCGGCCGATTTTCAAAGATTTGATGGAGATTTGAAGGATCTCCAAGCTGCCAGCGACGCTGCCCATGCCGAGCTCAAAGAGTATCAAGAGGGGGAGTCGGCTCGCTCCGACGAGGTGAGGAAGGCATTCGTCCGCTCGGATGCCTTTGGGGAGAAATTTACTGACAAGATCTCCCTCACCTTTGAAGAGGCGATCAAAGCGGCTGTGGATCACTTAAAGGCCAAAGGCCACCTGCCCGCCGAGCTGACCATCCCTCCCGAGGACCTCGCGACCATGATGGGCGCCATCCCTGATGCTCTTTTCGATTTCGACGCATGAGGAGTGTTTCTTATGAACTTTTTTGTATCCCCGCCGTTCGGCCAAGCTTATTTTTGCTGTAACTTTTTTGGTTAGCCCTGTGCTTAATAGATAATCTTTTCCTTTCCTTCAACTTTTGTTTTGGCAAGAAATTTTTCTCTCGTCATAACTAAAGTGTTCTTTAAAACTCCTCCGCTCGGCACCACGCTCTGTCAGACTAAAGTCGATTGTCTTTAATAACGTCTTTCATCATGCGACTGAGCAGCCGCTCGGCATGAGAACGCCCTTCGTTGGTATGGTAATTATCTTTAGTTCTCATTGACCAATCTTTGCTTTGTGCCTTACCCCCCAAGGGGTTTTCCGTATATTTTTGGTAAGCGAGCTGCTCAGCCGTATGTTGGTCTTAACGACCAGGCTATCGTTGATTGTAGCATGTGAATGGCTATCCGCTCGGACATTTATAGACGCCGGCTCGTCTCTCGATATTTAACGTCGGAGCTCGACGGTCTTCCGCTCGGACGTTTATAGACGCCGGCTCATCTCTCGATATTTAACGTCGGAGCTCGACGGTCTTCCGCTCGGACGTTTATAGACGCCGGCTCGTCTCTCGATATTTAACGTCGGAGCTCGACGGTCTTCCGCTCGGACGTTTATAGACGCCGGCTCGTCTCTCGATATTTAGCGTCGGAGCTCGACGGTCTTCCGCTCGGACGTTTATAGACGCCGGCTCGTCTCTCGATATTTAACGTCGGAGCTCGACGGTCTTCCGCTCGGACGTTTATAGACGCCGGCTCGTCTCTCGATATTTAACGTCGGAGCTCGACGGTCTTCCGCTCGGACGTTTATAGACGCCGGCTCGTCTCTCGATATTTAACGTCGGAGCTCGACGGTCTTCCGCTCGGACGTTTATAGATGCCGGCTCGTCTCTCGATATTTAACGTCGGAGCTCGACGGTCTTCCGCTCGGACGTTTATAGACGCCGACTCATCTCTCGATATTTAACGTCGGAGCTCGACGGCCTTTAAGGCTAATTTTGACGCTGCCGCTCGGCGGACCCATTGGCCATCCTTTGAATTAATTTTGCTTCCTGCATTACAAGGACATGGGCGACTAATATATACAAAAATGATTTACATTCGTGCACCTTTCACCCCGCTCGATAAGGCTGGAGATGATTCGCACTCCACGGTCGATCCAGCTGCCGCCCGTCTTCATCCTCCAAATAATAGGCTCCCGAGCGGAGCTTTTCAATAACCTTGAAGGGGCCCGCCCACGGTGCCTCTAGCTTGCCGACGTCGCCGACCGGCTTGACTTTCTTCCAGACAAGATCGCCGACCTGGAATGATCTAGGGATTACGCGGCGGTTGTAATTTTGCTTCATCCGTTGCCGGTACGCCATCAGCCGAACGGACACCTTGGCTCGCTCCTCGTCGACCAAATCCAGCTCCATGTTCCTCCGTTCGGCGTTGCCATCATCATAGCTCTAGATCCGGACGGACTCAACGCAGACTTCAACCGGAATAACCGCCTCGCAGCTATACACCAAATGGAATGGTGTGACGCCCGTCCCTTCCTTCGGAGTCGTTCGGATGGCCCATAAGACGCCCGGCACTTCATCCGGCCAACTTCCTCCCAAATGGTCGAGCCGAGCGTGCAGAATACGAAGAATTTCCCGATTGGCTACTTCGGCTTGACCGTTGCTTTGGGGATAAGCCACGGACGTGAAGTGTTGCTCGATGCCGTAGCTTTTGCACCAATCCCCTAGCACCTTCCCTGTGAATTGCCGCCCATTGTCGGAAACCAATCGGCGAGGGATGCCGAACCTACAGATGATGTGTTGCCAGATGAATTTTTTGACCATCTGTTCGGTGATCTTTGCTAGCGGCTCGATCTCCACCCACTTGGAAAAATAATCGACCGCCACCAGCAAAAATTTCCTCTGCCCGGTCGCCATCGGAAATGGACCAACAATATCCATTCCCCATTGATCGAACGGACATGAAACGGTTGATGCCTTCATTTCCTCTGCCGGTCGGTGGGAGAAGTTATGGTACTTCTGGCACGAAAGGCACGTAGATACTGTCCGAGCGGCGTCTACTTGTAAGGTCGGCCAAAAGTATTCGGCTAGCAGGATCTTCTTAGCTAGTGATCGTCCGCCCGGATGTCCTCCTGAGTGGCTCTTCTCCCAACGAGATAGCCAGCCGGATCTGTCCGACCGGCTGAACTTCGTTACCCGTAAACCCGTAGAGCGGTGTTGTCATGGGTAACAGCTTGGCTCGGTCAATTTGTAGTTGATCGAACACCTTCTTAAATATGATGTTGACCGAGCTTCCTGTGTCTATGAATACGCGGTGAATAGTGTAGTTGGCTATTACCGCTTTGATGAGCAGAGCGTCGTCGTGGGGCACTTCAACTCCTTCCAAGTCCCCGGGCCTGAAACTGATTTCGGGTCCACTCGCCCGCTCTCTGCTACAGCCAACTGCATGGATTTGGAGCTGCCGGACGCTCGCCTTTCTTGCTCGGTTGGAATCTCCTCCGGTCGGCCCGCCAGCAATAATGTTGATCTCGCCTCGGGAAGTATTGCTTCTATTTTTCTCTTCCCGAGCGGACGGTCGAGACCGTTCTCTGGACGCTCGGCGATTCCCCTGCCTTGGAGAGCGATGCCGATCGGGAATCTGTTGTTGTCGCCTATCAGCTCGCGTCCTATCGGCTTCATTAATTCTCTGTCGCCTGTCGACTGAGGGCGACCGTCGTCCGGCATTCCGGGGTACGGGATGAGCCACGAAGGGAAGACTTCGGCAATCCCTTGTGTTGTGCGTATCCGTCCGGTGGAAGGAGCAGAACATTGGGGTCCATTTCTTCTTTGGCTTGGGCCGGGCGGCGGCTACCTCTTGCACGTGGGGCCTAGCATGGGGGGATCGGATTGCTTCGGCCCTTGGTCCTCTGGGCGGCTGATGTGTGGCGTGTGGTTTCCGCTCGGCCGGAGGAGCCCGCTCGGTTGGAGTTTCTTTTTTTCTAGCCGCTTGTGCCTCTTCCACGTTGATGTATTCGTTCGCCCGGTGTAGCATGTGATCATAATCTCGGGGCGGCTTTCGAATGAGCGATCGGAAGAAATCCCCATCCACTAGTCCTTGTGTGAAGGCATTCATCATGGTTTCCGAGGTGGCCGTTGGAATGTCCATCGCCACTTGGTTGAACCGCTGGATGTAAGCTAGAAGCGATTCACGGGCTTCTTGCTTGATGGCGAACAGGCTCACGCTCGTTTTCTGGTAGCGTCGACTGCTCGCAAAATGGTGGAGGAAGGCCGTTCGGAAGTCCTTGAAGCTTGTGATGGATCCGTCCGGCAACCTCCGAAACCACCGTTGAGCCGATCCCGAGAGAGTGGTAAGAAAAACTCGGCATTTTACTCCATCTGTGTATTGATGGAGCGTAGCTGTGTTGTCAAACTTACCCAGATGATCATCCGGGTAAGTTGTCCCATTGTACTCGCCGATCGTCGGAGGCGCGTAGTGCTTGGGCAGAGGATCTCGTAGAATAGTCTCTGAAAATTGGCGAATAATCCGTTCGGGCGATACGTCCGCTCGGGGGGCTTTTCCTTTTCGTTCATCTCGCCTAGGCATTTCATCCGAAGAAGATCCCCGATCTCTATGAGCTGCTACGGCTTCGGGGGTGCGGAATAGGGCTCGATGAAACGCAACGGTGGCCGGTTGTGCTTCCGCTCGACCACCAGACGCTGACGTTGCTTGCTGTTCCGGCCGCTCGGCTGTTGCTTTTTGTTCTTGCTCCACAAGCTTGGCGGCCCTTATCTCGATCAGAGCGTCGAGTTCCTCATTCGAGAGCGTCACCATATGTTGTCGTCCAGCCTCGTCCATTGTTTCCAATCGGAAGCAGGAGCGTTCCCACAGACGGCGCCAAATCGATCCTGTCCGAATGCTGAATCAACGGACGCTGGGCACATGGCGCTCTTCGGGTTGCTGATGTAGATCTCCGGCTAGTCTCACGAAACTCCGGCGAACCTGCACAGAAGTCGGGCCGGGAAGGGGTTCCCGGCGGCGACCCTCCGACGCTCAAGTCAGGTAAGCAAGTGGTGGAAGAAGTAGTTCCAAAGCTTGTAGAACGCGTACCTCCGGCGAAATGTGCGACTCTTTATATAGAGCGGTGAGAGAGTTCTTGCACGTCCACCAAGGCATATATATGTCCATAACCCATGCCTCGGTATGTGCCTGTCAGAAAGCTTACCTGACGCCATACCGCTACAGTCCAATCATGCCTGCGATGGGACAACAGAACACCTCGTTGTCAGACTTGGAGTATGGCCTAGCCATAAGACTTGACGGCTGTCAGAAGATATTCCTGTCCCTCTATACCCACCACCGGCCGGGACGTCCATCCAGCCGGCTGGATGAAGGGCGTCGTCCGGACGGCCCTCATCCCCTGTGCCAGCCGGGCGGCACACCCATCACGTCCTGCTTGTCATTTACATTGATATGCTGGGGAGACTTCCGGGCAGGTGCTACGTAAGGACTGTTTAGCAGTATCACTTTCTCTTAGGTCTTCCGCTCGGCTCTTAACTATTGTGTCAACTGAGCGTCGGAACCCTGACCCTGGTCAGGGCGCCTTTTACTATTAGATGTTAATTGGTCGGCCAATCGGCCAACATAGGTCCGGTCGGCCCGCCTTTCTCCGGTGGACCCCCTAGCCCTTTAACCTCCACGTGGCATTGATCCCTCGTAATGGGGTCCCCTGCCTTGACAACCGGATCATAGGGATTTATGGAAAGAAATCAAGTCTTGAGGTCAAGACTTGATAAAATGGAAAAGACCCTAAAAAGGATGGAAAATATCCTAAAAGGGAAAAATGAGTATAAACTAGATCTAGGAAAACAACAAGGGTCATCCAACGGTCATAGGGGTTTGGGATACAAACCTAAAACCAAGAAGGATGTGCCTTCTTATCATAGGGTTTCATATAGTTATGGAACCAACCCTAAGTCTAGCGGTGAAGTCAAGGATACAAGGCAAGTTATTCCTAGGAGTATCTTTGCAACGACAAGAGTGACTAAGACTTCTAAGAAGTCTGACAAAGTCACTAAGAATGTCACAAGGGAAGCTATCCCTAGAGTTGACCTAGAGAAGGTGACCAAGGCTTCTAAGAAGCCTAACAAGGTCACTAGAAAGATATCTAGGGAAGTTATCCCTAGTGAGTACCTAGAACATCCAAGGAGCATAAATAAGTTTTGGGTCCCTAGGAGTATTTTCTCTACCCCTTAAATGAGTTAGAAAGTGTCAACTCTAAATTGGAAGGATAGTTAATCCAACCTTGATGAAGTTGATACTCAAAGAGTATTTTCAAGGTTTTTATAAACCTTTGAAAATGAAATAGAAAATTTGTTTACTCTTTGGAAGAGTAAAATGTGTCAAGCCTTGAGGAATTGAATTTTATTTTAAATTGACACAAATTGAGAAAATATAAGAAATACCAAGTTGGGATTTGGTATTTTCTTAGGGATTTGAAGGCAAATCTAAGCCTTAATTTAAAGTGTTTATTCTTTGGACGAGTAAAATGTGCTAAAGATTTGAGGAATATACTTAATCTTAATTGGCACAAAATTTAATCATGGGTTAAAGAAATGCCAATTTGGATTTTGACATTTTCATGAGGAGATAAGGGGCAATCTAAGATTATTTCTAAGTTTAGTTAAGGATTTAAGGACACTTAGATAGATAATCTAGGTATTCTGTTTAAGCTAAACTACTATGCTTTGCTTGCCCATCACATGCCATGACATCATTTTTGCATTCATGCTTTATTATGAAAAACACAAAAATACCATGTCATGTCATATATACATAATGTAGTTATAACAAATTTTCTTTTGAAAAATCATTCATTTTTTATGTATGCCATAACTCATCATGCATCACTTTTAATTCCTTGCAATTAAGGACAAATGACATTTATTAACAAGCAACATCCTTGGTGGATGTTCAAAATTCTTAAAATGCCTAGATAGAAATGCATGATCCCTAGTTTATGGCAAAACAAAACTTTACATCTCACAAAGACTTATAAGGTAACTTGTAAGTGTTTTAGTGCACATTAGATACTAGTGAGATGTGAGGATGATGAACAAAACTCAAGATGTTGATTTAGTACATCTAGTTGAGTTTTAGGTTCATCAAAACACATAGTTATGTGTTTTCCAATCATAGGGAAAGCTAATGTACAAGTCATGTGCATTGAGCCCAAAGAATATAGTTGGATATTGGTTTTGAAAGTCATTTTAAAACTCTTTTGGAAAATCTTGGTGAAGACTATCTTTTGATAGTAATCATCATTGAAAAGTTCGACACAAACTTGAAGAAAACATTAAAATTTTTATAAATTTTCAAGTTTGTGTCAATCTTTGAAAATAGGAAGTATTTTCATAGAAAACTATTTTTCCTTGATAGTGTATACCCTAAGTAATGTCTACACAAATTTTCATGATTTTTAGAATTTTGTAGAATTTTTGGGGAGTTTATGAAATTCGCGGAAATCAAATTTCAGGATATTAGGCATTCAATCGATCACCCGATCGATTGAAGTGCCTCAATCGATCGGGCGATCGATTGAGAAGGTGTTTTACGCGAACATAAACTTAGTGGATCTATCCACCGATCGATCCACACTGCTTCAATTGATCCATTGATCGATTGAAGTGCTAGATTTGGCTGTGCAAGCATATTTTCAGTATTTTAGACCATGTTGAGTCTAGGTAACCATTCCTAACCCCTCAAAACATATTTGTTTACATTTAGGGGGAATTTTCATGATGAAAACAAGATTGGATTGGTTAAGGAAGACTAAGTAGAAGTTTAGGTTGAGGTTTGGTTTCAATTTTTAAATTTTTGAACCTCAAAACTTCTAAATTTGGGTTTCCTAAAGATTTAGGGATTCCAAGTCATTGTTAGTACAATGACAGAAGTTACGTGCATGTATTTAGGGGGAGTTACTCTTTAAGGATATGAAAATTTATTTTCCGAGGCCATTGAAGGTGGTAAAACCTTCATTTAGAAAGACAATTGCTCAAGGTTAAGAGTTGAAAAGCATGGAGAGTGGATATCTTCCTTGAGGGGTTATGGATACTCTAGGATGAGCATCATAACATGGAATAATGCTCTAGGGTGAGCATTTAATACAGTGAAGGGTATGAGACCTTCATTGTTGGACTGGTTAACGCTCAAGGGTTAGCGTTGAAGATAATGAAGGGTATGGGACCTTCATTATGGTGTTGTGAACAACGAGTGAAGTTGTGAACAAAGGTGAGTAACTCTTCAGGGGGAGAGTTCTTTTTGATGTGTGCCAATAGGGGGAGAATGTAAGGTTTAAGTTAGACCTTCATTGCCTAAAGAGGGAGTTTGCCCTCTAGGAAAGTGGGAGAATGAAGGAAACCCTCATTCATACTTTGGCAGGAAAGGAAGTTGAGGCTATGGGATTAACCTAACTTAAAAGGTATTATCAAACATCAAAACCCAAACATAAAGACTCAAGCTTGAGTCATCTCAAGCTTAGTCAACCAGGTCAACATTAACCTAGGGAATATTGCACCAACAATTGGTATCAGAGCCCGGACTGCCAGAAGGTTTAACCGCTGACTGTACATAAGAGCTATGGTATGATTGAGCCATGTGAGTACAATATTGACCTCAAACAAAGAAAGTGGGGGCTCCTATGTTCAGATCAAGAGGACCAGACATCAGGCAGGAAGTCTTAGTTGCGGCTAAGCAAGGAAGTCCTAGTAGGTCGGGTGGACTGAGGGGCAGGAAGTCCTAGTTGCGGCTAGGCAAGGAAGTCCTAGTAGGTCAGGTGGACCAAGGGGTAGGAAGTCCTAGTTGCGGCTAGGCAAGGAAGTCCTAGTAGGTCAAGTGGGCTGAGGGGCAGGAAGACCTGGTGGGTCGAGGATCAGACATGGGAATCCTGTGATCCTTTGTTTGAGGGGGGGATTGTTGGGGTTGCAAAATTGCAAGATTGCAAACATAGTCCCATATTGAAATCACATGAGAAAGATCATGAGTTTATAAGAGAAAAGATATCTCCATTAACATGAGGCCTTTTGGGGAGAGCCCAAGAGCAAAGGCATGAGGGTCTAGTGTTAGGATACATACTAAAAGCCTAGCTTTTGTATAAACATTTATTTTGAAATAGGAATCACATTGGTCAAATGTCTACATTTATGCTAAGTGTAATTGTCCATTTAATTTATATTGTAGATAACATGGTGTGAGAAGACACACAGAAGATCATGTTATCAGTTCCTTATAAATTATAAATAGAAGCTCACAACCAAGATGGAATGGGGCAAACCATTGGAATGATTGTAGTGTAATTTGATATTAGTTTATCTTGACTATAAAATTATACTAGTACATTATGAGTGTATTGAGTAGGACCATTTGAGGTAGTTTCTTTTTATACTGACTATATAAAAGAACAAAATGTTGGGGCAATTTCCCTAGGTCAAATTTGCCCAGTTTGACTAAGCTTGAGTTGGTTCAAGCTTGAGTTGTAATGTTTTGATGTTTGACAATATATGAAGATTGCTAGGGCAATCGTCCGGTTGTGGAGATGGTCAAAGGGTTGACCAAGTTGATGAAAAGATAAGTCAAGTAGGTCAGGGTTGACCAGGTTGATGAAAAGATAAGTCAAGTAGGTCAGGGTTGACAGGAAACTTGACTGGGTAAGTCCTAACTGGAGGTTAGGCGTCTGGAAAGTCCTAGTGGAGCTAGGCAAGGAGAAAGTCCTAGTGAGGAGCCAGGCAATTGGAAAGTCCAAGTGTGATCTTGGCAAAGGAGAAAGTCCTGGTGAGGAGTCAGGCAATTGGAAAGTCCAAGTATGATCTTGGCAAAGGAGAAAGTCCTGGTGAGGAGCCAGGCAATTAGAAAGTCCAAGTGTGATCTTGGCAAGGGAGAAAGTCCTGGTGAGGAGCCAGGCAATTGGAGAGTCCAAGCATGTGGTCTTGGCAAGGTAAGTCCTAGTGTGACATGGTGAGGAGAACCCGATAACTAGGATGAGGCTGAAGGAAGCTCCTGAAGGCAAGGCGTTAAGGATGGGGAGATATCCGAGGGGCGCGAGGCTGACGGAGGAGGCTAGAAGGCTAGTTCGAGGTTGGTCGGGTATGGCCAAATACTAGGCATGGAGACCCAACAGGTCACGGTTGATCGGGAGTTGGGTTAGAGACTTTGGACTTGAGTTTGAGTCAAGTCCAGGCTGGTCAATCGATCAGGCGATCGATTGAACCAGGGTCCAATCGATCAGCAGATCGATTGGAGTGTGATGCGAAAGGAGGAAGGGCCCAATCGATTGGTCGATCGATTGGGACCATAATTCATGAGCACAGAGGCCTTCCCAATCGATCGGGCGATCGATTGGGAGCTGTCGATCGATCGGGCAGAGGAGTTCTCACGCGATCGCGAGAACACAAAAAGCATTTGAATCAATCCACCGATCAATTCAGACTGTCCCAATC
This sequence comes from Zingiber officinale, assembly GCF_018446385.1. Lineage (NCBI taxonomy): Eukaryota > Viridiplantae > Streptophyta > Magnoliopsida > Zingiberales > Zingiberaceae > Zingiber > Zingiber officinale. Next base: position 65,339,360 of record NC_055999.1, on the reverse strand, counting down.
GATTGACCGATCGATTGGGATTCGACTGTTGTGTAGAATGCAAGTGATGGATGACTGCGATGGAGCGGTGCTGACGTGGCAATCAATTGGGGTTGATTTCGATCGATTGGAGGCACTATATATAGCCTGGGCGGAGTGTTTTCTTCGCCAGATCTTTGCAATTTTCTCCTGCGAGCTTACAGTGATCTTCACGGTGATTTCTCCAGCACTCACACCAATTTTTAAAGGCACTTGGGGAGCATCTCCAAGGTTCAAGAGGCAACAACAAGTAGCAAGAAGAAAGGTGTATTTACTTGTATTCTTATAGTTTCTTCTTGTATTTGTATTTGTGTTGTGAGTGAGTTTGTACAAGGCTTCTCCACCTTCGGCTGCGATCGAGAAGGAGGATTTTCATAGTGGAGGAGTGTGTCGTGTGTGGATTCTTGGATTAGCCACCTCTTCTTGAGGTGGATACCAAGTAAACCCTAGGTGTTAGCGTGTTGGTTTGTTGTGTGTTTGTATTTTATTTTCCGCTGTATATCAAGACGAAGCAAATCAACGCAAGCCCGAAGAAATGCTATTCACCCCCCCTCTAGCGGGCACATCAGTCCTAACGATTGGTATCATAGCGAGGCCGCTCTTCTACGGACTAACCGCCAAGAGAGCAAGAAGCTAGAGGAAGAAGAAGATGGATTTGGAAGGACCACTCGGATGGGACATCCGGATTCCACCTCCGTACGACAAAGAAGATTTTAGTTCATGGAGGAATCGGTTGGAGACTTGGTTCCAAATGGATTGGAACCAATGGGTGGTCTTGGAGGACCCGTTTGAAGCTCCAATGAATAAAAAGGGTAAACGCCTCCGACCTCGACATTGGACCGAGGAACAAAAGGAGCAAGCGGAGGCGGATAAGGAGGTAACAAAAGTTTTGTTAAATTTATTACCTTCTAATATCATTGTGAGTGTAGGTGAATGCACAAGTGCATGTGAGCTTTGGAAAAAGATCATTGCTTATCATGAAGACCCTTCACAATTCCAAGGAGTTGAAGAGCCTAAGGAGAAGGGCTCAGTGGTCCAAGAAGAGAAGGATCAATTGGATGTTGACACGAGTGCAACATTAGAGAAAGAAAAAGAAGAGGAGGAGAAGGAAGATGAGGAGCGATCTTCAACATCCTCAAGAGAGGAAGAGATGGAAGCATCCATATCCTCAAGAGAAGAAGAAGAAGATGATGCCACCTCCACAACACAAGATAAATCAAATGGAGGATTGAGTGCTACCCCTACAAGCAAAGGTATAGAGATTTTCATTGTAAATAATAAAAATCATATCATTTATTTTGAGTGTAGGGAGCATGGGCACTACAAGAGTAAGTGTCCCAAATTGGCCAAGAAGAAGGGCCAAGTAGTATCCAAGGGAAAGGAGAAGCCAAAGGAGACAATCCCCACAACAAAGAAGAGCAAGGTACACATTGTGTGTTTCTTGTGCAACCAAAATGGACATTATCGAAGTCAATGTTCAAAGGGGAAGAAGTCGGTCAAGGTCAAAGGAGGAAGCACAAGTCTAGGGGGAGCTTCCAAGGTAAAAACCAAGGTATCATTTAATGAACCTATTCTTTTGACACATGATAAGAAGCATTTTAGAAATAATTCTTATCATTTTAATGCTAATTATCATGAAAGTAGGAAGCATGATGGCACTAAGGGTAAATATATTCCTCCTCATGCTAGATTTATCACACCTAAGGCTAGGAAGGTAGATAATTACTTAGGCAATAACTCTAAGGATTATAGATATATGCCTAAAAATAGAAATGCTCAAGAACTCAATGAAAAACCAAAATCTAGGGATTTATGGAGTGACAATCAAGTCTTGAGGACAAGACTTGATAATTTAGAAAGGACCCTAGCAAGAATGGAAAACATGCTTAGGGGTCAAAATGAGCAAAATCTAGGGAGAACTAGGCAAGAGCCATTCAATGGCCATAGAGGTTTGGGATACAAGCCTAAGGCTAAGAAGGATGTGACTACCTCTCATAGGGTTCCATATAGCTATGGGACCAACCCTAGTTGTAGAGGTTAAGTCAAAGATAGTAGGGAAGGAATCCCTAAAAGTACTTTTGGCAAGACCAATGTGATTAAGACTTCTAAGAAGTCTAACAAAGTCACAAAGAAGGTCACAAGGGAGGTCATCCCTAAAGTTGATCTAGTAAAGGTGACTAAGGTTCCAAAAAGGCCAAACAAAGTCACAAAGAAGTTTACAAGGGAAGTTATTCCTAGAAATGACCTAGTAGAAGTGACCAAGGCTTCTAAGAAGCCTAGAAAGGTCCTTAGGAAGGTATCTAGGGAAGTCATCCCTAGTGAGTACCTAGAGCATCCAAGGAGCACCAATAGGTTTTGGGTTCCTAGGAGCATATTCTCTACATCCTAGATGGGTTTAGAGAGTGTCAACTCAAATTGGAAGGGTAGTTAACCCAACCTTGTTAAAGTTGACACTTGAGAGTATTTTCAAAGTTATTGTTAACCTTTGAAAATGAAAAGGATTATTAGTGTTACCCTTTGAAAGAGTAAAATGTGTCAAAATTTGAGGAGTTGAATCTAATTTAAATTGACACACTTGAGAGAAGCAAAAGTAATGCCAAATTTGGAATTCGACATTTTCTTATGGAATTAAGGGAAATGTAAACCTTAATCCAAATTGTCACTCTTGGAAAGAGTAACATGTGCCAAATCTTAAGAAATTATGGTTGAATTAAATTGGCACAGTGTGGAGAATCATATGAACTACCAAGTTGAGATTTTTGTATGTTCTTAGGGAGTCAAGGACAAACCGGGCTTAAAATATAAGGTGATTACTCCTTTGGAAGGATAAATATGCCAAAATTTGAGGAATGTGCTTAATTTTAATTGCCATAAATAAATCAAGAGATTAAAGAAATACCAAGTTGGGGTTTGGCACTTTCTTGATGAAATTGGACAATCTAGGATTTAATTTTAAGATTAGCTAAGGTTTAAGGGCACTTAGATAGGTAATCTAGGTATCTTATGTAAGCTAATTTGTCATTCTTTGTTTTCGCATCATATGTCATGACATCATATTTATTTTTGCATTCATGATTATTATGAAAAATATAAAAATACCATGTCATGTCATACATACATCATATAGTTATAGGAAATTTTCTTTTGAAAATTATTTTTTTTGATGTATGTCATAGCGTATTATGCATCATGTTTAATTCCTTGCAATTAAGGACCAATGACATTCACTAACAAGTAACATCCTTGGCGGATGTTCATAACCATCAAAATGCCTAGGTAGATATGCATGATCCCTTAGTTTAGGGCAAAACCAAATATACATCTCACAAAGAACCATAAGGTGACTTGTATGTGATTTAGTATACATTAGATACAAGTGAGATGTTAGGATGGTGAATGATCCTGTCTGAGAAGCTTGACAAGACGGAGATCCGGGAGAAAAAACCTACCGCTGGTGAAGAATAATACCTGTAGAGCAACGATCCGAGAAACCCAAAGCGGATCGGAAAGAATAGAGTCACCGAATGCCCTCCTTGCACGAAGACCCGATGACGAGAAAGAAATCCAATCGAAGAGAAACCAGACTCGGAGCTTCCGGGACTTCCTGCGCACAAGAGACCAGCCAACACTATCGTCAGTGACCTAAGACCGGGGTGGGAATCCCTGGATAGGGCCTCCGATGCTCAAGTTAGTGATCTCCCTTGGTGTGGAAGAAAGAGGAAGAAGATGAACAGTGGTTGAAAATTAGGGTTATGAATGTGCGCAATGATGTGAACTTACCCAGCCAACGGAGAGGATTCCCCTTTTTATACCACTTCATATAACCTCCGTAGTCATGAAGTGGACCCCGGCTTGTTAGAGTTTGTTATAAGATGACGTAAGTTGCGTACTTGCGGTAAATGATTTTTAAGGAATCTTTTTTGTACCCCATATGTACCTTCTTTGTCGTCTAGTACCTGCAAAATAGTCTAAAAACACATTTCCCGCCAAAACATATAATACCTGCTATACAATCATATATTGCAAATATCTTCATTAACTATTTTATTTAAAATATTTATTTCTATCCTGTTTCACGGGTCCTTTAAAGTGTTTATATCGTTCCTACTTGCCCCTCCTGTTTTTGCTATATCATAGATAGCTTAATGTATCCATGTTCCTTGTATCAATCGGAGCTGGGCTTAACTAGGTTTGACCAATTATTATTACCTCTCATGAGGCTCCTGGAGTAATGCTTGTCCGGGTTCCTTTATGTTTATTATTCTAGCTGACAATGGGCTATATTTGATCAAGTATCTTTTCAAGGTATTAGTCAGCCCGACCGATATTGACTTTCCTTTTTAAAGGCATGTTTCGGTTGATGCTAGTCTATTCACTAGGAAGTATATCCCGGCCGATATTGGTCTACTTCTTTTGAGGTATATGCTGATCGATATGAGTCTGTCTCCCTAAAGACATATCCCGGCCGATATTGGCTTTCCTCCTAAAAGACATGTTTTGCTCGATACTGGTCTATTCACTAGGAAGTATATCCCGGCCGGTAATGGTCTACCTCTTTTGAGGTATATGCTGATGGATATGAGTCTGCCTCCCTGAAGACATATCCCGGCCGATATTGGCTTTCCTCCTAAAAGACATGTCTCAGTCGATACTAGTCTACTCACTCGGAAGTATATCCCGGCCGATATTGACCTTCCTTCTTAAAGGCATGTCTCGGTCGATATTGGCCTACTTCATTTAAGGCATATGCCGGTCGATATTAGCCTACCTCCTTTGAGGTATATCCCGACCGATGTGTGCTTTCCTTCCTGAAGGTATGTCTCGCTCGATATTGGTCTACCTCCTTTGAGGTATATGCTGATTGGTATGGGTCTTCCTCCTTGGAGGCATATCCCGGCCGATATTGGCCTACCACTTTTGAGGTATATCCCGGCCGATATTGGCCTATCTTCTCCGTTTGGTTATCTCCTTTCCCTTCCTTATCGGGGACCCATGAAACCTAACCCATATCACTAGCCTTCCCTTCAAGTCTAGTAGAAGGAGGTGTAGACGACTGACTAGACACAAGTCTAATTTTGTTTTTTCCCTACCCATGACTCTGCCACAGGTACTGAAGTGACCTTACAAATTTTATGTATAACTATCTCATGGACCTGCGTACAGTGATCCCATGAACCTTAGTATAGTGATTCCTTAGGTCCCTTAATCCTTTAAATAGGGCTAGAACCTTCTCTTCGTTCATCACCTACTTCAGTTCTTTTCCTTCCCTGCTGATCTTTCCTGCTAAGAGTATGACCTTGGATCCCCCTCTTTGGGGGCGACTTTTGTTGGACAAGGCGAGATCTATATATGAGTTTATTCAAGTTTTTGCTTTGGCTAACTCTAGGGTTCGAGAATCTGTCCCAAGAGATGAAGTTTCTCAAAGTCCAGAATTTTCAGCCAAAGATGCCAATGTTCTGAAGGCTCAAGAAACTTCAGAGAGGTTTTTACTACTCATGGAGGGACAACCACATAGCCCCTGGGTATCAATACGAACGCGTAGCCCATGCTACCCTTGGGTTAAGCTTGGTGGCTCTAGTTGCAGAACTCCATGGCTTGAGCAGGAAAGGGGGTTCTTTCGGTCACCTTTCCACCAGGGCATGAACAAATTTGTCCCTCTTTTGCTCATGTGCCCATTCTGCTTCATAGTTTCCTTCATCTTGGCAAAATATTGTTGCTTCTGCACCTTGACAAGCTCGGACGAGCTTCCTCTGCGCTAGGTAATATATTCTTACTTCTGCTCCCTAGTAAGTTTGACTACAGGGGGATCGAAATCTTCTAAGTATTCTGAGGGCTTGTGTTTGTAATTTTTGTTGACCTTTTAAGGTCTGATGTTTTGGGAAGAATATATAATGTTATGTATTTGATCAGACTCTAAGTGTAAAAATAATCTTTTATATTGAATCGAGTGACTCTATTGAATCCCTCTAATTAATAAGAATAGATGTGATGTTGTGCCCATTACCCGTTCGTATATCCCACGTGTCGTTATCTCGACAAATATTTTTCATTTATGATAGCCAAGGTTATCTTGACTGCTGGAGTACTTACTTATTATAGATGACGTTATATTGACTGATATTCGCTTATTTATCATAAACAATGTTATTTAGACCGATATTATACTTGTCTATCACAGCAAAAGTTATGTCGGCTGATATAAGTAAAATTATCTTGATCAATGCTAGTTTACACTTTATAATGATATTAATTTAAAACATGTTATACGCCTAAATAGCTCTCCTTAAATTTTCTTGTCCTTAGCCTAGGCTTAGTCAAACTCGGTCCCTCTCCCTTTATTATGCCTAGTAAACTACGTCTCCTTTCAAAACTTCCTGGTTTGTGATTGGCTCTTCCTCTGGTAAGAGAATGTTGGAAGCGTACAACGAGATGTTACCAACCCCAACGTGATCCGATCTGTCGCATCCAATATAAATGTTTCTTTATGATTATGTGACACATACTTTCTCTCTCTGCCACGTCATGTAAGCCTTTGCCCTTTTTCCTGTAATCCTCAGCGTCTACTGAGATAAAAATATTTTGATCTGATGACGGCTATGTGTTTTTCAAACCCTAAACCCTTTGTCTTCTTCTCAACTTTGTCCTTGCTTTTCTTGACTTAGCGTTCTTTTCTTGCTGCAGTTTTTGACCAACCTCATGCTCACCGTTTATCGGCGATCTCTTTTTTTGCTTTCAGTAAGTAATCTATTGTTCTGCTAGCCTTTACTCTTGTCTATGGCTGAGGAAGCAATTGCTCCTTGGTATGTCCAAATGTCTTCTTCCTTTGATAAAAGTGCTAGGCTTACCATCCGTCATCAATATGAAATCCCCAAGGAGTATAGCATCTTAATCCCGAAATCAGATGATCGTCCTCATCGTCCCCCTGCTAATTGCGTGACTTTTTTCAAGGATCAGTTGATAGGAGGTTTAAGATTTCCCATTCCTCCTTTCTTGATCGAAATAAGTCAGTATTTTGATATTCCTTTGCAACAGTTTGCCCCTAACACCCTTCGTTATCTATGTGGTGCTTACATGATGTTTCGTCTGCTAGATATCCCTCCTACTCCTCAAAATTTCTTCATGTTTTCTTACCCAAAGTGTTCGGAACCTGGTGTTTTCTTGTTCTAGTCCCGGACTAAAATGATTCTTTTTGAGGATATGTCTTCATCTCTTAAAGCTTGGAAATCCCGCTTCTTCTTCATAAAGTTCCCAGGACCCATTCCTTAGTCTTATGCTTGGAAATCCTCCTTACCCCCCTTGCCTGATGTCAGGGAGTTTCATCTTCATCCTTCTTTTCCTATTTATTGTGAAAAGTTGTTAAATCGTCGACTTTCTATTCCCAAGTGGCTGAAAGTCGATCTTCTATACTTGTTCAGCTTAAGCCCCGTCAAGCCTGATACACAAGGCTCTTTAGGTAAAACCTTGTTTCTTTCTCGTTGATTTTAACTAACTAAACTATTTTTCTTCTCTATGTAGTGGAGAGCTTTTATAATTCTTTGATCGATGAAGAACTGCGTCTGGTGGAGGATGCAATTCGCGCTAAAGAAAAAGAGCTTCTGGCTACTATTACTCCGCCGCCTCCAATCGAAGAACCAGCTCTTTTAACTAAGGTACCCAGCTCTTCGGGAGTTCTTGAGGCTCCTGAAGGTCTTCCCACAGAAATCCCTATTGTTTCTTTGCCCGTTGTGGCTTCACCAGTGGCTACTGCTACCTCATCAGCCGCCCCTCTCCCTGTTATTGAACTCACGTCTCCTGGGAGTTCTGGTAAATCAATAGCTGAAGTTGTTATCGGCAAATGACCTGGGCGCAAACTCACCCAGGCTCCTCCTCCCAAAAGGAGACTTATCCTTCCAGCCGACGAACTTATCTCGGAAGGTTTTGTTCCTACCGACCTTCCTTCCCATGAACCTACTTTGGCTGAGCTCTATCCTTCTCTCACTTTCTCTGCCTCACCCTCTTCCAGCACTAGCGCCCCTGGTGATGTTTCGTTTACCTTTCCATTGTCTATTCCCGAACTCGGATCCTTACCTTCCTCACCTTCTTCTTATTTAGTTTTTGCTCCTCCTTCTATTCCTACTTCCTCCTTTTCCACAGGTTCTTTCGCCATTCCTGTCCTCCCCATATTGTTAAGAGGTCCTTTTGCTAATGCTTGGGATAAAGTTCGTCCTATTTTTGAAGAACTTACCACCCCAGAAATAATTGACCGTTTTTCCCATAACGAGAATCAGGTATGTTTGTTAACATTTACCTTTTATTCCCCAGTGATTATGTTATAACACTTTATTATATTTCTAGCGATGGATAGAAAATATGGGCTTGTCTCAGCTATTGCATAATTTATATAATGAGAACAAAAAGCTGAGACTTGAGAACGACAAGCTGAAACAGCAGGTTACCGAGTTATCTTCTACCCCATTTTCTATCTCTTCCCAGAAACAACTTGAAGGCCAAATTGAAAGTCTTCAAACACAGTTCAAATCAGCTACGGATCTTAACCAAGAATTAACTTCCAAGATTGGCAAATTAAAGGTTGATTATGAATCGGAGTTGGCTGAAAAACTTAAAGCCTTACAGCTGAAGGATGATGAAATAACTTCTTTGAACACCTCCCTAAATTCAGCTAAAATCGAGGTCTCTATCAAAGAAGACGAACTGAAGACTTCCCAGACAACTTTGGTGGTCTACAAGGTGAACGAAGATACTCGCTACAAAGAAAGGGCCACCACCATGATTGAATCCACTGAATTCAATAGGTCGATCGCGAAGTCAATCTTAGCAGCCTTTACTGCAGGAGCTAAAGGGGCGGTTCAACAATTGTGGGAGGAAAATTTCTTATCTCGTGATCCCCCTCCCAACTTCCTAGATCGTCGCAAACTGATTGATAATAGGCCTCCTGATCTATTTCCTCAGCTGACCTTAGTATGACTTTCTTTTATGTCTTAAATTTGAGTCCCTGTAAGGGGGACCGAGACTTTGTGATGACAATCTGGTGGACTCATGTAAAGTTGATTATCCCCTCTCATTGTTAAACTTGCTCTTTCTTATGACGATCATCTGTTTTGTTTGAATATGTTGAATGTCACTTGGCTGGTCATCATAAAACCTCACCCAACATATTATTATGTTTATCTATTTATTCCGACCATTCCATCGTGACCGGGCGGTATATATCAACGTTGATGAATACCGTCCGATACTGCATAGGATAATTGTGTCCCATTCGATCTAACATAGTCCTATGGCACTATTCTCAATATCGGTCAATTTGTTCTACTCGATTGATTTACACTCGTATTTATGTATGTCAGATTATGTATTATATTTAACCAAATTTCATATGGTTTCATCATAGTGCATGTCACCTGACTCATCATGGTAAACCTTTGGTCGACATATCTGAATAGCCTTTATCTCGGTCGATCCCCTATGGCCGACCGATTCACATTTACATTTACGAATCTCGTCCGGTATCCTATAATCAAGTCCTGTCTATCGACTAATACCTCGTATCTAACTTTTGCCCGGTCTATTATGCTCATTTGGGTTTGTTATTTTATTAAACAAGTAATCCAACTTACAGTACCTGATCGATTTTTCTTATATTCATTGGACTCTCTTAAGAATTAAAATTATATCTAGGGAAACTTTTTATATTTTTCGAGGAAGATTACTTAACTCAACCTCTTTTTCTTGGGATTCATTTCCCTTTTTGGAATTTGATTTTATCTTTTAATGTCATTACCCATTTATGACGATTGGAATTTCGAGTACTTTTTCTTTTCCTGTTTCTTCTACTATCTTTATTTGGGGGTTTTAGCACAGGACCGAATGGAAAACAAGGGTTTTAAGAAGTTTTCTCCCGCTTTCCCACTTTTCTCTTCATCTCCCTCGATTCATCTTCCTTCTACTGTTTCACCATGGCGATTTCCCCTCCTGCATGGTTCCTTTCGTGTGCTTCTGATCTTACAGAGACAGAAGAGGTGGATTTGAAGGCGACTTATGGTCTTCCTTATTATATAGCTCGCCCTACTCCACTAGATAGTCCACATCTTCCTCCTTTAGGGTATATATTTATCTTCCGAGAACAAGTTCTACAAGGTTTTCGATTTCCTCTTCATCCCTTTTTATCTGATGTTAGTGTATACTTCAATATTCCCCTCAACCAGCTTATCCCTCAGTCTTTTTCTATTCTCGTGGGTTTTATTGGGATATCTAAATTGCTAGATTTTCCTTTATCCCCTCGTCTTTTTCATCACTTCTTCACTCCAAGTCAGATAGACGTGGGCGTCTTCAAGTTTTAGTCTCGCCCTAAGGTTATTTTGTTTAACCGCATTCCCCCTCAAGGGGAATGATGCCATAAATTTTTCTGTATGCGTCTCCCTTCTCCTCCTCCTTTCCTATCCAATGGATATACGATTTACCCCCGTTCCTAGTACCCATAATCTCCTCAATGATCTCTCTATTGCTTCTGCTATATCTAAATTGAGGGGAGCAAAATTTAGCTTACCGTATTTGATTGTGGAGGGTTTAATGTTCCCCTTTGGGATAGGTAACATTGACACTTCCTTGGATGGTTCTTTCGGTATGTATAAACATTTCATGCTATATTTACTGATTAGTATATCTCCCTTATAATGGTGCTTAATTTCTATGTTTCAGCCGATGCTCTTCTTCCATCCTTCATGTACAGAAATACTATCATGACTAAGTCTTTTGTAAATAATCTCGGAGAAGAGTGGCTACGAATTCGATGAGCTAATCCTAATCCCTCTACCTTGGGCCTGCTGTCTAAAGAAGAGCAACAAGAAGAAGCTGTCGTAGCCATGGAAGAGGAAGAAGAACAGCCTTTCGTTGCTTTAATCAAAAAGGCAAGGCTTACCGAGAATGTACCCTTTGGTGATCTTTTTGGTACTTTCGTGCAAGCTCCTCTTGTTCCGGCGCATGTTTCTCTTGAGAGAGGTAAGGCACCAATGTCTCCAACCCATATTATCTCTAATCCTACTCTTAGGATGATGAGACCTGGTCTACTCATCCCCTCTTCTTGTGCTATTATTTCAGCTCCTTCTGTTTCTGCCTATGCTTCTGAGATAGCCATTGTCCCTTCTATGTCTTCTCCACCTCTTGCATTGGCCTTGCCCCCTTTGGCTCCTGAGCCACGGGCAAAACGAACACCTTGCCAGAGATCTTCTCCTAGTGTCGGGCCCTCGGCAATTCATGTTTCCACAACTGAGTCAGTATCCCTTGCATTGCCACCTTCCATCCCATCTAGTTCTTCTTCTGCTGCTCTTGTTTCCACTACTTCTTTCCCTTCTATTGCATCTTCTTCATCCCTACCTCCTTCTCCTTCGATCTCCTCACCTTTATTCAGACAAGCTTTGGGTCTGCCTTCTCAAATGGGGCAAACTTCTGATCCCCTTAGTTACGGTTCCCTTCAGTTACAAGGATTGTTGGCTGAATCTTGGCTACATAGCCAAGAGCAATTGAGGGGCATCAATATTTCCGATCGAGCAAACAATCACAGTCGTTAGGCGGTCGCTGTAAGTATTCTTAGTCACACACTATTAACTTCTTCTCACTATCTATAATTGTATCATTATTTCATTCAGTTCCTTGCCTCAGTCTTCACATAGACCAGCTACTTATGGCTCAGGATCGGGAGAACACTAAGTTGAAAGCTCAACTAGAGACACTGAAGGCTACTTTGCCTCCTTCTAATAATGACCTGGCTCAGTTGCAAGAGAAAGTGGCCTTGCAAGATCAACAATTAAGGGTATTGAGACAGGAATTACAGGAATCACAACAATTATTGAAAGACAAAGAGTTTGCAAGGAGAACTTTGGAGCTACAGGTGGATCGATTACACTCGGATCTTCGACTGGAAATTGCTTTAAAGGAGAAAGCTCTCTTAGACGCTTCTCATAAAAGTCTTATTTTAGAGAAAGTAGAGAAGTTTCATAATGTCTGTCTTTCGGAACAAGCTCAAGACCTAGCCTCTCATGATTTCGCTATCCTACAGGAACAAGAGCAAAGAAATGCTCAAGATGTTGAGTTGTCACTGCTCCAGAAGGAATTGGAACAACTAAAATTAGAGAAGGATGCTTTAAAAGATCAAAATACTAAATTACAAGCTGATTTTCAGAGTTATAAGGAGCAAGAGAAGAACCAATGGGAAGAGTGGCGTCTGGCTTATCTAATGTCTCCGGCGTTTGCCCAAGAATTTGTCCGTCGAATGGTGGGTGCTCTAAATCATTCTGTGTCGGGAATTCTCCAACCATTGAGAGAGGGCGGTTATCTACCTAAGGAACCTCCCTCTTCTTTCATAAGTCGTCGCAGACTTAACAAAGAACTACCCGCAGATTTAACAAGTTCTTTTAATTAATCACGTCTATGCATCCAAAAAGATTGGCAATGAAAAAACTTGTAATGGAAAAACTGGTAATGAAATGAACTATAATCAAAAACTTTGTAATTAAGTGATCATGATATATGGGAAAGTTTTGATACTTACCTGTTTCTCTTTTGTGTTAATTTGAGAATGCCTCCTTTGAAATGCTCCCAAGTATTGAGTATAAGTTTTATTCGAGAATTCCTTGCTTCCTTTTTGAAGTTAAACCTTGTCTTAATAAACTCCTTCGCAGATAATATCTTTCATGACCACATAGCTTTAATCAGTAGACTTTTCCGTAATCTTTCTATGTTTCACTCAGATAAGAATGTGCCTAGTATGCTTCATATTTCAAAAGAATGAACAATCCCGAGCGATTTTATATAAGGCACTGCATAAAAACTCCTGAGTTCCGAGCTGAGTATAATACTCTGGGTGATTTTAAATAAAGATTTCCATGTGAATGGGCCTCCAGATAGAAAATGTGACATATGCATAAATTCCCTCTTGAATGCTGGCTTCTGACTTAGTATAAAATGTCAACCGATTTTTGTGAATAAATCCAAATAACTTTGCATTTACCATGCCAATATAATCCCGATCGATTAGGCTTTGTGATAGTTTAAAGTCTCCGGTTCTTCCCATGAAGACCCGTCCGAGTTACTTCATGAGATTTCCCGATCGACTATGTTCTGTGATAGTTTAAAGTCTCCGGTTCCTCCCATGAAGACCCGTCCGAGTTACTTCATGAGATTTCCTGATCGACTATGTTCTGTGATAGTTTAAAGTCTCCGGTTCCTCCCATGAAGACCCGTCCGAGTTACTTCATGAGATTTCCCGATCGACTATGTTCTGTGATAGTTTAAAGTCTCCGGTTCCTCCCATGAAGACCCGTCCGAGTTACTTCATGAGATTTCTCGATCGACTATGTTCTGTGATAAGTTAAAGTCTCCGGTTCCTCCCATGAAGACCCGTCTGAGTTACTTCATGAGATTTCCCGATCGACTATGTTCTGTAATAGTTTAAAGTCTCTGGTTCCTCCCATGAAGACCCGTTCGAGTTACTTCATGAGATTTCCCGATCGACTATGTTCTGTGATAGTTTAAAGTCTCCGGTTTCCCCCATGAAGACCCGTCCGAGTTACTTCATGAGATTTCCCGATCGACTATGTTCTTATGTAAAATTATAATGTTTGTACTGACCTTGTAATGGTTTTAAAACTTCTGGGTTTTTCTTAGGGGAGTGGAATAGGTCTTTAGTATTCCCCACTGTTTGATCGTTTGAATAGATTATAAAAATTCTGCTGATACTTCTCAATCTGTGTGAACCATATTTATTTCTTTGGCGATGTTGGTCTTGCATTGTATTTATTGAAAGAAATAGAGTACATAAACTGTAAGCATACTTGTCCTCAGTTTGCCAGGAACTTACTTCAAATAATTACGATTTGTTCCTTCAAACGTATTCTTGAATGGTATGATCTTGTCAGGTTCGGTAAGGTTGTAAATGATTTGCACTCCAAGGACGTTCAAGAATTCTTCCTTCAGTATCCTGGAGATAATATGAACCTGATGCAAGCTTTTCCACCACTTTGTAAGGTCCTCCCCATTGTGGTGCCAACTTACTAACATCCCCGACAGGTTTGACATGCTTCCATACTAGATCTTCCACTTGGAAAAATCTGGGGATGACTCTTTTGTTATAATTTTGCCTCATTCGTTGTCGATATGATGCGAGACGAGTAGCAGCTTTATCTCTAATTTTCTCTATCAAGTCCAGCTCCATGAGTCGTCAACCCTCATTATCTGCATCATATAATTGTCTTCTATCAGATTCTACTTCCACCTCAATGGGAATTATTGCTTCTCCTCCATAAACTAATTGAAAGGGAGTGATTCCTGTAGCTTCTCGAGGTGTAGGACGGTATGCCCAAAGAATGCTGGGTAATTCATCTACCCAGCTACCTCCGACATGATCCAGTTTGGTTTTTAAACCCCTTATAATTTCCCTATTGGTTACTTCCGCTTGACCATTACTTTACGGATAAGCTACAGAGGTGAAGGCTTGAATAATACCATAACTTTTGCACCAGTCTAAAATTCTATCCCCTTGAAATTGCCTTCCATTATCAGAGACTAATTTATGAGGAATGTCGAATCTGCATATGATACTTTTCCACAGAAATTTAATAACTGCATCTTCGGTAATCCGTGCAAGCGGTTCTGCTTCTACCCATTTAGAAAAATAATCCACTGCTATCAATAAAAACCTTCTATGTGCAGCTGCCATAGGAAACGGACCAACTATGTCCATACCCCATTGATCGAAGGGACATGAGACTATAGAGGTCCTCAATAACTGTGTAGGATGATGCAAGATATTTTGATGTTTCTGACAAGAAATACAAGTTCTTACCAACTTGTTGGCATCCTCGTGTAAAGTAGGCCAGAAATATCCTGCTAGTAAAATTTTGCGAGTCAAGGATCTTCCTCCTATATGACTACCACATGAGCCTTCATGAACCTCCTTTAAAATAAATTGTATATCTTCTGTGCCAATACACTTGAGTAGAGGTCTAGAAAAAGCTCTTTTATATAATTGTTCTCCTATCATAGTGTATTGAGCATCTCTTTTCTTAAATATCTTTGCTTGTTCGGTATTACTCGGAAGAATACCCTGCTGTAGATACAATATGATTTGGGCCCTCCAGTCGTCATGTATTTCAGCATTAGCTTATCTCTCGATATAAGATATTAACAAAGCTTGCTCCACGGGTCGATCCAAATTCCATGGTGTTATAGCGGAGGCCAGCTTAGCTAATTCATCTGCTACCTGATTCTCAGATCGAGGAACTTTTTGTATATTTACTTCTTGAAACTAGGACTTTAACTTATCAAACGCCTCATCATATAACTTGAGCCTGTCATTATTAATTTCAAAGTTACCTGATAGTTGTTGGGCTGCTAATTGAGAGTCAGAATAGATGAGGACCCGAGCTGCTCCTATGTGTCGAGCAGCTTGTAATCCAGCTATTAATGCTTCATATTCTGTCTCATTGTTAGTGGCTCTACAATTCAACCTGATAGAAAGTTGGAGTCTATCTTCCCTTGGAGATATAAGAAGAACCCCAATTCCGCTACCTTGTCTGGTTGAGGAGCCATCTACATAAACTTTCCAAATATTTTCTTCCTCAGGGCCTTGAACTTCTATAATGAAATCTGCTAGAGCCTGTGCCTTGATGGCCGAGCGAGGTTGATATTATATGTCATATTCACCAAGTTCAGTCGTCCATTTGATCAGCCAACCTGATGCCTCTGGGTTAAGTAACACCCGTCCGAGGGTACTGTTGGTCAATACAACAATTTCATGTGCTAAGAAATATGGGCGCAACCTTCGAGCAGTCAACACTAATGCGTAAGCCAACTTTTCTAGTGTAGTATATCTACACTCAGCTCCTTTTAATATGTGGCTAGAGAAATATACAGGTTGTTGTTCCTTTCCCTCTTGCCTAACTAATACAGAGCCTACAACATTTTCATTAGCTGACAAATATACCCAGAGGGTCTCTCCTACTATAGACTTAGCTAATACAGGAAGAGTAGACAAGTAATCTTTTAACTCTTGGAAGGCCTTATCACATTCCTCGTTCCACTAAAATTTGTTTGCCTTCCTGAGTATTTTAAAGAAATGGAAGCTACGATCGGCCGACCGGGAAATGAACCTAGACAAGGTTGTAATCCGGCTAGTAAGTCTTTGAGCTTCTCTCATGTTGCGTGGAGGCTCCATGTTCTGAAGTGCCTTGACTTTGCTCGGGTTGGCCTCTATTCCTCGCTCAGACACCATATACCCCAGGAATTTTCCCCCTTTTGCTCCGAATAAACATTTGCTCGAATTCAACTTGAGCCCATATTGTCTCAATGTCTTTCAGGTCTCCTCTAAATCCCTGCACAAATCAACAGCTTGAAGAGACTTAATTAAGATATCATCAACATATACTTCCATATTTCTTCCAATCTGCTTCTGAAAGACCTTATTCATAAGCCTCTGATAAGTTGCTCCTGCATTTTTTAGTCCAAAGGGCATAACGTTATAACAATAAGTACCTTCAGATGTTATAAAACTGACCTTTTCTTGATCCTCTTTAGCTAGGGGGACCTGATGATAGCCTTGATAAGCGTCCAGCATAGAGATGTACTCACACCCAGCAGTGGAGTCTACCAGTTGATCGATCTTGGGTAATGGATAATAATCTTTTGAGCAAGCCTTGTTGAGATCCCGGAAATCAATACATACTCTCCATTTGTTTCCTGGCTTGGAGACTAGAACCACATTAGCTAACCAGCTAGGAAATTGTACCTCCCTGATGTAACCGGCCTCCATGAGCTTAGTTATTTCTTCTTTGATGATTTGGTTCTGTTCTGCGCTAAAATTCCTTTCCTTTGCATGATCGGGCGGGCATCTGGGAAGACATGTAAAGAATGCTCCATGACTGCAGGAGACACGCCTGAGACCTCTTTGGGCGTCCAGGCAAATACATCATTATTCTTCTTTAGACATTGCACCAGTTCGGCTTTCAGCGTGGGGTCAAGATCAGCCGCAACATAAGTAGTTGCCTCAGGTCATCCAGTCTGAATCTGAACTTCTTCCTTCTCTTCATAAACCAGCACAGGCGTCTTTTCTTGGATGGCATTGACTTCTGTTTTTTGAATTTTTCGGGCAGCATTAGCTTCAGCCCGAATGATCTCTACATAACATTTTCTAGCTGTCTTCTGATCACCTCGTACTTCTCCAACCTGATCATCAACGGGAAATTTAATTTTTTGACAGAAAGTAGAAACGACCGCCCTAAACTCGTTTAAGGCCGGTCGACCCAGTATCACATTATAAGAGGATGGGGCGTCTACCACCATGAAATAAGATCTCCTTGTTCTCATCAGAGGCTCCTCCCCTAGAGATATGGCCAACTTTATTTGGCCCAGCGGTTGTACTTCGTTGCCCGTGAATCCATATAAAGGAGTGACCATCTGTTGAAGTTCACTCGGGTCAATCTGTAATTGATCGAAAGCCTTCTTGAATATAATATTGACAGAACTACCCGTGTCTATGAAGGTACGAGAAATAGCAATGTTGGCTATCACGGCTTCGATAATCAGGGCATCATCATGGGGTATTTCTACCCCCTCAAGATCTCTAGGCCCAAAACTTATCTCGGGACCAGCTGCTCGTTCCATCCTGCACCCCACAACATGAATTTTCAGTCTTCGGGCATGTGCTTTCTTGGCCCTATTAGAATCTCCATCGGTGGGCCCGCCCGCGATCATATTGATATTACCCCGGGCGGCATTACTCCTATTTTCTTCTTGTCGGGTTGTCATGGCTTCAGAAGGAGCCTTTTCCGACACCTGGCTTGTACCGGCCGGGGTAGGCAATGTCTCTTGCCGAGGTTCGACCGGGCGATATTCCAATTTAAGCGGGCTTTGCTGCCTGGGGTACTGCTACCGATAATAATTTTGCCTCTAATAGTGCTCCTTGTTTGCTCTTTTATTTCTTAAAACAAAACAATCTTCAGTATGGTGACTGTTAGTTTTGTGATAAGTGCACCATCTTCTTGGTGCCTCTGACTGTATCTCCACATATTGTACTGCTTGCGGACGATATTCTAGATGGCGATGAGGTGGATGAACTACCCAAGGTCCCCTGGGTGGTGGAACAGGAGTAGGAGCCTTTTCCTTAATTGGAGTAGGAGAAGAAGTGGTGCTCTATTTTCTGCGGGCGGCTTGAGCTTCCTCAACATTAATAAATTCAGTGGCTCATTCAATTAAGGAGTCAAAATTGGCAGGAGGATTTCTTACCAGATCTTTAAAGAAATCATTATCATTTAAACCCTGAGAGAAAGCACTCACTAAGATTTCAGTAGTAGCATTAGGTACATCGATAGCTACCTGATTGAACCTTTTGATGTAGGCTCGGATGGACTCTTTGGATGCTTGCTTAATTGAAAAAAGACTACAAGGAGTCTTATGATACCTTTTGTTGCTAGAAAAGTGATGCAGAAAAACCTTCTTGAAGTCTTTGAATTTTCGGATGGACTTTTCTAGCAGTCTCTTGAACCAACGTTGTGCAGCTCCTCCGAGGGTAGTAAGAAACATCCGACATTTCACCCCATCAGAGAATTGTTGTAATAATGCTACGCTCTCAAATTTTAATAGATGATCTTCTGGATCTGTTGTTCAATGTACTCGTCGATCTGAAGATTTTGATACCGCTTAGAAAGCGGATCATCTAGTACACTTTGAGAGAATGGGGAGATGACTTTTTCTGGTGAGCTATCACTGGTTAATATTTTAATCTTACTCTTTTCTTTGTCCGGTGCTTCACCAGAAGATTCTTGGAACACGGGCCTTCGACTCCCTTGCTCCATGGGAGTACGAAGAAAGGCTCGCGAATGTCACGTCGGAGAAACTGCAGCTAGAGGAAAGTATGCATGTTCCTCTTCTTCCGGCTCCTTTCCTTTTCGACGCTCAGTAGTTGAAATCGCTGGATTATGAGCTGTTGGCAGAGTAGCTCTAGTATGAGCTTGAAGTTGTTGTTGTTGTTGTTGCAAGGCTTTCTGGACATGAGAATTAATGAGGAAATCCAGATTTTCACGACTAATGGTAAGTAGGTTTGATTTTCCAGCCTCTTCCATCTTGTAGTCCCAGATTCAGGTGAAGTTCCCACAGACGGCGCTAAATTTGATCCTGTCTAAGAAGCTTGACAAGATGGAGATCCGGGAGAAAAAACCTACCGCTGGTGAAGAATAATACTTGTAGAGCAACGATCCGAGAAACCCAAAGCGGATCGGAAAGAATAGAGTCACCGAATGCCCTCCTTGCACGAAGACCTGATAACGAGAAAGAAATCCAATCGAAGAGAAACCAGACTCGGAGCTTCCGGGACTTCCTGCGCACAAGAGACCAACCAACACTATCGTCAGTGACCTAAGACCGGGGTGGGAATCCCTGGCTAGGCCCTCCGACGCTCAAGTTAGTGATCTCTCTTGGTGTGGAAGAAAGAGGAAGAAGATGAACAGTGGTTGAAAATTAGGGTTATGAATGTGCGCAATGATGTGAACTTACCCAGCCAACGGAGAGGATTCCCCTTTTTATACCACTTCATATAACCTCCGTAGTCATGAAGTGGACCCCGGCTTGTTAGAGTTTGTTATAAGATGACGTAAGTTGCGTACTTGCGGTAAATGACTTTTAAGGAATCTTTTTTCTACCCCAGATGTACCTTCTTTATCGTCTAGTACCTGTAAAATAGTCTAAAAATATATTTCCCACCAAAACATATAATACCTGCTATACAATCATATATTGCAAATATCTTCATTAACTATTTTATTTAAAATATTTATTTCTATCGTGTTTCACAGGTCCTTTAAAGTGTTTATATCGTTCCTACTTGCCCCTCCTGTTTTTGCTATATCATAGATAGCTTAATGTATCCATGTTCCTTGTATCAATCGGAGCTGGGCTTAACTAGGTTTGACCAATTATTATTACCTCTCATGAGGCTCCTGGAGTAATGCTCGTCCGGGTTCCTTTATGTTTATTATTCTAGCTGACAATGGGCTATATTTGATCAAGTATCTTTTCAAGGTATTAGTCAGCCTGACCGATATTGGCTTTCCTTCTTAAAGGCATGTTTCGGTCGATGCTGGTCTATTCACTAGGAAGTATATCCCGGCCGATATTGGTCTACTTCTTTTGAGGTATATGCTGATCGATATGAGTCTTCCTCCCTAAAGGCATATCCCGGCCGATATTGGCTTTCCTCCTAAAAGGCATGTTT
The DNA here is from genome assembly GCF_018446385.1 of Zingiber officinale. Classification (NCBI taxonomy): domain Eukaryota; kingdom Viridiplantae; phylum Streptophyta; class Magnoliopsida; order Zingiberales; family Zingiberaceae; genus Zingiber; species Zingiber officinale. The sequence goes on along the minus strand of NC_055999.1, from coordinate 65,319,082 downwards.
TGGCTGATACTGGTCTATTCACTAGGAAGTATATCCCGGCCGGTAATGGTCTACCTCTTTTGAGGTATATGCTGATGGATATGAGTCTGCCTCCCTGAAGGCATATCCCGGCCGATATTGGCTTTCCTCCTAAAAGGCATGTCTCAGTCGATACTAGTCTACTCACTCAGAAGTATATCCCGGCCGATATTGGCCTTCCTTCTTAAAGGCATGTCTCGGTCAATATTGGCCTACTTCCTTTAAGGCATATGTCGGCCGATATTGGCCTACCTCCTTTGAGGTATATCCCAGCCGATATGAGCTTTCCTTCCTGAAGGTATGTCTCGCTCGATATTAGTCTACCTCCTTTGAGGTATATGCTGATTGATATGGGTCTTCCTCCTTGGAGGCATATCCCGGTCGATATTGGCATACCTCTTTTGAGGTATATCCCGGCCGATATTGGCCTATCTTCTCTGTTTGGTTATCTCATTTCCCTTCCTCATCGGGGACCCATGAAACCTAACCCATATCAGTGAACAAAACTCAAGATGTTGATTCAGTGCATCTTGTTGAGTTTTAGGTTCATCAAAACACATAGTTATGTGTTTTCCAATAATTGGGAAAGCTAATATACAAGTCATGTGCATTGAGCCCAAAGAACATGATTGGATATTGGTTTTGAAAATTATTTTAAATGGCTTTTGGAAAATCTTGGTGAAGACTATCTTTTGATAGTATTCATCATTGAAAAGTTGGCCACAAACTAGGAGAAAACATTGAAGTTTTCAAGAGTTTTCAAATTTGTGTCAATCTTTGAAAATAGGAAGTATTTGTTGGAGTGTATACTAAAAGTCTAGCTTTTATAAACATTTATTTTTGAAATAAAAGAATCACATTAGTCAATATCTGCATTTATTTGTTAAATGTAATTGTTCAATTAATTTATATTGTAGACAACATGGTGTGTGGTGTCACACACAGAAGATCATGTTGTCGGTTCTTTATAAATTATAAATAGTTTCTCATGACTAAGATGGAAAGAAACAAACCATTAGAATAGTTGTAGTGTAATTAAGTATTGGTTTATCTTGACTAATAAATTACACTGGTACACTCTAAGTGTGTTGAGTAGGACCATTTTAGGTAAGTTCTTTTTGTACTGACTAAATAAAAGAACTAGACCTTATTTATTGTGGAAGTGTGTGCTCTTAATCCTAATATAATAACAAGCACATATATTTAATATTTATTTCTTTGACTTATCAAAGGGTGAGGTTTAGCTCGATAAATCAATATGCCCGATAAGTTGGGAAATGATATTACTTATAGTGTGTGTTGTTGATTATAGAAGAAAACTGTGTGTTGGATAGAGACCGCGCTAGAGGGGGTTAATAGCGCTCGTGGCTATTTCGTCCGATTATCGGAAAATTATCGGAGTAATTAAAATGCAGCGGAATAAAATAAAGACAAAGACACAAAGGGATTTACTTCGTTCGGAGCCTAAGGCGACTCCTACTCGAAGGCCCGCGATCCTTGATCGCTTCTGGTGGGCAACAACTATAAGCTCGATAAGAATTACAAATTACAAATGTAACAGCAATTAGAATAACTTTGTACCGACAACTTAAAGAAGAGAAAAACGAAGCTCCGGGTCGTCGGAATGTTGCAGCAGCACTTCGGAATGACTTTGTTAGCAGCACGTTGAAGAAGGAAAGCTCAGAACTTGATACCTTGAAGTGCTGGTCGAAACCCCCTTATAAAGGGTGTTCAAGGCGCCTTGAAGGCTGTTCAAGGCGCCTCCATGCTGCCTGGTCTTTCGCGTGGATAACATCTGATCTGGTCGAACTTCATCCTCTCAAGGCGCCTTATAGCCCTCTCAAGGCGCCTTCCAAGGCGCCTTCTACCTCCAGTGGTGCTTCGCAGCCAGGCGCCTCCAAGCTCCATGGAGGCGCCTCGGACACTGTTCATCCGAGGCTTTAGGTTGCTCCTTTGCATCTGCAAGATACGTTAGTCCCAAACACTATCCTGCAACACAAAGTTAGCACAATAAACATGATAAATGAAGTATAGACAGTCTCCGGACTGTCCGAGTCTGACTTCGGGTTTCCAACCGGAAGCCCTAGGTCGACCCGACGCCTACTGTTCCCTCTACGGGGAACGCGTCCTCACCTACTCCACTCAGGAGATTTACCTGTTGCCAGTGCGATCCTCCAAATCGACTGGACTTTTGCTCAGCACTCGATGCTTCCGGACTTTCTGCTGGACATCTGCTTCCCCGGCTAGTCCAGTCTTTCACCTGGTTCGCGACACCAGGACTTTCCACCTAGGGTTACCACCCCCTAGGACTTTTGCCTGAAGACATCGACCTACCAAGACTTTCCGCATAGGGTTACCACCTCCTATGACCTAGGGTTACCACCCCCTAGGGTTTTACCCTTTGCCTAACTGCAGCTAGGACTTTCCTGAAATCCTCAAGTAGACTTGTTAGACTACAGAACATCTTAACTTTGAATTCTTTGCCATTATCAAAACACGAGCTCGATCGTCGGATGCTTCCCGCACCAACAATCTCCCCCTTTTTGATTATGGCAACTCAAATTCAAAGTTAAGTAACAAACGAATAGATAGACATTTTTAACACAGGCAAATCTGCTAAGTATAGATGTACAAAGTAACTAAAGCAAATTTGCCTTATATGCTCCCCCTTAACTTTTGCTCCCCCTTAACTTTTTGTTTACATTTTTGCTACTCTCCCCCTTTGCCATATATCAAAAATGGGCAATAATAGATATTTGATTGAGTTGTACATGATTTTACTAAGGTCAACAGGTTAACTAAGTTCAACAGGGTTTGAAAGTTAATGTCAATTGGAACTTAGTTTCAATAATATTTTAAATTTTAGGACAAGGTTATTCATTCAAGTTCAGTTGATCCTTAAGTCCAAGCACAAGTCATGTTCACTAGATTGATTTACTAGATTGATACCAATTGTTGGATCGAGACCGCGCTAGAGGGGGGGGGGGGGTGAATAGCGCTCGTGGCTATTTCGTTCGATTATCGGAAAATTATCGGAGTAATTAAAATACAGCGGAATAAAATAAAGACAAAGACACAAAGGGATTTAATTCGTTTGGATCCTAAGGCGACTCCTACTCGAAGGCCCGCGATCCTTGATCGCTTCTGGTGGGCAACAACTATAAGCTCGATAAGAATTACAAATTACAAATGTAACAGCAATTAGAATAACTTTGTACCGACAACCTAAAGAAGAGAAAAATGAAGCTCCGGGTCGTCGGAATGTTGCAGCAGCACTTCAGAATGACTTTGTTAGCAGCACGTTGAAGAAGGAAAGCTCAGAACTTGATATTTTGAAGTGCTGGTCGAAACCCCCTTATAAAGGGTGTTCAAGGCGCCTTGAAGGCTGTTCAAGGCGCCTCCATGCTGCCTGGTCTTCCGCGTGGATAACATCTGATCTGGTCGAACTTCATCCTCTCAAGGCGCCTTATAGCCCTCTCAAGGCGCCTTCCAAGGCGCCTCTAGTGGTGCTTCGCAGCCAGCTCAGCTTTTGCACCCAAGGCGCCTCCAAGCTCCATGGAGGCGCCTCGGACACTGTTCATCCGAGACTTTAGGTTGCTCCTTTGCACCTGCAAGATACGTTAGTCCCAAACACTATCCTGCAACACAAAGTTAGCACAATAAACATGATAAATGAAGTATAGACAGTCTCCGGACTGTCCGAGTCTGACTTCGGGTTTCCAACCGGAAGCCCTAGGTCGACCTGACTCCTACTGTTCCCTCTACAGGGAACGCGTCCTCACCTACTCCACTCAGGAGATTTACCTGTTGCCAGTGCGATCCTCCAGATCGACTGGACTTTTGCTCAGCACTCGATGCTTTCCGGACTTTCTGCTGGACATCCGCTTCCCCGGCTAGTCCAGTCTTTCACCTGGTTCGCGACACCAGGACTTTCCACCTAGGGTTACCACCCCCTAGGACTTTTGCCTGAAGACATCGACCTACCAAGACTTTTCGCATAGGGTTACCACCCCCTATGACCTAGGGTTACCACCCCCTAGGGTTTTACCCTTTGCCTAACCGCAGCTAGGACTTTCCTGAAATCCTCAAGTAGACTTGTTAGACTATAGAACATCTTAACTTTGAATTCTTTGCCATTATCAAAACACGAGTTCGATCGTCGGATGCTTCCCACACCAACAATCTCTCCCTTTTTGATTATGACAACTCAAATTCAAAGTTAAGTAAACAAATGAATAGATAGACATTTTTAACACAGGCAAATCTGCTAAGTATAGATGTACAAAGTAACTAAAGCAAATTTGCCTTATATGCTCCCCCTTAACTTTTTGTTTACATTTTTGCTACTCTCCCCCTTTGTCATATATCAAAAATGGGCAATAATAGATATTTGATTGAGTTGTACATGATTTTACTAAGGTCAACAGGTTAGCTAAGTTCAACAGGGTTTGAAAGTTAATGTCAATTGGAACTTAGTTTCAATAATATTTTAAGTTTTAGGACAAGGTTATTCATTCAAGTTCAGTTGATCCTTAAGTCCAAGCACAAGTCATGTTCACTAGATTGATTTACTAGGTATCAGAGCCCTAAAGATCAAAACATTCTTAACTAGAAAATTGAGTATCCTTTACCAACTGTCTAACCTTTAGTTACTTGCTCATTGTCTACAGGACAATAGCTTTCACTTGGTTAGTCAAGTTAAGTTATTTTGGTCCAGTTAGACTTGGCTAGAGCTGGAGGACTTAACTTGATTAATGTATATTGCGTATTTAACGCCCAGACTCATATTGATGCACAGATATAAGCATTCTTGAGTCCAGGCTATACCCTATGCATCTCACGTCGTTCTATGTTTTTCAATCACAATCAAGGTAAACCTAGGTGTTTGTGAGATGCTCTGGCTTAATTCTAGGGGAACATGATTTCTAGGGGGGAAACCTAGGCTATTTCAATTTTTTTGAACGATCTAGGAAATTGGGAATTTTGCAAATTGTTTTTCCTAGAATTTGAAAAAATGATAAGTAAATCCAGAATTTAAAAAAATCTAGGAAATTAGAATTTTTTAAAATGATTTTTCCTAGAATTTTAAAAAAAGGCAACAAAATGAGACACCTACTCTCAAATAAAACACATAAGTACTTAATAACATGTCCAAACAGTCTAATAGATCCAGGATACAAGTCAAAAAGATTAGTAAGAGAGACAGATCCGAGAAGTGAATGACATAGCCCAAATATCTAAGAGACAAAATCAAGCCGGTGGGTCATCAGCTGGAGGATCGGCTAGAGGCTGTCCCTGACGCCGAAGCTCGCCTCGGAGAGATACGAAACCAGCAACCATCTCAGATCGCATAGATCGAAGAAAGCGATGGCTATCTAGTACAGCCCGTCGCGTCTGAGTGGTCTGGACCTCGAGGCGAGTGAGTCTGTCCTCGACAAAGAGTGGTGCTGAAGATGAAGGCCCGGCTGAAGTAGAGGGTTCGGCAGGGGTGGAAGGATCTGTGAAAAAATCCTCTGCCAGGAAATCGGGACACTCCTCATCTGCATCTGGTGCATCCTCGGCTGCTGGAGCACCAGGGGCAGCAGCTGGTGGTGGTCGGCCCTTCCAGGCCAGAATCCCATCGGCAGTGACCTCGGCCCCTGCTAACCTAAGACTACGCTGACCGACCTCATCGTAAATGGTAAGTGGGATCAGTACCCCTCTAGTGATGTCTACTCCAGAGCTGGAGAATATCTGGGTCAGGATATGGCAATAAGGCATATGAACTACTCCAGATGTAACTGTGCTGGATGCAAGAATAATGTTATGAAACATATGGAGGGCTATATCTATGTCAAGGCACTGGGTGAGGGCGTACAAAAAGAATGAATGGGATGGTCGCATCGTCGAGACGTCTCGAGATGATAAGGGTAGTATGCAAGCTGTCAGGACTCTGTATATAGCATAATCCTGAACTCGAAGAAGTGTGGATCTGAACTCTGTCAGGCCCAAAGGTCTCTCCTCCCCAAAGAAATGCATGTAGATATCGTCTAATGTAATGTGTGAATAGGGATCGCCAAAGGATAGGGTCCTACTCGGGTAACACAAGAACGTACACTCAGACTCTCTAAGCTCTAGGCTGGTGCGAAGTAGGGAGGGTGTCAGCTGAAGATCAGTACCACCAACTCTGGTGGAATAAGTTCTATCATCAACCTTTTCAAGGTTGTGATAGAACTGGGCACACAGATCTTGGTTGACTATAGTGGTACAGTCAACCAATTTATCTAGATGATAGTGATTTATCATCTCGATAGTGGGTTGACAGAATTCGGACAAAAATTCTCGACCAATATACCTAGGTTTAATTGACTCAAAAGTATACCTAGAGAAATCTATCCTATGCTGTTCCGAGGGAATCTCGGGTCCGTGGAAGGGGCCCTAGCTTGCGTAGTATCCACAATACGACGCTTCCTAGGAGGCATAGCTAGGAATGAAGGGGAAGGAAACGGGTAGAAGGCGCCTTGGTTGGGAGGAATCGCAGAAATTGGCGGCTTGCGGCAAAACACGAACAGAAGCAAGAATGCTTCTGTTCGTGACAAAAGGAAGGTTTTAAGGCGCCTTAAGATCCCTTTAGGGTGCCTTTGGAGGCGCCTTAAGGGCTCCTTAAGGCGCCCTAAGTGGGCGGCGGGAAATTTCCCGCCGTTGCTTGAGGGCGCCTCCTCTTAGATGGAGGCGCCTTCGGATGCTACGTGTCCAATATTTTTTTTATTATTTTTTATTTATTTATTTATTAATCAACACATTTCTTATAGATTAGTTTTGATAGGGAAAAATATGGTTTTAGTGTTAATTAATTTTTAAGTGTTTTAAAATAATTTTCAAATTTAAGTTTAAAATAATTTTGAAATTTCAGTTTAAAATAATTTTGAAATTTATGTTTTTAAAACAATTTTGAAATTTGAGTTTTTAAAACAATTTTGAAATTTAAGTTAAAATAATTTTGAAATGAAAGTTTTTAAAACAATTTTGAAATTTAAGTTTTTAAAACAATTTTGAAATTTAAGTTTCTAAAACAATTTTGAAATTTAAGTTAAAATAATTTTGAAATTTAAGTTAAAATAATTTTTAAATTTAAGTTTTTTTTAAAATAATTTTGAAATTTAAGTTTTTAAAATAATTTTGAAATTTGAGTTTTTAAAATAATTTTAAAATTTAAGTTTTTAAAATAATTTTGAAATTTAAGTTAAAATAATTTTGAAATTTAAGTTTTTAAAACAATTTTGAAATTTAAGTTAAAATAATTTTGAAATTTAAGTTAAAATAATTTTGAAATTTAAGTTTTTAAAATAATTTTGAAATTTGAGTTTTTAAAATAATTTTGAAATTTAAGTTTTTAAAACAATTTTGAAATTTAAGTTTTTAAGACAATTTTGAAATTTAAGTTTTTAAAACAATTTTGAAATTTAAGTTTTTAAAACAATTTTGAAATTTAAGTTAAAATAATTTTGAAATTTAAGTTTTTAAAACAATTTTGAAATTTAAGTTTTTAAAATAATTTTGAAATATAAGTTTTTAAAACAATTTTGAAATTTAAGTTTTTAAAATAATTTTGAAATTTAAGTTTTTAAAACAATTTTGAAATTTAAGTTTTTAAAAAAAATTTGAAATTTAAATTTTTAAAACAATTTTGAAATTTAAGTTTTTAAAACAATTTTGAAATTTAAGTTTTTAAAATAATTTTGAAATTTAAGTTTTTAAAATAATTTTGAAATTTAAGTTAAAATAATTTTGAAATTTAAGTTAAAATAATTTTGAAATTTGAGTTTTTTAAAACAATTTTGAAATTTAAGTTTTTAAAACAATTATAATTAGAATTAATTATCAATTTTTTTAATTACTTAGTCATCTCACCCGAACTAAATTTTCAATCAGGGAATCCTATAATTTTTGTGAGATGAATTATGGTTAAATTTTTAGGGTAAGATTTAACTTTGTGTTAGATTCAGGTTTAGCTTTGGGTTCAACAAGTAGGCATTATTTGGATAAACTTCTGGGCTATGGTGAGTCACAAGGAACTCATTAAAGTAACCATGCCTTCGAGGTTTTCCAAATAGTCCTACCCATTGAACTTAATACTTATCCTTGGTCTAACTAGTTAGGATTCATTTAAGGGTAGCTTCGGTCAGTTCTACTTGGCCAAATGCACCAGGTCGAAGCCATATCTTCCTAGACATGCGATGCCCAAGCTTCCCTAACGTACTATCATCCAAAAACTTCACCAGTACTGTGGTTCAAGTTAAACTTATCCCGTTTTAATCTAACCTTAATTACCCTGCCGGATAATCTATTCTTGTTTTACCCATTCCGGGTAAATTAGGTTCAGTTACCCTATGGGGTAGTTCAGTTGAAGGTGCCAGCTAGTTTGGATCCTCCATCTATTTTTCAATTTTGAATTTATGACTTAATTTCGAATTGTTAATTTTGAATTTAGAATTTAGAATTTAGAATTTATAATTTAATTTAATTTCGAATTGTTAATTTTGAATTTAGAATTTAGAATTTAGAATTTATAATTTAATTTCGAATTTTTAATTTAGATTTATAATTTAATTTTGGATTTTTTTAATTTAATTTCGAATTTTGAATTTAGATTTATAATTTAATTTCGAATTTTTAATTTAATTTCGAATTTTGAATTTAAATTAAATTTAGATTTATAATTTAATTTTGGATTTTTTAATTTAATTTCGAATTTTGAATTTAGATTTATAATTTAATTTTGGATTTTTAATTTAATTTCGAATTTTGAATTTAGATTTATAATTTAATTTTGGATTTTTTTAATTTAATTTCGAATTTTGAATTTAGATTTATAATTTAATTTTGGATTTTTTAATTTAATTTCGAATTTTGAATTTAGATTTTTAATTTAATTTCGAATTTTGAATTTGGATTTATAATTTAATTTTGGATTTTTTAATTTAGCTTTCCCAGGATCACGGCCTCGATATGGTCTGTCGAGGTAGTATATTTGATCCTTCGGAACCCAGTATTAGCCAAGTCTAACTTGATTGATCAATTTGGACTTGGGGACCCATGCTTGGACTGATTTACTACTTTGTTTGTTTATTAGGGATAAATAAGATTTATATTTCTTTTTACTTTTATATCCTAGCCCAGTTCTATTGTAGACGGCTCTTTGTGTCCCAAGAATTAGGTCCAGATTCTTGGTGCCCAAAGAAAACCATTCTAATGTATTTTTCAAGTCTTTTACCTGATTTTTTAAACTTGAATTTTCTTCCTCAAGTTGTTGAACTTGAGTTGAATCTTCAGTTTGAACTTGATCAGGTAAGTATTTTGAGTTAGTTACTCCTTTAAGGATAGCTATTTCCTTTAGAAGTGATTTTATTTTAATATTTGACTTGGCTAATTTGCGAAGTAAATAATTGACTAAATTATTAAGCCTCGGAATACTTACAGCGCAGTCTGGACCTTTGGAAACGGATGTGGATCCGTGGCTTTGCTCGGAGTCGGCTTCTGACTCGCTCTCGGATTCGATGATTTGGTCCCGGGCCATCAATGCGAGTAAACTCGTTTGGTCGAGTTCGTCATCTTCGTCCTCCGAAGAAGATTCATCCCAGGTTGCCTTTAGGGCCTTCTTTCTTCTTTGCTTCTTGGCTTCCTTTTGGTTGGGGCAGTTGGCTTTTATATGCCCCTTCTGGTTGCACCCGTAGCAAGTGACTTCGAACTTTACCTTTGAGTTCTGTTGGGCCTCCTTGGATTGGACTACCTTCTTTAGATCTTTCTTGTTGAAGCCCTTTTTCTTTTTGTAGAGCTTCTTCACGAGATTCACTAGTTCGCTGGTCAGTTCATCTTCTGAATCTTCTGAGTCGGGTTCGTCTTCTGATTCCGATTCAATTTTTCGTCGTACTCTTGATTCCCGTGTTCGACTCGTACCTGCAACCAAAGCAATACCCTTCTCGGAAGGCTGTGCATTAGTTTGTTCATGGAGTTCAAATTCACTAAATAATTCATCTAATTTTAAAGAAGATAAGTCTTTGGAGACCTTGTAGGCATCTACCATTGATGCCCACAACGTACTCCTTGGAAACGAGTTAAGAGCATACCTTATTATGTCTCTGTTTTCTACCTTCTGCCCGATTCCATGAAGGGAATTCAGAATATCTTGAATTCGAGCGTGTAAAGAACTTGCCGTCTCGCCTTCCTGCATTTTCAAATTGTATAGTTTATTAAGTAACAAATCACGCATACTTACCTTGGTTTCCGAGGTGCCCTCGTGAAGTTCGATCAGTTTCTCCCATAGTTCCTTTGCGGAGGAGAATGGACCGACTCTGTTGAGCTCTTCTTTGGTAAGCCCGCACTGGATGGTGCAGGTAGCTTTGGCGTCGGCTTCCACCTTTTTGATGAAGGCTGGCTCCCAGTTCTCACAGGATGTAGGCTTACCGCCCATATCAGTTGGTAGTTGCAGTCCTGTCTTAACGATCATCCAGGTGTCGAACTGGATCTTCAGATATATCTCCATTCGCCCCTTCCAATATCCGAAGTCCTCTCCGGAAAATAGTGGGGGACGAACAGTGTTATATCCTTCTTGTTGAGTCATTTTAGACCTAAATAAACAAAAACAAACAAATCTATTCCAAGACTGTGTCTTGGATTAGTAGTGCTGGAGGAAGAAAAAAAATGACAAGCTCAAGTGGTATTGACAAACTTTGAGCAAAAAATCAATTCAAAAAAAAAGTTAGAATATAGTAATGAGGCTAGATTCTAATCGAAAAAAATGAAAATACCACGAAAAAATTGTTTTGAACAGTGGTTGCACGATTCAAAACGACCCCGCTCTGATACCAATTGTTGGATCGAGACCGCGCTAGAGGGGGGGTGAATAGCGCTCGTGGCTATTTCATTCGATTATCGAAAAATTATCGGAGTAATTAAAATGCAGCGGAATAAAATAAAGACAAAGACACAAAGGGATTTACTTCGTTCGGAGACTAAGGCGACTCCTACTCGAAGGCCCGCGATCCTTGATCGCTTCCGGTGGGAAACAACTATAAGCTCGATAAGAATTACAAATTACAAATGTAACAGCAATTAGAATAACTTTGTACCGACAACTTAAAGAAGAGAAAAACGAAGCTCCGGGTCGTCGGAATGTTGCAGCAGCACTTCGGAATGACTTTGTTAGCAGCACGTTGAAGAAGGAAAGCTCAGAACTTGATACCTTGAAGTGCTGGTCGAAACCCCTTTATAAAGGGTGTTCAAGGCGCCTCCATGCTGCCTGGTCTTCCGCGTGGATAACATTTGATCTGGTCGAACTTCATCCTCTCAAGGCGCCTTATAGCCCTCTCAAGGCGCCTTCCAAGGCGCCTTCTGCCTGCTTCAAGGCGCCTCTAGTGGTGCTTTGCAGCCAGCTCAGCTTTTGCACCCGAGGCGCCTCCAAGCTCCATGGAGGCGCCTCGGACACTGTTCATCCAAGGCTTTAGGTTGCTCCTTTGCATCTGCAAGATACGTTAGTCCCAAACACTATCCTGCAACACAAAGTTAGCACAATAAACATGATAAATGAAGTATAGACAGTCTCCGGACTGTCCGAGTCTGACTTCGGGTTTCCAACCGGAAGCCCTAGGTCGACCCGACGCCTACTGTTCCCTCTACGGGGAACGCGTCCTCACCTACTCCACTCAGGAGATTTACCTGTTGCCAGTGCGATTCTCCAGATCGACTGGACTTTTGCTCAGCACTCGATGCTTCCGGACTTTCTACTGGACATCCGCTTCCCTGGCTAGTCCAGTCTTTCACCTGGTTCGCGACACCAGGACTTTCCACCTAGGGTTACCACCCCCTAGGACTTTTTCCTGAAGACATCGACCTACCAAGACTTTCCGCATAGGGTTACCACCCCCTATGACCTAGGGTTACCACCCCCTAGGGTTTTACCCTTTGCCTAACCGCAGCTAGGACTTTCCTGAAATCCTCAAGTAGACTTGTTAGATTACAGAACATCTTAACTTTGAATTCTTTGCCATTATCAAAACACGAGTTCGATCGTCGGATGCTTCCCGCACCAACAATGTGTCCTAGTTATCTAGGTTGAGAATGCCCCCAAGAGGAGCTCATAAGGATTGCCATGTTAAACCCTGCAGGTGGACTTAGTCCGACATGACAATGAAGTTGAGTGGTACTACTCTTGGAGCTAGATATTAATTAAGTGAGTTGTCAATAACTTACTTAATTAGTGGACATTCGTTATCTTAAACACAAGGAGACTAACACACTCATGATAAAAAGGAGCCCATAATATAATTTGGGATTGGTGCGGTAGTGTGATAATAAATCTCTAGTGGAATGAGTTATTATCAATGAACTTGAGTTGTGTGTTCGAGGCAAACACGGGATACTCAAGTTCATCGGAAGGCCAAAACCAATTTCTCCTCTAGGTCCCTGTCGTAGCTTCATTATAGCCTCAAGTTCATCCAAATGTAAGGCCCTTCTTGGTGTACAAGAAGGGGGTCGGTCCATTGCTTGGTGACCAAGGTGACCAAGCAATGGCCGGCCACATCCTCTTCTATAGGGGTCGGCCCTATTGCTTGGTGACCAAGCTAGTAGGGGCCGACCACAATAATTCAAATAAGGAGGGTTGTTTTGAATTTTTAAAATCTTCTCTTTGTAGAAAACTATAAGTTTTAAAAGAGAGATTTTAATTTTTTTTTAAACTTTCCTTATTTGAATTAGGCCACATGTTTTAATAGAGAATTTTAAAAGTTTAAAACTTTCCCTTTTTAACCATCCTCATGGTTTTAGAAAAAAGGAAGAGATGTTTTAAAAATTAAAATTTTCTATTCATGTTAAAAAAGAAAATTTTTGAAGAGAAGTTTTAAATTTTAAAACATGGTTTTAATTTTTAAAAAGCTTTCCTTTTTAACATCCACTTTAGGAAAGAGAGCTTGTAAAATTTTATAAGAGATTTTCTTCTTGTAAAATTTTATTAAAAAATATTATATTTCCTTCTTCTTATGGGGGCCGGCCACCCTTGCTTGGTGCCCAAGCAAGGTGGCTGGCCAAAAATAAAAAAAAAATAAATCATCATCCAAATTGATTTGGTGATTGATTCAATCAAGAGAAAAGAAAAGGAAAATAAAAAGGGAAAAGGAAAACTAGAGGAAGATTTTAATTTTTTGTAAAAATTCTTCCCTTATTTGCCTTGGGCAAGTATTATGAAAGAAGGGGTGAGGAGGCTTCATGAGATACAACTCTTATTCTCTTGCTTGGAGATCTTGGTGTGGTCGGCCCCTTCTCCTTCTCCCTTTCCCTTTGCTCTCTTCTCCTTGGTGGTGGTGGTGGCCGGATTTTAGAGGAAGAGGAAGAAAGTTTTTGGGTGGTATTCATCTTGGAGGATCGTCGCCCACACGACGTCTAAGGCGAGGCAAGGAATACGGCAGAAGATCTCGAGGTCATTAGTTTACAAAAAGAAGGTATAATTAGCAATTATTTTCTGCATCATGCTAGTCATTTCTTTTTGTAAGAATTCCAAAAACAAGAGGCATTAGATCTAGTATTTCGAATTAGTTTTTCGAATTTGTGTTTTCTTTGTTTTCGAATTTGTGATTCGATTGTTCTTTTTGGTTAACCTAGAGTTATTTAAGGAAATTAAATATTAGCTTTCCTTAAAAGACTTTGTCTAGGCGGTGGTGGTTGCTCCCATATCTAAGAAGGTCATGTGCCTCGCCATGCAGTCCTGGAAGCCAATTTTAGAAATTAATATTTAATGAAATTAATAACATAGGTGGATTTGAATCAATATTGTTAAGTTTCGCTTGCGATTCAAATCTAAACCATTAAGAACAGATAAGTTAAATTTGAAATGAATGATGTTAAGTTCCGTCTGCGATTCCTAATTTAACTTCTAAAGAACACAATAGGTTATTTAAGGAAAGGTTCGACACTTGTACAAAATTTTTGTACAGTGGAACCGGTACGTTTTCCTAGGACTAACCAACAATTGGTATCAGAGCTAGGGTTTACCTCTGTGTGTTTTGGTTTTCAAATTAATTATGCACATGTCATACATAATTTAGGCAGGATAATAGTAGGATGTGCTAACTTTGTTGTTGCAGGCTCCAACTATTATGACATTTAGATATTGTGTGTGATTGGACCCTTGGACATGTCAAGGGTATTATTTTGTGTGCATGATTGTATGTATTAAATATAGTAGGAGCTGTATTATTTTTAGAATTTTATTTTTATTCAATCTAGAATACATGTACATTCCTTTATGGAATATAGGATCAATATATGTAAAATTATATTTTTGTCGCGGATCGGATGCTTGCAAGGCGTGGTACTTTTGGAGGACCAGAGGTGCAACGGAATAAGAAGCAAGATAGATGCGACAACTTGACCCGATGGCGGTGGCTAAAAATGGCAGCAGCTAGGGTTGGAGCATACTGAAGACAGTGATGGAAAAGACCATAATAGTTGGAAAATTAATTTCCAACACTACAAGAATTTCTGGATTTAACCACACCTAATAGACAATAGTTTTTCAAGAAATTGTTGTCTTTTTTCCATTTAACAACAGTTTTATTGAAAACTGTTGTTATTCACCATAATGTTTTTTAAATAACAACAGTTTTTCAAAACACTGTTGTCTAATGTGTGTCAAAGACAACGGTTTTAAAAACTATTGTCTTTTAGTGCTCCTTATGTGATAATATACAACAGTTTTATTAAACTGTTGTCTATTGAATGTTGTTGAATCCTAAAAACACAACAGTTTTTTTAACTTCATGAAAAAAAAACCTAAAAACCCACTTCTCTGTGACTCTTCAATGAACAAAAACCTATCTCCGACTCCTCCTTCGCGACTCCTCCGCGAAAGACGCTCCTCCACTACTAGAAAAATGATTTATTATGACACTTTCTTCATGACACCTATTAAAAAGTGTCAATATAAATAAATTATAATGACACTTATAAAAACTAATTAAATTTTTAGAAAAATATCATATTGGATGGTGTATGATGACACATTTTGTAAGTGTCATTATAATTATAATCATATTAGACCTATTCCAAATCTCTTTCCACCCACGCGATCCTCCTGATCCTTTCGTTTCCTCCTTGCAGCGCCGCCCGTTTTCTTCCCTCTCCCACCCCCTTCTTTCCTTCAGCGTAGAAAGGTTCTTCCCTCTCCGCAGCAACCAAGATAAGCTCAAAGGTAACCTATTTCTTATTTCTTCCCTCTCCGCAGCACTGCGCGCTGCCTCGCCAGGCGACGAGCGATCGCTTCACCTGTGGCCGCACTCAAGAGGGCCACAACCTCACCAGGCTGCTAGTTCACTTACGGCTAGTTTGTCAATGGAGGCACACGAGGGGGCCATGCCTCGCCAGGCAGTCGGTTCACAAACGATCGCACACGAAGGGGTCAATTCCTTGTCGGGCAGTGTCTTGTCGTGAGGCAGCGACATCACTACCTGCTTTTGAAACTCTCGCCCTTTTCTTTTTTCCTAATTAATTTGATCTATTTTGGTTGAATAACTATAGGAATTTTAATCATAAATTGGTTGATTTTGTTGACTGTGAATATAGTAGAGAAGTTAATTAGTTGTGTTTGTTGTTGGTAATTATTCATGACGCTTGTGATGTTTGTAATTTAGATTATGTGCTTGATTCCTAAATTTTATGACATTTTGGTTGCTGGGAATACTGATGATAATGTGTTCTTATTTAGGCAAAAGGGCATTTATTGCTGGAGTTGTTGATGATAATGGTTATGGCTGGGCAATCACAAAGGCTCTTGCCGCTGCTGGGGCAGAAATACTTGTTGGTACATGGGTGCCTGTAGGTGCTTCCGAAGTCATATTTATTCTGTCATTATGTAATTAGATAAACACTGGAATATAAGCCTTCTGTTGGATCATTCATCAATAGGCACTGAACATATTTGAGACAAGCTTAAGGTGTGACAAATTTGATAAGTCACGGAAGTATGCCTTCCTCTATTATCAGGGGCATACATGGTTGGATTTATTTATTTTTCTCTTTCATGTTCAGTTGTAATCGTTCTCAGATTGTATTTACATATTGCCAAATGGCTCACTGATGGATATTGTCAAAGTATATCCTCTTGATGTCGTTTGCGATACACCTGATGATGTTCCTAAAGATGTATGTAAAAGAAACTTTTGATAAAATTGGTTCCTGGCACTTATTCCAATTTATGATCATAATCAGCAGCTTGTATGGTGTTTATTTTAGGTCAAGACAAACAAACGCTATGCTGGATCCTCAAATTGGACTGTTAAGGTAGACACCAACTCCTTGTTTTCACCAGAACTTGAATTCCCTTTTCTGTACGCTAATTAAACATTTTTTCTCCAAGAGACTGTGTAAATAGAACTAAATCCTGGAATGATAATTCCTTTGATTTTTCACACGCTCTTGTGTTACTGATGCCTTCTTCTGCTTGGTGCAGGAAATGGCAGAGGCTGTGACGAAAGATTTTGGAAGGATTGACATCCTCGTGCATTCTCTTGCCAATGGACCAAAGGTACTACCTTACACCATCATATAATCATGATGTTTTTTTTACTTTAGTTCTAAATTATGGTTTTCATAAATAGGTAACGAAGCCACTCTTGGAGACATCTAGAAGAGGGTATCTTGCTACAATTTCAGCTTCGAGTTACTCTTTTGTCTCCCTGCTTCGGCACTTTCTTCCAATAATGAATCTAGGTTTCTTTCGATTCCATGAAAACAAAACAATTGCATGTTCCATTTGTGTGTATATTTCAACTTGAGATCCTGACAAGAACATCATTATCAATCCATCATTATATCTTCTTCTTTACGGACAGAATAAAGCAATGCTAGTAGTTATAATAAAACCCAAAATAAAGTTATCAAACAATTCCTTTTCTTGTTGGCACATAGATTTTATATCTCATCTTCACTTTGTTTTGGATGTCTCCGTTAAACATGGCAAGCGGTGCTTCAATATCTTTGACATACATAGCTTCCGAAAGGGCAATCCCAGGGTATAACCTTTTCCCTTGTTTATTCCAAAGTTTATAATTTGGAATACTTGTTTAGTTCTTGCATCAACTTGCAGATACGGAGGTGGAATGAGCTCAGCAAAAGCTGCATTGGAGAGCAATACAAAAGTAAGTTCAACTCTTCTGTAATTGTTGTATGTGAAATTGATTGTCAAGTCCGGCTAGTGTTTGGAAATATTTAAACCCAAACTATATGGTAGTTCACTCATCTAAGATTATATTTGGCAAAATATAGATTCAATAATTTTGATGTTTTCAGCATTTGTTTTTGGATGTAGGTGCTGGCTTTTGAACTGCACTTGCTTGCCACAAAGCATCAGGTAATTATATAATTAGTAACCATTTGGTGATTGTTAGCATACACGATATGATGGCTTTTCTTCAGTTCAATAGACATGTTTTTACCTACTGCTCTGTATTCCTATGTTCCTTTCTCTGTCTATGCCATGTTTTACATTGATCTTTCAATTGGCATTTGACTCGAGATTTACCCACGCATGAAATTCTGCAGTTTGTTTATATCACTTGATTATAGAAATTTGTTGAAGAGTTGTCCCGTTTTTGTTTATTTGATCTATGAATTTGTTTGCATTTGCATTATTTTCAATTCCTGAGATGTTAAACACTTCTAGTTGCTTCCCTATACATTGAAGAATGTTTTAAAACATTCTTCAACCTAGCTCTTGATTGTTAATTTTAGTCAATTATAGTGGTAATTGTTAGATCCTTTATTTATTTTAATTAATCTCTATTTGTATATTCCATTATCTAATTAATCAATGACTTATTAATCAATGGTGCTTATTTTTGTAGATGTTTCATCTTATTCCAACACCTCAGGGAGCTTTTATGTACTCAATGACATATTCCGTCTCAACGTGCTCATTACAAAGATTCTAGGATACACTTGGAGGAATGATAGCTCGGCCTTATCATCTGGTGTGATTTTAATTAATCTTTCAATGAAATATTATAATTTTTTTAGATTTATTATGTTATTAAAATTTTAAATAAATATGAAATGTATTTGCTGTTGGTTATAAACGAAGATTTCTATTAGTGCACATGGAATGATACTTTCTGGATTCATTTTTATTTAAGACATTCTTTCCTTTAATGGTCCCTTTTAGAATTTAATGTATGACTTACTCCTTAGCATCATATGGAGTGTGTGGGAACGTTTGCATTAGATTGTACCTTTTAGAATTAATGCTGCTTGATCACTGGGAAAAATAATGTTTGCATGGTTTATAATAGAAGCTTTGTATGCAGTGACATAAAATAAAAATTCTGCTTAATAAGAAATTTAAGAGTCACCATATTGTTTCAAGAGGTTACCATTTATGTTACATAGATAACGCTTTTTGCACTTCTGTTAGATGACTAGATCAAATGGTTTTTATGGTTATGTAACATTTATGCAATGCAATTAGAATCACGCGTACAGTTTAGTTTCTAATTTGTAATATATATCTTTATTCGAATAGGTGCCCTCAAGAGTACTGGGAAGAATGCCGACAAACTAAAAAAATGGAGAGACTTTAACAAATTAAGGAGCACTAGGAGCTGCAGTCCCTCCTCTTCACCGACATCTAAGTAGAAAATCTCGTGTTATATTGTTCTACCTTTGTTTTAATAGTATTATCATTTTGTTGGTTGCTTATGAAATTTCTTCAGAATGTTATAGATATTATTTTTGAATGTTAGAAAATTGTATATTAAATTTTATTTTGAAATTTAGTATTTTGAATGATTTATAATATTGGAAAATTGTTTATTAATTTTTTTTTTATTTTTTATCTAAAAAAGACAACGGTTTTTCATCGTTGTCGTAGATAGTTTAAAATTGTTGTTGAAGACTCTGTTATTAAAGGTAGACGCTCAAAGACAACGGTGAAAAACTGTTGTCTTTGAAGGAAAAGACAACAGTTTTTCACCGTTGTAAAAATGTTGTCTTTGGGCACCCCTTTTAACAACACGGCCTTTAACAACAGTTCAAAATGGGCTACAACAACGGTGAAAAACCGTTGTTGTTAGGCTTTTTTCTTGTAGTGCAAATTTATTGCTTTTATTTACTGTGATGTTTATGTGCATGCGATGTATGCTAGCATAAGTTAAAATCCTCATTTTAAATAACTAAGTGGGAGAGGGATTTTAATAAATCCCACGGTCTCCATTACTGATTTGTAAATGATGCAACAAGCTTGAGTGTTGACTCTGAGTATCTCCCTCCACAACGGATGGGTTTATTGCGGATCGCTAGATCAAACTTCTTTTATGGATGGTTATAGGAAATTATTTAGGAGTGTGTGATCTTCTCTAACTGAAGGGGCACAATCCTATTTAATGGACTTAGTATCAAGTAATGGTATACACTTAGACGCATTCAATAGTATCCTCCCCAACGGAGTCACTGCTATTATTTTGTGTGACCAAAGTGAAACCAACTATTAATTTTATTTGTCATAAAGTTAGGATGATAAGATAATAAAATTAATGGGTCACACCATCCTCTTACAAATGTTGAATTTGTATACGTCCACACTAACATGGCATGCAATATTCACGGTGATTTAAGGTGTTGGTTAATTTAAAATAGTATTGTTTGAGGAATCAATATTATTATAAATTTAGAGTCTTGACCAAAGTTTATTTTTGTGATTCTTAGGATGACTTTTAACCCACTGGCCATTATACTTAAAGAGAACAAACTTACTGGTCCCAACTTTATTGATTGGAAAAGGAACCTGGACATTGTTCTTATTGCTGAAAGCTATAAATTTGTACTGACTGAGGCTTGCCCTGATGCACCTGACGGTGACTCTACCCTAGAGGAGATTGAGTATCATAAGAAATGGGTAAAAGATGATGAGATGGCACGGTGTTATATTTTGGCATCAATGTCAAATGTATTGCAACATCAGCATCAAGATTTACCAACAACTTATGATATAATGAACAATCTCAAAGAACTCTTTGGGCACTAGAGTCAAACTGCTAGGCAAGAGGCAATGAGAAAGTTAATGACAGCCACCATATCTGAGGGAACACTTGTAAGGGATCATATCCTCAAAATGATGGCCTATCTGAACGAAATACAAGTTCTTAGAGGAGAAATCGATGGGGAAACCCAGGTCGATATAATTCTCCAAAAGCTACCCAGAAGTTTTGAGCAGTTCCGCCTGAACTATAACATGAACAAAAGAGAGTATACGTTGGCGGAACTTCTGACAGAACTACAGGCAGCAGAAGGTATATTTCGTCAAAGTTCTTAGATTCACTATGCTGAAAATGGTTTTACTTCTAAGCCGAAAGGTAAGAAGAAGAAGAAACAGGTCTTTTCAGCAAAGAGAGTGAATAAACCTCAGGGATAAAAAGCTGGAATGAAGAAGCCAAAGGGCAAGTGCTTCATCTGCAAGCAGTTAGGACATTAGAAGGCGGACTGTCCTCGTAGGAATCAGAACAATAAAGGTATATCTCATGCTCTAGTAGTTGAAACATGTTTAGCGGTGTTATCTACCAGCACCTGGTGTGTAGATACGGGAGCCACTGATCATGTCTACAATTCTTTGCAGGGGTTCCAGGAAACCCGACGACTATTTGAAGGACAGGTAACCGTCTACATGGGCAATGCTACTAAGGTGGCGGCTGTTGTAGTGGGAGACGTCTACTTATCTTTTTAATAGGAATAGAAATTTGATTTTAAGAAATTGTCTTTATGTACCCAGTTTTAGAAAGAATTTAATTTCAGTTTCTAAACTATATTTAGATGGATATTCAGTTTCCTTTAGTAACAATGTGGTTATAAAGAGAAATAAGGTAATTATCTATTCTTGTGCATTGGTTGGCAATTTATATACTTTAAATCCAATTTCTCCTATAAAGCAAAATATGGAAATTAATAACACGTCTTCTAACTCAAATAAGAGAAAAGAACCTTCGAAAATGAACCAAACGTATCTTTGGCATCTAAGGCTTGGTCATATTAACTTAAGTAGGATTCAAAGGCTTGTAGCCGATGGACTTTTGGGTTCATTAGAGTTGGAAAACTTTCCAACATGTGAATCCTGCTTGGAAGGTAAAATGACCAAGAGACCTTTTAATGCCAAGGAGTATAGAGCCAAAGATGCGTTAGAACTGGTTCATTCTGATTTATGTGGTCCTATGTCTATCCAGGCAAGAGGTGTTTATGAATACTTCGTCTCTTTTATAGACGATTATTCAAGATATAGATACATTTACCTGATGCACCGCAAGTCTGAATGCTTTGACAAGTTCAAAGAATATAGGGCTGATGTGGAGAAACGTCTTGGTAAAAGTATCAAGAAACTACGGTCTGACCGTGGTGGCGAATACTTCTTTGGAGAATTTAGGAATTACTTATCAGAAGTATAGGGATTCAATCTCAATTGTTTGCACTTGGTACACCCCAACAGAATGGTGTGGCAGAACGAAGGAATAGGACTCTTATGGAAATGGTTAGATCGATGATGAGTTATTCAGAATTACCAAATTCGTTTTGGGGATATGCTCTGGAAACAGCAGTGTATATTCTGAATATGGTACCTTCTAAAATAGTTCCTTCTACTCCCATGGAATTATGGAATGGGCGTAAGCCTAGTCTGAATCATATCCGGATATGGGGTAGTCCAGCACATGTGCTGAAGGGAGATACTGATAAGTTGGAATCATGTACAGAAGTTTGTCTGTTTGTGGGATATCATAAGGGAACGAAAGGTGGTTTATTTTATAATCCAAAAAATTAGAAGATCATTGTTAGCACCAATGCTCAATTTTTAGAAGAAGATTATGTAATGAACCATAAGCCCATGAGTGAAATAGTTCTAGAAGAAATAAGAGAGGACACGTCTACTTTAATACCAACAGTACAAGATGAAGTACCACAAGAAACTACAACACGTGTCACACATGATACACAACCAGAGATAGTGCCTCATTATAGTGGGAGGGTTGTAAGGTAACCTGAGAAATTCATGTTTTTGGGAGAGTCTTCGGACTTGATTCCGGGTAAACATGAACCTGATCCCCGGACATATGATGAAGCACTCCAAGATATAGATGCAGTATCTTGGCAAAAGGCAATGAATTCAGAAATAGAATCTATGCATTCTAATAAAGTTTGGGAGCTTGTAGAACCACCTGATGGTGTAAAAGTCGTTGGATGCAAGTGGATCTACAAAAGGAAAATAGGGATAGATGGGAAGGTAGAAACCTTCAAAGCAAGGCTTGTTGCGAAAGAGTACACTCAGAAAGAGGGAATCGATTATGAGGAGACTTTTTCGCCTGTAGCCATGCTTAAGTCTATCCGAATACTCTTATCCATTGCCGCTCATATGGATTAAGAGATTTGGCAAATGAATGTCAAGACAGCTTTCTTAATGAAAGTCTTGAAGAAAACATCCATATAAAGCAACTAGAGGGATTCATTGAAAAAGGCAAATAGCATCTAGTGTGCAAGCTCAATCGATCCATTTATGGACTGAAGCAAGCTTCAAGATCTTGGAACATCCGGTTTAACGAAGTAATCTAGTCATATGGATTTATTTAGTGTCCGGATGAGTCTTGTGTATACAAGAAGTGTAACGGAAACGTGGTGGTATTTCTTGTACTATACGTAGATGATATTTTGTTAATTGGCAACAATGTCAAGGTATTATCAGACGTAAGGGTATGGCTGTCCAAACAATTTGATATGAAGGACTTAGGAGAATGTGCACACATTCTTGGGATCAAAGTTATAAGGGATTGCAAGAAAAGAATGTTGTGTCTATCCCAAGCTTTATATATAGATATAATCCTTGCTCGTTTTAGCATGCAGAACTCCAAGAAAGGTTTCTTACCTTTCAGGCATGGAGTAGCCTTATCTAAAGAGATGTCTCCGAAGACATCAAAGGAGATAGAGGACATGAAGACAGTTCCTTATGCTTCGGCTGTAGGAAGCCTTATGTATGCAATGTTGTGTACGAGACCTGATATATGTTTTACCGTGGGCATGGTTAGCAGATGTCAGAGTAACCCTGGACAAGGACATTGGACTGCTGTAAAGCATATATTAAAGTACCTAAGAAGGACTAGAGATTATATGTTAGTCTACCAAGCAGACGATTTGCTCCCTGTGGGTTACACGGATTCGGACTTCCAATTAGATAGGGACAATAGTAAGTCTATGTCAGGCTATGTGTTTACTCTGGGAGGTGGAGCCATTGCATGGAGGAGTATTAAGTAGAAATGCGTTTCGGACTCAACCATGGAAGCTGAGTATGTGGCAGCCTTTGAGGCAGCCAAAGAAGCTGTGTGGCTCAGGAACTTTCTAATGGACTTAGATGTGATTCCTGGTTTGCCCAAAATCATCATAATTTATTGTGATAATAGCGGTGCAATTGCAAACTCGAAGGAACCACGAGCCTATAAGGCAAGCAAACATATAGAGCGTAAGTACCACCTGATACGAGATATCGTCAAGCGAGGAGAAGTTGTCGTTGCCAAGATTACATCAGCAGATAACCTGGATCCTTTCACTAAGGCCCTTCTGGCGAAAGCTTTTGATCGACATGTGGGAGGGATGGGAATCAGATGTATGACAACAGATATGGCAGCTTAGTCTTTTAGTATAAGTGGGAGATTGTTGGAGTGTATACTAAAAGCCTAGCTTTTGTAAACATTTATTTTTGAAATAAAAGAATC
The DNA here is from genome assembly GCF_018446385.1 of Zingiber officinale. Taxonomy (NCBI): domain Eukaryota; kingdom Viridiplantae; phylum Streptophyta; class Magnoliopsida; order Zingiberales; family Zingiberaceae; genus Zingiber; species Zingiber officinale. Next base: position 65,295,302 of record NC_055999.1, on the reverse strand, counting down.
ACATTGGTTAATATCTGTATTTATTTGTTAAATGTAATTGTTCAATTAATTTATATTGTAGACAACATGGTGTGTGGTGTCACAGACAGAAGATCATGTTGTCGGTTCTTTATAAATTATAAACAGTTTCTCACGACTAAGATGGAAAGAAACAAACCATTAGAATAGATGTAGTGTAATTAAGTATTAGTTTATCTTGACTAATAAATTACACTAGTACACTCTAAGTGTGTTGAGTAAGACCATTTTATGTAAGTTCTTTTTGTACTGACTAAATAAAAGAACTAGACCTTAGTTATTGTGGAAGTGTGTGCTCTTAATCCTAATATAATAACAAGCAAATATATTTAATATTTATTTCTTTGACTTATCAAAGGGTGAGGTTTAGCTCGATAAATCAATATGCCCGATAAGTTGGGAAATGATATTACTTATAGTGTGTGTTGTTGATTATAGAAGGAAATTGTGTCCTAGTTATCTAGGTTGAGAATGCCCCCAAGAGGAGCTCATAAGGATTGCCATGTTAAACCCTGCAGGTGGACTTAGTCCGACATGACAATGAAGTTGAGTGGTACTACTCTTGGAGCTAGATATTAATTAAGTGAGTTGTCAGTAACTTAATTAGTGGGCATTCGTTATCTTAAACACAGGGAGACTAACACACTCATGATAAGAAGGAGCCCATAATGTAATTTGGGATTGGTGCGGTAGTGCGATAATAACTCTCTAGTGGAATGAGTTATTATCGATGAACTTGAGTTGTATGTTCGGGGCATACATGGGATACTCATGCTCATCGGAAGGCCAAAACCAATTTCTCCTCTAGGTCCCTTTCGTAGCCTCATTATAGCCTCAAGTCCATCCAAATGTAAGGCCCTTCTTGGTGTACAAGAAGGGGGCCGGTCCATTGCTTGGTGACCAAGCAATGGTCGGCCACATCCTCTTCTATAGGGGCCGACCCTATTGCTTGGTGACCAAGCAGTAGGGGCCGACCACAATAATTCAAACAAGGAGGGTTGTTTTGAATTTTTAAAATCTTCTCTTTGTAGAAAACTATAAGTTTTAAAAAAGATATTTTAATTTTTTAAAATTTTTCTTATTTGAATTAGGCCACATGTTTTAATAGAGAATTTTAAAAGTTTTAAAACTTTCCTTTTTTAACCATCCTCATGGTTTTAAAAAAAAGGAAGAGAAGTTTTAAAAATTAAAATATTCTATTCATGTTAAAAAAGGAAATTTTTGAAGAGAAGTTTTAAATTTTAAAACATGGTTTTAATTTTTAAAAAGCTTTCCTTTTTAACATCCACTTTAGGAAAGAGAGCTTGTAAAATTTTATAAGAGGTTTTCTTCTTGTAAAATTTTATTAAAAAAAAATTATATTTCCTTCCTTTTATGGGGGTCGGCCACCCTTGCTTGGTGCCCGAGCAAGGTAGCCGGCCAAAAAGAAAAAAAAAATCATCATCCAAATTGATTTGGTGATTGATTCAATCAAGAGGAAAGAAAAGGAAAATAAAAAGGGAAAAGGAAAACTAGAGGAAGATTTTAATTTTTTGTAAAAATTCTTCCCTTATTTGCCTTGGGCAAGTATTATAAAAGAAGGGGTGAGGAGGCTTCATGAGATACAACTCTTATTCTCTTTCTTGGAGATCTTGGTGTGGTCGGCCCCTTCTCCTTCTCCCTTTCCCTTTGCTCTCTTCTCCTTGGTGGTGGTGGTGGCCGGATTTTAGAGGAAGAGGAAGAAAGTTTTTGGGTGGTGTTCATCTTGGAGGATCGTCGCCCACACGACGTCCAAGGCGAGGCGAGGAATACGGCAGAAGATCTCGAGGTCATTAGTTTACAAGGAGAAGGTATAATTAACAATTGTTTTCCACATCATGCTAGTTATTTCCTTTTGTAATAATTCCAAAGACAAGAGGTATTAGATCTAGTATTTCGAATTAGTTTTTCGAATTTGTGTTTTCTTTGTTTTCAAATTTATGATTCGATGTTCTTTTTTGTTAACCTAGAGTTATTTAAGGAAATTAAATATTAGTTTTCCTTAAAAGGCTTTGTCTAGGCGGTGGTGGTTGCTCCCATATCCAAGAAGGTCATGTGCCTCGCCATGTAGTCCTGGAAGCCAATTTTGGAAATTAATATTTAATGGAATTAATAACATAGGTGGATTTGAATCAATAGTGTTAAATTCCGCTTGCGATTCAAATCTAAACCATTAAGAATTGATAAGTTAAATTTGGAATCAATGATGTTAAGTTCCATCTATGATTCCTAATTTAACTTCTAAAGAACACAATAGGTTATTTAAGGAAAGGTTCGACACTTGTACAAAATTTTTGTATAGTGGAACCGGTACCTTTTCCTAGGACTAACCAACAGTATTTTCATAGAAATTTTTTTTTTCTTGATAGAGTATACCCTAAAGAGTGTCTACATGAATTTTCATGATTTTTAGAGGTTTGTAGAATTTTTGGGGAGTTTCTGAAGTCTGCTGAAATTGAATTTCAGAGAAGTCAGAAACCCAATCGATCAGCCGATCGATTGGGATGGTTTTAATCGATCAGTCGATCGATTGGAAAGACAATTCCCGTGAACAGAGAGTCAGTGGATCGATCAGCCGATCGATTGACTCAGGCTGGATCGATCAGCCGATCAATTCAGAGGGAATTTCTGCGAGCAGTACCTTGCGGAATCGATCAATGGATCGATTGAAGTAGTTTCAATCGATTGAGTCCAAACTTCAATCGATTGGGAAGTTTGATTATAGCTCGAAAAGTCTGAATTCAGCACATTAAGCCACTTCAAGTTCCAATAATCATTCCAAATCCCTTGGAATTCATTTGTATACATTTAGGGGGAGTTTTCTTGATGAAGACAGGTATGGATTGGTTAAGATAAATCAAAATGAAGTTTAGGATGGGGTTTAGTTTTAATTTCGAAATTTGGAACCTCAAAACTTCAAGTTTTGATTTTCAAGGGCCATTAACCATTCCTAACCCTTTGGAATACACTTGTATACATTTAGGGGGAGTTTTCATGGTGAAAGCAAGTATGGATTGGTTAAGGTAGACTTAGGTGAAGTTTAGATTGGGGTTTAGTTTCATTATTGAATTTTCAACCTCAAAACTTCAAGTTTTGGTTTTCCTGACTGTTTAGGAACTCCAAATCATTGTTGATGCAATGTGTAAAATATAGAATCAAATAATAATTAAATAATAAGATTAATGGGCGAATAATCTTATTAGAATTTTTAGGAATTTTTAGAAATTTCTTAGGAATTTTTCTGAGCTTGTATGGCGTAAGTTAAGGGGATGAATTATTGAGCCAAGGAAAAGTCTGTTTAAGTTACCCGATTTAAACGAGGAAATGTTTAATTTCCTTAAATATTTTCTTTTTTCCTTTTCTTTAAAATCCCTCCCGTGCCCTAACCTTAATATCGCCGTCCTCGTCCCTGAGCCCTCTCCCTCTCACGAAACTCTTCTCCCCAAAACCCGCCGACCACAACCTCCGGCGAGTTCTCGTTCCCGTGCCCTAAGCCCGACGCCACCGCCATCCCTCTCCCTCCCGTGACCTTGTCGTGCCACCCATCGTCGCCGCGCGCGATCAACAGCCGCGGCCGCCTCTCGTGCCGATTCCTTCCCCGCTGAGCTCTCCCTCACGCGATCCAGACAGCCAGCGATCAACAGCCGCGGCCGCCTCTCGTGCCGAGTCCTTCCCCGCCGAGTTCTCCCTCACACAATCCAGACAGCCAGCGATCACAACAACCGGCGTCTTCCTTCCCTCGCTCGAGCACCACCACAGCAGCCGCCGACCTCCTCCCTTCGCACTGTGCCCTAATTGATCCGGCAAGTACCTTACCTTATGCAACTGCGAGATCTGTGAAGTAGAGGATTGGAACCTAGGAGATGTTGGTATGCCTTATATAAGCCCGATTGTTTCTTTCTGAGATGTTTTTGTCCGATTTAGGGTTTTCTGTGTTGTTCTTCGCAAAGTTCTGACTACGGCTTGTGTTATCATCTTCCGATTTGGTGATTGATTTTGCTTTCTATTCGAGTTCTTGAGGAATCAAATCTTGGTTCGCTTGGTTGTGAAATTTTGCTACTGCATATAGTAGGATGGAGTTCAATTTTCGTTGGGGGTTTCCTCGTGGTTTGTGGTGATCAATTGGCTACGGATGAGCTTGAATTGATTTTATTTCATGAGAATTGATGTGTCGTGTTTCTGTGTAAGACCTGCTTGTTTAAATGCTTGTTAGAGATGTCGATAGATGGATTGTGTTGTGATTTGGGTTTTTATGGAGTTTTAAATTCAGTTTGATGATCCGTTGAGGTTTTCGTTCTAGTCGTAGTGCTTTTGGATTGTTTTGCGATGTTGAAGGAGTTCGATTTCTTTGGAGTGTTCCTCTCGTGGTCTTAGTAGTGTTCAATGGACCGAATTCGAGTATAGATGCGATTTCTCCTGTGTGGATGTGGCTTCAGGTTTTCAGGGTGACACGTGTCTGTTTATTTGCATGACTAAGATGTCAATTAGTGAATTGAGTTATGTTTCAAGCTTCTTGTGAACTTTAGTTTCGTGTTGAAGTTTATGTGGAATTTTTGATTCGATTGAGGGTGATGTTTTGGTTTGGTGGTGGAGCTTTTCAATCGACTTTGAGATGATATCTATTATATGCAATGGTGTCTGTTCCTTGGTGTGACACGACTTGGATTTGCTGAGTTTTTGATATTCCGGAAGTCTTTGTTTTTGGACTGCGAAGCTTGGATTTCTTAGTGGATTTGATATCACTATTCGGATCTGTATTGGAGCCATGATGTAACACTAGAGTTTTAATGTTTGCTTTTGGTGGAGGTTTAAACTTGGGTGGAACACATTTTGGTTCCTTCTGGTGCTTTAGAAATGCTGTTTAGATTAAGGGTGAACCCAATAAAGTTTTTGCTCTTGGTATTGGCTCTTGAAAAGTAGTTGGGAATTTTGATAGATTTGGGTGAATTGAGGTTCATAGTTAGATTAGGGCTTTTCCCTAATTAAGTTGGGTTTCAGTTTAGCTAGTGTCTTTTATGAAATTAGCTAAATTGTACATCACGTGATTTGTAGGACGTTGATTGAAGACGGTTGACACGATCTACATATAAAGGCGGGTACTTCTTGCTTTGTTTTCTTTTAGTACTTTGACCTTAGTGCATGAATTATTTTGGATAAGGACTGTTTACCTTGACTCCACTCTTACTTTCCTGCGCTTGATACTTTCACGCAATCTTTGAGAAATTCGTTCCATATCTATACAGTCTCTTGTTGTTGTCCATGATCAATAGCAGATAATAGATACCATGTTTGTATGTTTTGACTGTTGCTTATTTATGTACGATTTTGAGCATGCTAACTTCATGTAGCATACCTGTTTCTGCTTTTATATATATATATGATGACTATTGCATTGTTCGCATCATGTCATTGCATGCATGCCGCATCCTCGGCCACTCGTGAGAGTGGTAGCTGGAGTTGATGCCGCTTGTCCTATCGTGCCGCACTCGGCCATTCGTGTGAGTGGTAGCTGGAGTACGAGCAGTAGGGACCCCATCGCAGATGTAGCTAGTTAACTACTATGCAACTGTCCCCTCGGCCACTTGTGTGAGTGGTAGCTGGAGTGGTGTACAGTCTGTCACTGACCCGACCTCTCGACCATACAGCGGTCATGGTGCTGAGAGGTGGGCGGGAGAGACCATCCGTGCATACGCTGTTGTTATTATATTTATTTTGGCTGTTGCTGTTTATATATGCTGTTATTGCTTACTTACTGCTGTTGTTCATATATGCTGATATGCTTACTTGTGTTGAGATATATTCTCATTGTAAATGTTTAGTCATTGGAAATTTATATATACCTTGCTTATTACCTCTGTAGTTATGAGCAGTATTGTAGCAGATTAGTATCAGTTCTGACCTACTATACCTAGCCTAGGATATGGTTTCAGGTATGAGCATTCATTTTTGATTCTATTGTAGTATCTGCTATTTCCTGTATGAGACTGTATACTCTTGGTTCACTTTCTAGTTATATTTTATGTTCATGCACTATCTTTCCTTACCCGCTGAGTTCCAATACTCACCACCCCGCAAATTGGTTTTCTTTCGCCAGGTAACAGGTAGATGAGTCATGGGTGCTTGGAGAGATGTCGGCTGCTAGTCCTGGGTCCCGCGTCATATTCGAAAATTGATTTTGGTTCTGTTTCTCTTTACTTGCATTTCGTATTCGTTGGATTTGGTGTTGTGAGAACTATGTTTTGATACTTGTTGTGTGGACTTGGTATTAGTGATGTTTTGATAACTTTGCAATTTGTGGGTTTTCTCTTCGTTTTCTTTTCGCTGTGCTTATTTTATCTTTTGTCCAGCCGAGTAGGCTGAGTATATTAAACTGCGTGGTTGTGTTGTTTCCATTTTCTATGGTATATATATTCCAGCCGAGTGTGGCTGATGTATATTTTGTATGTAGTAATGCTTCAGATTGTCACCCGTACAGGGGAGATGTTGCCGAAATTTCTTCGGTCAAAGACTCCTCTGGGGTGTGACACAATGACAGAAGTTTGACCATGTTTTTAGGGGGAGCTACTCCTTGAATACATGAAATTTACTTTCAAGTACCTTGGAAGGGGGTTAAACCTTCGTGATGGATAATACTTAGGGTTGAGTATTGGGGAACAATGGAAGATTGGTTATCTTCGTTGCTAGGATGATAAATACTCTCGGATGAGTATTGTGGAATAGATTACTACTCAAGGGGGAGCATTGGGTTAATGAAGGGGATCAGACCTTCATTGGTAAAGTGAAAAATGATTTTGGATGAGCATTGAGAAGAAGATTATTGCTCAAGGGGGAGCATTGAATATAATGAATGGGAGTTTCATTGGGAAGTTGATGCATGCTCTAGGATGAGCATTGTGAAGTGAAGTAGAGCTCAAGGGGAAGCTTTGGCGATAATGAAGAATATGAGATCTTCATTGTGAGGTTGTTAACAACCTATGAGGTTGTAAACAACGTAGAGTTAACTCTTATGGAGAAGAGTTTGTTTTCTGGTTTTGATGTGTGACAAAGGGGGAGAATTGGAGGTTAAGTTAGGCCTTCATCCCAAGAAGGGGGAGTTTGCCCTCTAGGAAAGGGAGAAAATGAAGGAAACCTTCATTCATGCTTTGTCATGGAATTAACGCTATGGGATTTAGCCTTGTGATAAAGAAGAGGTTAAGGCTATGAGATTTAGCCTTGTGATAAAGAAGAGGTTAAGGCTGTGAGATTTAGCCTTGTTATAAAGAAGATGTTAAGGCTATGGGATTTAGCTTAGTTATAAAGAAGAGAGTTAAGGCTATAAGATTTATCCTAACTCAGAGGTATTGTCAAACATCAAAAAGGGAGAGATTGTTAGGGTAATTTCCCTAGGTCAAGTTTGACCAGTTTGACTAAGCTTGAGTTGGTTCAAGCTTGAGTCGTAATGGTTGAGGTTTGATGTTTGACAATATATGGAGATTGATAGGGCAATCGTCCGGTTGTGGAGATGGTCAAAGGGTTGACTAGGTTGATGAAAAGATAAGTCAAGTAGGTCAGGGTTGACCAGGTTGATGAAAAGACAAGTCAAGTAGGTCAGGGTTGACATGAGACTTGACTGGGTAAGTCCTAACTGGAGGTTAGGCGTCTGGAAAGTCCTAGTGGATCTAGGCAAGGAGAAAGTCCTAGTGAGGAGCTAGGCAAATGGAAAGTCCAAGTGTCATTTTGGAAAAGGAGAAAGTCCTGGTGAGGAGTTAGGCAATTGAAAAGTCCAAGTATGATCTTGGCAAAGGAGAAAGTTCTGGGGAGGACCCAGACAATTAGAAAGTCCAAGTGTGATCTTGGTAAGGGAGAAAGTCCTGATGAGGAGCTAGGCAATTGGAGAATCTAAGCATGTGGTCTTGGCAAGGTAAGTCCTAGTGTGACATGGTGAGGAGAACCCGACAACTAGGATGAGGCTGAAGGAAGCTCCTGAAGGCAAGGCGTGAAGGATAGGGAGATATCCGAGGAGCGCAAGGCTGACGGAGGAGGCTAGAAGGCTAGTTCGAGGTTGGTCGGGTGTGGCCAAATACTAGGCATGGAGACCCAACAGGTCACGGTTGACCGGGAGTTGGGTTAGAGACTTTGGACTTGAGTTTGAGTCAAGTCTAGGTTGGTCAATCGATCGGGCGATCGATTAAACCAGGGTCCAATCGATCAGCAGATCGATTAGTGTACTGCGAAAGGAGGAAGGGCCCAATCGATTGGTTGATCGATTGGGACTATAATTCGCGAGCACAGAGGCCTTCCCAATCGATCGGGCGATCGATTGGGAGCTGCCGATCGATCAGCCGATCGATCGGGCAGGGGAGTTCTCGCGCGATCGCGAGAATACAGAAAGCATCTGAATCAATCCACCGATCGATTCAAACTGTCCCAATCGATTGGTCGATCGATTGGGGTTCGACCGTTGTGTAGGATGCAAGTGATGGACGGCTGCGATGGAGCAGTACTAATGTGGCAATCGATTGGGATTGATTTCAATCGATTGGAGGCACTGTATATAGCCTGGGCGGTGCGTTTTCTTCGCCAGATCTTTGTGATTTTCTCCTGCGAGCTTACAGCGATCTTCACGGTGATTTCTCCAGCACTCACGCCAGTTCTTGAAGGCACTTGGGGAGCATCTCCAAGGTTCAAGAGGCAACAACAAGTAGCAAGAAGAAAGGTGTATTTACTTGTATTCTTATAGTTTCTTCTTGTATTTGTATTTGTATTGTGAGTGAGTTTGTACAAGGCTTCTCCGCCTTCGGTTGCGACCAAGAAGGAGGGTTTTTATAGTGGAGGAGCGTGTCGTGTGTGGATCCTTGGATTAGTCACCTCTTTTTGAGATGAATACCAAGTAAACCCTAAGTGTTAGCATGTTGGTTTGTTGTGTGTTTGTATTTTATTTTCCGCTGCATATCAAGACGAAGCAAATCAACGCAAGCGCGAAAAATGCTATTCACCCCCCTCTAGCGGGCACATCGGTCCCAACACAAAACCTCTGTTGTTATGGAAGTGTGTACTCTTAATCATGATATAATAACAAGCACATATACTTAATATTTATTTCTTTAATTTATCAAAGGGTGCGATTTAGTTCATTAAATCAATAGGCCCGATAAGTTGGGAAATGATATTATTTATATGGTATATTGTTGATTATAGAATGAAATTGTCCTAGTAATCTAGGTTGATGATGTCCCCTTGAGGAGCTCATAAGGATTGTCATGTAAACCCTGCAGGTGGACTTAGTTTGACATGACGATAAGGTTGAGTGGTACTACTCTTGGAGGTAGATATTAATTAAGTGAGTTGTCAATAACTCATTTAATTAGTGAGTATTTAATATCTTAAACACAGGGAGACTAACACACTCATGATAAGAAGGAGCCCATATTGTAATATGGGATGGGTGCGGTAGTGCAATAATAACTCTTTAGTGGAATGAGATATTATTGATGAACTTGAGTTGGGTGTTCGCAGCGAACACGGGAAGCTCAAGCTCATCAGGAGACCAAAACTAATTCCTCCTCTAGGTCTCCATTGTAGTCTCTTATATAAAACCTTATATCCACCCAAAAGCCTAGCTTCTTAAAGCTCAAGCTAGGGTCAGCCAAGCCTTGCTTGGAGACCAAGCAAGGGGCCAGCCAAGCTAAGCTTGGAGCCTAAGCTAGGGTCGGGCCAAGCCTTGCTTGGTGCCCAAGTAAGGGGTCGACCACACACAAGAAGAGAAGGAAGTTTTATTTTTTTTGTAAAATCTTTCCTTTTATAGAGATCCATAAAAAGGATTTAAAAGGATGATTTTAATATAAAACTTTCCTTTTTTAGATTGGTCACAAAACGAATTAAAAGGAGTTTTTATTTTGTAAAAAACTTTCCTTTTATGATGATTTTAAAAGAGAGTTTTAAATTTTAAAATCTTTCCAATTATAGCTTTCTATAAAGGAATAAAAGAGAGATTTGAAATCTTTCCTTATTTGTAGTTATCTATAATGCAAAAGAAAGATTTTAATTTTTGTTATAAAACTTTCCTTTTTGTAATCATGTTTTATTTTAAATCTTTTCTTTTATAGATATCCATAAAAGGATTTAAAAGAGAGAGATTTTAATATATAAAACATTCCTTTTATAACTATCTACAAAAGGAATTTTAAAAGAGAGATTTAATTTTGTTTAAAATCTTTCCTTACTTGGAGCACAAGCTTGTGGCCGGCTATGGCATGGGAGAAAAGGAAGTGTTTATTTTTTGTTATAAACTTTTCTTTTTTGACAAGACCAAGGAATATAAAAGAGAAGGAGGGGGTGCCTCACCTAAGAACACATCTTCTATTCCCCTCTATTCTTCCTTGGTGGTCGGCCCTTGTTCTTTCTTTTTCTCTCCTTTTGTTTTCTCTCTTGGAGGTCGACGACATCAATTGTGGGAGATCTCTTGGTGACCAGTTGCTTGAAGGAAAATAAGAAGAGAAGGAAGCTCTCTTGTCTAGCATCCCTTGTAGGTTATTTGGTGGTCGGATCTTGGAAGCCTTGGAAGAAGCTTGGATTTCATCTTGGAAGATCGTCGCCCACACGACGTCCAAGAGAAGGAGAGGAATACAATAGAAGATCAAGAGGTCTATAAACTATAAAAGGTATAACTAGTTATTAGTTTTCGCATCATAACTAATTCATCTTTTGTATAGATTTTGAAAAACCAAACACAAGAGGTTATCGATTTTAAGTTATTGGTTTTGTTATCGATTTTATGTTTCGATAATGTGTTTCTATTGAGGTCTCTATAGTTAAACCTAGTTTACTGTAAGAAGTTAAATATTTAATTTCTTTGAAAGGCTTTGTCTAGGATGTGGTGGATGATCCCATACCCAAGAAGGCCTAGTGTCTCGCCATGTTTAACCTGGAAGCCGATCTTTGAAATAGATATTTGATAACTTCTGTAATATGATTTAACTTAGGAAGATCACATCAGTTGAACTTGGAGTAAGAATGTTAAGTTTCGTTCCCAATCCAAGTTTAACTTCTAAAGGGAAATTTGGATTAATAATGTTAAACATCATTTGCAATCAAAATTTAACTTTAGTATAGCACATGGGTAGCTAGGATAGTTCTATGCTTGTACTAATTTTTGTACAGGGAAACTAGGACGGTATTCCGAGTAGCAACCAACAATTGATATCAGAGCTAGGTTTTAGCCTCTGTGTGTTTGCTTTTTAGTTTAATTATGCACATGTCATACATAATTTAGACATGATAATAGTAGGATGTGCAAATAGATTAACTTTGTGGTTGTAGGCATCCTAGATCCAACTATTATGGCCATGTTGTGTTTGTGTATGATTGGACCCTCGGACATGTCGAGGGCATTTTATGTGTGTGCATGATTGTAATATTAAATACAGCAGGAGCTGTATTAGTTATTAGGATTTTACATTTTGTTCGATCTAGATGATATGTACATTCCTTCGTGGAATATAGGATCGATAAATGTAAAATTTTATTTTTGTCGCGGATCGTATCTTTGTGAGGCGTGGGACTATTTGAAGTCCAGAGGCGCAGCGGGAAAAGAAGCAAGATAGATGCGACGACAAGACCCGATAGCGGTGGCTAAAGATGGCAGCAGCTTGGGTTGATGGCACACGGAGGACAACTATGGATAAAGGGCATAATAGTTGAAAAATTTGTGGTATTAATTTGGAAATTATAATGATTACTGAAAGATAAATTTTATTAGAAAATAATAAAAAATTTAATTTGAACTATGTATTGGTACCCTGAGGTAATTTCGATGTGAGCAAACAAGTTAAGTTAGGTCCTGTTATGTTTAACCTTGCGTCTAAGTGTATAGGAACTTAGGAGCACAGGACGTCGAGCAAAAGATGCAGCTAGTGAGAAGGATGACACGAGAGAGAGCCGACAGGCTCAGTACGTCTGAGGGACGAGATGCTGTGGAAGAGTACGGGGGCGTACAAGAAGGAGACGCGTGGCGTTTTCGAGGGACGAAAAGCCGGAGCAGAAGCTTGCTCGAGAAGGCTGGAAGTTGGGTTCGGATGAGCCCTATTCCGGATGGCCGAAATCACCCAAGCGAGCGGAGCGGAAGACCTGGACCGAAGCAAGCGGAAGACCCCCGACCGAAGCAAGCGGAGCCAAAGCTAGAGGCTCGGAGATTCACCTTCGGGGCGCCCAGAGCAATTCGGGGCGCTCAGAACCATTCCGGGCGCTAGGAACAATCCGGGGCGCTTGGAACCATTCCGGGCATCCGGAACCTAATTTTTAGCGAAACTCGACGTGGCACGTACCGTTGTGTTGGGGATAAAATATTATCTCATTTCAGGCGTCTAGAACCCTTCCAGGCATCCCGACCAGGACTATATAAACATATTTGCTTCCAGAAGCTAATCACAACAAGAAATATCCAAGCAACACTTGTACACACTTCCTTTTCTGTTTAACATCATCTTTCTGTGCTTTCATTGATGTAAAGAGGCTTCTCCCGCCTAAAGAAGAAAATAGTACGACTTCATCTGCCTTGGATTAACAATCTCCTCGGTTGTAGCCAAGTAAACCTGTGTGTCTCTGTCTTTTAGTCTCTTTAGTATTTCTTATATGCAAGAGTTATTTTAATTAAGTTATTTGTTCGAGAAAGATTTTTGCTTGATTTATGCAGGAGTTATTCATCCTGTCTCTAGCCGGCCGCCAAGGATCCTAGCACTATGTTCATATGCCCTAAGACTTCTGAAATTATTTAAGAATAGAACTATGTGATAGATCGTTTGAAGCGATAGAGGGGGGGGGGGGGTGAATATCGCTCTTTTTAAAACTATTCTTTTCTTTCAAATCAAAGTCGTGCACAGCGGAAAGTAAATAGAGACAGTTTGTTTACTTCGTTCGGAGCCTAGCTCGACTCCTACTCGAAGGCCCGCGATCCTTGACCGCACCGATGGACAAAGCACTATAATCCTTTTTTCCGAAATCCTCGGAAAGAAGTGAATCATACAAGTACAAATATATAAGATAGTAACACTCCTACTATCTTACAGAAATTAAGTGCAGTACTAAAAATATATACTGATAATAGAAGTAGTAAATTGTAGCTTGGTCAGCACTGTTGGATGAAGTCGCTTGCAAACTTGATGACGATGTGTGGCGTGAGCAGCTAGCAGAAGAGCACAAGAGTTTATCAGCAAGTTCTTCATGGCCTCTGACTTCGAGCCTCAATTTATAGGTATGATGGAGGTTCGATCGACCGATCCCTCTGTTCGGTCAACCGAACCAGCTCCGATCCCTTCCAGCTGGAGTCTGACGCTGGCTCGATATTCTGCATTAACTGGACTTCAATGGTTCGGTCGACCGATCCCTCTGTTCGGTTGACCGAACAGGCTCCTTCCCTGTTCATCGAGATTTGTCGTGATCTGCATTTACTGCGCCTTTAATATTGATGGTTCGGTCGACCGATCCTCGGGTTCGGTCTACCGATCAGTGTATTTTCCTTCTGCATCTGATCATTGCTGATTAAACTGATCTGTGCTGAGTCATCTTGGTTCGGTCGACCGATCCTCTGGTTCGGTCGACGAATCCGGCTAAACCTGCAACACAGTATTAAGCAAAGTATCCCTGCAACACAAATGTTAGCACAATAATATATAATGCATGAGTATGACAGTTAGGACTGTCTTGATCTCAACTTGGAAACCTTCCCGATTTCTTTAGTTGGATTAGCGACCTTAGGTTGTTCCCTTTAGGAACCCGACCTCACTGTCGCTCTTCCAGTTGTATACCTCAACTTACCTGCCAAACATGATCCTCCAGACATGTTTGGTCTTTTGTCTGCTCAGTGTTTTATCGCCTGATCCACTAAGACTATTCCTGCAATACCATATTAGCCAACAGCAATAATAGTAATACAGAAAATAATGGTAAACTTAAACCTAGATTTACCGAGATCCGCTGGTCCGGTCGACCGCGCGGGGTTGACCGGAAACCATCCGATCAACCTTACTTGGAGTTCATTCCTCCAAGACTTCTCGTTACCTAAGATTACCATCCCCTAGAATTTTCTCCACTTGGCTTCACTCACCAAGACTCGGTATTTGGCTACCTAGGGATCAAGTCCTCCAGACCTATCCACATGGCTTCCACGACATACCGAGATTTCCCTTACCTAGCCTACAACTAGGACTCAGTATTCGGCTACCCAGGGATTAGGTCCTCCAGACCTATCCACCTGCCTTCCACGATATACCGAGATTTCTCTCCTTGCCTAGCCTCCAACTAGGACTTCCCTTGCCTAGCCTACAACTAGGACTTCCCTATATCAAACTCCATACTTAAACATACTTAAGAATATTTAAATATATTTGTCTGACATTAAAACTTTGGAGGTCGATTGCACCAATACTATGTTCATATTTAATTTAAACAAAATTAATATGCTCTAATAATTTTGAAATTAGTTAAAAAACTAAGTAAATTGATCTTTAAGTACTTTAAAATATTGATTTATACTAATTTATAAGATGAGAAAAAAAGTAATCAATGTTTTATTCTCCTATGTAATAAATTTAAATAAAGGTTTGAATGATTGCCTTACAACAAAAATACAAGAATAACTATTGTTAAATGAGATTTTTTTTGGGCCATATCCCCTCAAGTCATGAATAATATTTCACTCATCAAATTCATATCAATCATATATGATTCATGACTTAAATGTCAAATATCAAACTTAAATTAATTACAACAAGCTTAGTCTTATATCATAAAAGTACTACAAGCTCCATAAATCCTAGAATTAATGTAGACATATTTAAGTCTTATTTCCCATTACATTTGCATAAACCAACCACTTATGCTATCGATGAGTAAAATGTATTTGATTCGTATGCTCTTCTTGATCATAATTACGCCCATGAATCCCCAGAAGCCAAATATAAATCCAGGAGCAAAGCCACTAAAATACCAAATTCCTCCATCCTCATCATCTTCAAGCATGTGCCCTTCTTCTGTGACTCCATCATTGTTGGTTTGGTAGTCTTCAAGACATTTGATTTCAAGTGGTTCCCCACAAAGCTCAGGGTTTTCGATGTAAGACAAGTTGGTGAAGGTTTGAAGTTGAGGGCCCACCGGTATTTTCCCGACAAGATTGTTGTAAGACAAATTTAAGACGGTTAGAAAAGTTAATGCAGAGATACTCGAAGGGATTTTACCAGAGAGATTGTTCTTTGAGAGATCAAGTGATTCTAATTGGTCCATAAGACCAATTTTCTCGGGTATTTGTCCAGAAAAGAAATTGAAAGATAAGTTGAGGTAGCGGAGGCCATTAAGATTTGTTAGCTCTTTAGGAATCATGCCCGAGAGATTGTTATACGATAGGTCAATGCCCTTGACAAACGAAAGCGTAGTAGTGAAATTAAGTGATGAATCTTTGGCAAATATAATGAGGCTCTCGGTACAATAATCAAGTGCGTCTAGTGGTGAAGGTATTTTATGGTTCTGTTTTTTCATCATAGCAGTGAAATTACCAAAACTAGGAGGCAACAAACCAGAGAAAAGATTGTGAGCAAGATCTAAGATTTGGAGTGAAGGCATCAACGAGAGTTTTGATGGAATCTCACCGGTGAACTTATTTGACCTCAAAGAAAGGACTCTTAATGATGACAGTTCTGGTCCGATCCAACTGAGTATGTCACCAGACAATTCATTCCAGCTGAAGTCAATTACCACAAGTGCAATGCACTGTATCAATGTTGCGGGAATTGTGCCAGAGAGTCTATTGTGATTCAAGTGCACCGATTGGAGTCTTCGTAAAAATCCAAGTGTGCTAGGGATCCTGCCAGATAACTTGTTGTTTGAAACGTCGAGAATCATCAATTCTGATTCATATCTGAAACAATCAGGGAGTGTTCCAGATAAATCATTGTTGCCAAGGTCGATACCTTCTAGAAAATTTCCTGTACAAATGGAGGATGGAATACTACCATTCAATTTGTTGTTTGACAAAGACATATACACAGCATTATCAGCCAAGCTACTAGGAATAGGTCCAGAGAAGGAATTGTAAGAGAAGTCCAAATATGCATCCGAAAGTTGCATTCTTGGTATGAAGCCTTCAAAGTTGTTGTAACTTAAATTTAATTTGCATACATCCTTGAAGCATTCTAAAGAGCGTGGCAACATTCCTCTCATATGATTTTGAGAAACATCTAGCTCCAAGTTGGATGTGCACGAGCTCCAAAACCAATCAGGAAAAGCATCTGAAATTCCATTGTTTGATATGTCTAGCTCATTTAAAATGGTTTGGTTCCGCACCCATGGAGGAAATCTGGGTCCCAAGTTGCAGGAGCCCATTCGAATTCCTACTGCTTGAAATGGAGGAAGCCAATCTTGGCTCACTTTGACTGACAAGTTGTTGTCAGATATATCCATGTAATATAAATTTGTGAGATTGGCAAAGTGGGCTTCTGTGATATCTCCAACCAAATAGTTTGAACATAGACTTAAGGTCATTAATGCAGACAATTTCCCCAAGGATGCTGGAACTGAGTCGCTCAATTGATTGGAACCAAGGTCAAGAAAAACTAATCTTTGAAGCCTCTCAAAAGGACTAGGAAAAAGACCACTAAACTGATTGTCATGCAAGTCATGGGAAAGAGCTTTGTTAATTCTGCATCTTGATAGTTGTTCAAAGAATTCAACAACACTCCCTGTTATGCTGTTATAAGAGAGATTGATTGTACTCAAGTTGCATAGACTTCCCAAGGCATCAGGAATCGATCCGCTTATGTTGTTCTGAGAGATACTAAGAACATCTAGCTGAAGGAGATTTCTCATTGAATCCGGTATCTTTCCATTAATCTGATTACCCGATAAGTCCAACTTCTGCAATGCAGTTAGATTGCCAATAGTCTCCGGTAATCCCCCGGCAATTCTATTAGCAGAAAGGTTCAGTTCTAACATTTTAGTCAAGTTGCCTATGCTTCTTGGTATTACACCTTCGATCTGATTATAACAGAAGAACAAGCATTCTATGTTTCTGAGGTTGCCAATATCTTCTGGTATCTCTCCGCTGATGTTATTATAGCTCAGGTCCAAGAACTGCAGATTGCTGAGATGGACAAAAGATGCTGGTATTTGTCCTGAAATCTCGTTGAAAGACAGAGATAAGTAACGCAGGTTGGAGAGACTGCCAAGTTGGTAGGGAATTTCTCCTTGGAACCAACATCCCGAAAGGTCCAAGTGCTGCAATTGAGTTAAAGATCCTATCGAGCCAGGAATTTGATGGCTTGATAAGTTGTTCCCACTTATATCTAAATACTTCAAATGCTTCAAATGAAACAATAAAGGATGCACCTCGCTTCTGTTGGAAAAAATACCACGATGCAAAGGATATCTAAAAGAGAAGTCAAGTTTGATAACATGACCTGTGATGCTGTTGCATCCTACACCATTCCAACTGCAACACTCATTGCCCTTCCATGGAGATAGCACTCTATCGACGCTAGGAAAACCACTTCTCACGCTCAGCAGAGCCTTCCTTTCTTCCTCTATGCAGAGTTGCAACGATCCAGAGAGAAATAAGAGAGAAATCCAGAAGAGGTAAAGGAGAAGCTTGAGTATAGCAGCAGTAGCCATGAGATGTTACAAAATTCCGAAATATACCAATTTCTTAAAATGTGGAAATGTGTCTATTTTGAGAGTAGTCATCTTTGTGTGCATTTGTAAAATGCGAAACTTAAATAAGTTTCACATTCTGCAAATGTGAAACTAGATGGAAATCACAAACATTCTACGTATGCCAAACAAAAAAAGAATTTATAAGGTTTCACATTTTGTAAATGTGAAAGCTATCATTTCGCATTTACCAAATGCGAATCTGCGGGAAAAAAAGTAAATGTCACACATTCTACACACTTAGAAAAATAATTTATTTTTTTATTATTATTTTTACATCTTTTACATTTCTTAAATGTGAAATTATAACTTTCGCATTTGAAAAATACGAATATAACTAATATGAAAAAATAATGGAAATAATGTTCTACTAACACGGAAAATAATTTTTTAAAAAATATTTGTACAGTTTTCACGGAAATAGATACAATCTGTATTAAAAACTGATTTGAGAGGTACAAACTCTTAAACCAAATATCAAACCATACAACATAATAAGAGTTTATACTCTACAATTGAGGTAAACTCTTTGATCATCACACAATTCACTTATATGATCATGCACTCAAAGCAACTCACACCATCATGCATCACATAGGGGTGAGCAAAAGTTCGGGTAGACCAAATTAACAGATTAAACTGACCGAAATTAAAATTTCGGATATGTTAAATCGGAAGTTCATTTTTTTCTAAAAATATAGATTTAATCGGTTCGATTTTGATTTTGGAAATCGAATTTTGGTTAAACCGATTAAACCCATCTCAAACTATTAGGGCTTGAAATATCAAGCCCTGCATAGGGCCTGAATATTTCAGGCCCTGCGCATCCTTGTTCACTTTGGGCTCCGTCGACCATTGTCCGTGAGTTAGAAAGCACACAACAAAACCTGGATATGATCGCACTTAGCTTGAAACTTGGAAGTTGGAAGAGTATGAAGTTTGCATCTCTAAAGCAATGCTGTGGTGATGATGGTGCTCACTGCTCACCAGGGTTAGACCATAACTTGGATATGATCGCCTCACGACATGATTATGGTGAGAACCATCACTTGGCTGTTGCACTGTTGGACTTTCCAAATTGGATAGAAATTTAAGTTATTTCAGTAGATAACCAAATTAATCGATGTTTTATCAGTTCGGTCGGTTCAATTTTTTTGAAAAGTTCGGTTGGTTCGGTCTGCTCGAAAAAGGTTCGGTCGGTTCGTTTTAGGGCTTAATCAGTTCGGTTGGGTCGGTTTAAAACGATTGCACATCCCTATTTGTAACGAAAAAACACAAATGAAGACAAAAATACAACAACATAAGATAGAGTATACATAAAGTTGTACAAGGTTTCAAATCCCAAATGACATCATTGTATGAGATATAATCTTATAAATACAAAATTAACAAAATACTAACTCCCATCATATAGTATTCATGTATTGAGATAAAATATATTAAAAAAGATCAACCATCGACTTCATTATCAACCTTAGGGTATGTATTTTGACAATTTCTCTTGTTGTGGCCAGTTTGGTGACACCTTCCACATTTACGAGGTTCATCAGGGTGCCTCAAATCCATCTCATTTTGTATTCAACTTTCACGTTGCTTACCTCGCCCATGGTTGATCAATCTTGAGTAATCTGCTTGAATCTCCCAACTTGGATTTGTCCAATAATCCTTATGACAAATAGGATAAAAATTGCTAGAATATTATGTCATGTAAGTCTTTGTGGTGTGAACTTCATCCACAAGGTCAATAGCATTATCCCCTCTATGTTGGCAAACAACAATTGCATGTGAACATGGAAATCTATGCATTTGCCACTTTCCACATGTGCAATCATTTTCATAGAAAAGAATTGTGTGTACATGACCACCTTTACCATTCAATTGTCTTGTTGTTACAATCTTGTACACTCCATCTACATAGTTAAGCTCATCAATGTGATGTCCTTGTGCATGTCTTTCAACCTCCCTAAATTTACTCCAATGATGTGGCAGGAGGGTTGTATTACAATGATGTGCTACCTGTTTATACCTTTGAAAAAGTTGAACAGATCTATGAAATAACAGATGAATGCATGCCTTAATTGGCAACAACCTATCCCCTCGTAATACATTGTTCAAACTCTCAGAAATGTTTGTTTTGAGACATCCCCATCGATGGTTACCATTGTAAGCAAGACTCCACTGACTTATGTCAATATCTCTCAAATACTATCATGTCACTGGATCAAGTGCCCTTATCTGTCTCCTAAATTTGTTGAATTTCCATCTTTGAGTAGTACTGCCAATAGCCCAACAATAATATTTCAAAGTGATATTCTTAAACTTTGTCATAAAATTACGTCGAACATGTCGAAGGCAAAATCTATGATATGCAATTGGTTCCTTTTATTCCTCTAAATTTGACATTGTATGAATAATACCACAGTGTCTATCAGAAATAACACATAATTGTTTATCTTGTGTCACATAATACTTGAATTGTTCAAAAAACCAACACCAACTAGCTATAGTCTCCTCATCTACTATAGCATAAGCAACAGGTAATATATGATTGTTTGAATCCTTAGAAATAGCTACAAACATCTTTCCCTTATAAGCCCCTCGCAAATGTGTACCATCAACACTGATAACTAGCCTACACATGTGGAATACATCCTTAATTACATGGTATATTTAATACATCAATATATTACCTTATGAACTATTATTTTTTAAAAAAGAAGATTTTTAAAGCCATAAAACTCACTGTCTAGAGTACAATTCGATGCTGGCGAATTCGACGAGAATCGGGTCTTAATATTCACCGTTGGGTCTTGCCTTCTAATCCTTCACAATGAGCCAGACTTGCCTTCTAAACCTTCGCAATGAGGCGCTCCGATGTGGCCTGATCGGACAACTCATGGGGCGGGCGACCACGAGATTGCGAGAAGAAGAAGCTGATGGCGACAGTTTAGGGTTTAGGCAGGCACCGCGAGAAGAAGGAGGAGGTGGTGGTGACGGTTTAGGATTTAGGCGCTCCGACGTGGCTTGATCGGACAACTCATGGGGCGGTCGAACACGAGATCGCGAGAAGAAGAAGGTGGCGGCGGTGGTTTAGGGTTGACTAGGTAAGTGCATGACACGTGAGAAAAATAAGAACTTAGATTTTAATAAATAAAATTCATTTTCTAAAAATATAATCATTTTAAAATATAATATAATATAATAAAAATTTATTTAAAATCTTTTAAAAAATCTATATAATCATATAAATTTGTTTTCTTAATAATATTAATTATATTATTATTTTCCAAAATAACTTTAATTTAATTAAATTTTAAATAGTTTTAATTATTATCATCTAATATATATAATTTATTGTTTATTCTTTTTTTTAATGTTGTTTAGTATTTTAGGCATATCCTTAAATAGTTATGATTAAATATTTAATATAGGTTATTTTCATAATTCTTAAATCACCAAATATAAATTATAAAAAAATCATTAAATCAAAATTCCAAATATATTTTTTTATTATTTTATAATAATTATATAATGATTATTAATTTTTTAATATATCCGCATAGTAATCGTTTAATGAAATGATATTGAAACTGGAATGATAGAGTCTGTGATAATTACTACGATTGTTCCATCGATCCATGATTAAGATAGAACATTCATATTTGGAATTTTTTGAGAGATATCCAAGAACAACTTCTATATTTGTTTAGAGAATTCCTATTTTTTGACTTTGTTTTTTTGTTCAATGTGGTTTCACATTTTGTAATTACTACGATATAGATACCAAATATTTTCTCTCAATATTCAAGAAAATTATATAAATAACCAGATTAATATTCTCTTAAACTACAGATTTCGCATTTCTTAAATGTGAAACTACAACTTTCGCATTTAAGAAATGCAAAAGCTGTAAAAATAAAAACATAAATTCTTATTTTTTTGGGCAGTCATAGCATGTCTGTGATTTCTATCTAGTTTCGTATTTGCAGAATGTGAAATATATTAAATTTCGCATATTGTAAAAGCAAAAAGCACACCAAGATAACTACTTTTAAAATAAACATATTGTTCTTCACATTTTAGTAATTGGTATATTTCCAGATTTTTTCCTGAGATGTTGCACAAAGAGTTCAACAAAGCCGGATCAATAAGAACTTTAACAACATTTTCTCCCCCTCTCTCTCTCTATTATTTAATTTGGATAAAAAAAATAACACGAAATATATGATCATAGATGTCTGCATCAACATTAATTTCTTGCGTAGCATGAATTGCTATTGATTTGGAATGTGTGGAACACGAATCTAAAAAACGGTTAATTCGATCCTACCTTATGGGCAGTGTACCCTTCTATGCGCGAACTACGCACAATAGTTTTTTTTTTAAATAATTTTTTTAAGTTATATGCCAAAAAGATTTTACGTTTATAATTTAAAAATTGAGTTATAATATTTGATCTTGTCTGAAAACGATGACCTGAGATAACATATTGGATAAGTGGTTTTGCTGTTAACCAGAAGATGACTTTGCTAGGGAGAAATTATGACACCTAATACTCCTTTCGGCTCCTTTGCGTACACTCGAAAGAACAAACATAATGTTAGAGAGAGAACTAGAGAGGGAATCCCGTCCTCCGACGCTCAAATCAGTATGGTGACTGAGCGAAAAGTTGAGAGAATAAACCGTATATGCGAGTGAGTATTGTAAAGTCTGCTTAGAATATATTGCATACCTCACCAACGGAGAGAACTCCTTTTTATATCAGCTCTCATAACTTCTGTAATAATGAGGAGACATAGAATATTTAGTGTCAGAAGATGTCAGGTAATAGAAGGTGTATAGCCTGGTTACAGTTATCCTTCGAGAAATCTTTTGTTACATGTATATGAACGGTCTCGTGTAACCCCCACAATAATGATAGAACCTGTATAGTCACCCTCATAAGTTTCACGCCCCGAGGGAGTCCTTGCTTGACAAACGGATAACATCTCACCCTTATGACAATATACGAAACCTGGACACATAGCCATGTGGCTGAACAATAATAATGAGTTCAGCCCACACAGCTGGAATTATACATAACCACGCAGTATACAACCCACACGGCTAGAAACAAATAAAATATAGCGAAAGACATAAGGATAACACATAAACCTAAAATGACAGACTGCTAGCCGGCTAGGCTTGAGCAACTCCCTCCGGCATCACCACTTGATCATCCATGGAGAATTTTATTTTTTGGCAGAAAGTCCAAACAACTGCTCGAAATTCATTTAGGGTCGGTTAGCCCAAAATTACAATGTATGTTGAAGGCATGTCTACTACAATAAAAGTCGATCGACGCATCCTCATTAGGGACTCATCGATCCCCTAAAGATATACCAGTTTGATCTAGCCGAGCGACTAGACCTCGTTGCCGTGAAGTCATATAGTGGTGTCATCATGAACTGGAGCTCACTCGTCTCTATTTGCAACTGCTTGAATGCTTTATTGAAGATGACGTTGACAGAGCTACCTTTGTCAACAAAAGTGCAATGTATGTTATAATTGGCTATAACAACCTTGATAATCAAAACATCATGGGGTATTTCCACCCCTTCCAAATCCTTGGCCCAAAACTAATCTCGGGTCCTCGTGCCTACTCATGGCTACAACCGATAGCGTGGATTTCCAGTTGGCAGACATGTGATTTCTTTAACCAGTTGGAATCCTCGTCATTCCGACCTCTTGCAATTATACCAATATCCCCCTGAGCAACATTATTACGATTTTCTTCTTGCCACATTGGGGTACTCTCCCATTCGACCCATGCGAGGGCCTGAGCCTGGTTATCTTGTTGTTGTGATGTATGTCGACACTGTTCAATGCCTTGGTAGTCTCTTCAGGGAGGTTTGTTCGACCACTTATAGCGACGACTATTAGGAGATGGTGATCGTTGGCAGAAACGTTGGTTAGCCGCCAACGCTTTTCTTGATTGTGATGGTAACAATCTTAAGTGTTGTGCATCTCAGACCGATGGTAGGTACAAAATTTTGGAGCCCATCTGGGGGCCACGGAAATTGCGTCCGCCATCCCCCATGTGCTATACAGCATGGGTGTTGTGGCTTTGGGACAGGAGGTGGAGGGCTTGCTCGGGGTACTTTGTGAGGAAGAGGCTGAGGCGGTGCTCGACGCTTTGGAGTTGAGACTACAGCGAGTGAGGTGACCTCCTTCTTTCGAACAGATTGAGCTTCTTCTACATTAATATACTTGGTCACCCGACCAAGTAGATGATCGAAGTTCCTTTAGGGCTTCTTAATCAGGGAGCGAAATAACTCACTGTCTGTAAGCCCTTGAGCAAAGACGCTCACTAAAATCTCTGGGGTGATTGAAGGGACATCCATGGCCACCTGGTTAAAATTTTTGATGTAGACATCAGTGTCTCCTTGGACTCCTATTTGAGAGAGAACAAACTCAGCGTGGTTTTATGGTATCAGCGGTTGTTGGCGAAGTGATGAAGGAATGCCTTGTGGAAATCCTTGAAGCAACATATGGACTCAGTCAGTAGCCAATTGAACTATCTCTGTCCCAAACCTGATAGTATATTGAGAAACACTCGGCAATTTATGCCATCTGTATAGTGGTGGAGGATGTTAGAATTTTTGAACTTGACGAGGTAGTCTTCTCGTTCTTTTGCCCCTCCATATTCTCTGATCGTCAAGGGTCGGAAACGGTTCGCTAACCTAACCTCCAATATTTTGTGAGAGAATGAAATTCTTATTTGTTTGAGGGATCCGCTGACCATCGGGGCTTTTCCCTCATGCGGTCGCGTCTCCAGAAGATGATACTTAGGCATGCAGAATAATGCTCAGTGATAGGCTAATAGTGATGGTGGTACAGGTGATAGGTTAATTGGTTGCGCAGGTGCTTGCATGAAGCTAGTTGGTGGAGGAGATAGATGAAACCCAGTTGGCCCCTCCACCCATGTCCTTTCTCGACATGTGGCCCTGTCACAGATAGGACCAAGTCATTGGGCAAGGGACGCTCCACTCTTGCTTGTTGTTGCTGTGCCAATTTCTGGACTCATATAGCTATGAATAATTCTAGACCTTCTTGCGATAGAGTGATGGTTGTGATTCGTCCAACTTCTTCCATCTCCTTGTTTCAGATTCAGGTGAAGTTCCCAAAGATGACGTCAAATTTGAATATGTTTGAAAGTGGTGGAGATGACGCATTGGGCAAGTGGCTTTACTGTTGACCGAGAGATGACTCTGCTAGGGAGAAACTATGATGCCTAGCACTACTTTCATCTCCTCTCCGCGTACACTCGAAAGAGCAAATAGAACGTTAGGGTGAGAACCAAAGAGGAGTTCCCTGGCGTAGGCCCTTGGACTCTCAAGTCAACACGATTCCCGAGCAAAAAGTGGAGAGAATGAATAGTAGATGCGAGTGTGTAGTGTAAAGTCTGGTTAGAATATATTGTGTACCTTGCTAACAGAGAGAACTCCCTTTTTATATCACATCTCATAACCTCCGTAATAATGACGAGACAAGTAATATTCGGTGTTAGAAGTGTGGGACCATTGGGGCCGGCTAGAAGGGGGTTGTTGGATAGTCCTGTAAAATAAACAACAAAACAACCCTTCTCGAACTCTTTAAGCTAACACTTGCATAAATAAAGCAAAGCAGATAAATAAATCATTAAAAAGACGAGACACAAAAGGTTTACTTGGTTACAACCGATGTGGTTGTTAATCCAAGGAAGATTAAGCTCACTTAAAAACTCCTTCTGGCGGAGAAGCCTCGTACATCGTTGAAGTGCAGAAAACAGAAGCTCAACTCTAGACTAAAGCTTACAAGCGTTGGAATTATAATTCAGAGTACGTTATGAAGCTTCTGGACCAAGGCTATATTTATAGCCTTGGTCGGAGCACCTGGAAGGGTTCCGGGCGCCTTGGGGGGATAAAACTTTATCCCCTAATGTTCAGAACGCATTAGACGTGTTCTGGTCAAAATTCAAGTTCCGAGCGCCCCGGGCTGCTCAGGGCGCCCTGGACTGCTCCTTAGGGTCGGCTGACCTTATATAGAGAGAACTATATCCAAAGAATGGGGAACTGAGTCCCTCAAGTCCTACCGGCTAATGGGCAGACTGGCTTTATTCTAAGAGTCATAGTCCTGTGTGAGGAGTTGAGTTATTGTGAGAATAACGAGTTTAGATACATATATTCTAACTCTAACTGTTATATCATCCTGGCTTTGAGCATCATCTTGCCATGACTTTGACTGACACATCAACTCTAGGTTCACTTACAACATACCGTATCAGTATTAAATAATAAAAAAATTAAATTAATTTTTTTCAAAGTGTGCATGGGTATGCGGCGTAAAATATTAAGGGTAATAATGCGCGCACTCTCTCTCTATATAGTTGTTAGTAATGGGAATGTGGAGATGTGGGCTACCCATGATACCCACGTTGTCCATATTTTCATAGGAGAATTTACTAATATAGCCCTTAGTATTCCCATTATATAAGGTGTCCAAGTTTTTCATAGAGAGAGAGAGGAAAAAAGAGAGGAAGAAGAACATCCGAGGCTGTAGAATTTGGTTCATGGAATTGCGGTGAGCTTTCTGATTTTGTGATCGTTCTTCTGACAGCAAGTCATGCCGTTACTGATTGCAGATCTGTGGGAGATCATTGTAAGTGTTTACTATTTTTTCATTTTAATTTCATGAATTTAGAATGCCACAATGGTATCAGAGCATGTGTTAGTTTTAAATGCATGGGAAATCCTCTCAAACTTGCTCCGGCATGTCCCCATGTTCCCGAGATTGGCAACTGTGTGTCGTGTTAGTGCTAGAGGCCTCATTATGGCAGAAGAATGCCTATGGGAGATTCGCAGGTAGACTGGCTATGAGGTCGAAGGGTCACTCACTGGCAACAGTGCCGCTGCAGAGTAGCATGCTTTGTTGGGCAAGGAAATCGTGACAGCGTCATGATTTCCACCAGAGCCAAGCTCACGTCATAGAGGTATGCTGGTGATGACATTCCAGAGTTGGCGAAGGTATCTCGACTGGCCGATGATGCGTTAGTGGTAGGGGCACGCTAAAGAGCACTAAAAATAACCTCTCGCAATGGCCGACAATGCGTCAGTGTCCGGGGTGTGATGCGATAGAGGTCAACATTGCATCAGTGGCCGACGAAGTAGCCTTTGTGGCCGGCGCCGTGTCTATCGCAATTGCGTGGAGGTAACGGTGTGATGCGTGCAACGTGCGACGAAGAAAGCGGTGAAAAAAGGGACGTGCTACAATGAAATAATGAAGCACAGTGATGTGTGGAAAAGTTTGATTTTAGAAAATCAAATAATAATAAAAAAGAAAATGAAACCTTTTGGTTTTGAATATAATTGTAAAAATGAAATATTTTTTCATGCATATTTATTTTAAGCTGATCAAGTATGATAGCTACAAGAAGTGTCTGAACGTGTCAATGGTTCAACACTTCAGGGAGATGTAAAACATGATTCGGGAGCTTAAAACTACTGGTCAAGAGTTGACCGATGAACAAAGGTTCAAGCAGCTATTCGTTCCCTTCCAGATTCTTGGGAGGCCATAAGCAGACGCTTACTCATAGTGAAAATATCAAGACTTTCACTAATGTCTCACGCCATGTAAAATTAAAGGCGGAGAGAGTTGAATCCATAAGGATTTCTGGACTAGCCTATGTGGCTGTTGGTTCTGTTGGATAATCTGGATTTATGAAAAAGAAATGGTTCAAGAAAGGAAAGGGAAAGAAGAAAGATGCTACTACCGTGGGACAGGGCCCAATCAAGAAGATAGGAAAGAAAACTGGAAAGAAACCTAAAAATAAGTTGACTTGTTTTAACTATAGCAAGAAGAGTCACTTCGCTTGGGAGTACACTGAGGCGAAAAAGATAAATCCTAGTGTGTCTTCTTTTCCTGAGCATTTTGTTGCTAGTTCAGTGTTGTTAGTTAATTCTTATCCTTTGTGGATTATAGATTCGGGAGCAACCAACCATGTAGCTCAAGAGCGAGTTACATTTGTAGAATATCATTGCGTACCAGCTGGCAACAAATGAATCTATATAGGATCAATGCAAGAGTTGAATTCAACGGAGTCGGCACTTGCAAACTCAACCTCCATGGTGGTAGTGTTTTGTTTCTACATGATGTCCTGTATGCTCCTGAAATTCGAAAAAATCTTGTTTCTGTTACATGTCTTCATGATTTAGGTATTGTATTAGTTTTTATAGCCAATGTATTAAACTTAGGATTGACTCTATGTTAATCGGATATGATTTTTTAAACAAATAGTTTTATGGTTCTTGATCTAGAACCAGATGTTAATTCTACTATTGAAGGTTATTTTTCAAACTTTGCTCTAACTAGTAATGTAGATATAGCTGATGAGGTTTGGCATGCTAGATTAGTGTTGGTGTGAGAAGCATCCGACGATTGAACCCAAGTTTTGATAATGACAAAGGAATTCAAAGTTAAGATTCCTTGTTATCCAATGTGCTTGATTGAGCTTGCAGGAAAGTCCTAAGTGTTCTTAGGCAAAAGTCCTAGCTGCGGTTTGGCAAGGTGAAAACCCTAGGGGGTGGTAACCCTAGGTCCTAGGGGGTGGTAACCCTAGGTCCTAGGGGGTGGTAACCCTAGGTGAAGGAAAACCCTAAGGGGCGGTAACCCTAGGTGAAGGAAAACTCTAAGGGGCAGTAATCTTAGGTCCTAGGGGGTGGTAACCCTAGGTGGTGAAAATTCTAAGGGGAGGTAACCTTAGGTCCTAGGGGGTGGTAACCCTAGGTGGAGAAAAATCCTAGGGGGCAGTAATCCTAGGTCCTAAGGGGTGGTAACCCTAGGCAGAAAGTCCAGTCGGTCTGGAGGACCGGACTGACACTAGGTAATCTCTCCTGAGGGGAGTAGGTGAGGACGCGTTCCCCGTAGAGGGAACAGTAGGCGTCGGGTCGACCTAGGGTTTCTGGTTGGAAATCCGAAGTAAGACCTGGACAGTCTGTTGACTGTCGATATTTCACTTAGTATACATATTTCTGTGCTAACTTTGTTTTGCAGGATATGTGTTTGGGACTAACACATTTTGCAGGAACAAAGAAGCAACTTATACCTCGGATGAACAGTGTCCGAGGCGCCTCCATGGAGCTTGGAGGCGCCTCGGGCACAAGCCAATGCCAACTGTCCAGAGGAGCTGGAGGCATCTTCATGAGGACTGAAGGCGCCTTGGACTAGGGAGTGGAGGCGCCTTGGACGGCCATGGAGGCGCCTTCAAGCTGATAAGGTGCGACGAGTTCAACAGTGATCCATGCGGGTGACTCGGAGACCTGGAGGCACCTTGGATGGTATTGGAGGTGCCTCCAGCACTGTATAAAAGAGGATTCGAGCAGCAGCCAAGAAATAACAACTCTAAAGCAATCCATCTCCAACGTCCTGCTAACAAAAGCTTCCGATCAAGCTGCGACAAGTTCCCGACAACCAGGCGCTCCGTTTTCTATAATTTAGTTGTCGGTATTACTTTAAAGTTCTTGTGTACTCATTCTATACTTGTACTGAATTTTACGAGATTATAGTTGTTGCCCAACGTAAACGCTCAACGAGCGTGGACCTTGGAGTAGGAGTCGCCACAGGCTCCGAACCAAGTAAATCACTTGCGTTCGCGTGTTGATTATTTTATTTCCGTTGCGTCATTACTCGAGTTTTGCGATTCCGAATCGAGTGAAAGACACGAGCGCTATTCACCCCCCCCCCCTCTCTAGTGCTTTCGATCCAACAATTAGAATACATAGGACAAGAATGGATGAATCGGTTGGCTCGAGAGGGTCTATTGGACGCTCGGGCTAAGATTCACTTGTCAATATGTGAGCATTGTCTTGCTGGAAAAGCAATTATAAAATCATTTGGTAAGGCTATTAGAGTTGAATCACCATTACAATTAATTCATTCGAATATTTGTGGTCCAATGAATGTGAAGGCTAGACATGGAGATTCCTATTTCATTACATTTATTGATGATTTCTCATTTCGGTTATGTGTATTTGATTTCTCATAAATATGAAGAATTAGATTGCTTCATTCATTATATGAATGAAGTTGAAAATCAAACAGAATGTAAAGTTAAGACTTTACGCACTGACCGTGGAGAGAAATGTTTGTCTGATATGTTCAAGACAATATATAATGATAAAGGGATTATTAGACAGTTAATAATCCCTGGAACTCCATAGCAAAATGGGATAATTGAAAGAAGAAATATGACTCTTCTTGAAATAATTAGGTCTATGATGACACAGGTTAATTTGCATATCTTCTATTGGGGAGATGCATTATTAACTGCGACTTATATACTTAACAAAGTGTTTTCAAAATTAGTTTCATCTACCCAATATAAACGTTGGACATGCAGAAAATCAGATTTAAGTAATCTGAGACCCGGGGGGTTAGCTGCTTATGTTCATGATAGTTCTCACAAGTATGAAAAACTGGAACCTAGGGATAAGAAATATATCTTTATTAGATATCATGAAACCTCTAAAGGTTATGTTTTCATATATGAGTAATAAGATGAAACCATCTCCAAAATATATTCGAGAGATGTGACTTTTCTCGAAATAAAGTTCCCAACCAGAGATAACATTGATAAAAATGTTCCTTTATTTGAGGAGGATGAGATATTATCAACAAGAGAGATGTCAAAAGGGATGCCTGAGTCTAGTCAACCGAGTGGGAGTGATATGTCAAGTCATGTGTTGACTTCTCAACAACCCAACTTACAAAGAAGTGTTTGTAAAATCAAACCTAAGAAGAGGTTTGATATTGAGAAAAAGGAATTGATAACACTTCCAGTTGATGATGATGAACCTCAATCCATTGAGGAAGCATTGGGATGTAGAGTTAGAGAAAAGTGGAAAGTTACAATGATTGAAGAAATGAAGTCTATGATTCAAAATCATGTTTGGGACTTAGTCGATTTCCCTCTAGGCCGAAAGGCTATCGGGAATAAGTGAATTCTTAAAATAAAGAGGAAAGCTGATGGATTGATTAACATATACAAAACTCACTTAGTTGAAAAGGATATACCCAAATTAAGGGTATTGACTTTGAAAAGGCATTTTCTCCTATAGTGAAATTTATATTAATACGAGTTATTTTGGCCTTTATGGCATATTATGATTTGAAATTATAAAAAATGAATGTAAAACTCGCTTTCCTTAATGGTGAGCTTGACGAGGAAATCTATGTGATTCAGCTAGAAGGTTTCATTGCTAAAGGTTAAGAGGAGAAAGTATGTAGACTTAAAAAGTCTATGTATGGGCTAAAGCAAGTGTCAAGACAATGGAACATAAGATTTAACGAAGTTATTTTTTCTTATGGTTTTGAGAAGATTAATAAAGATCATTGTGTTTTCCTGAAGATGGAAAAAGAAAAGTATGTCATTTTATCATTATATGTTGATGATATACTGATAGCTGGAAATGACATAAGGTATGTGAATAAAGTTAAGAAATGGTTGTCTTTGCAATTTGATACAACGAATATGGGAGAAACTGAGTATATCTTAGGGGCGAAGATTATTAGAGATTTCCTAAAAGACTTTTAGGTCTGTTACAAGAGTTTTACATAAATAAGATATTACATCATTTCAGCATGTCTAATTGCAACATAGAACATACACCTATTGTGAAAGGTACTATTTTGAGCAAGAGTATGTATCCCAAAACTCTAGAGGAAATAGTTGAAATGAATAAAAAGTCATATACCAGTGCTATTAGTAATTTGATGTACACTATATTATGTACACATCCCAATATCAGCTATGTTGTTGGCTTTTTCAGTCGCTTCCAGTCAACTCAGGACCAAGACACTGGAAGGTAGTAAAAAGGATATTCAGATATATGAAGGCGACAACAGATTTTGTCTCTATTTTCAAGGATTAGATCTAAGTCTGAAAGGTTATTCAGATGTAGATTGGACTGGGAACCTGGATGATAGAAAATCGATATCAGGTTATGCGTTCTTGTTGAATGGTGGTGCTCTCTCATGGAACACCAAGAAACAAGCTTATGTAGCTTTATCAACTATAGAAGCTGAATATGTGACATGTGTTGGTTGCTACTCGGAAAGCCTATAGGTTCCACTGTACAAAAATTTTGTACAAAGGTCTGAACCTTTTCCTAGCTACCATGTGTTCTTTTAAATTAAATTTTGGATCGCCTGCGGAACTTAACACGTTTGATCCAAAACTTAATCTATTTGTTCTTTTAGGTTTTGACTTGGATCTCCTGCGGAACTTAACACGTTCGACCCAAGTCTCCTTAAGTTATTAATTCCATTAAATATTAATTTCCATAAAAGGTTCCCAGTACTGACGTGGCGAGGCACATGGCCTTCTTGGATATGGGAGCAACCACCACCGACTAGACAAAACCTTTAATAGAAAGCTAATATTTAATTTTCTAAAATAACTTTAGGTTAACCAAAGAGAACAATCAAATCACAAGGAAAAGAAAGAAACAAAAGAACACAACTTCGAAAAACATATTCGAAATTCTAGAACGTAAGCCTCTTGTATTTGGTATTATTTCCATAAATAACTAGCATGATGCGGAAATAAAATTTACTAGTTATACCTTGTAGAAAAACCTCTTGATCTTCTACCGTATTCCTCTTCTAACCTCGGACGTCGTGTGGGCAGCGATCTTCGAGACGAGAAACCACCAATCACCTTCTTCTCCTCCTAGCTAGGTTCGGCCAACAAAGAGGAAGCTTCACCAAGGAAGAAAAACAAAATACTAACCAAGCTCCAAGAGATGCTAGCTTTCTCTCCTTCTTCTTCTTCTCCGAGTAGTATCCGGCCACCACAAGAGCTCCAATAGAAGGGTAGGGTTCGGCCACCACAAGAGGAAGAGAGGGAGAGGTTGGCCGGCCACACCAAGGAACAAAAGAGGGAGAGGAATAATAGATGTTGTGTCTTGTGAAGGCACCCTCACCCCTTCTTTTATATTCCTTGGCCTAGGCAAATTAGGAAATTTAATTACAATAAAATTTCCTTAATTTCCTTGACATGATTTAATTGAGAAAAATTAAATAAAATTTCCCAATTTAATCTCTAATGGCCGGCCACTTCTAGAGGAAATAAATTAGACAAGTTTTAATTAAAACTTCCTAATTTGTTTCCGGAAATTTTAAAAATAAAATTTCTCTTTAAAAATCTCTTCATGGTTGATAAAGGAAATTTCTATAATTTTAATTTTATCAACATGTGGATAATTTAAAGAGAAAATAAAATAACTCATCAATCTACAAATAAGGAAAGAGATCTAATCTCTTTCTTTAATCTTTGTAGATCTTTTACAAGAGAGATATTTTAATTTTAATTCTCTTTAAAAATTATTTCTTCCACATAATAAAAATTAAAATTAAAATCCCTTTTTAATTTAATTTGGCCGGCCCCACTAGCTTGGGTTCAAGCTAGGGCCACCCAATAATATACCTAGGCCGGCCCTAGCTTGGTTCCCAAGCTAGCTTGGCCGACCCCTTATTAGCGGGTATAGAAGGTGGGTATAGGTGGGTATAAAACTTCTACAAATAAGAGGCTACGATAGGGACCGAGAGGAGGAATTGGTTTTGGTCTCCCGATAAAATTAAGCATCCCGTGTTCGCCCCGAACACACAACTTAATTTTATCAATGATAATTCATTCCACTAGAGAATTATCATTGAACTACCGCACCAATCCCAAATTACATTTTGGGCTCCTTCTTATTATGAGTGTGTTAGTCTCCATGTGTTTAAGATATCAAATGTCCACTAATTAAGTGAGTTACTGACAACTCATTTAATTAATATCTAAGTCCAAGAGTAGTACCACTCAACCTTATTATCATGTCGGACTAAGTCCACCTGCAGGGTTTAACATGACAATCCTTATGAGCTCCTCTTGAGGACATTATCAACCTAGTATCTCTAGGACACAGTTTCCTTCTATAATCAACAACACACACTATAAGTGATACCATTTCCCAACTTATCGGGTTTATTGATTCAACGAACTAAATCTCACCCATTGATAAATTAAAGAAATAAATATCAAATATATGTGCTTGTTATTACATTAGGATTAAGAGCACACACTTCCATAATAACCGAGGTCTTTGTTTCTTTATAAAGTCAGTATAAAAGAAACGACCTCAAATGGTCCTACTCAATACACTCTGAGTGTACTAGTGTAATTATATAGTCAAGATAAACTAATACCTAATTACACTACGACCTTCCAATGGTTTGTTCCTTTCCATCATGGTCGTGAGCTACTGTTTATAATTTATAAGCTACTGATAACATAATCTTCTGTGTGTGACACCACACACCATGTCATCTACAATATAAATTAATTGAACAACTACATTTATCATAAATGTAGACATTCGACCAATGTGATTCTTATTTCTAGATAAATGTTTATACCAAAAGCTAGGCTTTTAGTATACACTCCAACAACAGCGGCTGTGCAAGAAGTAGTCTGGTTAAGAAGGTTCCTGAAACTTCTGAAGATTTCTGAGGACAGTGGGAGTCCAGTAACTGTCTACTGTGGCAATCAAGCTGTAATAGCTTTTGTTAGGGTCGAAATGTGCTAGAGGGGGGGGGGAGTGAATAGCTCATCGTGTGCTCGTTGATTGTTTCTTGGTGATGATATGCATCGAAAAATACAAGAAACACAAATGCAACGTTAACATGAAGGATTTACTTGGTATCCACTTCAAGAAGAGGTGACTAATCCAAGGATCCACACACGACACACACTCTCCACTATGAAAGCACTCCTCTACGGTAACTACTGAAGGCGGAGAAGCCTGTACAGGACTCACACACAAAGATGCACAAGAAGAACAAACTACAGGCTGATAAAACAGTAAACCTTACAAGATTTACATGGTAGAAACCCTAGCTTTCCTTTCTACTTGATTGTTGTTGTCTCTTGAACCTTGGAAGTGCACCAACACTTGTTTCCAAGAGTCTCCAAGAACTGGCTATGAGTTGTGGAGAAGATACTGTGAAGATCGGAGAAGAATCGGGCATTGTCGAATGAAGCCGTGCGGAGAAGAACTCTCGCCAACGGATATAACCTGCGCCAACGGTCGGATCCCAATCGATTGAATTGCTCTCAATCAATTGGGGAGGCTTTGGATCGATCCGTCGATCGATCCAGAGTGCCTCTGTGCTCTCTGGAACTCGCTTGAATCGATTAGCTGATCGATTCACTAAACCTCACGTGATTCCAGCCTTTGCCCGTGATTTCCAGCTTTCCAATCGATCACCCGATCGATCGAAGGCTCCCAATCGATCGGGTGATCGATCGAGAGGTCTTCTGTGCTGTCGCCGATTCTCCCCAATCGATCTAGTGATAGATTGGGAGAATGCTTTGTCGTGACACCTCACCCAATCGATCAACTTATTGATTGGGCATGAGTCAATCGATCGGTTGATCGATTGATTCAACTTGATTTGCCCTAATCAAATCCCTAGCCCCTAAAACACAACATCTGGTCAATCATGACATGTTGGGACATCATGCCTAGCATCCAACCACCCTCGACCTGCTAGGACTTTCTCACCAAGTGCCCGGTCAATCCTTTAACCTACTTGGACTTCTCAATACCAAGTGTCCGATCAACCTTGACTCTCTTGGATTTCCACGTGCCTAGCTTCACTCACCAGGACTTTCTTTCTGCCTAGCTTCACTCACTAGGACTTCCCATCTACCTGGCTTCACTCACCAGGGCTTTCACCTAGCTTCACTCACTAGGGTTTTCACCTGGCTTCACTCACCAGGATTTGCATACTGCCTAGCTTCACTCACTAGGACTTCCCATCTGCCTGACTTCACTCACTAGGGCTTTCACCTAGCTTCACTCACTAGGGTTTTCCCTTTCCTAACCTCCAGTTAGGACTTTCCCAGTCAAGTATCCGGTCAATCTTGACCTACTTGACTCTTCATCACATCAACCTGGTCAACCTTGACCAGAGGGGAATTGTACCAACAATCTCCCCAAATGAATGATTGTCCCTGCAATCTCCATGTATTGTCAAACATCAAAACCCAAACATCAAGACTCAAGCTTGAGCCATCTCAAGCTTAGTCAACCAGGTCAACCTTGACCTAGGGAATATTGCACCAACAATCTCCCCCTTTTTGATGTTTGACAATACCCTTTAAGTTAGGCTAATCTCATAGCCTCAACTTCCTTTCCTGCCAAAGTATAAATGAGGGGTTCCTTCATTCTCCCCCTTTCCTAGAGGGCAAACTCTCTCTTTAGGTAATGAATATTCCCTAGGTCAAGGTTGTTCTGTATGATTAAGCTTGAGATGGCTCAAGCTTGAGTCTTGATGTTTAGGTTTCGATGTTTGACAATACATGGAGGCTGACATACATGGAGATTGAAGGGACAATCGTTCATTTGGGGAGATTGTTTGTACAATTTCCCTCTGGTTAAGGTTGACCAGGTTGATGTGATGAAGAGTCAAGTAGGTCAAGGTTGACCAGATACTTGACTAGGAAAGTCCTAATTGGAGGTTAGACAAGGGAAACCCCTAGTGAGTGAAGCTAGGTGAAAACCTTGGTGAGTGAAGTCAGGCAGATGGGAAGTCCTAGTGAGTGAAGGTAGGCAGAAGGGAAGTCCTGGTGAGTGAAGCCAGACACGTGGAAATACAGGAGGGTTAAGGTTGATCGGACACCTGGTATTGAGAAGTCCAAGTAGGTTAAAGGATTGATCGGACACTTGGTGAGGAAGTCCTAGTAGGTCAAGGGCAATCGGATGCTAGGCATGATGTCCCAACAGGTCATGATTGACCAGATGTTGTGTTTTAGGGGCTAGGGATTTGATTAGGGCAAATCAAGTTGAATCAATCGATCAACCGATCGATTGACTCATGCCCAATTGATCAGTTGGTCGATTGGGTGAGGTGCTGCGATAAAGCCTTCTCCCAATCGATCACTAGATCGATTGGGGAGAATCGGCAACAGCACAAAAGACCTTCCGATCAATCACCCGATCGATTGGGAGCTTTCGATCGATCGGGTGATCGATTGGGAAGTTGGAAATCGCGGACAGAGGCTGGAATCACACGAGGTTTAGTGAATCAATCGGCTAATCGATTCAAGCGAGTTCCAGAGAGCCGCTCTGGATCGATCGACGGATCGATCCAAAGTCTTCCCAATCGATTGGGATCCGACCGTTGGCGCTGGATATATCCATTGCGAGCATTCTTCTTCGTAAGGCTCATACAGACAACACCCGATTCATCTCAGATCTTCACAGCGCTTTCTCCACAGCTCACAGCCAGTTCTTAGAGGTTCTTGGAAACAAGTGTTGGTGCACTTCCAAGGTTCAAGAGGCAACAACAAGCAAGAAGAAAGACAAGCTAGGGTTTCTACCGTGTAAATCTTGTAAGGTTTACTGTTTTATCAGCTTGTAGTTTGTTCTTCTTATGTATCTTTATGTGTGAGTCCTGTACAGCTTCTCCACCTTCGGTAGTTACCATAGAGGAGTGCTTTCATAGTGGAGAGTGTGTGTCATGCGTGGATCCTTGGATTAGTCACCTCTTCTTGAGGTGGATACCAAGTAAATCCTTCGTGTTAGCGTTGTATTTGTATTTCTTGTATTTTCCGCTGCATATCATCACCAAGAAGCAAGCGACGACAAGACGACGAGCACACGACGAGCTATTCCCCCCTCCCCCCCTCTAGCACATTTTGACCCTAACAAGTGGTATCAGAGTGAGGTCTCTGTTCACCGGAATCATCGCCAGAAGGGGCAACAAAGCTAGAGGGTGAAGAAGTTGAAGCAAATTCAAAAGTCGAAGACTTCATCAAAAGACTCAACTTCAAGATGGAATTCCGAGATGGACTCGGATTCGACACAAGGGTGCCTCCACCATTCACCATGACGAGCTTTGATTCTTGGAAATCAAGAATCAAAAATTTCTTGATGATGGAGATAGAGTAATGGTTTGCTCTAATGGAAGGTTTCGAAGCTCCAACAAATTCAAAAGGAATAATTCTCAAGAGGAGCAAGTGGAGCCAAGAACAAATCCAAAGATGAGAGGTCAATGATAAAGTGACCAAGCTATTGATCAATCTATTACCGAGCAACATCTTGGAGCAAATTGGAGAATTTAAAGATGCCAAAGAGCTATGGAGCAAATTGGCCAAGTTTCATGAAGAACCCTCCACTGTACCAAATAAAGATGAATTCAAAGAGGGAACGCATTGGAGCAAGACCAAGAGGAAGATGTCCCTAAGGTTGAGAGGTGCCCAACACCGGAGGAAGAAGAAGAAAGTCCATCCTCAATAGAGCACGGAGATAAAGGCAAAGGAGTGTACTCCTTATTTCATGTGCATGAGGATTCGGAAGTTGAGAGATGCTCAACATCCGATGATGAAGAGGAAGAAGTTGTTGGAACCCCAAGGTGTTTTGATGTGATCAAACAAGCTAAGTTAGGTCCTGCATTTTTTTAACCCTTGTGTCTAAGTGTGCAGGAGCTTAGGAACACAGGAAGTCGAGCGGAAGACGCGGCTAGCGAGAAGGACGACACGGGGAGAGCCGACGGGCTCGGTGTGTCCGAGGGATGAGGTGACCGCGGAAGAGTACACCGGTGGACGAGAAGAACGTGCGCGACGTTCGAGGGACGAGAAACCGGGAAGGAAGGCTGCTCGAGGAGAAGGCCGGAACTTGGGTTCGGGTGAGCCCTATTCCGGATGGCCGAGATCACCCAAGCTAGCGGAGCTTGAAGACCCACGAGACGCAGCTGAACCGGCAGAGCGACCGACGGAAAAAGTCAACCGAGTTGACTTTTGGGTCCAGGCGCCGGAGTCAACGGGCGCCAAACCCTCCCATCCGGATCGAAGATATTGACCAGATCGAGTCAACTCGATTTGAACGTTGGGGATAAAGTTTATCCCCAGCCCCCCACGGTGCTATAAATATAGCACTGGTTTGCCTGGATCATTCATCTCACTTGTAATCGCTTTCAGTGCTAATTGCTTTATTCGGCTTTATTAACGTCAGAAGAGGCTACTCACCAAAGGAGATAAGCAGATAGTAGCGCTACTTTCCTTGGATTAGCAATCCCCGATTGCAAACCAAGTAAATCTCTCAGTTCCTATTTTTTCCTTTAGTCTCTTAGTTTTATTATTACAAGTGTCTTTTAAATTAGTTGAATATCCGAGAGGGTTTTGGTTTAATTTTGGGAAATTACCCTCCCCTCTGCCGGGCCTCCAAAGGGACCAAGTGGTATTAGAGCGAGGCGCTTCAGGAGGACTAACCGATCGAAGCAACAAGATGGCGGACCAAGCATCGTCCCACCAAAATTCGAGGGGAACTCAGATTGAGATATTCAAAACTGATTTCAAAATTCGGTTTATTATGAAATATGGTTTTGTAGCTCCGATGAATCAAGATGGAGAAGAAAAGAAGAGAGCCACTGGACAAAGAAGGAGCAGAATGAGTCTGTAGCAAACAACCGTGCGGAATATCACCTGCCGAGCATGTTGCAGCCTCAAGACCGCATCGGAAGCTATTCATCTGCCAAAGAACTCTGGGAGAAGTTCCTGGAACTCCACGAAGGCACGTCCGAAGCGAAGCTCGCTAAAAAAGACATCCTCCGGAACAAGCTAATGAACATCCAACTGGAAAAAGGTGAGAAGGTAGCCCGCCTACACGCAAAGGTAAAAGAACTGATTACTGGTCTCGAGAACCTCGGAGAAACGGTAACAAATCGAGAAACAATACGCTACGCACTCAACGCGTTTCCCAGAACATCAGATTGGACATCAATCATCGACGCCTACTACATTTCGAAAGACCTGGAGGTAAGTACTTTAGAAGAACTGTTCTCCACTCTTGAATTGCATGAAACCAAGTGTGCAGGTACAAAGAAATCAAGCCAGATGATTATGCTAAACGCAACCAAAAGGGATGAACCCGAGATAGACTCAGAGAATGATCAGGAAGCGTACATGGTAAGAAACTTTAAAAAGTTTTTTAGAGCTAATAAATTTAAAGAAATGCAGAATAAAAAGAATCCAAGAAATAGAAGAAGGATGCGTTGCTACCAGTGTCAAAAGGAAGGACACCTAAAAGAAGACTGCCCAGAACTAAAGAAGGACAAAGGCAAGATTCCCAAGAAGCACAAGAACCTAAAAGCTACTTGGGATGACACTTCTTCATCTGAGTCCGAGATTCAAGAATATGCCGGGATAGCACTGATGGCAAGCTACGAAGGACAGAGTACATTAGAACCCAACATCGATGAAGGGAGAGCGACCTCAGATGGAAGTAGCGAAGAAGGGAGAGATTCAGGATTCAAGTCTGATATGGTAAGTGAGGTATGCCTCTTATCCCCTGATGAACTTTATTTTGGTATTAAGGCAATGACAAAATCCATGTATAAATTAGAAAATAAAAATATCAAATTAGAAAATGAAATTTTAGAAACAAAAAGAATTTTGGCAAAATCATGTCTTATAGAGGATTTTGATAAATTGAAAATTGAAAATGAAAAACTAAAGGAAGAAATAGAAAGATTGAAAAAATCTAATGGTTCAAATATTTCTACTTTTAGAAATTATAGAGGTTTAAATTGGTATTATAGATTTCATCAAAGTCAAATTAGAAATATATCAAAAATCTATGTACCCAGGAAATACTTGGTTAATTCTGCAGGTAGGAACCTCTATTGGGTTCCGAAAGCATGTTTAATTTAAAATTAAAATTAGACTTAGCATTTTCAGCAAAGAAATTAAAGATTATGAGGCTTTGTCTAAGGAAGTGGTTGTTGCTCCAATAACCAAGAAGGCCTAGTGCCTCGCCACGATCTGGAAGCCAAGTATCGAAATGAAAAGTTTAATTGACTAACTGAAAAAATATTAATTTAAATTACTTAATTCTTTAAAAGAGTTATTCAATTTGTGTTAGAAAATATTTAAAAAAATTTTAACTTGACTTAGAAATGTTTTTTATTACTACCTTAGAAATTTTTATGAAAATTGACTTAGAAATTTTTTATGAAAGTTGTCTTAGAATTTTTTATAAAAATTGCCTTAAGATTTTTTTTTAAAAAAAAAATTACTAAGAATTTTACTTAAATTTTTCTGAAAAATGTTTTACTTAAATTTTTTTTCGAAAGAAAAATTCTGAAGAGTGTCTTTACTTAGACATTTTAAATTTTTTTTAAAAAATTTACCTTAGACTTGTTTATAACCCCAATTTTTATGTGATCAAAAGGGGAGAAGTATGTTAAGTCTAGGGGGAGGTAATATAATTTTTCAATTGAAAAATATTTGGATTTATTTGAATATAAATTGTTTTTATTGCGTACGTTTACCCTAACTTAACTTGGGTTGCTCATATCAAAAAGGGAGAGATTGTTGGAACCCCAAGGTGTTTTGATGTGATCAAACAAGCTAAGTTAGGTCCTGCGTTTGTTTAACCCTTGTGTCTAAGTGTGCAGGAGCTTAGGAACACAGGAAGTCGAGAGGAAGACGCGGCTAGCGAGAAGGACGGCACGGGAGAGAGCCGACGGGCTCGGTGCGTCCCAGGGACGAGGTGACCGCGGAAGAGTACACCGGTGGATGAGAAGAACGTGCGCAGCGTTCGAGGGACGAGAAACCGGGAAGGAAGGCTGCTCGAGGAGAAGGCCGGAACTTGGATTCGGGTGAGCCCTATTCCGGATGGCCGAGATCACCCAAGCTAGTGGAGCCGGAGTTGAAGACCCGGACCGAGACGAGCTGAACTGAAGCAGAGCGACCGGACGAAAAAAGTCAACCAGAGCTGACTTTTGGGGTCCAGGGCGCCCGGAGCTGACCGGGGCGCCCGGACCCCTCCGGGGCGCCCGGACCGAAGTTGTTGACCAGATCGAGTCAAACTCGATCTGAACGTTGGGGGATAAAGTTTTATCCCCCCAGGGCACCCGGAACCCCTTCGGGGCGCCCCGACCAGTGCTATAAATATAGCACTGGTTTGCACAGATCAATCATCTCACTTGTAATCAATTTTCTCTGTGCTTTCAATTCTGTTTCTTTTATTTGTGCTGACAACGCTGTAAAGAGGCTACTCCGCCCGAAGGAGATAAACAGATAGTGCTCTTACTTTCCTTGGATTAGCAATCCCCTGATTGCAAACCAAGTAAATCTCTTGTGTTTGCTCTTTTCCTTTAGTCTCTTAGTTTTATTATTACAAGTGTCTTTTAAATTAGTTGAATATCCGAGAAGCGTTTTTTGTTTAATTTTTGTAGGGCAATTCACCCCTCCCCTCTTGCCGGCCTCCAAAGGGACCTACAGAAGTCTCCACCTCTAGGATTGAGGGGGAGAGACCTTCATTGATACCAGATCAAGAAGAAGGAGAAACTTCTACATCCGGGTCAAAGCAAAAAGAAGATGATGCATCCTCCAAAAATCAAGAGACATCAAATGGAGGATCAAGTGTCATCCCTACATACGAAGGTAAAAATATTTCAATTAAAAATAAAAATCATATTATATATTTTGAGTGTAGGGAACATGGGCACTACAAGAGTAAGTGCTCTAAATTGGCCAAGAAGAAGGGCCAAGTGGCACCAAAGGGCAAGGAGAAGCCTAAGGAAACCCCCCACAACTAAGAAGAGCAAGGAGCACATTGTGTGCTTTTTTTGTAATCGAAACGGATATTATCGGAGCCAATGCCCAAAGGGGAAGAAAGCGGTCAAAGTTAAGGGAGGAAGCACAAGCCAAGAGGGAGCTTCCAAGGTAAAACCCAAGGTATCATTTATTGAGTCTACCCCTTTAAATAATGGTAAAAAGCATGCTAGCTCTAATTTATTTCATTTTAATTCTATTTACCATAAAAATAGAAAGCATGATAGCATTAAAGAAAAACATGTAGCTCTTCATGCTAAAACTACCAGACCTAAGGTTAGGAAGATGGATAACAACTTAGGAAACAACGCTAAGAACCTTAGAAATAAGCCTAAAAATAAAAATGCTTAAGGACACAATGAAAAACCAAAATCTAGGGATTTATGGAAAGAAAATTAAGTCTTGAGGTCAGGACTTGATAAAATTGAAAAGACCCTAAAAAGGATGGAAAATATCCTAAAAGGGCAAAATGAGTATAAACTAGGTCTAGGAAAACAACAATGGTCATCCAACGGTCATAGGGGTTTGGGATACAAACCTAAAACCAAGAAGGATGTGCTTTCTTATCATAGGGTTCCATATAGCTATGGAACTAACCCTAAACCTAGCGGTCAAGTCAAGGATACAAGGGAAGTTATTCCTAGGAGTATCTTTGCAACAACAAGAGTGACTAAGATTTCTAAGAAGTCTAACAAAGTCACTAAGAATGTCACAAGGGAAGCTATCCCTAGAGTTGACCTAGAGAAGGTGACCAAGGCTTCTAAGAAGCCTAACAAGTAACAAGGTCACTAGGAAGATATCTAGGGAAGTTATCCCTAGTGAGTACCTAGAACATCCAAGGAGCATAAATAAGTTTTGGGTCCTTAGGAGCATTTTCTCTACCCCTTAGATGGGTTAGAAAGTGTTAACTCTAAATTGGAAGGATAGTTAATTCAACCTTGATGAAGTTGACACTCAAAGAGTATTTTCAAGGTATTTATAAACCTTTGAAAATGAAATAGAAAATTTGTTTACTCTTTGGAAGAGTAAAATGTGCCAAGCCTTGAGGAATTGAATTTTATTTTAAATTGGCACAAATTGGGAAAATAAAAGAAATACCAAGTTGGGGTTTTGGTATTTTCTTAGGGATTTGAAGGCAAATCTAAGCCTTAATTTAAAGTGTATATTCTTTTGGAC
This sequence comes from Zingiber officinale, assembly GCF_018446385.1. Taxonomy (NCBI): domain Eukaryota; kingdom Viridiplantae; phylum Streptophyta; class Magnoliopsida; order Zingiberales; family Zingiberaceae; genus Zingiber; species Zingiber officinale. The sequence goes on along the minus strand of NC_055999.1, from coordinate 65,251,735 downwards.
GAGTAAAATGTGCCAAAGATTTGAGGAATATACTTAATCTTAATTGGCACAAAATTTAATCATGGGTTAAAGAAATGCCAATTTGGATTTTGGCATTTTCATGAGGAGATAAGGGGCAATCTAAGATTATTTCTAGGTTTAGTTAAGGATTTAAGGACACTTAGATAGATAATCTAAGTATTCTGTTTAAGCTAAACTACCATGCTTTGCTTGCCCATCACATGCCATGACATTATTTTTGCATTCATGCTTTATTATGAAAAACACAAAAATACCATGTCATACATACATCATGTAGTTATAGCAAATTTGCTTTTGAAAAATCATTCATTTTTTATGTATGCCATAACTCATCATGCATCACTTTTAATTCCTTACAATTAAGGTCAAATGACATTTATTAACAAGCAACATCCTTGGTGGATGTTCAAAATTCATAAAATGGCTAGATAGAAATGCATGATCACTAGTTTAGGGCAAAACCAAAATTTACATCTCACAAAGACTTATAAGGTGACTTGTATGTGTTTTAGTGCATATTAGATACTAGTGAGATGTTAGGACAATGAACAAAACTCAAGATGTTGATTTAGTGCATCTAGTTGAGTTTTAGGTTCATCAAAATACATAGTTATGTGTTTTCCAATCATAGGGAAAGCTAATGTACAAGTCATGTGCATTGAGCCCAAAGAATATGGTTGGATATTGGTTTTGAAAGTCATTTTAAAATGCTTTTGGAAAACCTTGGTGAAGACTATCTTTTGATAGTAATCATCATTGAAAAGTTAGACACAAACTTGAAGAAAACACTAGAATTTTTATAAGATTTCAAGTTTGTGTCAATCTTTGAAAATAGGAAGTATTTTCATATAAAACTATTTTTTTCTTGATAGTGTATACCCTAAGTAATGTCTACACAAATTTTCATGATTTTTAGAATTTTGTAGAATTTTTGGGGAGTTTATGAAATTCGCGGAAATTAAATTTCAGGATATCAGGCATTCAATCGATCACCCGATCGATTGAAGTGCCTCAATCGATCGGGCGATTGATTGAGAAGGTGTTTTAGCGAATAGAAACTTAGTGGATTGATCCACCGATCGATCCACATTGCTTCAATCAATCCATTGATCGATTGAAGTGCTTGATTTGGCTGTGCAATCCTATTTTCAACATTTTAGACCATGTTGAGTCTAGGTAACCATTCCTAACCCCTCAAAACACATTTGTTTACATTTAGGGAGAGTTTTCATGATGAAAACAAGATTGGATTGGTTAAGGAAGACTAAGTAGAAGTTTAGGTTGAGGTTTGGTTTCAATTTTTGAATTTTTGAACCTCGAAACTTCTAAATTTGGGTTTTCTAAAGATTTAGGGATTCCAAGTCATTGTTGGTGCAATGACAGAAGTTACATGCATGTATTTAGGGGGAGTTACTCTTTAAGGACATGAAAATTTATTTTTTGACACCATTGAAGGTGGTAAAACCTTTATTTAGAAAGACAATTGCTCAAGGTTGAGCGTTGAAAAGCAATGGAGAGTGGATATCTTCCTTGAGGGGTTATGGATGCTCTAGGATGAGCATCATAACGTGGAATAATGCTCCAGGGTGAACATTTAATACAGTGAAGGGTATGAGACCTTCATTGTTGGACTGGTTAACGCTCAAGGATAAGCATTAAAGATAATGAAGGGTATGAGACCTTCATTATGGTGTTGTGAACAACGAGTGAAGTTGTGAACAAAGGTGAGTAACTCTTCAGGGGGAGAGTTCTTTTTGATGTGTGCCAATAGGGGGAGAATGTAAGGTTTAAGTTATGCCTTCATTATCTAAAGAGGGAGTTTGCCCTGTAGGAATGGGGGAGAATGAAGGAAACCCTCATTCATACTTTAGCCGGAAAGGAAGTTGAGGCTATGGGATTAGCCTAACTTAAAAGGTATTGTCAAACATCAAAACCCAAACATAAAGACTCAAGCTTAAGTCATCTCAAGCTTAGTCAACTAGGTCAACATTGACCTAGGGAATATTGCACCAACAATTGGTATCGGAGCCCGGACTGCCAAAAAGTTTAACCGCCAACTGTGCATAAGAGCTATGGTCTGATTGAGTCATGTGGGTACAATATTGACCTCGAACAAAGAAAGTGGGGGCTCCTATGTTCGGATCAAGAGGACCAGACATCAGGCAGGAAGTCCTAGTTACGACTAGGCAAGGAAGTCCTAGTAGGTCAGGTGGACTGAGGGGCAGGAAGTCCTAGTTACGGCTAGGCAAGAAAGTCCTAGTAGGTCAGGTGAACCGAGGGGCAGGAAGTCCTAGTTGTGGTTAGGTAAGGAAGTCCTAGTAGGTCAGGTGGACCGAGGGCCAAGAAGACTTGGTGGGTCGAGGATTAGACGTGAGAATCCTGTGTCATTTGTTTGAGGGGGGGGGGGATTGTTGATGTTGCAAGGTTGCAAACATAATCCCACATTGAAAACACATGGGAAAGATCATGGGTTTATAAGAGAAAAGATATCTCCATTGACATGAGGCCTTTTGGGGAGAGTCCAAGAGCAAAGCCATGAGGGTCTAGTGTTAGGATGTATACTAAAAGCCTAGCTTTTGTATAGATATTTATTTTGAAATAAGAATCACATTGGTCAAATGTCTACATTTATGTTAAGTGTAGTTGTCTATTTAATTTATATTGTAGATAACATGGTGTGAGGAGACACATAGAAAATCATGTTATCAGTTTCTTATAAATTATAAATAGAAGCTCACAACCAAGATGGAATGGGACAAACCATTGGAATGGTTGTAGTGTAATTTGGTATTAGTTTATCTTGACTATAAAATTACACTAGTACATTATGAGTGTATTGAGCAGGACCATTTAAGGTAGTTTCTTTTTATACTGACTACATAAAAGAACAAAATCTCTGTTATTATAGAAGTGTGTACTCTTAATCATGATATAATAACAAGCACATATACCTAATATTTATTTCATTAATTTATCAAAGGGTGTGATTTAGTTCATAAATAAATAGGCCCGATAAGTTGAGAAATAATATTATTTATATGGTGTGTTGTTGATTATAGAATGAAACTGTGTCCTAGTAATCTAGGTTGATGATGCCCCCTTGAGGAGCTCATAAGGATTGTCATGTAAATACTGCAGGTGGACTTAGTCCGACATGACGATAAGGTTGAGTGGTACTACTCTTGGAGCTAGATATTAATTAAGTGAGTTGTCAGTAACTCATTTAATTAGTGGGTATTCAATATCTTAAATACAGGGAGACTAACACACTTATGATAACAAGCAGCTCATATTGTAATATGGGATTGGTGCGGTAGTGCAATAATAATTCTTTAGTGGAATGAGATATTATTGATGAACTTGAGTTGGGTGTTTGGGGCGAACACGGGAAGCTCAAGCTCATCGGGAGACCAAAATCAATTCCTCCTCTAGCTCTCTATTGTAGCCTCTTATATAAAGCCTTATATCCACCCAAAAGCCTAGCTTCTTAAGGCCCAAGCTAGGGCCGACCAAGCCTTGCTTGGAGACCAAGCAAGGGGCCGACCAAGCTAAGCTTGGAGCCCAAGCTAGGGCCGGCCAAGCCTTGCTTGGTGCCCAAGCAAGGGGCCAGCCACAGACAAGAAGAGAAGGAAGTTTTATTTTTTTGTAAAATCTTTCCTTTTATAGAGATCCATAAAAAGGATTTAAAAGGATGATTTTAATATAAGATTTTCTTTTTTAGATTGGTCACAAAAGGAAATAAAAGGAGTTTTTATTTTGTAAAAAACTTTCCTTTTATGATAGTTTTAAAAGAGAGTTTTAAATTTTAAAATCTTTCCTTTTATAGCTTTCTACAAAGGAATAAAAGAGAGATTTGAAATCTTTCCTTATTTGTAGTTATCTATAATGTGAAAAAAAAAATTTAATTTTTATTATAAATCTTTCCTTTTTGTAACCATATTTTATTTTAAATCTTTTCTTTTATAGATATCCATAAAAGGATTTAAAAGAGAGAGATTTTAATATATAAAATATTCCTATTATAACTATCCATAAAAGGGATTTTAAAAGAGATATTTTAATTTTGTTTAAAATCTTTCCTTGCTTGGAGCACAAGCTTGTGGCCGGCCATGTCATGGGAGAAAAGGAAGTTTTTATTTTTTGTTATAAAACTTTCATTTTTTGACAAGACCAAGAAATATAAAAGAGAATGAGGGGGTGCCTCACCTAAGTACACATCTTCTATTCTTCCTTGGTGGCTGGCCATTGTTCTTTCTCTTCTCTCCTTTTGTTTCCTCTCTTGGAGGCCGGCGGCATCAATTGTGGGAGATCTCTTGGTGAACGGTTGCTTGAAGGAGAAGAAGAAGAGAAGGAAGCTCTCTTGTCTAGCATCCCTTGGAGGTTATTTGGTGGTTGGATCTTGGAAGCCTTGGAAGAAGCTTGAGTGGATTCATCTTGGAAGATCGTCGCTCACACAATGTCCAAGAGAAGGAGAGGAATACAATAGAAGATCAAGAGGTCTATAAGCTATAAAAGGTATAACTAGTTATTAGTTTCCGCATCATAACTAGTTCATCTTTTGTATAGATTTTGAAAAACCAAACACAAGAGGTTATCGATTTTAAGTTATCGTTTTTGTTATCGATTTTATTTTTCGATTTCATATTTCAATAATATGTTTCTATTAAGGTCTCTATAGTTAAACCAAGTTTACTGTAAGAAGTTAAATATTTAATTTCTTTGAAAGACTTTGTCTAGGAAGTGGTGTATGATCCCAAACCCAAGAAGGCCTAGTGCCTCACCAAGTTTAACCTGGAAGCCGATCTTTGAAATATATATTTGATAACTTCTGTAATATGATTTAACTTAGGAAGATCACATCGGTTGAACTTGGAGTAAGAATGTTAAGTTTCGTTCCCAATCCAAGTTTAACTTCTAAAGAGAAATTTGGATTAATAATGTTAAGCATCGTTTGCATTCCAAATTTAACCTTAGTAGAGTACATGGGTAGCTAGGATAGTTCTATGCTTGTACTAATTTTTGTATAGGGGAACTAGGACGGTATTCCGAGTAGCAACCAACAATTAGTATCAGAGCTAGGTTTTAGCCTCTATGTGTTTGGTTTTTAGTTTAATTATGCACATGTCATATATAATTTAGGCATGATAATAGTAGGATGTGTAAATAGATTAACTCTGTGGTTGCAGACATCCTAGATCCAACTATTATGGCCATGTTGTGTTTGTATATGATTAGACCCTCGAACATGTCGAGGGCATTTTATGTGTGTGCATGATTGTAATATTAAATACAGTAGGAGCTGTATTAGTTATTAGGATTTTACATTTTGTTCGATCTAGATGATATGTACATTCCTTCGTGGAATATAGGATCAATAAATGTAAAATTTTATTTTTGTCGCGATCGTATCTTTGCGAGGCATGGGACTATTTGAGGACCAAAGCCACAGCGGAAAAAGAAGCAAGATAGATGTGACGACTAGACCCGATATCGGTGGCTAAAGATGGCAGTAGATAGGGTTGATGGCACACGGAGGACAGCTATGGATAAAGGCCATAATAGTTGGAAAATTATTTTTCTTATTTATTGTCTTTTATGCTATGTGTGCTTGTGTGCATGTTAAAATTCCTCGTTCTAAATAAGTAAGTGGAAGAGGAATTTAATTAAATTCTACGGTCTCCATTACTGGTTTGTAAGTGATGCATTCAAACTTGTGCGTTGGCTCTGAGTGCTTTCCTCCACATCCGATGAGTTTGTTTACGGATTACTAGATCAAACTTCCTTAATGGATGATTATAGGAAATTATTTAGGATGTGTGTGATCTTCTCCAACTGAAGGGGCACAATTCTATTTAGTGGACTTAGTATCAACTAATGGTATACACTTAGGCACATTTTATAGTATCCTTCCCATCGGAGTCACTGCTATTATTTGTGTGACCGAAGAAAAACCAACTATTAATTTGTCATAAAGCTAGGTAAAACCCCCTCTTACAAATATTTAAATTTATATACGTCCACACTATCGTGGCATACAAAATTCATAGTGTTTGAGGTAATTTTATTTGTCATAAAGTTAGGTTGACAAAATAAAATTAATGGGTAAAATCTCCTCTTACAAATGATTGAATTTGTATACGTCCACACTATAGTGGCATACAAAATTCATGGTGTTTGAGGTAATTATAGGTTGACAAGATAATTAATGGATAAGACCCTCCTCTTAGAAATGTTAGAATTTGTATACGTCCACACTATCGTGGCATACAAAATTCACAGTATTTGAGGTGTTGGTGAATTAAAATGATATTGTTTTGAGGAATCAATATTATTTTAAATTCTAAAGTTTTGACCGAATATTTGATTGAAGACAGACCAACTATTAATTTTATTTGTCATAAAGTTTGGATGACAAGATAATAAAAGTAATGATTGAATTTGTATACGTCCACACTATCGCGACATACAAAATTCACGGTGTTTGAGGTGTTGGTCTTGACCAAATATTTTGTGATTCTTTGGATTTCAAATGGTTTTCAATTCCCTAGCTGTTATACTAGAGAATAGACTTACTAGTCCCAATTATAATGATTGGAAATAAAACTTGGACACTAAGGTGGACTGTCCTCTCAGGAATGAGAACAATAAAGGTGTATCTTATTAGTTGTTGAAACATGTTTAGTGGTGTTATCTACCAGTACCTGGTGTGTAGATACGGGAACCACTGATCATATCTGTAAATCATTGCAGAGGTTCCAGGTAACCTGATAACTACATGAACTAGAAATCACCGTTTACATGGGCAATGCTATGAAAGTAGTGGCTGTTGCAGTGGGAGATATTTATTTAGGAATAAAATTTCGATTTTGAGAAATTACCTTTATGTACCAAGTTTTAGAAAGAATTTGATTTCAGTTTCTAAACTATTTGAGGATGGATATTCTGTTTCTTTTGATGATAAAGTGGTTGTCAAGAAAAATAGAGTGGTTATCTGTTCTAGTACATTAGTTGGCAATTTGTATACTCTAAATCGAATAACTCTCATGATACAACAAATGGAAATTAATAATACATCTTCTAATTTAATAAAAGAAAGCAACCTTCGGAAATGAACCAAACATATCTTTGGCATCTAAGGCTAGGTCATATTAACTTGAGTAGGATTCAATGGTTAAAAGCCGATGGACTTTTGGGTTCATTGGTGGTGGAAAACTTTCCAACCTGCGAGTCTTGCTTGGAAGGAAAAATGACCAAGAGACCTTTTAAGGCTAAGGGGTATAGAGCCAAAGATGTGTTAGAATTGGTTCATTCTGATTTGTGTGGACCTATGACTATCTAGGCAATAGGTAGTTTCAAATATTTCGTCTCTTTTATAGACGACTATTCGAGATACGGGTACATTTACTTGATGCGCCGCAAGTCTGAGTACTTTGATATGATCAAAGAGTACAAGGTTGATGTGGAGAAACGCCATGGTAAAAGTTTCAACACACTACGGTGTGATCGTAGTGGCGAGTACCTCTTAGGAGAGTTTAGGAGTTACTTATCAGAAGTCGAGATTCTATCCCAACTGTCTGCACCTGGTGCACCCCAACAGAATGGTGTGGCAGAACAAATGTATAGGACTCTTATGGTAGTTAGATCGATGATTAGTTATTCAGAATTTCCAAATTCATTTTGGGGATATACTCTAGAAACGGCAATGAACATAGTACCTTCTAAAGTCAGAACCCTCCACTCCCATAGAATTATAGAATGGGCGTAAGTCTAGTCTGAAGCATATTCAGATTTGGGGTAGTCCAGCACATGAGCTAAAGGGAGACACTGATAAGTTGGACAGGAGTTCACTTGTTTGTAGGTTATCTAGAGAAACAAAAAGAGTTTTATAGTCTTAAAAATCAGAAGGTCATTGTTAGCACCAATGCCGGATTTTAGAAGAGGACTATGTAATGAACCACAAAGCCTACGAGAAAAATTATTCTTAAGAAAATTAGAGAAGACACGTCTAAACTAGTACCAACTGTACAAGATGAGATACCACAAGAAACTACAACACGTGTCACAAATGTACCACAATTACAAGCAGTGCCACGTCGTAATGGGAGGTGTTGGTTAGTCCTAGGAAAATCATACCGGTTCCACTATACAAAAATTTTGTACAAGTGTCGAACCTTTCCTTAAATAATCTATTGTGTTCTTTAGAAGTTAAATTAGGAATCGCAGACGGAAGTTAACATCATTGATTCCAAATTTAACTTATTTGTTCTTAATGGTTTAGACTTGGATCGCAAGCGAAACTTAACACTATTGATCCAAATCCACCTACGTTATATATTCAATTAAATATTAATTTCCAAAATTAGCTTCCAGGACTGCATGGCGAGGCACATGGCCTTCTTGGGTATAGGAGCATCCACCACTGCGTAGACATTCTCAGCCTAGATTACTAGGACACAATTTCCTTCTATAATCAACAACACATACTATAAGTAATATCATTTCCCAACTTATCGGGCTTATTGATTTATCAAGCTAAATCTCATCCTTTGATAAGTTAAAGAAATAGATACTAAATATATATGCTTGTTATTATATTAGGATTAAGAGTACACACTTCCATAATAACTAAGGTCTAGTTCTTTTATTAAGTCAGTATAAAAAGAACTTACCTAAAATGGTCCTACTCAATACACTTAGAGTGTACTAGTGTAATTTATTAGTCAAGATAAACTAATACCTAATTACACTATGACTATACTAATGGTTTGTTCTTTTCCATCTTAGTCGTGAGCAACTGTTTATAATTTATAAAGAGCTGATAACATGATCTTCTGTGTGTGACACCACACACCATGTTATCTACTTTATAAATTGAACAACTATATTCAACAAATAAATATAGACATTTGACCAATGTGATTCTTTTATTTCAAAATAAATGTTTACAAAAGCTAGGCTTTTAGTATACACTCTAACAATCTCCCACCTATACTAAAAGACTAAGCTGTCATATCTGCTGCCATACATCTGATTCCCATCCCCTCCACATGCCGATCAAAAGCTTTCGCCGGAAGGGCCTTAGTGAAAGGATCTGCCAGGTTATCTGCTGATGCAATCTTGGCGACGACAACTTCTCCTCGCTTGACGATGTCTCGTATCAGGTGGTACTTGCGCTCTATATGTTTACTCGCCTTATGGGCTCGTGGTTCCTTTGAGTTTGCAACTGTACCGCTATTATCACAATAAATTGTGATGATTTTGGGCAAACCAGGAATCACATCTAAGTCCATTAGAAAGTTCCTGAGCCATACAGCTTCTTTAGCTGCCTCAGAGGCTGCCACATACTCAACTTCCATGGTTGACTCTGAAATGTATTTCTGCTTAACACTCCTCCTTGCAATGGCTCCATGATAATCATGATTTTACTGCATTATTTTGATTCATATATGCATGGTTTGATGTTGATTTCATAGGTTAAAATCATGGTTACATCACATTTTGTGCATTGTGTGTTTTTTGGACTTAATTGCAAATTACTTTATTTTTATATTATTTGATGCTAATATTTGATTCTTATTTTGTAGGCATCAAAGGATCTTGAATTTGGATCTATTTGGACCGAAATTGGGCTCAAATCGAAGTTCAAACAAGAAGATCAAGCTTTGAAGTATTATGGGCCGTTTATCAAGAATAGGACAGATCTGGACCATCCGTTGAAGATCTGGCTGATTCAACTTAATGGGGAGCAGATCTGAGCCATTGATGAAGATCCAGAAGTTTTGATCCAGATCTGAGTTCATCTGGCCATTGATCAAGCCGAATTAATCTGTGCCGTTCAATGAAGACTGGGCCGATCTGGGCCATCCAGTGATGATCTGATCGATCCGACCTACGGGAGGGTAGATCCAGACCCTAGAGCAAGATCAGTACCTTCAGATCGGATTTTGGGCAAACTTTCACCGTTGATTTAGCTCCAAATCAATCCCATCCGTCCGTTCAGATCCAGATCTAATTCAAAACAGAAGCTACAGTACCCAACTTCCTTCGTCGATCTCCACAACACTGTTTGCGTCCCGCGGCGTTCTTCTCCAGCGAGATTCCGACCCCATCTCGATCTCTAGATCAATTTTCCGGCCAATTTCATCGCCGACGACGTTCTTAGCTGCTTGCTACCATCTCCTGATGATCTGACCTCGGTTCAAGGTGTTCCTGCAGTGAGGATTCTGCTCCGCAACTCTTTGCTTCTGGCGCTGCCGATTGTGAGGTGTTCCTCCAATCGGTGGTTCCGCTTCCATCAGTAAGCTTTGGCGGTGTTCCTCCACTGCTACTGGACCATTCCCGACGACATTCCATCCATCATCTTCTCCACATCAGATCTGAGGTTGCAGCTCACAGATTTTCAGATTTCTTGAGTTGGGCGGCTCCGATTTTCACTAGTTCTGTTTGGAGTGGTCTCCGATGGCGCTGGTAAAGGTTGAGCTGAGTGTAGCTACTGAGATTGTCTTCTCCGATTACAGTTGGAGTGTTCTCCGTTGTTTCCTTGTGTGACGGCAAGGAGAAGTTGCCGTGAGACTTGGTTTGGTGTTGAGATGGTTTAGGGTTTAATTTCTGCATTCTTTTACTGTTGATAGATTTACATTTCGGTTTATGTTAGTTGAATTCATTAATATAGTTCTTTGTTTAGCTTAATTGTTGCAATTCAAGTGTAGTGAGTAATTTAGTTTTAATTGCTTTCGAAGTTGTTGTTAATTTTGCTTTAGCTTAAATTTCAATATTGTTGAGTAGTTAGTTTCTGTAGTTAAGATTAAATTCTGCTTAAGATTAGATTTATCTTATGTCTTGTTATTTCATTGCTTAGTTTAAGTGTGTTAATGATTTAATCACGACGTAGGGTGACAATACGTTATGATTGGATTATTGGCACCGAGTTTGGTTTCATTTATGCATTAGAATAATTTTTTATCCGTTGTGCTTTACTTTTGTAGATTTAGATTCAGGCTTAAATCCCCTCAACTCCATTTTTATATCGAAAACCCCAAAAATAGAAATAAAAAGACAATCCTAAATTACATTCTACCGTTGGTTCCTCGGGATCGATCCTGGGCTCGTTACTACAACGTTATTGCAAAATTAAGGGGTTCAGTGAGTGAAATATTAAATTGTTAATTTGATAAGCCTATTTGTGACATTTAATATAGATTTTAGGCATTATCAAATTTTGGCGCCGTTGCCGGGGAGAATTGTAATATGCAATGTTTAATAATTTTAGGATTGTTGTTTTGATTGCTTTCATGATTATATATTCATGTGTTTGATTGTTTTTGTTCCTGAGTTTTCTGATTTTATTTGCTAGTATTTCAGTGTAAGAACAGGAAATTATTTTGACCATGGATCCATATCATCAGTATTTTGGAGATGGGATGGAGAATTATTTTTATCAGTCTCAGACTCAGTTCTATCAGTCCTACCTACCTATGGAGCAGCGGAATAGGTATGAGGATGCACAAGAACAAATTGAAGAATCAATGTGAAAATGCAATGAAGTTATGCAACAAATGAGAGAGCATCAAGAGCAGCAATTTGCAAGGATACAGAATATTCAGAGTCAGTTAGATTAGATTGCATCATCTATTAATCAGTTACAAAAACAAAGAGCCAGTGAAGAGGTGGATTGTGGAGATCTTGTCAGGCCTGACACTACTTCTATTTCTTCACAAGAATTTTCTAATATTATTTGTGATGATGATGTAATTGTTCAAATTGTTGATTCTACTGATGCTGTTGCTTTAGATGTTGTTGAAGATGCAGGTATTGTTGCAGAAGATGATGTAAGTGTAGGGACTTGTGCTATGGAGCCAAGCACCCATGAATCACTACATGAAGTTGTACATTCACCAGAATTAGAGTCTGAGCATTTATTTGAGGAGAAAGAGGTAACAAACACCACTCCAGGTACCTCTCAAGATGACAAGGTGAGTATTTTGTGTGATTTTTCAAAAAATTTCATAGAGGTACCATTTATTGATTTTATTAGATGTGAATCATTTCTTGAAATATCTTTTGCCCATACTAATATTCTCCTATTTTCTTTTTGTCCCACTTGCATGTGGGAGGTGTTTATTTTTATTGATGTTGTAGGAGAACATGAGCTTCCGGAGTGGGTGCTGTGCTAAAACTGAACCGATTAAGACCTCCGGAGAGAGTTTTGAAAGGAAAAATGAGTAATAAGAAGGATTTGATTAGAACCATGATTACTCCACTTCCGGGGTGGATTCTTCTTTTTGAACCTTCTTCGACCACCGGGAAATGAAAGGGGAGTTGGTTCTAATTTAGCTTCCTTTTGCATTTTAATTCATGCTTGTGTTTAGTTTTTGCTTTAATAAATTCTTTATACGTTTCTTTGGTTTCATACTTTGCATTTGCACTTTGTTTTTACATTTGGCATTTTACTTTCATACTTTGCATTTTGTTTAGTATATAGCATGTCATTTGAATAAAAGTCTCCATGAATTGTTTAGTGATATTTTTAAGATGGTAAAAGTTGTTTTAAATTTGATCATCAATTTTAGGTCATTTGACATGATTGGATGCTTTTCTTACATGATATTGGTTAATTTGGTGATGGATTCCAATTTGGTAAATTGAGCTTAATTGTATAAAAAAATACCTAGAGAGGACCACTTTAAGCCTATACACTATTATTTTCTTTTGTGTGGCATGCACTTACAACAATTGAAACTCTAGAACTTGCTTATCTTCTTTTCAAGGTCACAATAGCATAAGTATGCATGGAAAGGAAGGATGAATTCTTTTCTTTTGCCTATTTCAAATTCCAATTCATTTTTCCACAATTTTCTTTAACAATTTCCTTGAAGCATTCTCATCTTTCATTTTAACCTTTAATTCCCTTTTGCTTGGTCCATTCATTGAGGGTTTTGGTTGACTATCTTGATGAGTTTGATTGTTCGATGATGGACAATGATTTAAGTGTGGGGGAAAATTAGCTTATGCTCGGAGATTTTGAAGATAAGGGATGGTTTCATAAGTTTTGAATGGTGATTTTTGAGAGAGATGTGGTCCAATCAGGGTTTTGACTATAGAAACTTGATACAATGTGCAGTAATGGAAGCTGAATTTCAAGTTCTGTTTTAAGTTTCTAATATCTAGAGAGTTAACATTTGATATAGCTGAAAAGGAGCAAAAGTTTGAATTTGGTGCCAACTTCATATGAAATTTCTGAACAGCAATAATTTGAATTCAAGTTTACATCAGTTCAATCTTAATGGTATTTGTGAATGAGCCTAATTTTCTAGAATTTAAGCTAGAAATTGCCAAGTTTCCAGCTTCAAAACTATCCATCAGTTCAGCAAAATACAAAGTTTCAGAAACAAGATGCTGAAATCTGCTGGAAACTGATACAATTCTGCAGGAATAGATACTGAAATTGTGGAATAAGGAAAGGCTGAAGGAATGTTAGTGAATATGACTGCATATGAACATTACTGGAGACAATAAAAAGGTTTGCTTAGAGTAGGCTGCAGAAACATAAATCTGCAGAGAATGGAAGGCTGCAGAAACAAGGGATCCTGAGATTGAAGTATCAATTGTGTGCCAAGTTCTTCTTGTAACCCTCTGATCAGTAAATGCTGCAAATGAAAACCTTTATTCCTCATTCATGAATGGTATTCAAGTTTCAATAGTTGAAAATCTGAAAATCTGCACATCTAAGTTTTGAAATTCAGAAACTGAAAATTGTTAATGTTGGAATTGGAATCTAGAAAACCAGAATTCAGTTTCAAAACTTCTCAATCAAGGGAATTCTGATTTTCTAACAGGAAAAGGAACAAATCTGCTGTTGAATCTGAAATCAGAAACAACTTGTTTGCTTAAATCTGAAATATTTGGGTGATAGGAGATTGAGTACCAGAATTTTGAACTTGCTAGAATTTTTATGAGTCAGATGTTCAAAGTTTAGTGCCAAGCTTTGGCTGTTCTATACCAATATCAGCCAATGGTTGAACCAATTGAAAAATATACATTAGAATCAAGAAGAAGAAAATGAGAAGATGCAGCATGCAGGATGAATTAATTATGGTGCTGAATTCTGCAGAAAGGGAAATTGCTGCATGACCATTGTAAGCCGAATTCTTAAGTGAGATCTGAAATGGAAAAAAAAAAAAGAAACATTTGCTGCAAGGATAGAATGAACACGGTGCATAATGCAGAAAATGCAGAAATCAGCAGGTGCACAAAGAAAAGGCTGTGGAAATCTGCAGAATTGTAGTGCAGAGTTGAAAAATCTGTATCAGTTTTGTATCAAGATTTGGAAGCAATATCCAAATGAGTGGAGGCTTAATTGAATATTAAGAAGGTGCTGAAAACAAATGGTATGTTATCTTTCATGCAATCTGCAAAACAAGGAAGGATGATTTCAGCACAGAATTCATCCTGGACACAAAGAAATGCCAGGACAGGGAGTTGTTGTGGCTACTGGAAATTGATCACAATGGACTATAATTCAGAATTCAATTGGAGGGTATCATTAAATCTGAGAAAACGGTTGTACAATGCAGAAAAATGCAGAATCAGCAGGAATCTGTTTTAAAAAAAATCATGCAGGAATTTGTTGAAGATGCAGGATTTTGTGCCAAGGAGTATCAAAAATTCAGAAGCAGTATCAAGAAAAGGAGAAGATATGGTGAAGATTTCAAGAGTGAAGGAACAAATGGTAATCTTGCATCATTAACCTCTACAGATTCTGATTCCAAATTACTGAAAAGATGCAGTGAGCTATAGGAATGTGCAGAAATGAACAAATGATGTAAGTTGCAGAAATGAAATTTATATAGGAGATGTGCTAGTTTGTGCCATACTATGCAAGAGCAAAACTGTTCTAAATTCCTGGATTTCATTTTCTATGATTGAGGAAGTAACTCAGAATTTCTGAAACTAGGAAATGCAGGACTGAAACCAATGTACCAACAAGTACGAGTTGAGTGTTAATCATTTGGAACATTTATAGTTACTAATGTAACAAGCTGTTTACTTTGATTTTCAATACTGGAATTTATCCAGCAAGTTGGAGCTATTTGTGATGTGGAAAATGGGGCTGTGAATTGGATTTTAAAAGCTGTGTGTCAAAATTTCTTTTGCAAACATCAGGACAATAAAACATCAAACGGAGCACTTGGTCTTCATTTGCCATTTGGGTTGCTATTTCCTAAAATCTTCTGTGATTTAGGGAGAGTAACTGAAATTTTCAGATTTTAGAACTGTGTTGTTGCTAAGAAGTTTGTTTAGAGTAGACTGCAGAAACATAAATTTGCAGAGAATGGAAGGCTGGAAAAAAAAACCCAAAAATGAACCTGCTGGAAATGGTTGCAGTGCAGGAATGTGCAAAACTGCATACTAATCTCTTCGGATGGAAAGGATTGAATGACTTCAGAGATGGAAGTTCAATTCCTGTTACATTGAATGTAATTCTCAAACGAATTAGAATGAACAGATTCAAATTATTGAGATGTGAAGTATGTATCAAGTTGAACATATGTTTGACAAACCCTATTGCCGTTTTATTCTAATGATACTTCGGAAGATGTACATGTCCTTTTGTGATCTTTGGATTCATAAGTGAAGAAACAGTGATGAAATTCAGAAATGAAAAGTTGAATCTGTTTAGAGATCAAAGCTGTACGGATTTTGAAATTCTGAAATATGGATTGCTGAAATGGGTGCAGAACTTAAGTTGGAATTCAGAGATTCTGCAGTTCTTGATATTGTAAAAGCTGAATTGTTTTCGGTGAGGTTGAGAACATGGAGTATGGAACAGAATGGTTTGGTGTATCATGAAATTTTGAGCTGAATTCTGCTGTTAACAGAACAGCAGGTTCTACCTTGCTATTGCAAGTGCATGGGGTTGAACTGGTACTTCATGGAGCTGAAATTTTGTGATGTTAGAATCTGTAGTAGCAGATTGCAGAAATCAAAGTCCATTTACAGATTTCAGCTGAACCTTGCAAATGTGATATATTCAGTTAAGGAATTGGAAGTTTTATAAGTGCAGTAGAACTAGATTACTGGATTTCTAAGCTTTAGTAACCATCTTTGGTAGCTTCAATTCTTTGAGTTCTTGATCTATTTGATATACTAAAAGGAGACAAAATGTAAGAAGTCAGAATTCAGGAAATGTAATCAGAATTTGAGGATTGAAATTGAGTATCAACTATTGCCTGTATGTGCCAAATTTCTGTTACAAGCTGCTGACCAGCAAGAGTTCAAGAGGATCAGATTTACTATTACCATGCCATTTGTAGGTAAATAGATGCATGAAACTCAATGATCTTCATGTTCTAAAACTGTGAATGTCTGAAACTGGGATCTTGAAACCTGTGTTCAGAAATCAGTGGTGGTTTACCGATTAAGTTGCTGTTAGTGTTTATTCCTTTGGATAAGTTCCTAAAACTTGACAAGATAAACATATATTTGGAACTGAGTTTTGGAAACAAGAATGCATGAGTGTTAATGCTTAAATTCTTTGACTTTCCGTATTCTGAATTCAGTTTCTCCAAGAAGCTATATTTTCATATCACTTGCACAAACTTCTTATCTTTTCATTGGCAATGGCTTTCCAGAATTTTAGAATTCAGATTTATCAAAATTCTGCTGAATAATGTGCCAATTTGGAAAATGGTAAATGAGTCTTTGTTCAGATCTCTTGTTCATGATTCAAACCAGGAAGCTAAATCTGAAGTCCAAGAAAATCAGAAACTGAACTTAGTTTGGCTGGTTACTGAATTTGCAGCAAGTAGAGTTCAAATTCGATTTGAATTCTACAAGAGTTGCTTATTGCTACTTAACCTTGCTGCTAGAAAGAGTTTCGGATGAATATGTAAAATTCAGGAATTGTTGAAAGCAAGATGTTGCTGAGCTTGCATCCTTAATTTTCTGAATCAATGTGTTGTATTTCCATAAGAGGGCTCTGAAATTCAGTATAGAACTGAAATCTGTTGCTGCTGAATACTTGCTTGCTGATTTCTGAAATTTGAATCCAGCTTTCGGTTCTTATCTGTTTTAGAGCGATTTTTTTTTGGATGGATTATGGTTAGAGCAAAAAAATTAGACTAGAATTCCTGAAAATGGAATTGAAATGCTTAAGTATCTTTCCTAGCAGAACAAGAATAGGGAATCTGATACTCTGCTAATTTCAAATCTGGAAAATTTGTTCAAAAGACAAAGAAAGGTGGCATTGGAGATGTTTTCTTGCAACATGATCTGAAAAATAAATCAAAATGCAGTGATGCAGCACTCCAGATTTCTGCTGTTAAAGCTGAACTTAGTTGTTTTTAATCTTTTCAATTGAGTGGAACATTGAGCTATTATTGGGCTGCAATAAACTGTTTCTGCAGTATTTGTTTACAGATATCATGTAATGTTCTATTTGTTCCATGAAGCCATTTTGTTATTGACTCAAAAGCTCTGATATGTTTAGAAGTTAGAATTTCTGATTGGAAAATGGAAATGCAGAAAAACAGAAGCTGCAGATCAACTCTGGGAACTATTGTATCAACTTGGATTGCTCTTGTTGAGTTTTATTGTTGCAGACGAACTATGTTTCAATTGAATTCCTGCTGAACTGTGCTAGTTCTAAATGCTGAAATGCAGGAAAAATCTGATATCTAGAATTTATTGTGAGTATTGAAATGGAAATTCTATTGTGTACCAATTCCTATCTGTGGAGTATCAAATTTGATATCCTGAAACTGAAATTGCTGCTACTGGATACCAAGTTCTGGGGTAGAAATCTGATTTTGGCATTCTTGAATTCTATTGATTCTCATTCTGTGCAATATGAAGAAAATGGCAGAGTTACTTAAATTTCAGATTCTGATAATTGCAGAATTGATGAAGATTGAGTTGCTATTGCTGTTAAGGAAATCTGAGCCGTATTCAATTCTGGAAATTCTTATTTCTGTATTCTATTTGTATTCTATATGAAATTGCAGAATTTCAGCTTATAGAGTCAGGAATAAGTTATGCCAATTTCTACCAATCAAGATCTGACAATTTTTGAAGTTGTTTTGCTTAGATACAAGTGAATTTTGAAGCTTCTTGTGACCAATCTGGAATCTGGATTCGGAAAAAAAAATTAAAAAAAAAAAAACTGATCTGTGGATCCATGTAATTGTAAAAATCAGAAAACTCTGATTTTGGTATAAATTGTAGACCAGCAGCTTTTGAATTAGAGTTCTTACTCTTTTGAAGTTTCCTGGAGCTTTTCAATTTTGAAACTTATGCAACAATCCTGAACTTACAAATTTTGGTTTAGTATGAGATGAAGAGTGAAGGTGAAGCACTTTGAAGCTGTAATCTTTGAGCTCACAACCTAAGTTGATATTTTTAACAGGATTTTGACACTATGGTTTTGATTTTGTTGAATTTTGTTACATCTGATTGATCAGCAATACTTTCCTGCAGAAACTACAACTAAGTTGCGACAAAGATCAGTTCTGAAATTAAAGTATTAACTATTGCTCACAGCAATGCGCAGAGCTTCAGTTTCCTAGCATTGGGAAGTTTTCCTCTCCAGCAACTAACATGCCCATCTTGCTCATTTCTTGCACTGCAGTTCAACTTGAAAAATCCCAGGTTCTGCATCCATGGAAATGCATGCTCTATATCCTGATACTGGTCCTTATGTAGCCTAAAGAAACTTCACAGATTTAAATTGATTCTTTACTGCATTTCAGCAATTCAACAATTAAGTTCAGATATAATGAATTCGAGTCTGAAAAATCAAAAACAAAGATAGAAGGAGGATGAAATCTGCAGAATGAAAGAAAGAAATAAAAATCTGTGGCTACTGGAATACAGAATCTGTGTGGCTTGAAAAGGAAAACAAGGAATGTTGATTTCTTTATCTAGTGCATGGAGTTTTGTTTTGGTACTTCATCAAGACAATAATAGCCCTTGCAGTCCTATAAGACCTTCTTTGCAGAATTTGTGGTAGCATATGTTAGAATCTAGATTCTATTTACAAAAACAGCAGCACCTTACAAAATTGATTGTTTTGTTTGATTCTATGGTGTGTTTTATTGTCCGAGACGGCCAATGTTTTAAGTGTGGGGGAGGGAACTCTTCCTCATAAGTTGAATTGAGATTGTTTTAGTTTCAAAGGATGAATTGGAGTGGGAAAAACAGAAAAAAAAAAAAATAGCAAAACAAAGAGTATCAAGAGTGGAGATAGAGTATCAAGAATTTCGGTTTGCCATCAAATTGAAGAAGAGTTTGGCTTGGTTTTTTGTATTGATAAAAACAAATGGTATTCATCTCTTTTCACATCAAAATGGTCAACTCATCAAGTAAATTCCTTCCATACTCTCATTCTCTTCATTGATGCCTTTTCTTTTGTCTATTTCATCCACTTCTATTGTTCTTTTTGCTTTCATCTCAATTCTTGTTGATAATTCCTTTTAATTCATGTATGCTATGTTTATGGTGGTGGAGAAGTAGAAAATAAGCAAGCTTACGGTAGTGAAATGTTGTGAGTTGCATTGAGTGAACTCCACATATATGCAATTTTGAGTGTGAGAGCTAGAATAGGTAAATTCCTTGTGAGATTGCAACTTGCTTAATTTTTCAATTGGATTGAAACTACCATACCTACTGATTATTGTTTGGATTGTATTCATGATTGTTTGTGATCTTTAGATGGTCTTAGTTAAATTCTTTTTACTATCTTCTAGATATTACTAGAGAATTTTCTGTGGAGATGATTTTTAGTTTTCTTTACTTTCACGGGACGTTCAAGACTAAGTGTGGGGGATTTGATAATCATGATTTTACTGCATTATTTTGATTCATATATGCATGGTTTGATGTTGATTTCATAGGTTAAAATCATGGTTACATCACATTTTGTGCATTGTGTGTATTTTTGGACTTAATTGCAAATTACTTTATTTTTATATTATTTGATGCTAATATTTGATTCTTATTTTGTAGGCATCAAAGGATCTTGAATTTGGATCTATTTGGACCGAAATTGGGCTCAAATCGGAGTTCAAACAAGAAGATCAAGCTTTGAAGCATTATGGGCCGTTTATCAAGAATAGGACAGATCTGGACCATCCGTTGAAGATCTGGCTGATTCAACTTAATGGGGAGCAGATCTGAGCCATTGATGAAGATCCAGAAGTTTTGATCCAGATCTGAGTTCATCTGGCCATTGATCAAGCCGAATTAATCTGTGCCGTTCAATGAAGACTGGGCCGATCTGGGCCATCCAGTGATGATCTGATCAATCCGACCTACGGGAGGGTAGATCCAGACCCTAGAGCAAGATCAGTACCTTCAGATCGGATTTTGGGCAAACTTTCACCGTTGATTTAGCTCCAAATCAATCCCATCCGTCCGTTCAGATCCAGATCTAATTCAAAACAGAAGCTACAGTACCCAGCTTCCTTCGTCGATCTCCACAACACTGTTTGCGTCCCGCGGCGTTCTTCTCCAGCGAGATTCCGACCCCATCTCGATCTCTAGATCAATTTTCCGGCCAATTTCATCGCCGACGACGTTCTTAGCTGCTTGCTACCATCTCCTGATGATCTGACCTCGGTTCAAGGTGTTCCTGCAGTGAGGATTATGCTCCGCAACTCTTTGCTTCTGGTGCTGCCGATTGTGAGGTGTTCCTCCAATCGGTGGTTCCGCTTCCATCAGTAAGCTTTGGCGGTGTTCCTCCACTGCTACTGGACCATTCCCGACGACATTCCATCCATCATCTTCTCCACATCAGATCTGAGGTTGCAGCTCACAGATTTTCAGATTTCTTGAGTTGGGCGGCTCCGATTTTCACTAGTTCTGTTTGGAGTGGTCTCCGATGGCGCTGGTAAAGGTTGAGCTGAGTGTAGCTACTGAGATTGTCTTCTCCGATTACAGTTGGAGTGTTCTCCGTTGTTTCCTTGTGTGACGGCAAGGAGAAGTTGCCGTGAGACTTGGTTTGGTGTTGAGATGGTTTAGGGTTTAATTTCTGCATTCTTTTACTGTTGATAGATTTACATTTCGGTTTATGTTAGTTGAATTCATTAATATAGTTCTTTGTTTAGCTTAATTGTTGCAATTCAAGTGTAGTGAGTAATTTAGTTTTAATTGCTTTCGAAGTTGTTGTTAATTTTGCTTTAGCTTAAATTTCAATATTGTTGAGTAGTTAGTTTCTGTAGTTAAGATTAAATTCTGCTTAAGATTAGATTTATCTTATGTCTTGTTATTTCATTGCTTAGTTTAAGTGTGTTAATGATTTAATCACGACGTAGGGTGACAATACGTTATGATTGGATTATTGGCACCGAGTTTGGTTTCATTTATGCATTAGAATAATTTCTTATCCGTTGTACTTTACTTTTGTAGATTTAGATTCAGGCTTAAATCCCCCCAACTCCATTTTTATATCGAAAACCCCAAAAATAGAAATAAAAAGACAATCCTAAATTACATTCTACCGTTGGTTCCTCGGGATCGATCCTGGGCTCGTTACTACAACGTTATTGCAAAATTAAGGGGTTCAGTGAGTGAAATATTAAATTGTTAATTTGATAAGCCTATTTGTGACATTTAATATAGATTTTAGGCATTATCACTCCACCTCCTAAAGTAAACACATAGCCTGATGTAGACTTACTGTTGTCCCTATCTGATTGGAAATCCGAATCCGTTTAATCCACAGGGAGCAAATCGTCTGCTTGGTAAACTAGCATATAATCTCTAGTCCTTCTCAGGTACTTCAATATATGCTTTACAGCAGTCCAATGTCCTTGTCCAGGGTTACTATGATATCTACTAATCATGCCCACGGCAAAACAGATATAAGGTCTCGTACACAGCATTGCATACATAAGGCTTCCTACAGCCGAAGCATAAGGAACTGCCTTCATATCCTCTATCTCCTTTG
This sequence comes from Zingiber officinale, assembly GCF_018446385.1. NCBI lineage: Eukaryota > Viridiplantae > Streptophyta > Magnoliopsida > Zingiberales > Zingiberaceae > Zingiber > Zingiber officinale. The sequence continues at coordinate 65,229,771 of NC_055999.1, read as the reverse complement.
ATGTCTTCGGAGACATCTCTTTAGATAAGGCTACTTCATGCCTAAAAGGTAAGAAACCTTTCTTGGAGTTCTGCATGCTAAAACGAGCAAGGATTGTATCTATATATGAAGCTTGAGATAGATACAACATTCTTTTCTTGCGATCCCTTATAACTTTGATCCCAAGAATGTGTACATATTCTCCTAAGTCCTTCATATCAAATTGTTTGGACAACCATACCCTTACATCCGATAATACCTTGACATTATTGCCAATTAACAAAATATCATCTACGTATAGTACAAGAAATACCACCACGTTTTCGTTACACTTCTTGTATACACAAGACTCATCCGGACACTGAATAAATCCATATGATTGGATTACTTCATTAAACCGGATGTTCCAAGATCTTGAAACTCGCTTCAGTCCATAAATAGACCGATTGAGCTTGCACACTAGATGCTCTTTGCCTTTTTCAATGAACCCTTCTGGTTGCTTCATATGGATGTTTTCTTCAAGATTTTCGTTAAGGAAGCTGTCTTGACATCCATTTGCCAAATCTCATAATCAATATGAGCAGCAATGGATAAGAGTATCCAGATAGACTTTAGCATAGCTACTTGTGAAAAAGGTTCCTCATAATCGATTCCCTCTTTCAGTGTATACCCTTTCGCAACAAGCCTTGCCTTGAAGGTTTCTATCTTTCCGTCTGTCCCTCTTTTCCTTTTGTAGATCCACTTGCATCCAACGACTTTTACACCATCAGGTGGTTCTACAAGATCCCAAACCTTATTAGAATACATAGACTCTATTTCAGAATTCGTTGCCTTTTGCCAAGATATTGCATCTATATCTTAGAGTGCTTCATCATATGTTTGGGAATCAGGTTCATGTTTACCCGGGATCAAGTCCGAAGACTCTCCTAAAAACATGAATCTCTCAGGTTGTCTCATAACCCTCCCACTAAGATGAGGCACTGTCTGTGGTTGTGTATCATGTGTGACACGTGTTGCAGTCTCTTGTGGTACTTCATCTTGTACTTTTGGTACTGAAGCAAATGTGTCCTCTCTCATTTCTTCAAGAACAATTTTACTTTTGGGCTTGTGGTCCATTATATAATCTTCTTCTAAAAACTGGGCATTGGTGCTAACAATGACCTTCTGGTCTTTAGGACTATAAAATAAACCACCTTTCGTTCCTCTAGGTTAACCCACAAACACTCGAACTTATGTACGAGATTCTAACTTATCAGCATCTGCTTTCAGCACATGTGCTGGACTACCCCAAATTCGAATATGTCTTAGACTGGGAATTCGCCCATTCCATAATTCTGTGGGAGTAAAAGGTACTGATTTAGAAGGTACTAAGTTCAGAATGTATGCTGCTGTTTCCAAAGCGTATCCCCAAAACGAATTTGGAAATTCTGAATAACTCATCATCGATCTAACCATCTCCATAAGAGTCTTATTCCTTCGTTCTTCCACACCATTATGTTGGGGTGTACCAGGTGCAGACAACTGGGATTGAATCTCAGCCTCTGATAAGTAATTATTAAACTCTCTCAAGTGGTATTCGCCACCACGATCAGACCGTAGTGTTTTGATACTTTTACCAAGATGTTTCTCCACATCAACCCTGTACTCTTTGAACTTATCAAAGCACTCAGACTTCCGGCGCATCAAGTAAATGTATCCGTATCTCGAATAATCGTCTATAAAAGAGACAAAGTATTCGAAACCACCTCTTGCTTGGATAGACATAGGACCACACAAATCAGAATGAACCAGTTCTAACACATCTTTGGCTCTATAACCCTTGGCCTTAAAAGGTCTCTTGGTCATTTTACCTTTCAAGCAAGATTCACAGGTTGGAAAATTTTTCAACTCTAATGTACCCAAGAGTCTATTGGCTATAAGCCTTTGAATCCTACTTAAGTTAATATGACCAAGCCTTAGATGCCAAAGATATGTTTGGTTTATCTCCAAAGGTTCTTTTCTCTTATTAGAGTTAGAAGATGTGTTATTAATTTTCATTTGTTGCTTTATGGGAGAAATTGAATTTAATGTATATAAATTGCCTACCAATGCACCAGAACAGATAATAACTCTATTTCTCTTTATAACTACATTGTTATTGAAAGAAACAGAATATCCATCCAAATACAGTTTAGAAACTGAAATTAAATTCTTTCTAAAACTGGGTACATAAAGACAATTTCTTAAAACCAAACTTCTATTCCTAAAAGGTAAGTAAACGTGTCTCACTGTAACAGCCGCCACCTTAGTAGCATTGCCAATGTATACGGTTATCTCTCCTTCAAATAGTTGTCGGGTTTCTTCGAACCCCTACAAAGAATTACAGACATGATCAGTGGCTCCCGTATCTACACACCAGGTGCTGGTAAATAACACCGCTAAACATGTTTCAACTACTAGAGCATGAGATATACCTTTATTATTCTGATTCCTATGAGGACAGTCCGCCTTCCAATGTCCTGACTGCTTGCAGATGAAGCACTTGCCCTTCGGCTTCTTCATTCTAGCTTTTTGTCCTGTACCCTGAAGTTTATTCACTCTCTTTGTTGAAAAGACCTGTTTCTTCTTCTTCTTGCCTTTTGACTTAGAAGTAGAACCATTTTCAACATAGTGAATCTGAGAACTATGACGAAATATACCTTCTGCTGCCTGTAGTTCTGGCAGAAGTTCCACCAACGAATACTCACTTTTGTTCATGTTATAGTTCAGGCGAAACTGCTCAAAACTTCTGGGTAGCGTTTGGAGAATTATATCGACCTGGGTTTCCCCATCGATTTCTCCTCCAAGGACTTGTATTTCATTCAGATAAGCCATCATTTTGAGGATATGATCACTTACGGGTGTCCCCTCAGACATGGTGGTTGTCATTAACTTTCTCATTTCCTCTTGCCTAGCAGTCCGACTCTGGTGCCCAAAGAGTTCTTTGAGATTGTTCATTATATCATAAGCAGTTGGTAAATCTTGATGCTGATGTTGCAATACATTTGACATTGAAGCCAAAATGTAACATCGCACCATCTCATATGCTTTTACCCATTTCTTATGATACTCAATCTCCTCTGGGGTAGAGTCACCATTAGGTGTATTTGGGCATACCTCTGACAGTACAAACTTATAACTTTCAGTAGTTAAGATAATATCCAGGTTTCTTTTCCAATCTATATAATTGGAACCAGTAAGTTTGTTCTCTTTCAGTATAATGGCCAGTGGGTTAAAAGTCATCCTAAAAATCACACAAATAGCTTTGGTCAGAACTCTAAATTTAGAATAATATTGATTCCTGAAACAATACTATTTTAAATTAATCAACACCTTAAAACACCGTGAATTTTGTATGCCACGATAGTGTGGACGTATACAAAATCAAACATTTGTAAGAGGAGGTTTTACCCATTAATTTTATTCTTGTCAACCTAACTTTTGACAAATAAAATTAATAGTTGGTTTCCTTCGGTCACACAAATAATAGCAGTGACTCCGATGGGGAGGATACTATTAGACATGCCTAAGTGTATACAATTACTTGACACTAAGTCCATTAATAAGATTGTGCCTCTTCCGATGGGGAAGATCACACGCTCTTAATTAATTTCCTATAGTCATCCTAAATGGAAGTTTGATCTAGTGATCCGCAAACAAACTCATCCGATATGGAGGAAGACACTCAGAGCCAACGCGCAAGTTTGTTTGCATCACTTACAAACCAGTAATAGAGACCATGGAATTTATTAAAATAAATCCCTCTTCCACTTAGTTATTTAAAGTGAGGAATTTTAAACTATCCTAGCATACATCACATGCATACACACACATCACAGTAAATAAAAGTAATAAATATGGAAATTTATTTTCCAACTATTATGGGCTTTTTCCATCACTGTTCTCCGTGTGCTCCAACCCTAGCTGCTGCCATCTTTAGCCACCGCCATCGGGTCTAGTCGTCACATCCATCTTGCTTCTTATTCCGCTGCGCTTCTGGTGCTCCAAAAGTACCACGCCTCGCAAGTATCTGATCCGCGACAAAAATAGAATTTTACATATATCGATCCTATATTCCACGTAGGAATGTACATATAATCTAGATCGAAAATAAAATTCTAAAAATAATACAGCTCCTGCTGTATTTGATACATACAATCATGCACATAAAATAATGCCCTTGACATGTCCAAGGGTCCAATTACACACAATATCTAAATGCCATAATAGTTGAAGCCTGCAACCACAAAGTTAGTACATCCAACTATTATCCTGCCTAAATTATGTATGACATGTGCATAATTAATTTGAAAACCAAAACACACAAAGGCAAACCCTATCTCTGATACCAATTATTGGTTAGTCCTAGGAAAATCGTACGGGTTCCACTGTACAAAAATTTTGTACAAGTGTCAAACCTTTCCTTAAATAACCTATTGTGTTCTTTAGAAGTTAAATTAAAACTCGCAGACGGAACTTAACATCATTGATTCCAAATTTAACTTATCTGTTCTTAATGGTTTAGACTTGGATCGCAAGCTGAACTTAACACTATTGATCCAAATCCACCTACGTTATAAATTCAATTAAATATTAATTTCTAAAATTGGCTTCCAGGTCTGCATGGCGAGGCACATGGCCTTCTTGGGTATGGGAGCATCCACCACCGTCTAGACAAAGCCTTTTAAGGAAAGCTAATATTTAATTTCCTTATATAACTCTAGGTTTAACCAAAAAGAACAATCGAATCACAAATTCGAAAAACAAAGAAAAACAAAAACATGAATTACTAATTCGAAAAACTGGATCTAATGCCTCTTGTGTTTGGAATTCATACAAAGAAAAATAACTAGCATGATGCGAAAAATAATTGCTAATTTTACCTTTTCTTTGCAAGCTAATGACCTCGAGATCTTCTGGCGTATTCCTTGTCTCACCTTGGACGTCGTGTGGGCGACGATCCTTCAAGATAAACACCACCCAAAGTCTTCTTCTCCTTCTTCTAATTTTCGGCCACCACCACCACAAAAGAAAAAAGAGCAAAGGGAAAGGGAGAAGAGAGAGGGCCGACCACACCAAGAGAATCTCCACCAAGAGAATAAGAATTGTGTCTCATGAGGCCTCCTCACCCTTTCTTTTATATTACTTGGCCAAGGCAAATAAGGGAAGAATTTTTACAAAGATTAAAATCTTCCTCTAGTTTTTCTTTTTCCCTTTTTATTTTTCCTTTTCTTCCCTCTTGATTGAATTAATCACCAAATCATTAGATGATGATTTTATTTTTATTTTTATTTGGCCGGCCCCTTGCTTGGGCACCAAGCAAGGGTGGCCGACCCCCTTAGAGAGGAAGGAAATATTTTTTTATAAAATTTTACAAGAAGAAATCCTCTTATAAAATTTTACAAGCTCTCTTTCCTAAAGTGGATGTTAAAAAGGAAAGTTTTAAAAAATTAAAACCATGTTTTAAAATTTAAAACTTCTCTTCAAAATTTCCTTTTTTAACATGAATAGAAAATTTTAATTTTTAAAACTTTTCTTCCTTTTTTCTAAAACCATGAGGATGGTTAAAAAAGGAAAGTTTTAAAACTTTTAAAACTCTCTATTAAACCATGTGGCCTAATCAAATAAGGAAAGTTTTTAAAATTTAAATTTCTCTTTTAAAACTTATAGTTTTCTACAAAGAGAAGATTTTAAAAATTCAAAACACCCCTCCTATTTGAATTTATCTTGGTCGGCCCCTACTTGTATGGTCACTAAGCAAGAGGGCCGGCCCTCTTAAGGAGATGGTGACCGGCCATTGCTTGGTCACCAAACAATGGGCCGACCTCCTTTCTTGGACACCAAGAAGGGCTTTTAATGAGTAGTTTATAAGACACTAATGAGGCTACGACAGGGACCTAGAGGAGAAATTGGTTTTGGCCTTCTGATGAGCTTGAGTATCCCATGTTCGCCCCGAACACACAACTCAAGTTCATCAACAATAACTCATTCCACTAGAGAGTTATTGTTGTACTACCGCACCAATCCCAAATAACATTTAGGATGCGTGTGATCTTCTCCAACTGAAGGGGCACAATTCTATTTAGTGGACTTAGTATCAACTAATGGTATACACTTAGGCACATTTTATAGTATCCTCTCCATCGGAGTCACTGCTATTATTTGTGTGACCAAAGAAAAATCAACTATTAATTTGTCATAAAGCTTGGTAAAACCTCATCTTCAAATGTTTGAATTTGTATACGTCCACACTATCGTGACATACAAAATTCATAGTGTTTGAGATAATTTTATTTGTCATAAAGTTAGGTTGACAAAATAAAATTAATGGGTAAAATCTCCTCTTACAAATGATTGAATTTGTATACGTCCACACTATCATGGCATACAAAATTCATAGTAATTGAGGTAATTATAGGTTGACAAGATAATTAATGGATAAGACCCTCCTCTTATAAATGTTTGAATTTGTATACGTTCACACTATCGTGGCATACACAATTCACGGTGTTTGAGGTGTTGGTGAATTTAAATGATATTGTTTTTAGAAATCAATATTATTTTAAATTCTAAAGTTTTGACCAAATATTTGATCGAAAACAGACCAACTATTAATTTTATTTGTCATAAAGTTAAAATGACAAGATAATAAAATTAATGATTGAATTTGTATACGTCCACACTATCGCGGCATACAAAATTCACAGTGTTTGAGGTGTTGGTCTTAACCAAATATTTTGTGATTATTTGGATTTCAAATGGTTTTCAATTCCCTAGCTGTTATACTAGAGAATAGACTTACTAGTTCCAATTATAATGATTGGAAATAAAACTTGGACACTAAGGTGGACTGCCCTCTAAGGAATGAGAACAATAAAGGTGTATCTTATTAGTTGTTGAAACATGTTTAGTGGTGTTATCTACTGGTACCTGGTGTGTAGATACGAGAACCACTGATCATGTCTGCAAATCATTACAGGGGTTCCAGGTAACCCGATAACTACATGAAGTAGAAATCACTGTTTACATGGGCAATACTACGGAAGTGGTGACTGTTGCAGTGGGAGATGTTTATTTAGGAATAAAACATTGATTTTGAGAAATTGTCTTTATGTACCAAGTTTTAGAAAAAATTTGATTTCAGTTTCTAAACTATTTGAGGATGGATATTCTGTTTCTTTTGATGACAAAGTAGTTGTCAAGAAAAATACAGTGGTTATCTGTTCTGGTACATTAGGTGGCAATTTGTATACTCTAAATCCAATAACTCTCACGATGCAACAAATGGAAATTAATAACACATCTTCTAATTCTAATAAGAGAAATCAACCTTCGAAAATGAACCAAACATATCTTTGACATCTAAGGCTAGGTCATATTAACTTGAGTAGGATTCAAAGGTTAAAAGTCGATGGACTTTTGGGTTCATTGGTGGTGGAAAAATTTTCAACCTGCGAGTCTTGCTTGAAAGGAAAAATGACCAAGAGACCTTTTAATGATAAGGGGTATAGAGCCAAAGATGTGTTGGAATTGGTTCATTCTGATTTATGTGGACCTATGACTATCCAGGCAAGAGGTACATAGTTTTGAATAGTTCATCTCTTTTATAGACGACTATTCGAGATACGGGTACATTTACTTGATACGCCACAAGTCTGAGTGCTTCGATAAGTTCAAAGAGTATAAGGCTGATGTGGAGAAACGTCATGGTAAAAATATCAAGACACTACGGTGTGATCGTAGTGGCGAGTACCTCTTAGGAGAGTTTAGGAGTTACTTATCAGAAGTCAAGATTCAATCCCAACTGTCTGCACCTAGTACACCCCAACAAAATGGTGTGGCAGAACGAAGGTTTAGGACTTTTATGGAAATGGTTAGATCAATGATGAATTATTTAGAATTACCAAATTCATTTTAGGATATACTCTAGAAATGGCAATGAACATAGTACCTTCTAAAGTCAGAACCCTCTACTCCCATAGAATTGTACAATGGGCGTAAGCCTAGTCTGAAGCATATTTAGATTTGGGGTAGTCCAGCACATGTGCTGAAGGGAGACACCGATAAGTTGGACAGGAGTTCACTTGTTTGTGGGTTATCCTAGAGAAACGAAAGGAGTTTTATAGTCCTAAAAATCAGAAGGTCATTGTTAACACCAATGCCCGATTTTAGAAGAGGACTATGTAATGAATCACAAAGCCCATGAGAAAAATTGTTCTTATGAAAATTAGAGAAGACACGTCTAAACTAGTACCAACTATACAAGATGAGATAACACAAGAAACTGCAACACGTGCCACAAATGTTGCACAATTACAAGCAGTGTCACGTCGTCGTGGGAGGGTTGTTTTGCAACTTGGTAGATTCATGTTTTTGGGAGAGTCTTGGACTTGATCCCCGGTGAACATGAACCTGATTCCCACACATATGATGAAGCACTCCAAGATAAAAATGAAGCATCTTGGCAAAGTGCAATGAACTCTAAAATAGAATCTATGTATTCTAATATGGTCTGGGAGCTTGTAGAACCACCAAATGGTGTAAAAGTTATTGGGTGTAAATAAGTCTACAAAAGAAAAAGGGACAGACAGGAAGGTGGAAACTTTTAAAGCAAGGCTTGTTGCAAAAGGATATACTCAGAAAGAGGGAATCGATTATGAGGAAATCTTTTCACCGGTAGTTATGCTTAAGTCTATCCGGATACTTTTATCAATTGCTGCTCATATGGATTATGAGGTTTGGCAAATAGATGTCAAGACGGCTTTCCTTAATGGAAGTCTTGAAGAAAACATCCATATGAAGCAACCAGAGGAGTTTATTGAAAAAGGCAAAGAGCATCTTGTATGTAAGCTCAATCGGTCTATTTATGGACTGAAGCAAGCTTCATGATCTTGGAATATCCGATTTAATGAAGTAATATAGTCTTATGGATTTATTCAGTGTCCGGATGAGTCTTGTGTATACAAGAAGTGTGGCGAAAATGTGGTGGTATTTCTTGTACTATATGTTGATGACATTTTGATAGTTGACAACAATATCAAAGTGCTGTCAGAAGTAAGGGTATGGTTGTCCAAGCAATTTGATATGAAGGACTTGGGAGAAAGCAAACATATTCTTGGGATCAAAGTAATAAGGGATCGCAAGAAAAGAATATTGTGCTTATCCCAAGCTTCATATAACGATACTATCCTAGCTCGTTTTAGCATGCAAAACTCCAAGAAAGATTTTCTACCTTTTAGGCATGGAGTACCTCTATCTAAAGAGATGTCTCCTAAGATATCAAAAGAGATAGAGGAAATGAAGGCAGTTCCTTATGCTGTAGGAAGCCTAATGTATGCGATGCTATGTACGAGACTGGATATCTGTTTTACCGTGGGCATGGTTAGCAGATATCAAAGTAACCCAAGACAAGGACATTGGACTACCGTAAAGCATATATTAAAGTACCTGAGAAGGACTAGAGATTATATGTGGTTTACCATGCAGATGACTTGCTCCCTGTGGGTTACACGGATTCGAAATTCCAATCAGATAGGAACAATAGTAAGTTAACCTCGAGATTTTATGTTTACTTTAGGAAATGGAACCATAACAATGGAGAAGTGTTAAGCAAAAATACGGTTCAGACTCCACCATGGAGCAAAGTAAATGGCAGTCTGTGAGGCAACCGTAGAAGTTGAATGGCTCAGTAACTTCATGATGGACTTAGATGTGATTCCTGGTTTGCCCAAAATTATTTGGAGCAGTAGCAAACTCGAAGGAACCACGAGCCCATAAGGCAAGTAAACACATAGAGCGCAAGTACCGCCCAATACGAGACATCGTATAACGAGGAGAAGTTGTTGTCGCCTATATTGTATCAGGAGATAACCTGGATCTTTTCACTAAGGCTCTTAAGGCAAGAGCTTTTGATGGGCATGTTGAGGGGATGTGAATCAGATGTATGGCAGCATATATGACAGCATAGTCTTTTAGTATAAGTGGGAGATTGTTAGGATGTATACTAAAAGTCTAGCTTTTAAATAAATATTTATTTTGAAATAGGAATCACATTGGTCAAATGTCTACATTTATGCTAAGTGTAGTTGTCTATTTAATTTATATTGTAGATAACATGGTGTGAGGAGACACACAGAAGATCATGTTATCAATTCCTTATAAATTATAAATAGAAGCTCACAACCAAGATGGAATGGGGCAAATAATTGGAATGGTTGTAGTGTAATTTGGTATTAGTTTATCTTGACTATAAAATTACACTAGTACACTATGAGTGTATTGAGCAGAGCCATTTGAGATAGTTTCTTTTTATACTGACTACATAAAAGAACAAAACCTATGTTATTATGGAAGTATGTACTCTTAATCATGATACAATAACAAGCACGTATATTTAATATTTATTTCTTTAATTTATCAAAGGGTGTGATTTAGTTCATTAAATCAATAGGCCCGATAAGTTGGGAAATGATATTATTTATATGGTGTGTTGTTGATTATAGAATGAAATTATGTCCTAGTAATCTAGGTTGATGATGCCCCCTTGAGGAGATCATAAGGATTGTCATATAAACCCTGCAGGTGGACTTAGTTCGACATGACGATAAGGTTGAGTGGTACTACTCTTGGAGCTAGATATTAATTAAGTGAGTTATTAGTAACTCATTTAATTAGTGGATATTTAATATCTTAAACACAGGGAGACTAACACACTCATGATAAGAAGGAGCCCATATTATAATATGGGATTATTGCAGTAGTGCAATAATAACTCTTTAGTAGAATGAATATTATTAATGAACTTGAGTTGGGTGTTCGGGGCGAACACGGGAAGCTCAAGCTCATCGGGAGACCAAAATCAATTCCTCCTCTAGGTCCCTATTGTAGCCTCTTATATAAAGCCTTATATCCACCCAAAAGTCTAGCTTCTTAAGGCCCAAGCTAAGGTCGGCCAAGCCTTGCTTGGAGACCAAGCAAGGGGCCGGCCAAGCTAAGCTTGGAGCCCAAGCAAGGGGCCAACCACACACAAGAAGAGAAGGAAGTTTTATTTTTTTGTAAAATTTTTCCTTTTATAGAGATCCATAAAAAGGATTTAAAAGGATAATTTTAATATAAAACTTTCCATTTTTAGATTAGTCACAAAAGGAAATAAAAGGAGTTTTTATTTTGTTAAAAACTTTCCTTTTATGATGGTTTTAAAAGAGACTTTTAAATTTTAAAATCTTTCCTTTTATAGTTTTCTACAAAAGAATAAAAAAGAGATTTGAAATCTCTCTTTATTTGTAGTTATTTATAATGTGAAAGAAAGATTTTAATTTTGTTATAAAACTTTCATTTTTGTAACCATGTTTTATTTTAAATCTTTTCTTTTATAGATATCCATAAAAGGATTTAAAAGAGAGATTTTAATATATAAAACATTCCTTTTATAACTATCCACAAAAGGGATTTTAAAAAAGAGATTTTAATTTAGTTTAAAATCTTTCCTTGCTTGGAGCACAAGCTTGTGGCTGGCCATGTCATGGGAGAAAAGAAAATTTTTATTTTTTGTTATAAAACTTTTCTTTTTTGACAAGACCAAGGAATATAAAAGAGAAGGAGAAGGAGGGGGTGCCTCACCTAAGAACACATCTTCTATTCCTCTCTATTCTTCCTTGGTCGCCGACCCTTGTTCTTTCTCTTCTCTCCTTTTGTTTTCTCTCTTGGAGGCCGGCGGCATCAATTGTGGGAGATCTCTTGGTGGCCGGTTGCTTGAAGGAGAAGAAGAAGAGAAGGAAGCTTTCTTGTCTAGCATCCCTTGGAGCTTCTTTGGTGGCCGGATCTTGGAAGCCTTGGAAGAAGCTTGAGTGGATTTCATCTTGGAAGATCATCTCTCACACGACGTCCAAGAGAAGGAGAGGAATACAATAAAAGATCAAGAGGTCTCTAAGCTATAAAAAGTATAACTAGTTATTAGTGTCCGCATCATAACTAGTTCATCTTTTGTATATATTTTGAAAAATCAAACACAAGAGGTTATCGGTTTTAAGTTATCATTTTTGTTATCGACTTTATTTTTCGATTTCATATTTCGATATTGTGTTTCTATTGAGATCTCTATAGTTAAACCTAGTTTACTGTAAGAAATAAATATTCAATTTCTTTGAAAGGCTTTGTCTAGAAAGTGGTGGATGATCCCATACCCAAGAAGGCCTAGTGTCTCGTCATGTTTAACCTAGAGACCGATTTTTGAAATAGATATTTGATAACTTCTGTAATATGGTTTAACTTAGGAAGATCACATCGATTGAACTTGGAGTAAGAATGTTAAGTTTCGTTCCCAATCCAAGTTTAACTTCTAAAGGGAAATTTGGATTAATAATGTTAAACATCATGTGCAATCCAAATTTAACTTTAGTAGAGCACATGGGTAGCTAGGATAGTTATATTATTGTACTAATTTTTGTACAGGGGAACTAAGACGGTATTCCGAGTAGCAACAAACATCTAGGCCCAAAGTGGATAATATTATGCCATTGTGAAGATATCTAAATTCTTTTCGATCCTACAGCTTTTTCCAAGGATCCCAAATATCACAACAAAGGGAAACATATAGCTATAAAATATAACTTTGTAAGAGATTTTGTAGCTAAAAGAAAAGTAATTCTTGAATATGTCCTACACGTGTTATGTTTGTAGATCCTTTTACTAAACTAATGAATAGAGAGTCATTTAAAGAACCTGTAAAGTCTTTGAGACTTTGTAAAATGTAACAACATTATAATTACAATCAGATTTTGTGATTTGATTGTATAATTTGCCATAATTTATTCAATGCATATGATTTCGTTACATTCATATAAGAATCTCGATTAGCATGTTGGCAGGTTGATATTGGTCCACTCACATGGACAATCATATTTGTTTGTTGAGTAAAAATACAGATAAGATCGTTGCTTATGGGACAACTTATGTAGCTGTGAACAGAGATAGATCCATAAGTTAAGGTCGACTTAATAATTATGTAAAATTGAGATCATTTATATGTTAATAATGATCGATGTAAATGAACCCACCATTTACTGAACCTGTTGAAAGCTAGATTGGAATTCATATGTTGAATTCAGGGTTAGACATTAGGTATGTCTAGATCAAAATATGTACGATGTTAAATTTGAGGAAAACATGCACTCTTTTTAGTAAAGAAAATAAAATCGTAGCATGTAATTCATACCACATGTGTTATTGCAACAATAAAGGTAGTAGGAGAATAGATCCCTATTTCTCTACTATGTGAGACCTTTGAGATTATAAATTAATCTTAGTTTTGCCCTTAGAGACTATTTAATTGTTTATTTGATATTTTAATCAGTATCTGCTATTTTAGCATGCATCATATGACTATGAATGATTCGGTCTACTTTCCCATTATATAAGACGTCCAAGTCTTTCATCAAGAGAGAGAAGGAAAAAGAGAGAAAGAAGAATATCCGAGGATGCTAGATTTGGTTCATGGAATTGCGGAGAGCTTTCCGATTCTATGATCATTCTTCGGATAGTAAGTTTTGTCGTTGTTGATTTACAGATCTACGGAACATTACTGTAAATATTTACAATTTTTTCGTTTTAATTTCATGCATTTAAAATGCCACAATAATTTTGATATGTCATCACTCAATCATAAACACCTGTTGCACATCTAAAATCTTTTTCGATTTGAAATGTTTTTTTTAAGTTAATATTATAATTCATCTTCTAAATTGTAAAGATAAAATTAAAAACAATCATTAAAAATATTAAAAAAAAATAGTCTGTATCGTCACATACAACATCCTTTCAACACTGCACGGATAGGATCGAATCATCCCTCAAAAAAAACATTTGGAACACGAATTTAAAACACATTTGGAACACTGCTCGGATATCCACTATCCATGCATCGCTGCATCCTCTCGTGTCTCCTGCCACCTGCCATCCATAGTAATCTGGTATTAATCTTCGGCGCCAAATTAGTATGGGAATTCAACATGTGTTCGGCTCCTCCTCCGGCATGACTCGATTCAGCTGCCACTTAGTTTGCCAAAGCTGAATTTGCTTGTTACTCGTGTTGGGTTCGGAGCGCAGTGAAAGACATATAATAAATCATGAATCTTTTCGTAGTACATATAGTTTTACACAAAAATAACATAAAATCATACCTCGAGTCCTCGATAGGTGTGAATGATATCATAAACAGATAGACAAATAAGAACCCCACGTGTAACTCCTGTAGCGATATCCACGCGCACTAGATCACGAACTTGATACGATCCATTAGGTGCTAGCCTCTTGGATCGACAAAATCTTGGAAGCACTACTGAACTCTTCCAGTGGAAGGTCCACGAAGAAGAAGTTGACGAGGGAGAAATTGAGAGAAGGAATCCCTCACTTGAATCTTTCCGAGGATGACTACTTATAGTCTCTAAGGAATACGAAGAGTTAAGCCCTCAATAAATTCATCATTTATGATCTTCATTAATTAGGAAGATGAAGAATTATAGGCTCCATAAATTCTTCATTTATAACCTTCATTATGATGACTCTTCAAATACTTCATTAATTATTATTATAATAACTTTTCGAATTCTTCATTAATCATCATAATTATGACTATTCGAATTCTCTTTTCTTTGCATAAAATAAATCCATATTTGATCTTAATCTCGACTAGCTTCCGATACCATTATATATGTCTACGTGTTATGCGTAGGACCCTCTAAATTTTATACACAAAGCCAGTGTAAATCCATACACAGACTAAGGCAACCGTCTTGCAACAGTTTTTAGCCATCCAACACGATAAAATTAATATCAGTCATAAACTGTAAACCACTATAAATCGATTACTGTGTAATTCAATCTCCTCATCTAAGCATGCATCCCAATTAAATTGATACATTATGCATCATTCCAAAATTAATTGTTTTACTTGATTTTCAATATATAATAGACTCCTCTTGAATGATAAATCATTCCTCCTATAACCATGGATTTCGAGTCACTAATATCTCTATCAAGTGACCAGGATGTTAACTCCTAATCCAATAGAGCGATAAATCCTTTATTGACTCAACACTATTCTCTCTACGCTTTGTCATACAGCCAACTACCGTATTAATCATAATCCGATTAAGGACTGCTTTTAACGACGTTAAAGCACATAACTCCATGCATAGAATAAATGAAGGTCTCAAGTCAAAAGATCAGTTACACTCGTTCATAAGAGGAATAACCAATGATGCTTAATATGTGGTCTCCTCTTGAGCGGGTCGTGTCGAGTGTATCTCTAAACTCAAGGCACCTCCAAGTATAATTTAGATATCCATCCCTCGATCTATCTCTACCTAGTCATACTTAACGTTGATCTAGATATCCATATCTCCTTTAGATATCTGTCAGATCAAAGAATATTTTCATATTAATATACTCATTAATCTGTGGGATTTTATCATTAATTATATATGTATAGAAAAATATATAATTAATGATAAATACTGACATTTATTAAATAATTATTCACAAAATACATAAGAAGTGTCTTGATACATAAGTGCACATCTAACAACTCGATGATTCTATGGGACTCCGGAACCTATCCATGTCCTGATGTTTCATGCAACTTCTCCTTTCGGTCACAAGTGGATCTCCGACAATCGTCCATTGAACAACAAGATATCTGGTTTGGGCAATCCACGTTTGAATTTCAATCCATGCTGCATTTGAAATCCACGGTGAATTTGAATCCACGTTGAATTTGAAGTCCACTTTGAATTTGAAATCCATATTTCAATCTGAAACCACGTTTGACTTTTAATCCACGTTGAATTTGAAATCCACCTTGCAATTGAAACCTGCCACACCCACGTTCAATTTGAAACCTTCCGCTGGACATTTGAAATTTGAATTTTGAAATCCCTCCAACTTGGCTTCCTCTCCCAAGTACCCCAAGGATGAACTTCTCCTTGTCTTCTCTAGCACCTCTTTCAGCTCCGCTGGCTGCCGAAAATTGAAACTTTTCTGGCTAACTCCATAAAGCACCAGCTGTTAAAGATGGAGCAACACAGGCACATGTTCTCCACCGCATATGAGCTATCTGCCGTCCATCCTCCTGTCGGCTGTCGCTCTCCCTCCCCGTTGTTGGCCTCCTCGCCGGTGCACTTCGTGGTCAACACCAGCGAAGAACACTTTGAGATTTCTGTAGTCATCTCTTATCAGAACTTGCACCTAATGTCTTTGTCAATCCATCCTAAAATTAACACGAAGAAAGTTAATCATGGACGGTTATTAATTTTTGGAATAATGACTAATGCATAAGTGAATTATTTATCTTAATTTTATCGAGATTTGAACTCTAGAGTTCATAATGGTAATACTTCATGCGCTAGCCATTAAATTGTTCCAAGAAAACTGATGATCTTTGAAAAGGGGTTGATGATATTTTGTTACTTTAAGGATATCAAAAAATCAGAATAAAAAAAATGATGAAGATTAGGGGATTAAAACGAGGGATAAGAGAAGAATACTGAAATGTTTAGCAGACAAAAAAAGGTGGGGAGATGAAAAATAAGGGATTAAAATGAGGGATAACAGAAGAAAAATGAAATTTGAAATTGATATCAAAGTGGACTCCATAAATTAGTAAATTTAAAATTAAACCTTTTAAATTTCAGTCTATTTGTTAAAAACACTTTAAATTTTAATATTTTATTTTATCTTTTTAAAAATAATTTTAAATCTATAATGAGTTTTGAAAATTAATTAGAAGACAACAACCATAGAATTTAATCTACATTAAATCTCCTCTTTTTGTCATTATTTGTGGTATCAATTTGGAAATTATAATGATAAGTGAAAGATAAATTTTATTTAAAAATAATAAAAAATTTAATTTGAACTATATGTTGGTACCCTAAGGTAATTTTGATGTAAGTAAACAAGTTAGGTTAGGTCTTGTTATGTTTAACCTTGTGTCTAAGTGTATGGGAATTTAGGAGCACAGGACATCGAGCAAAAGATGCAGCTAGTGAGAAAGATGACACGAGAGAGAGCCGACGGCTCAGTACGTCTGAGGGGACGAGATGCTGTGGAAGAGTACGCGGGCGTACGAGAAGGAGACGCGTGACGTTTTCGAGGGATGAGAAGCTGGAGCAGAACCTTGTTCGAGAAGGTTGGAAGTTAAGTTCGGGTGAGCCCTATTCCGGATGGCCGAAATCACCCAAGCGAGCGGAGCGGAAGACCCGGACCGAAGCAAGCGGAAGACCCCGACCGAAGCAAGCGGAGCCAAAGCTGGAGGCTCGGAGAGAAAGTTAACTAAAAGTTGACTTTCACCTTCCGGGCGCCCAGAGCAGTTTGGGGCGCTCATAACCATTCCGGGCGCCTGGAACAATCCGGGGCGCTTGGAACCATTCCGAGCATTTAGAACCTAATTTTTAACGAAATTCGACATGGCATGTACCGTTGTATCGGGGATAAAATATTATCCCATTTCAGGCGTCTAGAATCCTTCTAGGCGTCTCAACCAGGACTATATAAACATCTCTGCTCCCAGAAGCTAATCGCAACAAGAAATATCCAAGCAACACTTGTAAACACTTCCTTTTCGGTTTAACATCATTTTTCTGTGCTTTCATTGATGTAAAGAGGCTTTTCCGCCTGAAGAAGAAAATAGTACGACTTCATCTGCCTTGGATTAACAATCTTCTCGGTTGTAACCAAATAAACCTGTATGTCTCTATCTTTTAGTCTCTTTAGTATTTCTTATATGCAAGAGTTATTTTAATTAAGTTATTTGTTCTAGAAAGATTTTACTTGATTTGTGTAGAGACTATTCATCCCCCTCTAGCCAGCCGCTAAGGGTCCTAACACTATGTTCATATGCCCTAAGAATTCTGAAATTATTTAAGAATTGAACTATGTTCATATTTAATTTAAACAAAATTAATATGCTCTAATAATTTTGAAATTAGTTAAGAAACTAAGTAAATTGACCCTTTAATTACTTTAAAATATTGATTTATACTAATTTATAAGATGAGAAAAAAGTAATCAATGTTTTTTCCTCCTATGTAATAAATTTAAATAAAGGTTTGAATGATTGCCTTACAACAAAAATACAATAATAACTATTGCTAAAGGAGATTTTGTTTGGGTCATATCCCCTCAAGTCATGAATAATATTTCACTCATCATATTCATATCAATCATATATGATTCATGACTTAAATGTCAAATATCAACTTAAATTCATTACAACAAGCTTGGTCTTATATCATAAAAGTATTACAAGCTCCGTAAATCCTAGAATTAATGTAGACATATTTAAGTCTTAGTTCCCATTACATTTGCATAAACCAACCAATTATGCTATCGATGAGTAAAATGTATTTGATTCTTGTGCTCTTCTTGATCATAATTACGCCCATGAATCCCCAGAAGCCGAATATAAATCCAGGAGCAAAGCCACTAAAATACCAAATTCCTCCATCTTCAAGCATGTGCCCTTCTTCTGTAACTCCATCATTGTTGGTTTGGTTATCTTCAAGACATTTGATTTCAAGTGGTTCCCCACAAAGCTCAGGGTTTTCGATGTAAGACAAGTTGGTGAAGGTTTGAAGTTGAGGGCCTACCGGTATTTTCCCGACAAGATTGTTGTAAGACAAGTTTAAGACGGTTAGAAAAGTTAATGCAGAGATACTCGAAGGGATTTTACCAGAGAGATTGTTCTTTGAGAGATCAAGTGATTCTAATTGGTCCATAAGACCAATTTTCTCGGGTATTTGTCCAGAAAAGAAATTGAAAGATAAGTTGAGGTAGCGGAGGCCATTAAGATTTGTTAGCTCTTTAGGAATCATGCCCGAGAGATTGTTATACGATAGGTCAATGCTCTTGACAAACGAAAGCGTAGTAGTGAAATTAAGTGATGAATCTTTGGCAAATATAATGAGGCTCTCCGTACAATAATCAAGTGCGTCTAGTGGTGAAGGTATTTTATTGTTCTGGTTGTTCATCATAGCAGTGAAATTACCAAAACTAGGAGGCAACAAACCAGAGAAAAGATTGTGAGCAAGATCTAAGATTTGGAGTGAAGGCATCAACGAGAGTTTTGATGGAATCTCACCGGTGAACTTATTTGACCTCAAAGAAAGGACTCTTAATGATGACAGTTCTGGTCCGATCCAACTGAGTATGTCACCAGACAATTCATTCCAGCTGAAGTCAATTACCACAAGTGCAATGCACTGTATCAATGTTGTGGGAATTGTGCCAGAGAGTCTATTGTGATTCAAGTGCACCGATTGGAGTCTTCGTAAAAATCCAAGTGTGCTAGGGATCCTGCCGGATAACTTGTTGTTTGAAACGTCGAGAATCATCAATTCTGATTCATATCTGAAACAATCCGGGAGTGTTCCAGATAAATCATTGTTGCCAAGGTCGATACCTTCTAGAAAATTTCCTGTACAAATGGAGGATGGAATACTACCATTCAATTTGTTGTTTGACAAAGACATATACACAGCATTATCAGCCAAGCTACTAGGAATAGGTCCAGAGAAGGAATTGTAAGAGAAGTCCAAATATGCATCCGAAAGTTGCATTCTTGGTATGAAGCCTTCAAAGTTGTTGTAACTTAAATTTAATTTGCATACATCCTTGAAGCATTCTAAAGAGCGTGGCAACATTCCTCTCATATGATTTTGAGAAACATCTAGCTCCAAGTTGGATGTGCACGAGCTCCAAAACCAATCAGGAAAAGCATCTGAAATTCCATTGTTTGATATGTCTAGCTCATTTAAAATGGTTTGGTTCCGCACCCATGGAGGAAATCTGGGTCCCAAGTTGCAGGAGCCCATTCGAATTCCTACTGCTTGAAATGGAGGAAGCCAATCTTGGCTCACTTTGACTGACAAGTTGTTGTCAGATATATCCATGTAATATAAATTTGTGAGATTGGCAAAGTGGGCTTCTGTGATATCTCCAGCCAAATAGTTTGAACATAGACTTAAGGTCATTAATGCAGACAATTTCCCCAAGGATGCTGGAACTGAGTCACTCAATTGATTGGAACCAAGGTCAAGAAAAACTAATCTTTGAAGCCTCTCAAAAGGACTAGGAAAAAGACCAGTAAACTGATTGTCATGCAAGTCATGGGAAAGAGCTTTGTTAATTCTGCATCTTGATAGTTGTTCAAAGAATTCAACAACACTCCCTGTTATGCTGTTATAAGAGAGATTGATTGTACTCAAGTTGCATAGACTTCCCAAGGCATCAGGAATCGATCCACTTATGTTGTTCTGAGAGATACTAAGAACATCTAGCTGAAGGAGATTTCTCATTGAATCTGGTATCTTTCCATTAATCTGATTACCCGATAAGTCCAACTTCTGCAATGCAGTTAGATTGCCAATAGTCTCCGGTAATCCCCCGACAATTCTATTAGTAGAAAGGTTCAGATCTAACATTTTAGTCAAGTTTCCTATGCTTCTTGGTATTACACCTTCGATCTGATTATAACAGAAGAACAAGCATTCTATGTTTCTGAGGTTGCCAATATTTTCTGGTATCTCTCCGCTGATGTTATTATAGCTCAGGTCCAAGAACTGCAGATTGCTGAGATGGACAAAAGATGCTGGTATTTGTCCTGAAATCTCGTTGAAAGACAGAGATAAGTAACGCAGGTTGGAGAGACTGCCAAGTTGGTAGGGAATTTCTCCTTGGAACCAACATCCCGAAAGGTCCAAGTGCTGCAATTGAGTTAAAGATCCTATCGAGCCAGGAATTTGATGGCTTGATAAGTTGTTCCCACTTATATCTAAATACTTCAAATGCTTCAAATGAAACAATAAAGGATGCACCTCGCTTCTGTTGGAAAAAATACCACGATGCAAAGGATAACTAAAAGAGAAGTCAAGTTTGATAACATGACCTGTGATGCTGTTGCATCCTACACCATTCCAACTGCAACACTCATTGCCCTTCCATGGAGATAGCACTCTATCGACGCTAGGAAAACCACTTCTCACGCTCAGCAGAACCTTCCTTTCTTCCTCTATGCAGAGTTGCAACGATCCAGAGAGAAAAAAGAGAGAAATCCAGAGGAGGTAAAGGAGAAGCTTGAGTATAGCAGCAGTAGCCATCAGATGTTGCACAAAGAGTTCAACAAAGCCAGATCAATAAGAACTTAATTTGGATAAAAAATAACACGAAATATATGATCCATAGAAGTCTGCATCAGCATTAATTTCTTGCGTAGCATTAATTTATTTGGAATGTGTGGAACACGAATCTAAAAAACGGTTAATTCGATCCTTAGCTTATGGGCAGTGTACCCTTCTGTATGCGAACTACGCACAATAGTATTTTTTTAATAATTTTTTAAAGTTATATGCCAAAAAGATTCACGTTTATAATGTAAAAATTGAGTTATAATATTTGATAGTGTCCAAAAGCGATCGAGATGACGTGTTAGATAAGGAGAAACGATGACTTTGTTAGAATATGACTTTGCTAGGGAGAAATGATGACGTTTGACACTCCTTTTGGCTTTTCTTTGAGCACATTCAAATGAACAAATATAATGCTAAGGAGAGAACCAAGAAGAGTATTCCTGCCGTAGGCCCTCCGACGCTCAAGTCAGTACAGTGACCGAGTAAAAAGTGGAGAGAATGAACAATAAATGCGAGTGCATAATGTAAAGACAAGGAATATTCGGTGTCAGAAGATGTTAGGTAATGAAAGCTGTACAGTCTGGAATATATACAGTTATCCTCCAAGAAATCTTTGTGTTACATGTATATATATAAACGGTCTCGTAAAACCTCCGCAGTAATGATAGAAGTTGTATAGCCACCCTCATAAATTTCACGCCTCGAGGGAGTCTTTGCTCGACAAATGAAAAACATCTCCCCCTTATGACAATATACGAAATCTGGATACATAGTCATGCGGCTGAACAATAATAATGAGTTCAGCCCACATGGCTAGAAACAAATAAAATATAGCGGAAGATATAAGGATAACCCATAAATCAAAAATGACAGATTATTAGGGGTGAGTATTCGGTTAATTTGATATTAATTTTGTATAATTTTTTATTATTTTTTTAAACAAATTTGGTTAATTCTGTGTTAATCGATATAATCTATTTTTAATTTAATTCCATTAATTCAATTTTAGTAAAACTTTGATTCAATTTGATTAGCAAACATTAAATCGATTTTCAGTTAATTTATATACCGAATTAAACGAATGCTCATCCCTACAGACTGCTAGCCGGCTAGGCTTGAGCGACTCCCTCGGGGCATTGCCACCTGATCATCCACGAGGAATTATATTTTTTAGCAGAAAGTCGAAACAACTGCCTGCAATTCATTTAGGGCCGGCCGGTCTAAAATGACTGTTAGTGCAATATCCCCTAGGTCAGGTTAGTCAGGTTGACTAAGTTTGAGTTGGCTCAAGCTTGAGTCTTGATGTTTGGGTTTCGATGTTTCACAATATGTGGAGATTGCAGATGCATCGTCTGTTTGGGGAGTTTGTTGGTGCAATTCCCCTCTGGTCAAGGTCTAACCAGTTAGATGTAAAGAATAGTCAAGTAGGTCAAAGGGTTGACCGAATACTTGATTGAGAAAGTCCTAACTAGAGGTTAGGCAAGTGCAAATCCTAGTGAGTGAAGTTAGGAGAAAGCCCTGGTAAATGAAGCTAGACAGATGAAAGTCCCGGTGAGTGAAATCGGGCAATGGGAAAATCCTGGTGAGTAAAGCCAGGTGAAAATCCTAGTAAATGTGTAATACCCTGGTTCTAAGATTCTGGTTAAGTATGACTTAAAAGGTTAGATGGTACTATCCATATCACCAAGGTGCACATTCCTTTTTGGAAGCCCAAACTTAAGAACTCCAAGATTAAACGTGCTTGACTTGGAGTAATCTGAGGATGGGTGACCTCTTGGGAAGTTTTCCAGGGTGCGTGAGAGTGAGGACAAAGCACGCTGAAAGGACCTCCGGTGGTCTGTGGAGCTAGTTGTCAACCCGATGGACAATTCTGGTGGCGTTCCCGGTTTGGTCTAGGTGGGGCCTGCCCGGGCCGGGGCGTTGCAGATGGTATCAGAGCGACCGTGAGTGCACTTGTGGCAGGAGTACCCAGGGCACCACGTAGAGAGGGAGATTCTAGGATTTATCTGTGGTGTGATTCTTGGTTACACAACGAGGACGTTGTGCCTTTAAGTGGGGGTGATTGTAATACTCCAGTTCTGAGATTCTGGTTAAGTATGACTTAAAAGGTTAGATGGTACTATCCATATCACCAAGGTGCAACTTCTTTTTTAGAAGCCCAAACTTAAGAACTCCAAGGTTAAGCATGCTTGGCTTGGAGTAATCTAAGGATGGGTGACCTCTTGTGAAGTTTTCCAGGGTGCGTGCGAGTGAGGACAAAGCACGTTGAAAGGACCTCCGGTAGTCTATGGAGCTAGTCGTCAACCCGATGGGCGATTCTGGTGGCATTCCCGGTTAGGTTCGGGTGGGGCCCGCCTAGACTGGGGCATTACAGAGTAAATCTAGGTGAAAGCCCTGATGAGTGAAGCCAGGCAGATGAAAGTCCTGGTGAGTGAAGCTAGGCAGACGTGAAAGTCCTGGTGAGTGAAGTCAGGTGAAGGAAAGTCCTAGTGAGTGAAGCTAGGCAAGGAAAGTCCTAGTGAGTGAAGCTAGACAAAGGAAAGTCCTAGTGAGTGAAGCTAGGTAGATGGGAAGCCCTGGTAAGTGAAGTCAGACAGATGGGAAGTCCTAGTAAGTGAAGCTAGGCAGATGAAAAGACCTGGTGAGTGAAGTCATGCATGTAGAAATTCAGGTGGGTCAAGGTTGACCAGACACCTGGTGTTGGAAAGTCCACGTAGGTCAAAGGAGTGACTAGATACTTGGCACAAAAAAATCCAGATGGGTCAAGGATGACCAGACATCTGGTGGAAGGAAGTCCAAGTGGGTCATGGAGGACCGGACACTTGGTATGAGACGGTAAGTCCAAGTGGGTCAAGGTTGACTGGACACTTGACACGAGGAAAAAAGTCCAAGTGGGTCAAAAGATTGACCGGACACTTGGTGAGGAAGTCCCAGCAGGTCAAGGCTGTCTAGATGTTTGGCATGAGGAGTTCCAATAGGTCATGGTTAACTGGATGTTGGATTTGGGGACCCTTGAGCTTCAGTTAAACAAGTCAAGGGTGGTCAATCGATCAGCCAATCGATTGGACCGAAGCCCAATCAATCAGCCGATCGATTGGGAGAATGTTGTGATAAATAGTAGCTCAATCGATTGGTCGATCGATTGGGGGTGTTTATCATGCAAACAGAATGGCCCCCAATCGATCGATTAGAGGCTGGAAATCGTGCGCATCGCGATAAAGGCTGAATCGATCAGCTGATCGATTCAGTCTTTTCCAGCGAGAGAACAGAGGCGGTCTGAATCGATCAGCCGATCGATTCAAGCCTCCCCAATTGATTGGTCGATCGATTGGGATGTGATCGTTGTGCAGGTTAAAGCCGTTGGCGAGTGATTTCTTCGACAGTTCTTCGCGAGCTTCATTCTAAACCTCACGTGACATTCTCCACCGAGCTCACCGACACACACCAGATCTTGGAAGCTTAGAGAGGAGTGTTGTTACACTTCCAAGCAAGTCAAGAGGTGTATTCAAGCAAGAAGAAAAGCAAGCTAGGGTTTCGTCATTGTAAATCTTGTAAGATTTGATCTTGTATTAACTTGTATTTTGTTTCTTCTTGTATATCTCTGTGTGTGAGCTTGTACGAAGCTTCTCCGCCTCCAGTAGTTACCGAGAAGGAGCTATTTCACAGTGGATGAGTGAGTGAGGGTCGGATCCTTGGATTAGTCACTTCTTCTTAAGGTGGATACCAAGTAAATCCCTTGTGTTAGTATTGTGAGAGTTGCTTTAGTATTTGTCGTTGCAACAACATCATCAAAGCAAGCAACCGAAGCGTGACGAGCTATTCACTCTTCTCTAGCTACAAATCGACCCTAACAATGATGTTTATATGCTGAGGGCGTGTCTACCACAATAAAAGTTAATTTGATCATTCTTATTAGGGGCTCATCCCCTAAAGATATGACCATTTTAATCTAGCCGAGCGACTAGACCTAATTGCCTATGAAGCCATATAGTGGCATCATCATGAGCTGGAGCTCACTTGTCTCTATTTGCAACTACTTAAATGCTTTCTTGAATATGACATTGACAAAGTTACCTTTGTTAACAAAAGTGCGATGTATGTTATAATGGGCTATAGCAGTTTTAATAATCAAAACAATTTCACGGGGTATTTCCACCCCTTCCAAATCCATGTCCCAAACCTAATCTTGAGCCCTTGTGTATGCTCCTGATTGCAACCGACAGCGTGGATTTTTAGTTGGCGGGCATGTGATTTCCTTGACCAATTGGAATTCTTGTCGGTCAGGCCTCCTGCAATCATACCAATATCCCTGCGAGCGACATTATTATGATTTTCTTCTTGCCACATCGGGAGACACTCCTATTCGACTAGTACGAGGGCCTGAGCCTGGTTATCTTGTTGCTATGATGTCTGTCGGCGCTATTCAACGCCTTGGTAGTCTCTTCAAGGAGGTTTGTTTAGCCGCTTATAGCGACGACGATTGGGAGATGGTGATTGTTGGCGGGAACATTAGTTAGCCGCCTGACGCTTTTCTTGATTGTGATGGTAACAATCTTGAGTGTTGTGCGTCTCAAACCGATAGTAGGTACAAAATTTTGGAGCTCATATGAGGGCTACGGAAATTGCATCCGCTAATCCCCCATGTGTTATGCAGCATGGGGTTGTGTCTTTGGGACAGGAGGTGGAGGGCCTGCTCAGGGTCCTTTTTGAGAAAGAGGCGGAGGTGGTGCTCGGCACTTTGGAGCTGAAACTACAACGAGTGAGGTGACCTCCTTCTTCCAAATGGATTAGGCGTCTTTTACATTAATATACTTGGTCGCCCGACCAAGTAGATGATCGAAGTGTTTTGGGGGCTTCTTAATCAGCGAGGGAAAGAACTCACTGTTTGTGAGTGTGGGTGCAGCGGAGGCCGACAAGAGGGGGGTGAATTGCCTGAAAAAATTAAAACTACCCTCCTCATGCTTTCAATTCAAAAATGCAATAGTAAATAAAATAACTAAAACAATAAAGCTAAACAGAGGGACAGAGAAGACCGGGAGTTAACCTGGTTACAACCAAGAAGGTTGTTAATCCAGGGCGATGAAAAGAGCGCACTAGAAAAATCTCCTTCTCTGAAGGCGGAGAAGCCTTTTACACTTTAGAAGCTTAGAACTATTACTAGGAAAGACTACACAGCTGATTGCTTGAGTTGTTGAATATTTCCTAGCTTCAGAGGCCTTTATATAGCTCCTGGAAAGTCTATCCCGAGGGTCCAAGGCGCCTCCAGCTCGGTCAGTGGATTAAAACTTTATCCGTAGCGCAAAGGTCATTTTGACCAGTCGGAGGCGCCTTAAACAAGACTGAAGGCGCCTCCATTGTGGAGGCGCCTCCAATGCTGTTTGAGGCGCCTCCAAGGTGGAGGCGCCTCCAGCACTAGTTTGAGGCGCCTTGAGCTTCATTTACAGCCCACTTTCTCCTTTGCTTTGACTTCCGAAGCTCCGTTCTTTTGGGTGATTCCGGCCAATCGAAATAGGGCTCACCCGAACCCAATTTCCTGCCTTCTCCTCGAGCAGCCTTCCTTCCTGGCTTAACGACCCTCGAACGCGGTGCACGTTCTTCTCACCCACCGGTGTACTCTTCCGCAGCTCTCTCGTCCTTCGGACGCACCGAGCCCGTTGGCTCCCTTCCCGTGCCGTCCTTCTCGCTAGCTGCGTCTTCCGCTCGACTTCCTACGCTCCTAAGCTCCTGCACACTCAGACACAGGGATCAAACACAAAACAGGACCTAACCAACTTGGTTGATCACATCAAAACTACCACGGGGTTCAACAATCTCCCCCATTTTGATGTGCATCAACCCAAGTTCAAGTTAGGGTTAAAATAGACAAGTAGTAATTTTAAAGAAAATTACTAAACTAACATATTTTAGCATAAATTTATAATAAATAAAATTGCAACTACTAAATTAAGAGTTAACCAGAATTTTTCAAGAATATTTTTTAAAAAAAATCTCTCCCCTTAAACTTGTACTTCTCTCTCCCCCTTTGATTACAACAAAAATGGGGTTATAATAAGAGAAAAAATAAAAAAATATATTTAGCAAATTTTAAGTTAGAAAAAATTTCTGAGCAAGATGAATTTTTTAAAAAAATATCTAAGCAAAAATGAATTTTTAGAGTTTTAAAAAAATTTCTAAATAAACTGAATTTTTAGATTTTTTTTAAAATAATTTCTAAGTCAAGATTAGTTTTTTTGAATTTTTCAAAAAAAAAATTCTAAGTAAAACTTTCAAGAGACATTTTTCTAGATAATAAAACATTTTAAAGAATTTCTAAGAATATGTTTAAAAACTTTTCAAAGCATTAATTAATTCTAATCTTAATGCTTTTATCAGAAAGTTAATTAAACATTTTTATTTCGATATTTTGGCTTCTAGGTCGTGGGGAGGCACTAGGCCTTCTTGGTTATTGAAGCAACAACCATTTTCTTAGACAAAGCTTCCATAAAGAAACTCAATGTTTAATTTTCTCACTGTAAGCTTTTAGCTAAAAGAGAAATTTTAAACTAGCAAAGATTTTGGAACCCAATAAAGGTTCCTTCGTACAGGGTTGGTTAAAAACTTAGGGGGTACATATCTTTTAGGTATCCTTCTAAGTTGGCCCTGATGTTTTCTTATATACTAGTTTAATTTTCCATAAATTCTTAATTTTGATTTTAAAAATTTATTTAAGCATGCATCGTTATCTTTCAATTTCTAAATTTCAACTTTTAATTTTTTATTTTCTAATTTTAGATTATCATACATTTCTAGTGGACATGCTTTTGCTAGGTTCAATTTCAATTCAGTATTTTCTTTTTCTAATTTGAATAAGTCTTTAGAAAGAGACTTAATAAAGCGAAAAGACTGAGTCGGGGTTAGCTTACGTACCTTACTTACTTGACTTGGTGAGGCTCCCCCTTCACTGCAGCTTTCCTCTTCTGATGTTCCTCCCCCTTCATCTATGCTCATATCTGAGCTTGACTCTGTTGGGATCTTAGATGGCTAGGGGGGGGGGGGGGTGAATAGCCTCTTAAAAAAAAACTTAGACAGAGAGTTCTACACAAAAACTAGTTAGCACAGCGGAAGTGGAAAACTAAAACGAAGGAAGAAAAACACATACACAGCAGACACAAAGATATACGAGGTTCGGGGATAACTTGCCCCTACTCCTCGGCGTGTCCGTAAGGTGGACGACTCCTTGATCTTCGGTAGATCGCACCCCGGATAACTTCTGGCTACAAATCCTCCTTCTCGGTGGAGTAACCTCCCCACAACGTCTCAAGAAAGATCTAAGTTAAAGCACGAGACTTACAGAAGCTCGGTGGCAAAGGAGAATAGAAATGCTTACAACCACGCGAGGATCAGTAGCAGAAAATAGAGATCGCAGTTCACCCGAGAGCTCAAGAACTTCGCACAACAGCACAGACTTTTCTTTCAAGCTTTCTTCTGTATTGTTCTTGTTCACCTCTCGCTGTTTTTACTGCTTCTCAAAAACTGATCTCTGCAGTCACAGATCTGGTCAAAACTGCGCAAATCAACTCTTCCTCCTTACCTGGTTCTCTGAACTCACACCAATGATATCACAGTCATCACTGGCGTCTCTGGATACGAACCAATCCGTAGAGGTCAAGCGGATCGCAGCCCAATCGCAATCAGAAACGCCAGTGAACGTTGATGCCTCAAATGCATCTGTTGCAGCAAATCACAGTGTAAAGAGCACTTGTCTTCTTCTCTTAATGAAGCTCAATTTGAATTCAACCATGAGAATGTGACCTGCAACCTGCAAGCTAAAAAGACTCACAGCAGATGGTTAAAAACAAATGGGCGAAAACAAATACGGCAATCAGAAAAAGTGCATGCAAAACAAACAATACCGTGGATCGGTCTGCAGACCGATCCACACTTTCTGGATCATCGCTGATCGGTCCCCAGACCGATCAGATGTCGCTGTTTCCAAATACGCGCAGCTTCTGATCGGTCTGCGGACCGATCAGGCACTAATCTGATCGGTCCCGAGACCGATCAGATGTCGCTCTTCCCAAACGCTTACAGCCTCCTGATCGGTCTCCAGACCGATCAGTAAAATCACAGTAGGCTACTGATCGATTTCTGATCGGTCTGCAGACTGATCAGTAATCGTTCAGTAGCCACTGATCGATTCCTGATCGGTCGGCAGACCGATCAGGTGTCAAGGTTTCACTGGATCGGTCTGCCGACCGATCCAGCTTCTCGTCTCAGTCCGGGTCGAGCCCTCTCTGACCTAGTCCAGAGAAACGAGCTCCCTAGCCCTCTCCGACTTCATCTGGTCCTAGAGAACGAGCTACCGAACTCTCTCTGACTCCGCATGCCAAGTTTCCTTCTTGGACTTTTCAACACCAGATGTCCGATCACCCTTGATCCATCTGGATTTTCCCTTGCCTGGCTTCACTCACCAGGACTTGCACCTAGCTTCACTCACTAGGATTTTCACCTGGCTTCACTCACCAGGACTTTCCAACTGCCTAACATCCCAGTTAGGACTTTCTCAATCAGGTCAACCTAGTCAACCTAGATTAGTAATTAATCTGAGTTAAATATCTGATACAAACTTAAATCAGTGTCAACAGCGAAACAACATCCAGGTCAGACTGTATCAACAATCTCCCCCTTTTTGTTGTTTGACAACACGATTTAAGTTTAGATCAGAAATGCTCATATACCCATAATTTTAGGGAAAACAGGATCCTCCCCCTAAGACGGATACACCACCAAGTCAATGACGGGAATCAAGATCCTTCCCGTTATCCTCTCCCCTATAATCAAGCTTTCATACATTTCTAAACTTAGGTATCTTCTCCCCCTTTGTCAAACACCGAAAAGGTGCAAATGAGGTGACAAAAACTCAAAAGGCTCCCCCTTAACCCATACTGCCTTCTCTTAACTGACTTAGAGTTCCCTCTAAGGTCACAATATGAAAATAAGAAAGACATAAGATACAATCAAATCATGGCATAGGAACAGCATATTAAAAACCGATAGAAAATGAAGCATTATAAAGAGCAAGCAAATATAAAATTGAGTAGCATAAATACATGAGTAGCATCAGAAGTGCAAACATCCAGGTCCGACATAAAGACTAACAAATAACATCCAAAATACAGACAGTCAACAAACAAACTGTATCAATCAATATCCTCACACTGAGGAACATCACCAGCATCGGCAGGAGGGGTGAAATCCTGAGGTGGCACGCTGGAGGATGGATAGCCTGGGTAAGACTGCGGAGGCGGGTAGCGTGCCATCCATCCGAGTAGCAACTGCTGTGTCACCACCTGATGACTGCGCATATCATCGAAGCGCTGGTCAATCTGCCCGCGCAGGTCATCGTAGCGCTGGTCTATCCGAATGCGTAGTCCATCAAACTCAGCAGCCACCATCTCCTCGTGTCGATCAAAGCGACTCTCCAGCTCGGCGATCTGCCAGCGCAGATCAGGATCGGCCTCTCCATCGTCAGCAGCAGGAGGAGCAGCAACAGGAGCAACCTGTCGTCGAGGTAACTCACCTAGTGCCCTCCCATCCTTCCACCTAACCGCCCCAGCCTGTCCTAAGATTCCAGACTTGGAAAACGCACGTTTCCCAAGTCGACAATCCTGCCTAACCATCTTTACTATCCTCCCCTTAGAGACATCAATACCCAGGGTCTCAAGCCAATCAGTAATTACATGCCCATAAGGCATATAGATGGTGTAACCGCTTGGCTCGCTATGGGATATGATAGAAGTATAGACACTCGACATGACATCAAAGTCAAGACGCCTACGCAACCCGTAAAGCATCAGACAATGATACGGTCGAATCTCTGCCAATGGTTTAGAAGTAATAGGTAGAAGACAGTTTGTGACAATTTTGAAAAGAATGTAATCAGGAGCAGAAAGGCCAAGGGCTGCAAATGTAGGAAAGTCGACATCTAACTCATCTAATCCATCCGGTCTCGGATGTCCAAAGAAGTACTCATAAATCGAGTCAGATGAGACATCAAGAGGATGAGGCACGGGTTTAGGCAAAGAAGGATAAAATGAGAACACCGTCCCCGAACACATACGACAGCCTAAATAACCAAAGAAGGCAATTAAGCTGAAATCAACGTTTTGCTTAGCCACTCTT
Organism: Zingiber officinale; assembly: GCF_018446385.1. Taxonomy (NCBI): domain Eukaryota; kingdom Viridiplantae; phylum Streptophyta; class Magnoliopsida; order Zingiberales; family Zingiberaceae; genus Zingiber; species Zingiber officinale. The sequence continues at coordinate 65,198,431 of NC_055999.1, read as the reverse complement.
GATCGATAACTACCATCAATAGTCTGATGAAGGTTGTTATAGAATTCAGAAACTAGGTCAAGGTTGATATCTCTCTCTAAATATACCAAGGAATCAAGTTTATAGTAGGCTATGGTCTCCGTAATCGCTGGACAAAACTCATTCATGTATTTTTGATCGACTGATCTACATGGGAGCAACTTGAAGGTCCTTTCCTTAAAGGATTGTTCAAACTGTTGGTTGGGAAATCTTCCCGAACTGGATGGTTGAGGTCGGGAAGGAGCAGCAGGAGCTTTGGATTTATCTTTGGACTTGGAAGTACCCTCACCTACTGGTTTCTTCCTAAAGGGGACACAATGGGAAAAAGAGGAGCACATGTTAGAGTGTATACTAAAAGCCTAGCTTTTGGTATAAACATTTATCTAGAAATAAGAATCACATTGGTCAAATGTCTACATTTATGATAAATATAGTTGTTCAATTAATTTATATTGTAGATAACATGGTGTGTTGTGTCACACACAGAGGATCATGTTATCAGTACCTTATAAATTATAAACAGTAGCTCACGACCATAATGGAAAGGAACAAACCATTGGAAGGTCGTAGTGTAATTAGGTATTAGTTTATCTTAACTATATAATTACACTAGTACACTTAGAGTGTATTGAGTAGGACCATTTGAGGTCGTTCCTTTTGTACTGACTTTATGAAGGAACAAAGACCTCAGTTATTATGGAAGTGTGTGCTCTTAATCCTAATATAATAACAAGCACATATATTTGATATTTATTTCTTTAATTTATCAATGGGTGAGATTTAGTTCGATAAATCAATAAGCCCGATAAGTTGGGAAATGATATCACTTATAGTGTGTGTTGTTGATTATAGAAGGAAACAGTGTCCTAGTGATCTAGGTTGAGAATGTCCCAAGAGGAGCTCATAAGGATTGTCATGTTAAACCCTCGCAGTGGACTTAGTCCGACATGACGATGAAGTTGAGTGGTACTACTCTGAGCTAGATATTAATTAAGTGAGTTGTCACGAACTTACTTAATTAGTGGACATTTGTTATCTTAAACACAGGGAGACTAACACACTCATAATAAGAAGGAGCCCAAAATGTAATTTGGGATTGGTGCGGTAGTTCAATAATAGTTCTTTAGTGGAATGAATTATTATTGATGAAATTAAGTTGTGTGTTCGGGGCGAACACGGGATGCTTAATTTCATCGGGAGACCAAAACCAATTCCTCCTCTCGGTCCCTATCGTAGCCTCTAGTATATAGAGATTTATACCCACCGCATACCCACCTTCTTACTCATCCAATGGGGCCGGCCAAGCTAGCTTGGAACCCAAGCTAGGGCCGGCCAAGACCAAGTGGATGAGTCATGTAGGTGGCCGGCTAAAGCTTGGGTCCCAAGCTTAGGTGGCCGGCCACTAGAATATTAAAAAGGATTTTTATTAAAATTATTTCTTACGTGGATATCATGATTTTAAAAAAGAGTTTAAAAAATTAAAAAATTTCTTTTATAACTTTCTACAAAAGATTAAGAGAAGAGATTAATCTCTTTCCTTATTTGTAGTTTAAAAGGATGATTTTAATTTTTGGTAAAAACTTTCCTTATTTGTAAATCATCTACATGTTTAAAAGAGAGTTTAAAATTTAAAATCTTTCCTTATTTGTTGATTAAAGGAGGATTTTAAATTTTAAGAAAACTTTCAATTTTAATCATGTTCATGATTTAAAAGAGAGTTTAAAATTAAATATTCTCTTTTTTAAGTTTCTACAAAAGATTAAGAAAAGATTTGATATCTTTCCTTATTTGTAGATTAAAAGATATTTTAATTTTTTAGAGATAACTTTCTTTTTATCCACATGTTTAAAAGAAAGATTTTAATTTATTAAATTTCCTTTTTATAAACCAATCATGAAGGGATTAAATTATTGGAGAAATTTTATAAATTTCTGGAGACAAATTAGGAAGTTTTAATTAATTAAAACTCTCCTTGTTTGTAGCTTTGGTGTGGCCGGCCAAATAAAATTGAGAAAGAAAATTGTTTTTAATTAAATAATTTTTCCTTTTCAATGGAAAAAGAATTAAGGAAATTTTTATTAAATTTTCCTTATTCGCCAGGATCAAGGATTATAAAAGAGGGGGTAGAGGAGGCTTCAAAGCTTACGACTCTATTCTATTTTTCTCCCTCTTTTTTCCTTGGTGGTATGGTCGGCCCTATTTCTCTCCTCTCCTCTTGTTGGCCGAAACTTACCTCTTGGTGGAGCTTTTGTTAGTGGCCGGATCAAGGAAGGAGAAGAAGGAGAGAAAGCAAGCCTCGTTTCTAGCATCCCTTGGAGCATGGTGGTGGTGGCCGAACCTCTTCATCCTAGAAGATGTTTTGATGGCCGAAACTTGCAAGGAAGAAGAAGGTGATTGGTGGTTTCTCATCTCGGAAGATCGTTGCCCACACAACGTCCGAGGTTAGAAGAGGAATACGGTAGAAGATCAAGAGGTTTTTCTAAAAGGTATAACTAGTATTTTTCTTTCCGCATCATACTAGTTATTTTTGGAAATAATACTAAATACAAGAGGCATACGATTCTAGAGTTTCAAATTTGTTTTCGATATAGTGTTCTTTTGTTTTTATTTCCCTTGTGATTTGATTGTTCTTTTCGGTTAACCTAAAGTTATTTTAGGAAATTAAATATTATCTTTCCATAAAAGGTTTTGTCTAGTCGGTGGTGGTTGCTCCCATATTCAAGAAGGCCATGTGCCTCGCTACGTCAGTACTGGGAACCAATTATGGAAATTAATATTTAATGGAATTAATAACTTAAGGAGATTTGGGTCGAATGTGTTAAGTTCCGCAGGAGATCCAAGTCAAAACCTAAAAGAACAAATAGATTAAGTTTTGGATCAAACGTGTTAAGTTCCGCAGGCGATCCAAAATTTAATTTAAAAGAACACATGGTAGGTAGGAAAAGGTTTAGACCTTTGTACAAAATTTTTGTACAGTGGAACCTCTAGGTTTTCCGAGTAGCAACCAACAATTGGTATCAGAGCTAGGGTTTTGCCTCTGTGTATTTGGTATTAGTTTAATTATGCACATGTCATACATAATTTAGGCAGGATAATAGTAGGATGTGCTAACTTTGTGGATGCAGGATCCAACTATTATGGCTTATAGTTATTATGTGTGTGATTGGACCCTTGGACATGTCAAGGGCATTTTATTGTGTCTGCATGATTGTATTATAAAATACAGCAGGAGCTGTATTTAGTTTTATTAGGATTTTATTTTTGATCTAGATACATGTACATTCCTTTTATGGAATATAGGATCAAAAATATAAAATTCTATTTATGTCGCGGATCAAATCTTGCAAAGCGTGGAACCTTCTGAGGACCAGAGGCGCAGCGGAACTAGGAACAAGATGGATGCGACAGCTAGACCCGGTGGCGGTGGCCAAATATGGCAGCAGCTTGGGATGACAACACACAGAGGACAACTAGAGATAAAAGTCATAATAGTTGAAAATTAGATTTTCTATATATTGCTTTTATATTGTGCTGTGTGTGCATGTTGGTTTACATATTTAGTAGGCTAGCATAGTTAAAATTCCTCATTTATAAATAACTAAGTGGGAGAGGGATTTTTAAGTAAATCCCATGGTCTCCATTACTGGTTTGTAAGTGATGCAAACAAGCTTGCGCGTTGGCTCTGAGTGCCTTCCTCCATAACGGATGAGCTTGTTTGTGGATCACTAGAACAGACTTCCATTTTTGGATGACTATAGGAAGTTAATTAAGAGCGTGTGATCTTCCTCAACGGAAGGGGCATAATCTTATTAATGGACTTAGTGTCAAGTAATGGTATACACTTAGACACATTTAATAGTATCCTCCCCATCGGAGTCACTGCTATTATTTGTGTGACCAAATGATACCAACTATTAATTTTATTTGTCAAAAAGTTAGGTTGACAAGATAATAAAGTTAATGGGTTAAAACCCTCCTTTTACAAATGTTGAATTTGTATACGTCCACACTAACGTGGCATGCAAAATTCACGGTGTTTGAGGTGTTGGTGAATTTAAATAATATTGTTTGAGGAATCAATATTTTTTAAATTCAAAAGTTTTTGACCAAATATTTGATCAAAGACAGATCAACTATTAATTTTATTCGTCATAAAGTAAAGTTGACAAGATAATAAAATTAATGGATAAAATCTCCTCTTTGATTTTGTATACGTCCACACTAACGTGGCATACAAAATTCATGGGGATTTTTAAGGAGTTGATCTTGACCAAATATTTTTTGTGATTCTTAGGATTTAAATATTTGTCAATCCCCTAGTAGTCATACTATAGAAAGGACTTAGTAGTCCCAATTGTAATGATTGGAAATAGGACTTGAACATTAAGGTAGACTGTCTTCTAAGAACTAAGAACAATTTAGGTGTATTTAATTCATTAGTTGAAACATGTCTAGTGGTGTTATCTACCAGAACCTGGAGTGTAGATACAAGATGCCATTAATCATGTCTGCAATTCATTGCAGGGTTCCAGGAAACCCGACAACTAAATGAAAGGTAAATCACCGTCTACATGGGCACTACTGTAAAAATGGTAGCTGTTGCAGTGGGAGAGGTTTATCTTTTGATAAGAATAAAATATGGATTTTTGAGTAATTGTCTTTACGCACCAAGTTTAGAAAGAACTAGTTTTTCAGTTTCTAAACTATTCAAAGAACTTGATATTCTGCCTCTTTTAATAACAAAGTTGTTATTAAGAAAAAAGGGAAGTTATCTGTTCTGGTACGTTGGTTGGCAATTTATAAATTCAATAACTCTCACGATGCAACAAATGGAAATTAGTAACACATCTTCTAACTTTAAGAGAAAGTAACCTTCGAAAATGAACCAATTATATCTTTGGCATCTAAGGCTAGGTTATATTAACTTGAGTATGATTCATTGGTAGCTGATGAACTTTGGGGTTCATTAGTAGTGGAAATCTTTTCAACCCGCGAGTCTTACTTGGAAGGAAAAATAACCAAGAAGCTTTCAAGTCTAAGGGGTATGGAGTCAAAGATATGTTGAAATTGGTTCATTCTGATTTGTGTGATCCTATGACTATCCAGACAAGAGGTAGTATTGAATATTTCGTCTATTTTATAGACAACTATTCAAGATACAAATAAATTTACTTAATGTACCACAAGACTAAGTACTTTGATTAGTTCAAAGAGTACTAGGCTGATGTGGAGAAACGATAAAGTAAAAAGACACTATGGTGAGATCATAGTGGCAATTACCTCTTGGGAGAATTTAGGAGTCACTTATCAGAAGTAGGGATTCAATCCAAACTAACTGCACCTGGTACACCTCTACAGAATGGTGTAGTAGAAAGAAGGTATAGGACTCTTATGGAAATAAGTAGATTGATGATGAGTTATTTTACCAAATTCATTTTAAGGATATACTGGAATGAACCAAGTACTATCTTAAGTCTCTCTACTCATATAGAATTGCTGAATAGGCGTAAACCTATTTTGAAGCATATTCGGATTTGGGTAGTCCAGCACATATGCTGAAGAGAGACAATGATAAGTTGGATAGGAATTCACTTGTTTGTGGGTTATCCTAGAGAAATGAAAGTAGGTTTATAGTCTTAAAAATCAGAAGGTCATTGTTAGCATCAATGACCGATTTTTAGAAAAGGACTATGTAATAAACCGTGTGCCCATAAGAAAATTTGTTCTTAAGGAAATAATAAAAGACATGTCTAATCTAGTACCAATTGTACAAGATGAGATACCACAAGGAAATTGCAACATGTATCACAAATGATACACAATTACAGAAAGTGCCTTGTCGTAGTGGGAGGGTTGTTAGGCAACCTAAAAAGATTCATGTTTTGGGAGAGTTTTTGGACTCGATCCCTGGAGGACATGAACCTGATCTCCGGACATATGACGAAGCACTCCAAGATAAAGATGCAATATCTTGGCAAAGAGTAATGAATAACAGAATTAGAATATATGTATTCTAATAAAATCTGGAAGCTTGTAGAATCACCAAATGGTGTAAAAGTCGTTGGGTGTAAAAAGGTCTATAATAGGGAAAGAGGGATAGACAGGAAGGTAGTAACTTTCAAAGCAAGGCTTGATGAAAAAGGAAACTTTTTCACTGGTAGCCATGCTTAACTCTATCCGGATTCTTTTATCTATTTGGCAAGTGGATGTCAAGACATCATTCCTTAATGGAAGTCTTGAAGAAAGCATCCATATAAAGCAACCAGAAGGGTTCATTGCAAAGGGCTAAGAGCATCTTGTGTGCAAGCTCAATCAGTCTATGGACTGAGGTAAAGCTTCAAGGTCTTAGAACATCCGGTTTATCAAAGTCTATGAATTTAGTAACTGGATAAGTCTTGTGTATACAAAAGGTGTGATGGAAGTGTGGTGGTATTTCTTGTACTATACGTAGATAACATTTTTTGGAAACAATATCAAAATGTTGTCAGAAGTAAGGGTATGGTTGTCCAAATAATTCGATATAAAGGACTTGGGAGAATGTATATATTCTTGAGATCAAAGTAATAAGTGATCGCAAGAAAAGAATATTTTACTTATCCCAAGCTTCATATATCAGAAAAATCCTTGCTCGTTTTTAGCATGCAAAACTCCAAGAAAGGTTTCTTAACTTTTTAGGATGGAGTAACTTTATCTAAAGATATGTCTCTGTAGACATCAAAGGAGATAAAGGAAATAAAGGCAGTTCTTTATGCTTCGGCTGTCGGAAGCCTAATGTATTCTATGCACGAGATCAGAAATCTGTTTTGCCAAGGGCATAGTTAGAGATATCAAAGTAACCCCGGACAAGGATGGATTGTGAAGCATATATTGAAGTACCTTAGAGGCACTAGAGAATATATGCTAGCTTACAAGGCACTTAATTTGGTCCTTGTGGGTTGCATGGATTTTGACTTCCAATCGAATAGGGACAATAATAAGTCAACCTCGGGGTTTTGTGTTTACTTTAGGAGCTAAAGTCATAACTATGGAAGAGTGATAAGCATAGGTATTTTTCTGGACTCCACCATAGAAGTTTAGTATATGGCAAGCCTCTGAGGTAGCCATAAAGCTGAATGACTCAATAACCACAAGATAGACTTAGATATGATTTGGTTTGTCCAAAGATTATTACAATTTATTGTAATAATATTGGTGCAGCAACTTCAAGAAACCATAAGTCTATAAAGGCAAGTAAACACAATAGAGCGCAAGTACCACCCAATGCGAGAAATCGTATAAACGAGGAGAAGTTGTTGCTGCCTAGAATGCATCAGATGATGACCTATAGATCTTTTCACTAAGGTCCTTAAGGCGAGAGCTTTTGATGGACATGTTGAAGGGTTGGGAATAAATGTATGGCAGCAGATATGGCAGCTTAGTCTTTTAGTATAAGTGGGAGATTGTTAGAGTGTATACTAAAAGCCTAGCTTTTGGTATAAACATTTATCTAGAAATAAGAATCACATTGGTCAAATGTCTACATTTATGATAAATGTAGTTGTTCAATTAATTTATATTGTAGATAACATGGTGTGTTGTGTCACACACAGAGGATCATGTTATCAGCAATTATAAACAGTAGCTCACGACCATAATGGAAAGGAACAAACCATTGGAAGGTCGTAGTGTAATTAGGTATTAGTTTATCTTAACTATATAATTACACTAGTACACTTAGAGTGTATTGAGTAGGACCATTTGAGGTCGTTCCTTTTATACTGACTTTATGAAGGAACAAAGACCTCAGTTATTATGGAAGTGTGTGCTCTTAATCCTAATATAATAACAAGCACATATATTTGATATTTATTTCTTTAATTTATCAATGGGTGAGATTTAGTTCGATAAATCAATAAGCCCGATAAGTTGGGAAATGATATCACTTATAGTGTGTGTTGTTGATTATAGAAGGAAACTGTGTCCTAGTGATCTAGGTTGAGAATGTCCCCAAGAGGAGCTCATAAGGATTGTCATGTTAAACCCTGCAGGTGGACTTAGTCCGACATGACGATGAAGTTGAGTGGTACTACTTTTGGAGCTAGATATTAATTAAGTGAGTTGTCAAGAACTTACTTAATTAGTGGACATTGTTATCTTAAACACGGGAGACTAACACACTCATAATAAGAAGGAGCCCAAAATGTAATTTGGGATTGGTGTAGTTCAATAATAGTTCTTTAGTGGAATGAATTATTATTGATGAAATTAAGTTGTGTGTTAGGGGCGATAATTTCATCGGGAGACCAAAACCAATTCCTCCTCTCGGTCCCTATCGTAGCCTCTAGTATATAGAGATTTATACCCATCGCATACCCACATTCTTACCCATCCAATGGGGCCGGCCAAGCTAGCTTGGAACCCAAGCTAGGGCCGGCCAAGACCAAGTGGATGAGTCATGTAGGTGGCCGGCCAAAGCTTGGGTCCCAAGCTTAGGTGGCCGGCCACTAGAATATTTAAAAGGATTTTTATTAAAATTATTTCTTATGTGGATATCATGATTTTAAAAGAGAGTTTAAAAATTAAAAATTTCCTTTTATAACTTTCTACAAAAGATTAAGAGAAGAGATTAATCTCTTTCCTTATTTGTAGTTTAAAAGGATGGTTTTAATTTTTGGTAAAAACTTTCCTTATTTGTAAATCATCTACATGTTTAAAAGAGAGTTTAAAATTTGAAATCTTTCCTTATTTGTTGATTAAAGGAGGATTTTAAATTTTAAGAAAACTTTCCTTTTTAACCATGTTCATGATTTAAAAGAAAGTTTAAAAATTAATAATTCTCTTTTATTAGTTTCTACAAAAGATTGAGAAAAGATTTGATATCTTTCCTTATTTGTAGATTAAAATAGATTTTAATTTTTAGAGATAACTTTCTTTTTATCCACATGTTTAAAAGAAAGATTTTAATTTATTAAATTTCCTTTTTATAAACCAATCATGAAGGGATTAAATTATTGGAGAAATTTTATAAATTTCTGGAGACAAATTAGGAAGTTTTAATTAATTAAAACTCTCCTTGTTTGTAGCTTTGGTGTGGCCGGCCAAATAAAATTGAGAAAGAAAATTGTTTTTAATTAAATAATTTTTCCTTTTCAATGGAAAAAGAATTAAGGAAATTTTTATTAAATTTTCCTTATTCGCCAGGATCAAGGATTATAAAAGAGGGGGTAGAGGAGGCTTCAAAGCTTACGACTCTATTATATTTTTCTCCCTCTTTTTTCCTTGGTGGTATGGTCGGCCCTATTTCTCTCCTCTCCTCTTGTTGGCCGAAACTTACCTCTTGGTGGAGCTTTTGTTAGTGGCTGGATCAAGGAAGGAGAAGAAGGAGAGAAAGCAAGCCTCGTTTCTAGCATCCCTTGGAGCATGGTGGTGGTGGCCGAACCTCTTCATCCTAGAAGATGTTTTGATGGCCGAAACTTGCAAGGAAGAAGAAGGTGATTGGTGGTTTCTCATCTCGGAAGATCGTTGCCCACACAACGTCCGAGGTTAGAAGAGGAATACGGTAGAAGATCAAGAGGTTTTTCTAAAAGGTATAACTAGTATTTTTCTTTCCGCATCATACTAGTTATTTTTGAAATAATACTAAATACAAGAGGCATACGATTCTAGAGTTTCAAATTTGTTTTCGATATAGTGTTCTTTTGTTTTTATTTCCCTTGTGATTTGATTGTTCTTTTCGGTTAACCTAAAGTTATTTTAGGAAATTAAATATTATCTTTCCATAAAAGGTTTTGTCTAGTCGGTGGTGGTTGCTCCCATATTCAAGAAGGCCATGTGCCTCGCCACGTCAGTACTGGGAACCAATTATGGAAATTAATATTTAATGGAATTAATAACTTAAGGAGATTTGGGTCGAACGTGTTAAGTTCCGCAGGAGATCCAAGTCAAAACCTAAAAGAACAAATAGATTAAGTTTTGGATCAAACGTGTTAAGTTCCGCAGGCGATCCAAAATTTAATTTAAAAGAAAACATGGTAGGTAGGAAAAGGTTCAGACCTTTGTACAAAATTTTTGTACAGTGGAACCTCTAGGTTTTCCGAGTAGCAACCAACAGCACAGGAGCCAACCGAAACACAAAGCCACAGATATGTGAGAAATGAAATCGAAATGCCAAAGTTCTAGAGAAATAGGAGTTACCTTGGTGCCATTGAACTCTCGGCTAGAGCTTCGGAGGGCTAGAACTGGGACTAGTGTTCCGGCGTGCAAAGAGAAGAGAAAGGGTGAGCTGGTGGGAAGAGTCGGCTAGGGTTTCGCGTGAATGAGGAAAAGAAGGGATCGGGAGGTTTTAAGGGTTTAGATCGGTGTATAGTGAAGAAATGATCGGACGGTTGTCCGATCAGAAGGTATCAGAAGCCTCCTGATCGGTCCCTGGACCGATCCAGGAACATCCTGATCGGTCCACGGACCGATCAGGAGACGATCAGTACGATCAGCGAGCTTCCTGATCGGTCGGTAGACCGATCAGAGATTGATCAGTGGCTTTTGTGCCGAATTGATCTGATCGGTCTCCAGACCGATCAGGGATCTCTCTGATCGGTCTGTAGACCGATCAGAAAGGGATCAGTAGCGTGCTAGGCTGACTTGATCGGTCCGTAGACCGATCAGTGTCTGATTTCTCCCGTAATTTCAGTAACTGAAAGTAGTAATTTCAGTAACTTGTGTTCGATAATTCGTGGAAGTTTCTCTAGGAAAACTCCCAAGTTCAGCACCTAGAACATGGAGGATCTACAAGCATAGCTCTTACCTAAAAGTTATGGTCTGAACATGTTTATAGCCCTAAAGTTTCAGATTCTTATCAAACAAAACCTCACACTTACTCCAACCATATGGAGTTCTGTCTTCTTGGTCCTTAAGAGTTCTGCAATCAAGGCATGAAAGCTGAAATTCTTGATCTTTGTTATGTTTAGTTTCAAGTTTGTCAAAATATATCCAAGTTGTTATTATTTCCTTTAATAACCTATCGTTTTATCAATCAAAGTCATGACATGAACCAAACAACAATACCAATCAACACATCAACCATCAACCATGATTAGAAAATTTCTAGGCAAAAGTCCAACCAAGATTCCTTGGTTGGAATATATGAGTAAGATCTAGGAACCAATTACACATGAATTATGTAATGGTGTTCCCCATACTCAATTAATGTCTCTTCAACCTAATTATTCAAGAGATGCATGATACATTTTGAATAATTTGGTTGTTCCTAGCATCTCACCCCATTTCTAGCAAACAAAAATATTTTGTTAAACCTTATAGTTTGTGTGAGATGTTCCCAAGTTGCCCAAATTATTGTCCCAATTACTCTTGTCATTTTACTAGTCCTTATTGATCATGGTGAAGTTCTAATGACCTAAGGAGCCAAACACATTCCCAACTCCCTCCTTAAATGACTAAATTCATTCTCCGGAAGGGGTTTGGTGAAAATATCAGCTAGGTTTGACTTTGACTCAACATATGTAAGTGCAATGTCTCCCCTAGCTACGTGATCTCTTATGAAGTGATGACGCACTTCAATGTGTTTGGTCCTCGAATGATGGACTGGATTTTTAGTTAGGTTGATAGTGCTAATGTTGTCACATAGCACTTGTACACCCTTATAAGAAAATCTATAATCCTCTAGGGTGTGTATCATCCACAACAACTGTGATACACTCTCTCCCATGGCAATATATTCGGCCTCGGTCGTGGAGAGAGCAACACAATGTTGCTTCCGACTTGACCAACTAACTAATGATGAACCTAAGAATTGGCAACCCCCACTAGTGCTTTTCCGATCCAATTTGCACCCAGCATAATCGGAATCGGTATAGCCTATCAAGTCAAAAGACTCTGTACGAGGGTACCATAGACCTACTCGAATTGTGCCCTTAAGGTATCTCAATATTCTCTTAACTGCAATTAAATGAGATTCCTTGGCACAGACTTGATACCTAGCGCACATGCCCACAACAAAGAGTATGTCCGGTCGACTAGCTGTGAGATATAGAAGACTACCAATCATGCTTCTATATTGCGTTAGATCAATTGGTTTTCCACTCTCATCATTGTCAAGGCGAGTGTTTGTCGCCATTGGAGTGGACACTTCCTTAGAGTCACTCATATTGAATTTTCTAAGCATCTCTTGAGTGTATTTTGTCTGATGGACATAAATTCCGTCTCGAGTTTGTTTGATTTCAAGTCCGAGGAAGAATGTCAACTCTCCTACTAGACTCATCTCAAACTCACTTTCCATGTGAGAAATAAATTCATTCAAATAGCCCTTGTTATTTGAGCCACAAATTATGTCATCGACATATACTTGGGCTACAAAAATGTTTTCACCATCTCTACGTAGAAATAGTGTTGGGTCTATTTGGCCTCTTACAAAGCCCTTTTCTAATAGGTAAGTTGACAACCTATCGTACCATGCTCGAGGTGCTTGTTTAAGCCCATAAAGAGCTTTCTTGAGCTTGTACACGTGGTTTGGAACTTCGGTATTCACAAACCCCGGTGGTTGTTCAACATAGACCTCTTCTTTAATGAAACCATTTAAGAAGGCAGATTTAACATCCATTTGATAGAGCTTGAAACCTCTATGTGCAGCAAAAGCTAGCATCAAACGAATGGACTCTAATCGGGCCACGGGAGCATAAGTCTCATCATAATCGAGACCTTCGACTTGACTATAGCCCTTGGCTACAAGTCTTGCCTTGTTTCTTACAACTTCTCCCTTTTGATTTAACTTATTTTTGAAGACCCATTTAGTTCCAATAATGGTGGTCTTCTTAGGTCTAGGAACTAAATCCCATACTTGGCTCCTTTCAAATTGACCTAATTTGTCTTGCATAGCTATGATCCAATCAGGATCGTGCAATGCTTCATCAACTAGTCTTGGTTCAATTTCTGAGATTAAGGCAACCTCATTGGACTCATTTCTAAAGAATGATCTAGTCCTAACCCCTTGTTGGATGTCTCCCACAATCTGGTCTTGGGGATGACTAGAGGCTATCCTAAATTGTCTTGGTGTTGATGGTGCCTCATGAATGGTCTCACTAGGCACAAGCAAGGACTCAATATCTGGCAAAGGATCAGATTGAGTTCTTTGTTGCCTTTGCTCATCAACATCAGAGTCAACTTCGACTCGTTCTTCATTTTGATCATTCAAACTTAGATTTCTAAGTTCAAATTGAATTTCTCCTACATCCCTTGATTGATCATTTAAGTTAGGAATTTCTTCAAAAGCTACATCAGAGGACTCTTCAATCAATTTAGTCCTCTCATTGTAGACTCGATAGGCTTTGCTGGTAAGAGAGTACCCGACTAGTATCCCTTGATCAGTCTTCGCCGAGAACTTCCCAAGATGGTCCTTGGTGTTCAAAATAAACACCTTACAACCAAACACCCTAAGATGTTTAATTGTAGGTGGTTTCCCAAACCAAAGTTCATGGGGAGTCTTTCCTAAAAACCTATGTATTAAAACTCGATTTTGCCCATAAGTAGCTCGGTAGTGAGTACTCATTGAGCATGCTTCGTGCAGCCTCTTGTAGGACTCGGTTCTTTCTCTCCACAACCCCATTTTGCTGTGGGGTCCTTGGAGTAGAGAACTCATGCCTATATCCCTTTTCTTGACAAAACTCTAAAAACCTATGATTTTGAAATTCCCCACCATGATCACTTCTAATGGTTTTAATTGTTGTTGATTTTTCATTTTCAGTTCTTCTACAAAAGGAAATAAAAATATCTATAGTTTGGTCCTTATGTTTCAAAAAGAAAGTCCATGTGTATCTAGTAAAATCATCAACGATTACCAAGCAATATCTACTTCCATTCAATGATATTACACTACTGCAATCAAATAGGTCCATGTGTAATAAATCTAAAGCAGTAGATGTACTTACAGTGCTTTTACCTTTATGAACACCTTTTGTTTGCTTACCCTTTTGACATGCATCACATAGTTTGGTCTTGTGGTACTTGATGCTGGGTAAGTCTCGCACTAATCCTTGGTTGGCCAACTTCCGGATGTTCTTCATGTTTACATGTGCCAACCTTCTATACCATAGCCAAGACTCTTCTTCTTTTGACATGAAACACTTAATCAAAGCATTAGTAGCACTTTTAAACGATACTTGATAAATATTATCAACCCTTGTGCCTACTAGTACCGTGTCGAGTGTGTCAATGTGTTTAACCAAACATTGACTTGAATGAAATTCAATTGTGTAACCCGTATCACACAATTGACTGACACTTAGGAGATTAAAAGTTATCCCCTTGACTAGAAGGACATTCTTGATATGAAGACATTCGGATATATGAATGTCTCCAACTCCTACAACCTTAAGACTACCATTGTTACCAAATGACACATTACCTCTATTTTTGTTTTGAATGGTAGAAAATAGTGACTTGTCCCCGGTCATGTGCTTGGAGCATCCACTATCAACAAACCAAGTTGATAGACGCTCCCCCTTTACCAATGCCTACAAGACACGAAAGATAGATGTTTTAGGTACCCAAATCTTGGGACCTAATGCATCTACAATGAAAGACTTAGGCACCCATGCCTTTGTTACCTTCTTCCTAGTCTCATGAACCCTAGAAACATGCGATCTATGAAATTGGGTTCTTGACACTAAAGAAATAAAGCTAGACTCCTTAGGTTGGTATCCTAATCCAACCTTGTTGTAGACCGCCCTTTGGGCATTTAGAATCATGTCTAATGTCTTGGAGCTAGTTGAGAATTTCTCAAGCATTTTCTTGAGTTTCTCAACCTCACCCTTCAAGGCTTTGTTTTCATCTTCAAGGAGCTCTAGATGTAGGTCATCAACCTCATCTTCCCTAAGAGCTCTCAAGTTCTCTACTTCTTCTTTTAATGATTTATTTTCTGTTTTTGATTTTTTAAGCAAGGTAGACAAATGTGTAATAGTCTTATAGCATTTTTCTAAGTGAGAAGAGGTTACCTCTTCATCATCCGAAGATGATGAAGCCGCGGCTGATGTGCTTGAGTCATTACTCTCGGATTCGGACTCCTCCCTTGCCATGAGTGCCAATTGCCGAGTACTCTTCTCCTTCTTCTCTTCCTCCTCCGATGAGCTTGAGGAGGATTCATCCCAAGTGGCCTTGAGAGCTTTCTTCTTCTTGGCTCTTTCCTCCTTCTTTTTGGCCCGTTCCTCCTTCTTGAGTTTTGGACACTCACTCCGGTAGTGGCCTTTCTTACTATACTCACAACATGTAACATTAGTCTTATCGATATTTTGATCATTAGGTTTACCTTTTCCTTTATATCTCCTGCTTCTTCTCATGATCCTCCTCACAAAATTTGCCATCTCGCTTGATGATGATCCACCTTCATCATCGGACTCGGAGGAGGATGAAGATGAAGGAATCTCTTTCTCCTTCTTCTTTTCTTTCCTTCTTCTCCCATCCTTGCTCTTTTCTCCTGCAACCAAAGCTATACCTTTCTCCTTTTGACCTTTGTTAGCAAGTTCATGAAGTTCCATTTCACAAAAGAATTCGTCTAATTTAACAATGGAAAGATCCTTGGAAACCTTGTAGGCATCTACCATAGATGACCACAAGGCATTCCTTGGAAAGGATTTAAGAGCGTACCTTACTAGGTCGCGATTCTCCACGCGTTCATCCACGGAATGTAAACCATTGATGATTTCCTTGAACCTCCCATGTAGTTCACTTACCGTTTCATTTTCCTTCATGGTGAGATTTTGTAGTTGATTCATGAATAGGTCCCTCTTGGCTATCCGAGAATCTCGAGTTCCTTCTTGAAGCTCGATAAGCTTGTTCCATAAATCTTTTGCACTCGAGAATGGACCTACCTTGACGAGTTGGTCCTTGGCAATCCCACATTGTAAGGTGACAACCGCCTTGGCATCGGCTTGCCCTTTATGAGTTTGTTCAGTAGACCACCTTGATGAATCGAGTTCCTTACCTTCTTCGTCCTTCAGTGGTGTGAAGCCTTCCTTGACCGAGAACCACATGGAGATATCAGTCTTGAGGTAATACTCCATGCGGCTCTTCCAATACTGGAAATCTGCTCCATCGAAGAAGGGTGGTCTGTTGGTGCTGAATCCTTCCTTCATGGCCATCTTGTTGCTCCTTGGAATGTTAGTCCAGATGAAGAGCACCAGGCTCTGATACCACTTGTTGGGATCTTAGATGGCTAGAGGGGGGGTGAATAGCCTCTTAAAAAAAAACTTAGACAGAGAGTTCTACACAAAAACTAGTTAGCACAGCGGAAGTGGAAAACTAAAACGAAGGAAGAAAAATACATACACAGCAGACACAAAGATATACGAGGTTCGGGGATAACTTGCCCCTACTCCTCGGCGTGTCCGTAAGGTGGACGACTCCTTGATCTTCGGTAGATCGCACCCCGGATAACTTCCGGCTACAAATCCTCCTTCTCGGTGGAGTAACCTCCCCACAACGTCTCAAGAAAGATCTAAGTTAAAGCACGAGACTTACAGAAGCTCGGTGGCAAAGGAGAATAGAAATGCTTACAACCACGCGAGGATCAGTAGCAGAAAACAGAGATCGCAGTTCACCCGAGAGCTCAAGAACTTCGCACAACAGCACAGACTTTTCTTTCAAGCTTTCTTCTGTATTGTTCTTGTTCACCTCTCGCTGTTTTTACTGCTTCTCAAAAACTGATCTCTGCTATCACAGATCTGGTCAAAACTGCGCAAATCAGCGCTGCAGCCAATCCCTCTTCCTCCTTACCTGGTTCTCTGAACTCACACCAATGATATCACAGTCATCACTGGCGTCTTCTGAGCTCGAACCAATCCCCAGGAGTCAAGCAGATCGCAGCCCAATCGCAATCAGAAACCCAGTGAACGTTGATGCCTCAAATGCATCTGTTGCAGCAAATCACAGTGTAAAGAGCACTTGTCTTCTTCTCTTAATGAAGCTCAATTTGAATTCAACCATGAGAATGTGACCTGCAACCTGCAAGCTAAAAAGACTCACAGCAGATGGTTAAAAACAAATGGGCGAAAACGGCAATCGAAAAAGTGCATGCAAAACAAACAATACCGTGGATCGGTCCGCAGACGCTTTCTCGATCATCGCTGATCGGTCCGGACCGATCGGTACTAATCTGATCGGTCCCGGACCGATCAGATGTCGCTCTTCCAAAGCGCTTCCGATCGGTCTGCGGACCGATCAGGCACTAATCTGATCGGTCCCGAGACCGATCAGATGTCGCTCTTCCCAAACGCTTACGACCTCCTCGATCGGTCTCCGCCCGATCGCAAAATCCGATGAGGCTATCGATCGATGATCACCGCATCGATGAATCGCTCGCAGCCATCGATCGATTCCTGATCGGTCGGCAGACCGATCAGGTGTCAAGGTTTCACTGGATCGGTCTGCCGACTGATCCAGCTTCTCAACTCAGTCCGGGTCGAGCCCTCTCTGACCTAGTCTGGAGAAACGAGCTCCCTAGCCCTCTCCGACTTCATCTGGTCCTAGAGAACGAGCTACCGAACCCTCTTTGACTCCGCATGCCAAGTTTCCTTCTTGGACTTTTCAACACCAGATGTCCGATCACCCTTGATCCATCTGGATTTTCCCTTGCCTGGCTTCACTCACCAGGACTTGCACCTAGCTTCACTCACTAGGGTTTTCACCTGGCTTCACTCACCAGGACTTTCCAACTGCCTAACATCCCAGTTAGGACTTTCTCAATCAGGTCAACCTAGTCAACCTAGATTAATAATTAATCTGAGTTAAATATCTGATACAAACTTAAATCAGTGTCAACAGCGAAACAATATCCAGGTCAGACTGTATCAACAGACTCTTCTCCTATCTGATGATTAACCATTAGCGCTAACCCCGAGAAGGCTTCGATGTCTGATTCAGAAGACAACGAATCTGACCAAGTGGCCTTCAGGTTCTTGTGCTTGGAGGATTCTGGCTTCTTGTACTTGACCTTTTCCTTTTCTTTCTGCTTGCTCTTTAATTTCGGGCAGTCATCCTTGATGTGCCCTTTTTCGTTGCAGTTGTACAACGAACCGTTCTCCTTTTTCGTTCATGCTTCTGCAATCTAAATTTGTTAGATTTAAAAAACTTATTAAATTGTCTTACCATTAATGCAGCTTCGGATTCGTCGATCGAGGATTCGGAGTCAGAATCGTTTGTTCTTGCCTTCAAGGCAATGTTCTAACTTGCTTTCTCCACTTTAATAGGCTCTGCAATCCGAGATTCGTGAAGTTCAAATGTAGAAAACAGATTTTCTAAAGTACTTACCTCGAAGTCCTTAGAGATGTAGTACGCATCTACTAAGGAGGCCCACTCTGGAGTTCTGGGGAAGGCGTTAAGTGCGTATCGGATTGAGTCCTGGTTCGTTACTTCTTCTCCAAGATTGGTTAGTTGTGTGACCAACTTTTTTATCCTTGCTTGGAGTTGCGCTACCTTCTCACCTTGGTTCATCCGGAGGTTCGTTAATTAGGTCCGGAGGATGTCGCGTCTTGCTAGCTTAGCTTCCGAGGTACCTTCGTGAAGCTCCATGAATTTTTCCCAGAGGTCTTTCGCGGAGTCGTAGCTTCCGATTCGACTTATCTCTTGTGGTGGCAGGACGCTAAGTAGGTGGAATTCTGCCTTTCCGTTGGCGACAAAATCGGCTTGCTCCTTCTTGCTCCACGTATTTTTTTTTTATCTTTTGAACTGCATAGCCATATTTCATAATTAAGAAAATGTCAAATTCTGTCTTGAAAAATACCTCCATCCAGCGTTTCCACGTCGCGAAGTCTCCGTCGAACTTCGGGGGATGAATATTCGCTCCGGCCATCGTCTTGATCGTTGTGCTTTAGTCGGCGGTTAGTCCTTCTGAGGAGGTCTGGCTCTGATACCAATTGTGGGTGCAGCGGAGGCCGGCAAGAGGGGGGTGAATTGCCTGAAAAAATTAAAACTACCCTCCTCGTGCTTTCAACTCAAAAATGCAATAGTAAATAAAATAACTAAAACAATAAAGCTAAACAGAAGGACAGAGAAGACCGGGAGTTAACCTAGTTATAACCAAGAAGGTTGTTAATCCAGGGCGATGAAAAGCGCGCACTAGAAAAATATCCTTCTCTAAAGGCGGAGAATCCTTTTACACTTTGGAAGCTTAGAACTATTGCTAGGAAAGACTACACAGTTGATTGCTTGAGTTGTTGAATATTTCCTAGCTCCAGGGGCCTTTATATAGCTCCTGGAAAGTCTATCCCAAGGGTCCAAGGCACCTCCAACAAGGTTCAAGGCACCTCTAGCTCGGTCAGCGGATAAAACTTTATGCGCAGCGCAAACGGTCATTTTGACCAGTCGGAGGCGCCTTAAACAAGACTGAAGGCGCCTCCATTATGGAGGCACCTCCAATGCTGTTTGAGGTGCCTCCAAGGTGGAGGTGCCTCTAGCACTGGTTTGAGGTGCCTTAAGCTTCATTTACAGCCCACTTTCTCCTTTGCTTTGACTTTCGAAGCTCCGTTCTTTTGGGTGATTCCGGTCAACCGAAATAGGGCTCACCCGAACCCAATTTTTGGCTTTCTCCTCGAGCAGCCTTCCTCCCTGGCTTAACGCCCCTCGAACGCCGCACACGTTCTTCTCGCCCACCGGTGTACTCTTCCACAGCTCTCTCGTCCTTTGGACGCACCGAGCCCGTCGGCTCCCTTCCCGTGCCGTCCTTCTCGCTAGCTGCGTCTTTCGCTCGACTTCCTACGTTCCTAAGCTCCTGCACACTCAGACACAGGGATCAAACACAAAACAGGACCTAACCAACTTGGTTGATCACATCAAAACTACCACGGGGTTCAATAGTGAATGCTTGAGAAAAGGCCCTCACTAGAATCTTCAGAGTGGCAGAAGGGATATCCATGACCATCTGGTTAAACTTTTTGATGTAGGCCCACAGTGTCTCCTTGGCCCCTGTTTGAGAGAGAACAAACTCAGCGTGATTTTATGGTTTCGGCGGCTACTGACGAAGTGATAAAGGAATACCTTGGGAAAATCCTTGAAGCAGCATATGGACTTGGTCTGGAGCCAATTGAACTATCTCTTTCTCGAGCTTGCCAGTGTAGTGAGGAGCATTCGACAATTTATGCCATCCATATACTAGTGGAGGATGGTAGCAATTTTAAACTTGACGAGGTGGTCTTCTCGGTCTTTTGCCCCTCCATATTCTTTGATCTTCAAGGGTTGGTAATGGTTCGCTAACCTAACTTCCAATATTTTGTGAGAAAATGGGATGTTTATTCATTTGGGGGATCTGCCGACCATCAGGGCTTTTCCCTTGCGTAGATCTCGTGTGGTCGCGTCTCAAGGAGTTGATACTTGGGCTTGCAGAATAATGCCCAATGATAGGCAAACGGTGATGGTGGTACAAGCGGCAGGTTAATTGGTTGTGTAGGTGCTTTCATGAAGCTAGTTGGGAGAGGAGCTGAATGAAATCCATTTGACCCCTTCACCCATGTCCTTTTCTCAGCATGTGGCCTTATCACCGATAGGGTCGAGTCATTGGGCAACGAACGCTCCACTGCTACTTGTTGTTGCTACGCCAATTTCTGGACTCGTGCAGCTATAAGTAACTCCAAATCTTCTTGCGATAGAGTGATGGTTGTGATTCGTCCAACTTCTTCCATCTCCTTGTTTCAGATTCAGGTGAAGTTCCCATAGATGACGCCAAATTTTATCATATTTAAAAGCGATGGAGATGACACATTGAGTGAGTGGCTTTGCTGTTGACCGAGAGATAACTCTGCTAGGGAGAAACGATGACTCCTGTCACTCCTTTCAGATCCTCTCTGTGCACACTCGAAAGAGCAAACATAACGTTAGGGGTGAGAACCAGAGAGGAGGTCCTTGGTGTAGGCCCTTCGACGCTAGGGGTGTAAATGAACCAAGCCACTCGTGCACTATTCGAAGTTCCATTCGATAAAAGCTCGTTTAAGCTCGTTTAATGAGGCTCGTTAAGATAAACAAACCAAGCTCAAGCTTCGTAATATTCAACTCGTTGGCTCGTGAACACGTTCGTTAAACTCATGAATCAACTTTTAAATAAAAAAATAATAGTTTTGATATTGAATTTATAGATTTTACACTATACATATGAAAAATATAGACAAATATATTAAATTTATTTATTAGAATAAAATTATAAATTTTAATAAGAATATTATAATTATCTCTAATATATAATTTAGTTTTGAATGAATATTTAAATTTATAATTTATATTTATTAAGTTCATTTAAGATCGATAAAAGTTCAAATAAGCTAGTGAGCCATGAATATATTTGTTAAATAAAGCTCGAGCTCGGCTCGATTATAAACGAGCCAAGCTCAAACATTCAATAGTTCGGCTCGGCTCGATTACACCCCTATTCGACGCTCAAGTCGATATGATGCCTGAGAGAAAAGTGAAGAGAATGGAAAATAGATGCAAGTGCGTAGTGTAAAGTCTTCTTAGAATATATTGCGTACCTCACAAATGGAGAGAACCCCTTTTTATATCACATCTCATAACCTCTGCAATAATGAGGAGATAAGTAATATTTGGTGATAAAAGATGTCGGGTAATGTAAGGTGTACAGTCTAGAATATGTATAGTTATCTTCCGAGGAATTTTCTGTTACATGTATATGAACAGATTCGTGTAACCTCCGCAGTAATGATAGAAGCTACATAGTCACCCTCGTAAGAAGGTTTTGTTGCAACTTGCATGTATATATCGAATATCAGAATATTTCATGACGAATAGCTATTGTTCTGACAGCTTGTTATAATTCCCTGACAATGTTGTTCCCCGGAGATAATTTGACCAAACCCATATCCAATAGGCTATATGTAATATGAGACTATAATAAAAATGGGGAACTGAGTCCCTCCAGTTTGACTGGCTATTAGGCCGGGAGCTCAGCCCTAGGTTCGTCCGACACTTTAGACAGAGAAGCTATATGTAATAAGATTTGCCCTTGAATTGTTATGCTGGGATTTGGAAGTCCGACCAGATCTCATCCTGGCCGGTTGTATGTTAGGAGATTACCTTTACTATGTGCTGAGAGGATACTTCTGGAGGATGGGTAGCTAAGCACCGTATGCCCGGCTGACATTAGGTCTGTTTGGGTTTATCTTGTATATTTTAGCATCAAGTGGAGCAATAAGTCCTCCCAGCCCGGTCATTCCTTAGGGCCGACCGACATTATATAGAGAGAATTGTATCCAAAGAATGGAGAACTGCGTCCCTTAAGTCCGACCGGCTACTGGGCTGGTTGACTTTATTCTAAGAGTCATAGCGCTGAGTGAGGAGTTGAGTTTTGGTGAGAATAACCCATTTAGATGCATATATTCTAACTCTGATTGTTACATCATCCTGACTTTGCGCACCACCTCACTATGACTTTGACTGACACATCATCTCTGGGTCCACTTATGTATTATAGACTTGGTCGGGAGCCAATTGAACTATCTCTTTCTCGAGCCTGACAATGTAGTGAGGAACATTCGATAATTTATGGCATCCATATACTAGTGGAGGATGGTAACATTTTTGAACTTGACGAGGTAGTCTTCTAGGTCTTTTGCCCCTCCATATTCTTTGATCTTCAAGGGTCAGTAATGGTTTGCTAACCTAACTTCCAATATTTCATGAGAAAATGACATGCTTATTCATTCAGGGGATCTACTGACCATCAGGGCTTTTCCCTTGTGCAGATCTCGCACGGTCGCGTCACAAGAAGTTGATACTTGGGCTTGCAGAATAATGCCCAGTGATAGGCAAACGGTGATGTTGGTATAGGCGGCAGGTTAATTGGTTGTGAAGGTGCTTACATGAAGCCAGTTGGGGGAGGAGCCGGATGAAACCCAGTTGGCCCCTCCACCCATTTCCTTTTCTCGGCATGTGGCCCTGTCACCGATAGGGCCGAGTCGTTGGGCAACGAACGCTCCACTGCTGCTTGTTGTTACTACGCCAATTTTTGGACTCGTGCAGCTATGAGTAACTCCAGATCTTCTTGCGATAGAGTGATGGTTGTGATTCATCCAACTTCTTTTATCTCTTTATTTCAGATTCAGGCGAAGTTCCCAAAGATGACACTAAATTTGATCATATCTAAAGGCGGTGGAGATGACACATTGAGCAAGTGGCTTTGCTGTTGACTGAGAGATGACTCTGCTAGGGAGAAACGATGACTCCTGTCACTTCTTTCAGCTCCTCTCTGTGCACACTCGAAAGAGCAAATAGAACATTAGGGTGAGAACCAGAGAGGAGGTCCTTGGCGTTGACCCTTCGACGCTTAAGTCAATATGATGCTCGAGAGACAAGTGGAGAGAATGAACAATAGATGCGAGTGCGTAGTGTAAAGTCTGCTTAGAATATATTGCGTACCTCACCAATAGAGAACCTCTTTTTGTATCACATCTCATAACCTCCGCAATAATGAGGAGATAAGTAATATTTGGTGTCAAAAGATGTCGGGTAATGTAAGGTGTATAGTCTAGAATATGTACAGTTATCTTCCGAGGAATTTTCTGTTACATGTATATGAACAAGCTCGTCTAACCTCCGCAGTAATGATAGAAACTACATAATTACCCTCACAAGAAGGTTTTGTTGCATGTATTTATCGAATATCAGAATATTTCTTAACGAATAGCTATTGTTCTGACAGTTTGTTATGATTCCCTGATAATGTTGTCCCCCGGAGATAATTTGACCAAACCCATATCCGATAGGCTATATGTAATATGAGACTATAATAAGAATGAGGAACTGAGTCCCTCCAGTCTGACTAGCTATTAGGCTGGCCGGACTATATGCTAAGTTGTATTGTAGTAGTGAGAAATGAACTATCCTCTAAGTTCGAATGACACTGAGTTCGACCAGCTGTATACTGAGAGTGCTTTTGCTGGGAAGTGGGGAGCTCAGCCCTAGGTTCGTCCGACGCTTTTGACCGATCAGCTTTATGTAATAAGACTTGCCCCTGAACTGTTATGCTGGGATTTGGAAGTCCGACTAGATCTCATCCTGGCCAGCTGTATATTAGGAGATTGCCTTTGCTATGTGTTGAGAGGATACTTCTGAAGGATGGGTAGCTAAGCACCGTATGCCCGGCTGACATTATGTCCGTTTGGGTCTATCTTGTATATTTTACCATCAAGTGGAGCGATAAGTTCTCCTAGTCCGGTCATTCCTTGGGGCCGACCGACCTTATATAGAGAGAATTGTATCCAAAGAATGGGGAACTGAGTCCCTTAAGTCCAATCGGCTACTGGGCAAGGCCGGTTGACTTTATTCTGAAAGTCATAGCGCTGAGTGAGAAGTTGAGTTTTGGTGAGAATAACCCGTTTAGATGCACATATTCTAACTCTGATTGTTATATCATCCTGACTTTGAGCACCATCTCATTATGACTTTGACTGACACATTATCTTTGGGTCCACTTACAATACAATAGCAGTATTAAATAATAAAAAATTTAAATCAAAATTTTTTTAAGGTGTGAATGGATATGCAACGTAAAATATTAAGGATACCATTGTGCACGTGCTTTCTCTATATATAGTTTTGATATGTCATCATCCAATCGTAAACAATCCGTGCACATCTAAAATCTTTTTTGATTTGAAATGTTTTTTTTACGTAATGTTATAATTCATACCCTAAATTATATAGATAAAATTTTATTGGTATAACAGGAAGTTTAAAAAAAAAAATCATTTAAAAATATTAAAAAAAAAAATACTCTGTACCGTCACATGCACTATCCTTACAACACGAATTACCCCTTGAAAAAACATTTGGAACACGAATTAAAAAAACATGCATTCAAGTCCATACGAATCAGATTGATCTAATTTTATCAAATTTTATAGTGAAATATGATTTCTGCTGACTTGAAATGCATGGAACACGAATCTAAAAAATATGCATTCAAGTCCGTATGAAAACAAAAAAAAAACAACAGATTCGTACTATATATAGATCTAATTTTATCAAATTTTATTGACAAATACGATTTCTGCTGACTTGTAATGCATGGAACACGGATCTAAGGCATGCATTCAAGTCACTACAAACTCAAACAACAGATTCATCCTATAGATCTAATTTTATCAAAATTTATAGTGGTGGATTTATTTATGTTATCAGCTCATCATTAATAATACAATGGATTAACAAGTTCTACATATGTAAATCCACATCAAATAATTCAAGCTCATGAATACTTTAATTAGATCAGTTTGATTCAATATGATACGTACAATCGAGTGTTTTATTAAATTACCATATAAAACCATCGGTTGAAAAATAATTAAATCCAACATAGAACACTTGGAAGAAAAAAAAATCTAATAATTACATTACAACAATGGACATATTTCTAGCAAAGTTGATATAACTAACATATTCAAGCTCTCTTAAAAGAAATTAAAAAATGGAGGCAGCAAATAATTAATAGTACTGTAACTAAATGGCATAACTAAATACTATAGATAAAAAAGACTGACTGCCATAATATATCTAGGTATCCAACTAATTAAGGTTAGAAAGCACTCCCAAAATTTTAGAAAAACTTATTGAGAGAATGAAGAATTTGTTGTCAACCACGAGAAGCCTAATTACCAGAACTAGGGGGCAGCAAGCCAGAGAAAAGATTGTGAGCAAGATCTAGGACTTAGCTAGAGAGAAGGGATTAACTTGACTATAGGAATGACAGGGCTGAGAATACAGTGCTTGAAAACTGAAGCACCCACACCTGATGGCCTCTAAAGTCTGAATCAAAGAGATTTTTAAGATGATAATGACCTTTGTACTGTTTTGGGGGAAAAATACATATGCTGGAAGACAGTTTTGGAAGTGGGATGAGTTTTACTGAGATCAAGTGCGATATCTCTGTTCTTGCAGTGTTCATGATTGATTCATAAACTGATCATATATGTATTATAGAAACTAGCGACTATGTACACATGTTACGTGAGCTAGACCCCTTATATCAGGTGGGTCAATGTAGGGAGAGATTTAGAGGGAGAAGAATTGGTCTATAAAAAATAGTTTTAATTTTTGAGAATTGCCCCTATTTTTATTTTTTTTTAGTGAGCCAAGATTCTAATATTTTTATAATTGTATACACCTCTAAGGATTTCAAAAAATTGAGGTGGGACAATTGCCCCACCAAGCTATTCATGGCTCTGCCCCTGCTTGCATGAGTAATGATACGGTGCATGAATGTGGGGGTCTGTGAGATGATATGACACGGAGTCAAAGCCACAGAAGGGTCAAAAGTCACGCCACACTACAA
This sequence comes from Zingiber officinale, assembly GCF_018446385.1. NCBI lineage: Eukaryota > Viridiplantae > Streptophyta > Magnoliopsida > Zingiberales > Zingiberaceae > Zingiber > Zingiber officinale. The sequence goes on along the minus strand of NC_055999.1, from coordinate 65,172,099 downwards.
GAAAAAAGCTAATAGACAACGCTTTAAAAGCGTTGTCTATGTGGCTGAAAAAGCGTTGTTAAAAGCACTGTTGTTAAAAGTCTGCTCAAAGACAACGCTTTAAAAGCGTTATCGTTTGTAGCAAAGGCAACGCTTTGAAAGTGTTGTCATTTTTTGCAAAGACAACGCATAAAAAGCGTTGTCTTTGTTAAAGACAACACTTAAAAAGCGTTGTCTTTTTTAAAGACATCACATAAAAAACGTTGTCTTTTTTAGCATAGATAACAGTTTCACAATGCATAAAAAAACGTTATTTTTTTTAGCAAAATACAAGAAGTTTTAAACTATTATCTTTTAATACCAAAGATAAATAAAAGATAAATGAAAACTAATCTACTTCAATCAACAACATATTATTAAATAAACAATTGAGATAAATATATAAATTATCATCCTTACACTTCTATAACAAACATAATTACTCACATACAAAGAAATTTTAATTAGAAGATACTCAAAACTAGTCCTATCAACTACATCTTATTACATGAATTTAAAGGATCATGATAGATGCTACTTATCCTCTTAACTTGAATTCTCTTTACTCATTGGCTTTAACCATCTTCTCGCTTAAATACCAAAGCTTTCTTGACAGTTCTTCGTCGAAGTACTTTCCAATCACACTCCTGAGGTTCGGATGCAGTGCCACATAACATGTAGTTGTTGCTCCTGTAATCACAGAAATGTAGATAAATGAAATAAATCAAGTTCTCATAACATCAATGACTATCATATTCAATGAAAATAAGAACATAACATCACCTAGAATTTGGAAAAAAAAAAACAAACGAGAAGAGAGAAGTTCCCTTGCCCTTTTTGTCTCCTCCAATCTCAAAGTGCTTGCATCTCTAAGAGAACAAAATAGATATTAGCTATAGGTGGAAAAATTACAAAGGATAGAGAGGTAGAATATCAGTACAAACTTTTATTGGATGACGTGAATAATGCTTACAGCTCTGGCATTGAAGTGTCAACACAATCTTCTTTGTTGTTTTGGCCTGAAAAAAGAATTAGTTCTATTGCTTACAATTTTATATAGTTGAGCATTAAATACAACTATGAATTTGTTTCAAGAAAATAAGCTCAAAACAAAAAACTTCATTGTCTCTAACCACTAAAACTGGCCTATTATTTCGACCGCACCACACAATTATGAACTGATTATAAATTGGAAAGACAATAACAACAACATGGACACATCAGTAAGAACTCAGAAACTAGAGAGATGTATAGGAAGCTTATGTCTTCTTCATTAAAGCCTTCTCGACTTAGCGCTTCTTAGCAAACATCTTCCTCTTAATTCCCAGAACCTGTAAATAAATCGTAAACCTTTAAGATAGTTCCACACACATGGAAAATCCTTGAGTTAGAAGTAAATACCAGAGTTAAAAAAAATCCCATCCTTTTGGCAAACGCAAACTCTCATGGACCACATAAAAAAATCCAAATAAACTATTCTCTTAGCTTCTCTGGACAACTTTGATCATTGTTCCTTATTCTGTAACTTCTTGACATTGTTAATCCTCATCATTTGCAATGACTTAACAAACCTCGCACTTCTCATATCATCTTCTGACAATTGTGGAACTTGATCCTTTTTTCCTTTTTCATATGTTGACTTCCTTTGGCTCATTTCATCTTCTAGCAGAATTTTATGCCCAAACTATCTAAATTGTACTTGGCCATGTTCACAGGGATGAGGAGTTGTTAGGTCAAGGACTTGAATTGAATGATGACTTGTAAAATGTACTTGCAAAGCACGATGCTATTGCTTCTGGTTCACCTCTGCAAGCTGGTGCATCTGAGTTGATTGAAAGGGACCCTGTGGCACCTCAACCTACAAAACCTGAAGTCTCTGAATCCCTTCCAAGAACTCCAATTGTGCCTCAATCTGCTAGTCAGTATGATGAGGAAGAGGAAGACGAAGACGATGATTATGCTCAGTCAGCTCACAGGTTAGTTTTAGGTAGCTAATCTACCATATTTAGAAAGAAAGAAAAAAGACTGGTTAAAAACTTGTCTGTGCTTGTGCAGGAACTCCAAAGTCAATCCACCAAATTCTAGAAGCAGCTCCATTGCAACCAGTGATCATTTGGGCTCTCGAAATGGAACTGATGTTACAGCTTCCTCCATAGCAGGAAACATGGAGGCATCATCACCTCCTTCAGCCAGTAATGCTCCAGCACTTCCTGATCCTCCAACTTCAGTTAACACTTTCACTAAAGAACAAGACAAAATCAGCCTTTTGAGCATTACCTTGTCAAACCCATCACCACCCACACTCCTTTAACTCCTACAACGTCTGATCAAAATGTATCAATTATGCTGATGTCGATAGCAATGCCAATGCCAATCCATTTGAACCAACTCAACTCTTAGCTTTCAATGTTTTGAAGCTAAGAGAAGGGACTGCTTACTTGGATCTGAACTTCATTCGATCTAGTTCCCTTGAAGCTAATCAGAGAAAGGGGAGGACGGGTACCTGAAACGGAGGTGAGCAGCGCGACCATGCCGCGGTAAAGCATAGTGAGGCCCTCCCGAGCGACGATTCTACGAAGGAGGTCGATGCCCGAGATGGATCATCGGGCAAGGGCAAAGGAATTTGAGGAAACGAGAGTCGGCGGTGGCTGTTGCAGGCGGATACGGAGCGTGTCGAGTGGATAGCTGAAGGTGACCCTGACCATGCCGTTGATGCCCACCAACTATTCACCAAGAACTCCGTCCAGAACTCCATGATCTTCTACTCTCATGTACACCTCCCTCTTGCCCTAAAAAAAAACTTGCACAGCCAAATGGGGAGCCAATCCTGAAACCTACCAAGGAGGAAGCTTTGCACTCAATCGCTTACTTGTACCCAAAGATGGGCAAGGATGGAGACGAATGAGGAAGGGGGCGGAAACATTGGTTCTCCTCCTCCTGCGCTTGTGCTGGGATCAAGAAGTTGACGAAGACGGAGACGGAGCTTAGGGTCAGTGGTTTCGGAGAAGGGAGTTTGCATGAAAGGAGATCGCGAGTTAGGAGGCCAGATTGCTAATTTAGGTTTCGGCGAGTGATGGTTTTTTGTTTTCGGCGTGAGGCTTTGTTGCGTGTGGGAGGATGTGTTGCGGAAAAATAATTGGGTAAGTTAAAAGTTTTAGTCAAATATCAATTGGTGATTTAAAAACTAATAAAATTATTAATAGACAATGTTTTTTTAAAAATGTTGTCTTTGATCCATAAAAATCACTAATAGACAACGGTTTTTAAAAAAACGTTGTCTATTAGTTAGAAAATAAATAGATAGACAACGCTTTTCACTAAAAGCGTTGTTAAAAAAAAAAAGACAACGCTTTTTAAAAAAAACGTTGTCTTTTAAGTGTTGTAAAATCTAATTTTTCTTATAGTGCCAGCATGGAGGTCAGAAGTCTAGCCCCCGTGGCTAGTCAAAAGTTACACCAGCCTGGAGGTCAAAAGTCTAGCCGGCGTGTCAACGCCATCGTGGAGGTCAAGAATCAGAATTACAAGGAGGTCAAGATTCCGGCCCACGTGGCTAAAGTCAAAGATTCAGTTGATGGACTGGTCAAAGGACAGTATTCAATTGAGGATCAGACTCATGGGTCAGGTCGGGGAGTCGATCCAGCGTGCAGGTCGGGACGTTCATACCATGGATAACAGCGGACAGATGCAGGTCAGGGAACCGACCTAGCGTGCAGGTCGGGACGTACATGCCTTGGATAGCAATAAGCAGAGGCGGGTCGGGAATCAGACCCAGCGTGCAGGTCGGAACGTACATGCCTGGGATAGCAATAAGCAAATGCAGGTCGAGAATCAGACCCAGCGTGCAGATCGGAACGTACATGCCTTGGATAGCAATAAGCAGATGCAGGTCATGAATCAGACCCAGCGTGCAGGTCGAGACGTACATGCCTTGGATAGCAATAAGCAGACGCGGGTCAGGAATCAGGCCCAGAGTGCAGGTCGGAACGTACATGCCTTGGATAACAATAAGCAGAGGCGGGTCGGGAATCAGACCCAGCGTGCAGGTCGGGACGTACATGCCTTGGATAGCAATAAGCAGAGGCGGGTCGGGAATCAGACCAAGCGTGCAGGTCGGAACATACATGCCTTGGATAGCAATAAGCAGATGCGGGTCGGGAATCAGACCCAGCGTGCAGGTCGGAACGTACATGCCTTGGTAGAGCAATAAGCAGATGCGGGTCAGGAATCAGGCCCAATGTGCAGGTCGAGACATACATGCCTTGGATTGCAATAAGCAGATGCGGGTCAGGAATCAGGCCCAGAGTGCAGGTCGGAACCTACATGCCTTGGATAGCAATTGTTGGTGCGGGAAGCATCCGACGATCGAACCTGAATTTTGATAATGGCAAAGGATTCAAAGTTAAGGGTTGTTGTAATCTGACATGGTTGAATGAGTATTTCAGGAAAGTCCTAGCTGCGGTTAGGCAAAGGGAAAAACCCTAGGGGGTGGTAACCCTAGGTCATAGGGGGTGGTAACCCTATGCGGAAAGTCTTGGCAGGTCAATAGCTTCAGGCAAAAGTCCTAGGGGATGGTAACCCTAGGTGGAAAGTCCTGGTGTCGCGAACCAGGTGAAAGTCTGGACTAGCCGGGAAGCGGATGTCCAGCAGAAAGTCCGGAAGCATCGAGTGCTGAGCAAAAGTCCAGTCGATCTGGAGGATCGACTGGCAACAGGTAAATCTCCTGAGTGGAGTAGGTGAGGACGCGTTCCCCGTAGAGGGAACAGTAGGCGTCGGGTCGACCTAGGATTTCCGGTTGGAAATCCGAAGTCAGACTCGGACAGTCTGAAGACTGCCAATTCTTCTTTACGATGTTTTGTATTATTCTAACACTGTCTTGCAGGGGATTTTGCTCGAACTAACCTTTGTTTGCAGGTGAGGAATCTGCTGGAAAAAGGCTGTCCGGGCGCCCGGGATGGATCCGGGCGCCCGGGACCAAAGTTTATCCCCTGCGCGAAGTTGACACGTGCAGCATCCTGGTTGGCTGGCCACGTCACACTCCAGGCGCCCGGAAGGGATCCAGGCGCCCAGAACATCATATAAAAGAAGGGTCAAGGTGCAGCTTCAGAATAACAAGAATCTAAGTAATCTCCCTGCGACAAGCTGCTAACGACTCGATCCAGAAAGTGCTGCAACGACACCCCGACAACCCGGAGCTTCGATTTAGTCTTTTGTTGTCGGTATAATCTGTTTATTGCTTTAAATTGTAGTTAATCTATAATAGTTTTATCGTGCTTATAGTTGTTGCCCACGGAAAGCGATCAAGGATCGCGGGCCTTCGAGTAGGAGTCGCCTTAGGCTCCGAACGAAGTAAATCTCCTTGTCTCTCTGTGTTTTGTTATTTCTTCATTCCGCTGCGTTTTTACTCGTTTGTTTTACGAATCGAAAGAAATAGCCACGAACGCTATTCACCCCCCTCTAGCGTCGTCTCGATCCAACAATTGGTATCAGAGCGGGGTCGTTTTGAATTGGTGCAACCACCTTTCAAAACAAATTTTTCTTTCGATTTTATATTTTTCAGAGTCAATTAGAATTTAGCCTTAAAGCTTTATTCTAATTCTTTTATCGAATCGGCTTTTGCCCGAAGTTGGTGCAACACCACTCGAGCTCGTTATTATTACTATTCTTTATTCCCGCACTACTAATCCAAGACGTAGTCTTGGAACATATATTTTTTGTTTTGTTGCATATTACAAATGACTCAACAAGAGGGGTTTAGTACTGTTCGTCCCCCACTATTCTCTGGAGATGATTTCGGTTATTGGAAGGGAAGAATGGAGACGTATCTGAAGATTCAGTTCGAAACATGGATGATCATTAAGACGGGACTTCAGCTACCTTCCGATGATGACGGCAAACCAACCCCCTGCGAGAAGTGGGACGCCTCTCTAATCAAAAAGGTGGAAGCCGACGCCAAAGCTACCTGCACCCTCCAGTGCGGCCTCACCAAAGAGGAACTCAACAGAGTCGGCCCGTTCTCTTCCGCAAAGGAGCTCTGGGAAAAGCTAGTCGAACTCCACGAAGGCACTAACGACACCAAGGTAAGTAAAAGAGATCTTTTACTTAATAAATTATATAATCTAAAGATGCAGGAAGGCGAAACGGCAAGTTCTCTACATGCGAGAATCCAAGACATCCTCAATTCTCTTCACGGAATCGGACAGAAGATAGAGAATCGGGACGTCATAAGGTATGTTCTAAACTCATTTCCAAGGAACACATTGTGGGCATCAATGGTAGATGCCTACAAAGTTTCCAAGGACTTGTCTTCAATAAAATTAGACGAATTGTTTTGTGAATTTGAACTTCATGAGCAGACTAATGCACAGCCAACCGAGAAAGGGATTGCGTTGTTTGCAGGTACAAGTCGAACACGGGAACCGAGATCACGACGAAGAACGGAACCGGAGTCGGAGGTTGAACCAGACTCAGACGATGAAGACATTGAAATTACAACCGAGCTGGTAAACCTCGTAAAGAAGCTCTACAAAACGAAGGGCTTCAACAAAAGAGATCTAAAAAAGGCATTAAAAACGAAGGAAGGTTCACAGAACTCAAAGATGAAGTTTGAAGTTACATGCTACGGCTGCAACCAAAAAGGGCACATCAAATCCAACTGTCCTAACCTGAAGGAGGACAAAAAGCAAAGAAGGAAAAAGGTCCTTAAGGCAACATGGGACGAATCTTCATCGGAGGATGACGACGACGAGCTCGAACAGACGAGTTTACTCGCATTGATGGCCCGTGACCAAATCGTCGAATCCGGAAGCGAGAGCGAGTCCGAGGCGGAGTCCGAGCAAAGCCACGGATCCGTATCCGTTTCCGAAGGACCAGACCCCGCTGTAAGTATCTCCCGGTTAAACATTATAGTTAGTTATTTATTGCGCAAATTAGCTAAGTCAAACCTGAAAGTTAAGTCACTTCTAAAGGAAGTATCTGTCCTTAAAGAAGTGGCTGACACTAAAACCTTACCTGACCAGAGTCAGACTGAACTTCCAACTCAAGTTCATAAACTTGAGGAAGAAAATTCAAGTCTAAAAAAATCATGTTAAAGATTTAAAAACTACTTTAGAACGATTTTCTTTGGGCTCCAAGAACTTGGACCTAATTCTTGGGACACAAAGGGCCATTTACAATAGAACTGGGCTAGGATATAAAAGTAAATATAAATCTTACTTATCCTTAATAAACAAACAAAGTAGTAACACAGCCCAAGCATGGGTCCCCAAGTCCAAATTGATCAATCAAGATGGACTTGGTCAATACTGGTCCCGAAGGATCAAATACATTACCTCGATAGACCATATCGAGGCCGTGATCCAGGGGGAGCAAAAAGAAAAAAAATTAAATTCATAATTCGAAATTAAATTATAAATTCAAAAAATTAAATTCAATAATTCAAAATTAAATTATAAATTCAAAAAATTAAATTCAATAATTCGAAATTAAATTATAAATTCAAAAAAATTAAATTCAAAATTAAATTATAAATTCAAAAAATTAAATTCAAAATTCGATTATAAATTCAAAAAATTAAATTCAATAATTCGAAATTAAATTATAAATTCAAAAAATTAAATTCAATAATTCAAAATTAAATTATAAATTCGAAATTAAATTATAAATTCAAATTTCAAAATTAAATTATAAATTCAAAAATTAAATTCAAAATTCGAAATTAAATTATAAATTCAAAAATTAAATTCAAAATTAAATTATAAATTCAAAAATTAAATTAAAAAATTAAATGAAATTCAAAATTCGAAATTAAATAATTAAATCAAATTAAAAGGAAGGCTCCAGATTATCTGGCACCTCCGAACTTAATATACCCGATAAGGGTAACCAAGAGTAGACCACCCTGCAGGGTAATTGAGGTTAGGTAAAATGGCCTAGGTTTAACTCGACCCACGGTACTGGTGAAATTTTTTTGGATGATAGTACGTTAGGGAAGCTTGGGCATCGCATGTCTAGGAAGATATGGCTTCGACCTGGTGCATTTGGCCAAGTGGAACTGACCGAAGCTACCCTTAAAATAGATCCTAACTAGTTAGACCAAGGGTTAGTATTAAGTTCAGTGGGTAGGACTATTTGGAAAACCTCGAAGGCATGGTTACTTTAATGAGCTCCGTGTGACTCACCATAGCCCAGAAGTTTATCCAAAGAATGCTTACTTGTTGAACCCAAAGCTAAACCTGAATCTAATACAAAGTTAAACTAGACCTTTGAATTCAACAATAAATCATCTCACATCAATTATAGGATTCCCTGATTGACAATTTAGATCGGGTGAGATGACTAAGCAAACTAAATTTTAAATCTTACTTAAAGTTAAGTTAAACATCCTTCCAAATCAAATTAATTCAAATATCTCCAACCTAAACAGTGTTAATCAAGTTAAATTAAAAAAAAAAAACTGTGACGAAACAAGGTCAAAAACCGGGGGCGGGCGCCCCCGGTATTCAGACCCCGGGCGCCCGCAACGATCCCGGGCGCCCCGCCTCACACGACCCCGGGCGCCCGCCCCCTACCCTTGCACCCAAATCTTCCTCCTTAGCTTCCTAGCTTATTTGCGAAGATTCTGAAAATTAAAATTTTTTCGCGGTTGATCCGGAGTCGTAACTCAACCGAGGTCGTCAGTTCTAAAATTTATTACAATGGCTCCTCGGTAAAATTTTTATCCTCTTCTAAACTTTCTTTCTTATAATTTTCTTTCTTAGTGTAATGTTAGTTTGAAATTTAGGAAGCGTACTAAATCTGGTGCTGGGCCCTCTACCCCTAGCATTGACCCTAGGTTTCCCACCGAAGAACTTAGAATTAAGTTTATGTCCACAAATTACATGGCCATTAGGACCAAATGTATAGATAGATCGTTCTTTTTACGCTCGTGTATCCCAGTCTCCGAGGCTATAAACCACTATAGGTTGCGAAACCTCGTTGAGTGCACCAGCCCAGTAAACATTAGTTTATGTGCCGAATTTTACAACAACCTAGTGAAAATAGACGACTACTCCTATACCACTAGGGCAGGTGGCACGGACATCACACTATCTCCCACTACCATTCGTGAGTTTCTAGGCTTACGAGAGTCATCCTGCACTTTTTTATGTTATCCCCCTAGGGAGCTACCTTTTGGAGATCCCTACTCACATGTCACCCTCGATACGATCTATTCGTATTTCTTCGAGGACCAGCGTGATCCCACTGAGACCCAGTTTAGGTCCCTTAACCTTCGAATTCAGGACTATGCCCTTTATAGGGTTATAGTACTTTGTATTCTACCGCTGACCACTCATGACATTGCGGTGATGCGTCCATTTCACTCCTTTCTTCTCTATGCCATATGTCATAGGTTAGACATAGACATCAGCCTGCACATATTTTCTACTATTATTTACGCATCTGGATACGTGACCAGCAGACGAGTACATATGCCTTACTGTCACATACTGACAGCCTTCATGTCCTCATTACACATTGATATCACCAGAGGTGACATTCGTTACATGACCGAGTTTGACATCATAGGAGCTAGGAACTTCTCCCTAGCACATATCCATATAGACAATGAGGGTACCATGTCCTGGCGTAGAGGGGCACAACACCAGCAGGCGGAGGACGCAGAGCATGATGAGTTCATGTTAGCACTATTTCCTAAGGAGGCTGCTCCTGCCCCACCACCACCTCGAGCACCACACCCAGCTCCCCGCACTCTAGGCGATCGAGTTTCCGGACTAGAGAGGGCTATGTCGAGTCTTCAGCACGAAACCTCCGAGTTTCATCAGTCCATACGGCGAGAGGTCTCCGATCTTCGACGAGAGGTCCGACAGGAGGTCACCGACTTACGACGAGACGTACGACAGGAGCTCTCCGACCTGCGCCGAGATCTACGAGATGACAACCGAGCTCGTCACACTGAGCTCTTGACACTACTCCGGTCGCTGGGTTCCGGACCACCACCCTCATCATCTCAGTAGCTCTGGCTATAGCTTTATTATGACTCGAGTACAGCAGATAGCAGCTATTTTGTTACTGTGTTATTTATCTAATAGACTGTTTTACTTCAGACTTGATTGGCTATACCTCAATCTAATAGATCAGTCTCTTAATAACATTTTCAAAATTCTAGGCAAAATTGATTTATCAAAATCTCCACTTTACTAGACTTTCGAAAGTTGGATTTAGTCTAGGATTGTACCCTTAGAAATCATGTTCCTCCAGGACTTAGCCAAAGCATCTCACAAACACCTAGGTTTACCCTGATTGTGTTTGCAAAACATAGAACGGTGTGAGATGCATAGGGTACAGCCTGGACTCAAGAATGCTTATTTCTGTGCATCAATATGAGTCTGGGCATTAAATACATAATTAACAGTAATCAAATCAAGTCTTCCAGCCTTAGTCAAATCTAACTGGATCAATTGACTTGACTTGACTAACCAGGTGAACACTGTTGCCCTCTAGGCAATCAGCAAGTAGCTAAATGGTTAGACAGTTGGTGGAGGCAATATTAAAGTTTAAGCATATTTGTACTTAAGGGCTCTGATACCTGATCAAAACCAAATCTTGACTCATGCTTGGACTTTAGAACACCAAAACCTTACTAAAACTAAATTAAGGTTATCTCTTTTCCTTTGCCTTAAGTATTCCTGAAATTTATCTCAATAACATTCCTTAAACAGTTTTAACAAAATTTTCTCCAAACTTAACTTTCAAATGTTTTCTTCTTCGACAATTTCTTTTAAACCCTTTTGAAAATTCATTAAGTTGTTAAAGCTTTAAAAATTATTTTCCCTTGCAAATTTATTTGAAAATCACTGAAGTTGAAACTTATATTTTGAAAATTTTTCTATGAAAATTTTGGAAACCAATGTTTTTTTATATAGACTCTATAGACTCAAAAAGAGTTCATTTTTTCTATGTCTATTCAACCAAAATAAATTCTAAGGTGTTGTCCTTCACTTCCCTTGCCTAAGTTAAAATGTTTTTAATTCTGTCTTGAAAATTAAGTTTTTCAAAACTAGCTCATTTTTTATATATGGCAAAGGGGGAGAGTAGAGAAATTTAAAGTAAAGAAATTCTAAAGAAAAAGGAAACCCTGTATTAAGGGGGAACTTCACAAAAAGTTTATAAAAAGTTTAAGTGTTAGCTTAAGTTAGGTGTTCATTTGAATTTAGATACTTAAGCTTGCTTAATATAATTATGCATTTGTTTTTTCACTTAACTTTGAATCTGGGTTGCCATAATCAAAAAGGGGGAGATTGTTGGTGCGGGAAGCATCCGACGATCGAACCTGAATTTTGATAATGGCAAAGGATTCAAAGTTAAGGGTTGTTGTAATCTGACATGGTTGAATGAGTATTTCAGGAAAGTCCTTCGGTTAGGCAAAGGGAAAACCCTAGGGGTGGTAACCCTAGGTCATAGGGGTGGTAATCCTATGGAAAGTCTTGGCGGTCGATAGCTTCAGCAAAAGTCCTAGGGGTGGTAACCCTAGGTGGAAAGTCCCGTGTCGCGAACCGGTGAAAGTCTGGACTAGCCGGAAGCGGATGTCCAGCAGAAGTCCGGAAGCATCGAATGTTGAGCAAAAGTCGATCTGGAGGATCGACCGGCAACAGTAAATCTCCCGAGTGGAGTAGGAGGACGCTGCCCCGTAGAGGGAATAAGAGGCGCTTGGTCGACCTAGGATTTCCTGTTGAACCAGTCGATTACAATCAAGATCACAATTCTTCTTTACGATGTTTTGTCTTATTCTAACACTGTCTTGCAGGGGATTTTGCTCGAACTAACTTTTGTTTGCAGGTGAGGAATCTGCTGGAAAAAGGCAGTCCGGGCGCCCGGGACCAAAGTTTATCCCCTGCGCGAAGTTGACACGTGCAGCATCCTGGTTGGCTGGCCACGTCACACTCCAGGCGCCCGGAAGGGATCCAGGCGCTCGGAACATCATATAAAAGAAGGGTTAAGGTGCAGCTTCAGAATAACAAGAATCTAAGTAATCTCCCTGCGACAAGCTGCTAACGACTCGATTCAGAAAGTGCTGCAACGACACCCCGACAACCCGGAGCTTCGATTTAGTCTTTTGTTGTTGGTATAATCTGTTTATTGCTTTAAATTGTAGTTAATCTGTAATAGTTTTATCGTGCTTATAGTTGTTGCCCACGGAAAGCGATCAAGGATCGCGGGCCTTCGAGTAGGAGTCGCCTTAGGCTCCGAACGAAGTAAATCTCCTTGTCTCTCTGTGTTTTGTTATTTCTTCATTCCGCTGCGTTTTTACTCGTTTGTTTTACGAATCGAAAGAAATAGCCACGAACGCTATTCACCCCCCCTCTAGCGTCGTCTCGATCCAACAGCAATAAGCAAATGCGGGTCGGGAATCAGCAGGTCGTCGGGATGTACATGCTTCGGATGACGCAGACGAAGGTGGGTCAGGAGGCCAGACACTACATGACAAATAGGCCTGCAAGGAATCGTAACCACCTGTCAGAGAATAATCATCACATGTCAGGGAATATTCTAACGGTGGGAGGCTCATACTCCTCTTGGTTCCTCCACCAGCCTATAAGAGAAAGCCACGTGTCGACCACCGCCAGACAGAGCCTGACATCCGACATTCCCTGACATTCGCCAGGTTCTAGAAGCCTCAGTTGCAGTATAAAAAGGGATGCTTTGTCCCTTACAGAGGTACGCTCACTCGTCATTTCTTACCAGTCTTTTACTTTTCATCCTTATTTTGTGATTTCTGGGGAAAAAGTACTTGACTTGAGCGTCGGAGGGCCTGACCCGGGGACTTTTTCCCTGGTTTCTGGTCTCTAACGACTGGTGGACTCGTCTACGTGTGCGCAGAGCAATAGCGTCATCATCCTGATTGTTTCTCTCCATAGGACCTCCCGTGCGAACCTGTCCAGGGGGTACCCAGCTGACTCAGCCTCCCCACGACTCTTCGTTAGCTTTCCGCACAACAAGGCCCGCCTTCATCCGACTCAGCTTCCGGACGGGATCAAATTTGGCGACGTCTGTGGGAACACAACAGCCTGTTCCGGAACGTGACGATGGAGGAGTTTGGCCGCATTCACGTCACTATGACCGCTAGAGAGTACGAGCTCTTCAAGGAGGCCAAAAGGTTGGCAGCCTCTGAGAGACAGGCAACTGTCTCACGACCACGACAAGCCCCTGCTGAAGTTTCCAAGGAGCCCCTCCCTGTTTCAGATCGGGGTTCCAAAAGAAAGCAGCTTGAGGTATTTCCTCAACATCCTTATCGTGAGCCCGGTATAGGATATTATCAGCCAGAGCCCCAAGCACAAAGCCTTAAGAAGAAGCAGCCTCAAGCATCTATGGCTGAGAGTTCACTACCGCGGGATTCGAAGAAGGGAAAGGCCCTTGTCATACTTGAGGTGTTCCCCGAAGATCCGGACGAGAAAGTACCTTTCTCGGCCAGGATTCTAAATGAAAGACTGCCTAAAGGTTATAGAGCCCCGTCGATCGGAGAATATGACGGGAGCAAGGATCCGGAAGAGCACTTGAGGAAATTCAAAAATGAAGCCCTGCTGCATCAATATAGCGATGCAGTCAAATGCAGAGTGTTCTTGAATACTTTACCTGGCTCAGCCTTAAAGTGGTTTGATGGGCTACCTCAAGGATCCATCACTTGCTTTCTGGATTTCAAAACGACTTTTCTGCGCCGATTTACTAGCAGCAAGAAATACTAGAAGACAGATCATTGTCTCTTTGCTCTGAAGCAAGGGCCTACTGAGCCCTTGAGAAGTTATATCAACCGTTTTAATCAAGTGGCTCAAGATGTCCCCACCACCACTTCAGAGATTCTGATGAGCGCCTTCTCCCATGGATTAGGAGAAGGAGAATTCTTCAGAGATCTCATCAAAAATCCCGCTCAGAATTTTGATGAGATGGTCGAAAAAGCTGCTTCCTACATTAAGGTGGAAGAAGCACAAGCAGCCTGAAGGAAGGCTGAAAGACCACTTCCTTCCGCCGCCAAGCAAGAAAGAAGAGCGCCTCAGCCATCCCCACAACCTCTGCCATGAGCCCGGGAAGCCAGACTTGCATTTCATCCTGGGCCAGAAATTCGACCTGCTCCTCGAGTTGCTGCTGTACATTTCCCCCGAACAGGGCCAGGGAGTAATCGGTACTGTACCTATCATAGGTCACGTACGCATGATACTAACCATTGCTTTCAGTTCGCTCGAGACTCCAAGCGGGCTGCTGAGATGCCTCCGCCCGAGCTAGCTCCTCAGTTGATCAAGATGATAGAGGAACAAAGGGGGGCAGGACAGGCCGGGCAATCTCGTCCCGACCTTATAGGACCTAGCACTCATCAGCCTGGCCGGGGAAAAGAGCCAGAAGGATCATGAGAGGTTGAGAACAGAGGCAATGCAACCTTCAGAGAGATCGGCATGATCTCTGGAGGGTCGACTGACGGAGATTCAGGGAGGGCACGTAAGTCTCATGTTCGGCGCTTGGAGGTTCATGCCGTCGGATGCAGTCAGGAGCAAGCTGCTGGCCCTGTTATTAGCTTCGGGCCAGCAGACTTGGAGGGCTTGGAGTTACCTCATGATGATGCTCTCATCATCAAGGCCATCATTGCCAATAGTCGAGTGGCTCGGGTTTTTGTCGACACTGGGAGCTCGGTCAACATTTTATTCAGGACTGCATTTGAAGAAATGCAAATCGATGCCGCTGAACTCCAACCGGTGGCCACATCTCTGTACGGATTTATAGGCAATGAGGTGAAGCCTATGTGTCAGATTAAGTTGGCCATATCTTTAGGCACCGAGCCGTTGGTGCGCACCAGAAGAAGCACTTTTATAGTGGTGGAATCTCCTTCTTCTTACAATGTCATCCTCGGAAGGCCATCCCTGCATGAATTTAAAGCTGCTGTCTCGACCTTCCATCAAAAAATCAAGTTTCCTGTGGGAGAGCAGGTCAGAGAAGTTAAAGGAGAACAGAGGGTTTCTCGCCGGTGCTACATTGATATTGTCCGAGTTGATGCTTGGAAAAATCAGAGGATGCAAGATGGAGGCGTTCATGCTGTACAAGAGGAGCCTCTGCCTATAGCTGAAGAACCCATTCCTTGGGAAGAAGTACAACTACACGCCGAGCGACCTGAAAGTCTGACCCGAGTGGCAAGCGACCTTCCCTCTCCCCTCAAAGAAGAATTAATTCAGTGTCTGATCCGCAACCGGGACGTCTTTGCCTCGTCTACTGAGGAGCTTCCTGGGGTCAAGCCGGAAGTGGCTGAGCATAAGCTACATTTATTACCCGATTCCCGGTCGGTAAAGCAAAAGAAAAGGAATTTCTCAGCTGAGTAGAATAAAATAATAAGAGCCGAAGTGGATCAGCTCAAGAAGGCAGGACATGTTCGGGAAGTGCAATTTCCCTCATGACTCTCCAATGTAGTCTTGGTGACGAAGCCCAATAATAAGTGGAGAGTATGCATAGACTTCCGGGATCTCAACCGAGCCAGCCCTATAGATTGCTATCCCCTGCCACGAATTGATCAAATGGTGGACTCCACGACCGGCTGCGAGAGAATATGTATGCTGGATGCCTACCAGGGGTATCATCAGATACCTCTAGCCCGGGAAGATCAAGAGAAGGTTAGTTTTATTACGGTTGACGGTACTTTCTGTTATACTATCATGCCTTTTGGCCTCAGGAACGCCGGAGCCACATATCAGCGAATGATAGATAAAATCTTCCGGGAGCAGATCGGGCGAAACGTGGAGGTCTATGTAGATGATATACTCATTAAATCCCCGCTGGCCGAAAACTTGATCAAAGATGTGGAGGAGACGTGCAGGACTCTCCGACAGTATGGGCTAAAACTTAATCCCTTAAAATGCTTATTTGGAGCCAAAGGAGGAAAATTCTTGGGTTACCTGGTGACTGAGCGAGGAATAGAAGCTAATCCTAAAAAAGTTCAAGTGCTCAAGGATATGCAGCCTCCTCAGAATTTAAAAGAAACCCAGAAGCTGGTCGGCAGAATAACAGCCCTGTCAAGATTCATTTCCAGATCTGCGGAACGGGCTGCTCCTTTTTTCAAGGTGCTAAGGAAGACCTCCAAGTTCCAATGGGACGAAGAATGCACTAGAGCTTTCGAAGAGCTGAAGAAGTATCTGGAGACTCTTCCCTCTCTCTTTAAGCCAATTGTAGGAGAACCCTTATGGGTTTACTTGTCAGCCACCCCTGAGGCTGTAGGGGCAGTGCTCATTAAAGAACATGACAATGTACAACGGCCAGTGTATTTCTTCAGTCACTTATTGAAAGGAGCCGAGGCTAGATACACGGCCCTCGAGAAGTTGGTTTACGGACTGGTCCTTATGGCTCGGAGGTTACGACCTTACTTTTTATCGTATCCAATCACAGTCTTAACCAATAGCACCATGGGAAGAGCACTGACCAATGTAGAAGTTGCGGGTCGGCTTATTAAATGGGCCACAGAGTTAGGAGAATATGACATATAGTATCAGCCTCGCACCGTTATCAAGGCACAAGCCTTGGCAGATTTCTTAACAGAGATACATCAAACCAGCCCTGAAGAAACGTGGAAGATCTATGTGGATGGGTCTGCTAATCATCATGGAAGCGGAGTCGGGGTCTTGGTAATATCTCCTCAAGGGGATATACTTCAATTGGCGGTTCGATTGAATTTCTGAGCCACTAACAATGAGGCAGAGTATGAGGCTTTGTTGGCTGGACTGCAAGCAACCCGACATGTTGGGGCAGCTCAGGTAATCATCTATTCAGATTCCCAGTTGGTGACTCAGCAGGTTACCGGCAACTTTGTGATAAACTATGATAAATTGTAAATATATCGTGAAGCTTATGAGAAGATGAAAGCAGAATTCACAGAGGTCACTGTAACCAAGATACCCAGGTCAGAGAATGAGCGGGCAGACGAATTAGCAAAGATGGCCAGTTCCTTAACTACTTGGGTGCTGGATCGGTCAACGGCACAAACCTTTCTGTTAGCCCAGATAGATTTGCAAAACAATGCAAAAGCAACTATTGATTGGCGGGCACCCGTGATCAATTATCTCAGGCAAGGTATCTTACCGACCGACCTTGAAGAATCTCGATTGATAAGGAGGCAGGCTCATGCTTATGTCATGATTGGGGACCAGCTCTACAAAAGGTCCTTCTCTTGAGCTTACTTAAATGCTTGAGTATGGAGGATGCCGACCAGGCCTTACGAGAAATACATCTGGGATGCTGTGGCAATCATGTAGGCGGTCGGACATTATCTCGCAAGGTGCTCCTAGCCGGGTATTTCTGGCCTACTTTATAGAGGGATGCTCACAAGTTGGTGAACACATGCTTGTCCTGCCAGAAACATCAAAACTTGACACATCGACCTACAACCCTGCTAAGAACGTCTATGGTGTCCTGTCCTTTTGATCAATGGGGCATGGATATCGTGGGACCATTTCTGATGGCACCAGGTCAAAGGCGCTTCTTATTGGTGGCTGTGGACTATTTTTCTAAGTGGGTAGAAGTAGAAGACCTGGCCCCGATCACAAAAGATGCTGTCATTCAATTCTTGTGGAAGAACATCCTTTGTAGGTTTGGTATTCCTCACAAGCTGGTGTCTGATAATGGAAGGCAATTTCAAGGACAAAGAATCTAGGCTTGGTGCAAGGGATTTGACATAACGTAAGCCTTCACTTCAGTAGCTTATTCTCAAAGCAATGGTCAGACCGAGGTAATCAACAGAGAGATAGTACGATGTTTGAAGGTCAAGCTGGATCATGTCGGAGGCAATTGGGTGGAAAAACTGCCAAGTATTCTATGGGCCTATCATACAACACCTCGGGAAAGCACAGGTCTGACACTATTTCACTTGGTTTATAGCAATGAGGCAGTGGTGCCCATAGAAATTGGAGTACCGTCGGTCAGAAGGACACTGTATGATGAAGGAAACACGGAGCGACGGTTAGCTGAGCTGGATCTTATTAGCGAGGCCCGCGACCAAACGGTGGCTCGGCTAGAGGCTTATTGACAAAGAATGAGATAGAATTACAACAGAAGAGTAGTTCCTCGATTCTTTGGAGAAGGAGATCTGGTCTGGAAGCAAATCAAGCCAGTGAGGGACGTGACTAAGCTAGCACCACAATGGGATGGACCTTATAAAGTCATTAAAAAGTTGGCATCCGGAGCCTATTATTTACAAGATGAACGAGGCAAGAGGCTGGATTGACCCTGGAGCACTAATTACCTGCGACCTTATCGAGTTTGAAGAGACAGACCTAGAAGTGCAGACCGAGTGATAAGCCGAGCTGTGATATGTCACAGATTGGTTAGCAGACCGGGGAAAGGCAGATCGGAGAAAGCAGAAACTGTATGTCCTAATACTTTCTATAACGAAGCTAAGCAATGTTAATAAAGCAAGCCTTGGAAGGCAAACGGAGAAACAGTAAAATACTTTACAAGCAATTCTCAAGTCATTATGTATGATACGGATATGGGTATAAGGTAGAAGAGTAATTAAGAGGAAGGAAGGGGGGCAAATTGGTCATTCCCCTGTTTAGGGCTTAAAGGAGGGGGAGAGGGGTTTGGTTCGGGAGGGCTGCTTCCGCCGCCCACTTCTAGGGCTTCCTCTTTCTCATGCGCGCATCGATGGCGCCGGCTTCCAGCCACCACCCCCGCTTCTCTCTTTCTTCTCCTCGCAACACCGAAGACGAACACTGCCCTTCTTCCTCTCTCAAGCTGCTCGCCGGCGCCGATCGCCCACCTTGCTTCCTCCTCCTTCCCCTCGCCGGCGCCGGTTGCCACCTTTCTCCTCTCCCTCTCCTTCTCACCGTAACCGCCAGCAGAAACAGAGAGAGCTTCTCCTCCCTCGCCGCCGTCCTCGAGCCACAGTCGCCGGCGACGATTTTCCTCTTCTTCCTTCTTCTATTCTCGACGCTGGCGACGAACTCCTTCTCTCCCCCTCCTCTTCGCTGCGCCTCTGCCGACTCCTCCTCGCTACGCCGCCACCGGTAGAATGCTGCCTCAGATCCTCCTCGCTACGTCGCCACTGGCAGAATGCCGCCTCAGCTCCTCCTCGCTACGCCGCCACCGGCAGAACACTGCCTCGTCTCCTCCTCCTCTCGCCGGAGCTGTAGCCGAGCCACCACCTTTCCCGCTCTCATGCACGCCGCTGCCGAGGCCAGGACAGAACCATCCCCTCTCTCCCGGTCCATACGCAGCAGTTTCTCCCGCCGGCAGTCATCGGGCACTGCGGTCCTGCTTGCCAATGCCACTTCCGACTCTTCACACCTCCGTGTGCTATGTCCTCCTTAACCAGCAGCCCCCACGCACCTAACAATCCATGTGTCGGCCGTCTTTACGTCAATTTCACCTCAGCTCCGATTTCGTCTCGTTGTGTGCCGGCCTTCGTGCCGTTATCTTGTCCCAGCTTCGTGTGTTGTGGTGTTTCAACCTTTGTGCCTTGTTTATTGTTGAGCGTCACTGATTTGACCGTATTCCGGTCCTGTCGTTATTTCCCGGCCTGCATGTCGACATTATTTCCCGGCCTACGTGCCGATCTTATTCCTCGGCCTGTGTGTCGATTTTGTGTCCCCGCCTACGTGTCGTTAGTACCTCCCGGTCTATATGCCAGTGTCCTATCCCAGTCTGCGTGCCTGTATTATATCCCGACCTGCAGCTTATCTCTCGGTTCCGTGCCGCATCCAGTTCCGCATCTTTAGATCCAGTTCTACAGCCTGATCAGAGTCAGCTACTATTCCAGGTTGCGACAACTCGAGCCGCGTCCCATCCAAGGGCGCCCCCTTGGGCCAGGGTATGTTCCTCGTTCATATTTTATATGCATTTTCATTATTTTATGGCTTAGTCCTGTACTCATATATTCGTTGGATTTGCCTCGAGCATCGAGGTACCGTGGGCCGGGTCAACCCGGTCGATGGCTGCAGGTAGCGTTAACCAGAGGACTTTCGAAGACTTGGTCAACACAGGAGCCATCTCAGCACACCCCCCTCCGGGATGTCGCGACTCAGTCAACATTCTCGCCACCTCACCTGAGGGTCCGTCTGACTCAGCTTCCGGACCGGATCAATTTGGCACTGTATGTGGGAACATCCTTCACCTATTCTGGAACGTGAAGATGGACGACGTCGGGAGGTTCTCTGCTATTATCACAATCCCGGAGGATCTCGACGCATATATTATATTCTACCCTCACTCCACGGGTATTCGGGAGTCGAGGGATCGAGTGGAGCTTCAGCTGGCTGACAGGTTAGTTTTTCCGTTATGTTTTTTCCCTGACTCCACGGGTATTCGGGAGTTAAGGGACCGAGACAAACCCTTAGCCGGTTGGCACAACTCCCCGATCAGGTACGATTACAAGCTCTGCTCTCTTTTTACGATTATAGGAACTGCTATATTTCCCTGATAAAAGAGTAAGAGCCTAGTTCCTTGATCAAAGGCTAGAGCCTTCAATTTCTGATCGGACACTAGGGGCCCAGATCCCCGCTCATACACTTGGGACACAGCTCCCCTCTCATACTCTAGGGGCACAGCTCCCCACTCATACACTTGGGACACAGCTCCCCGATCATAGACTTGCAGTACCACTTCCCGATCAAGATCTAGGGGCCTCGCTCTTTGATTATAGGCTAGGGACCTTACTCTCCGATCAGGGGCCAGGGGCCCAGTTCCTCGATCATGTGTGCTACAGGATCTGCACCCTTCACCATGAGACTCTGCATCCTCTTACTGTTACAGTCTCTGCACCCTTCATCAGGGGCTCAGCATTCTCTACTACTATAGGCGATTCATTTTATTATTATTATATGCTCTACATCCTCCACATGTTTTGCATCCTCTTATGCCTACAGGCTCTGCTCCTTACACTCGCGATGCTCTACTTCCTTCTATTATTACGGACTCTGCTCCCTCATATTGTTGGAGTGTATACTTAAAAGTTTAGCTTTTGTACATATTTATTTTGAAATAAAGAATCACATTGGTCAAATGTTTACATTTATTTGTTAAATGTAATTGTTCAATTAATTTATATATAGATAACATGGAGTGTTGAGTCACACTTAGAAGATCATGTTGTCGGTTCTCTATAAATTATAAACAATTGCTCATGACTAAGATGGAAAGGAACAAACCATCAGAATAGACGTAGTGTAATTAAGTATTAGTTTATCTTGACTAATAAATTATCACAGATATACTTTAAGTGTATTGAGTAGGATCATTTAGGTAAGTTCTTTTTGTAATGACTTAGTAAAAGAATTAGACCTTAGTTATTATGAAAGTGTGTGCTCTTAATCCTAATATAATAACAAGCATGTATATTTAATATTTATTTCTTTGACTTATCAAAGGGTGAGGTTTAGCTCGATAAATCAATATGCCCGATAAGTTGGGAAATAATATTACTTATAGTATGTGTTGTTGATTATAGAAGGAATCTATGTCCTAGTTATCTAGGTTGAGAATGTCCCCAAGAGGAGCTCATAAGGATTGCCATGTTAAACCCTGCAGGTGGACCTAATCCAACATGACAATAAAGTTGAGTGGTACTACTCTTGGAGCTAGATATTAATTAAATGAGTTGTCAGTAACTCACTTGATTAGTGGACATTCGTAATCTTAAACACAGGGAGACTAACACACTCATGATAAGAAGGAGCCCATAATGTAATTTGGGATTGGTGCGGTAGTGCGGTAATAACTCTCTAGTGGAATGAGTTATTATCGATGAACTTGAGTTGTGTGTTCGGGGCGAGCACGGGATACTCAAGCTCATCGGAAGGCCAAAACCAATTTATCCTCTAGGTCCCTGTTGTAGCCTCAATAAAGCCTCAAGTCCATCCAAAGAAAAGTCTATCTTGGTGTCCAAGAAGAGGCCGGTTCATTACTTGGTGACCAAGCAATGGCCGGCCACATATTCTCTAGAAGTGGTCGGCCCTTGCCTTGGGCAAGGGGGCCGGCCGCAATATTTAAATTAGGAAGGTTGTTTTTGAATTTTTAAATTTCCTCAGATATTTACAATTTGTAAAAAGAGAGATTTCAAAAATTTATAAAATTTTCCTAATTTAAATTAGGCCACAAGGTTTTAAAAGAGAGTTGTAAAATTTATAAAACTTTCTTTTAAAAAGAAATATTATTATAGATGTTTTAAATTTTAAAACTTTCCTTTTAATATCCACATTAGAAAAAAAAGAGAGTTTGTAAAATTTTATTAGAAGTTTTCTTCTTTTAAAATTTTATAAAAAATTTTTCTTTCTTTCCCTTTTAATAAGTGGCCGGCCACCTTGCTTGGTGCCCAAGCAAGGGGCCGGTCAAATAATTAAACATCAACAAATAGTTGTTTAATTAATAAATCAATCTAGGATTGATTATTTAAAAGGAAAGAAAAATAAAAAATTAAAAGGAAATAGGAATGATTCTAATTTTTATAAAACTCTTTCCATAATTTTTCGTTCGGAAACTAATATAAAAAGGGGGGGAGGGGAGGCCTTGAAAAACATAACAATTGATATTGTGTTGTTGGAGATCATCAAGTGGCCGGCCCCTCTCCCTCTCTTCCCTTTGCTCTCTTTTGCTCCTTTGTGGTGGTGGTGGCCGAATTCTAGAGAAGGAGGAGAAGCTCTCCGGGTGGTGTTCGTCTTGGAGGATCGTCGCCCACACGACGTCCAAGAGGAGGCGAGAGATACGGTAAAAGATCTCGAGGTTTTTAGCACACAAGGAAAAGGTATAACTAGTATTTAATTTCCGCATCATACTAGTTAATTTTTCTTTGTATAAATACCAAATATAAGAGGCATTCGATTCTTGTTTTTCGAATTTAATTTCGATGTTGTGTTCTTTTTCTTTTTTCCTTGTGATTTGATTGTTCCTTTTGGTTAACCTAGAGTTATATAAGGAAATTAAATATTAACTTTCCTTAAAAGGGTTTGTCTAGTCGGTGGTGGTTGCTCCCATATCCAAGAAGGCCAAGTGCCTCGCCATGCAGTACTGGAAGCCAATTTTGGAAACTAATATTTAATTGAATTTATAACCCAGGTGATTTGGATCAAACGTGTTAAGTTCCGCAGGAGATCCAAATCTAAACCTAAAAGAACATATAAGTTAAACTTGGAATCAAACGTGTTAAGTTCCGCAGGAGATACAAGTTTAACTTAAAAGAACACATGGTAGCTAGGAAAGGTTCAGATCACGTATAAAATTTTTGTACAGTGGAGCCATTGGGTTTTCCGAGTAGCAACCAACAATTGGTATCAAAGCTAGGGTTTTGCTTCTGTGTATTTGGTATTAGTTTAATTATGCACATGTCATACATAATTTAGGCAGGTTAATAGTAGGATGTGCTAACTTTGTGGATGCAGGATCCAACTATTATGCCTTATAGTTATTATGTGTGTGATTGGACCCTTGGACATGTCACGGGCATTTATTATGTGTGCATGATTGTATTATAAAATACAACAGGAGCTGTATTTAGTTTTATTTGGATTTTATTTTTTGATCTAGATACATGTACATTCCTTTTATGGAATATAGGATCGATGGATGTAAATTTTATTTTTTGTTCGATCTAGTTTACATGTACATTCCTTCGAAGAATATAGGATCGAAAAATATAAAATTCTATTTATGTCACGGATCGAATCTTGCAAGGCGTGGAACCTTTTGAGGATCAGAGTGGCGCAGCAGAACAAGGAGCAAGATGGATGCGACAACTAGACCTGGTGGCGGTGGCCAAAGATGACAGCAGCTAGGGATGACGACACACGAAGGACAACAATAGATAAAAGCCATAATAGTTGAAAATTAGTTTTTCTATTTATTACTTTTATATTGTGCTGTGTGTGAATGTTAGTGTACATGTTTAGTAGGCTAGCATAATCAAAATTCCTCACTTTAAATAACTAAGTGGGAGAGGAATTTATTTTAGTGAATTCCACTGTCTCCATTACTGGTTTGTAAGTGATGCAAACAAACTTACGCGTTGGCTCTGAGTGCCTTCCTCCATATCGGATGAGTTTGTTTGCGGATCACTAGACCAAACTTCCATTTGGGATGACTATAGAAAATTAATTAAGAGTGTGTGATCTTCCCCATCGGAAGGGGCACAATCTTATTAATGGACTTAGTGTCAAGTAATGGTATACACTTAGGCACGTCTAATAGTATCCTCCCCATCGGAGTCACTGCTATTATTTGTGTGACCGAAGGAAACCAACTATTAATTTTATTTGTCAAAAAGTTAGGTTGACAAGATAATAAAATTAATGGGATATACCCTCCTTTTACAAATGTTGAATTTGTGTGATTCTTAGGATGACTTTCAACCCACTGGCCATTATTCTAAAAGAAAACAGACTTACTGGTCCCAACTATATAGATTGGAAAAGAAACCTGGACATTGTTTTAACTGCTGAGGGCTATAAGTTTGTACTATTAGAGGAATGCCCAGAAACACCTAGCAATGATTCTACCCCAGAGGAGATTCAGTATCATAGTAAATGGGTAAAAGCTGATGAGATGGCGCGGTGTTACATCTTGGCTTCGATGTCAAATGTATTGCAACATCAGCATCAGGACTTACCAACAGCCTATGATATAATGAACAATCTCAAGGAACTCTTTGGACATCAGAATCGGGCTGCTAGGCAAGAGGCAATGAGAAAACTGATGACAACCACCATGACTGAGGGGACTCCCGTGAGGGATCATATTCTCAAGATGATGGCTTACTTAAACGAAATACAAGTTCTTAGAGGGGAAATTGATGGGAAAACCCAGGTCGATATCATCTTCCAAACGCTGCCCAGAAGTTTTGAGCATTTTCGCCTGAACTATAATATGAATAAAAGGATGTATTCATTGGCGGAACTTCTGACAGAACTTTAGGCAACCGAAGGGTTGTTTCGTCAACATTCTCAAATTCACTATGCTGAAAATGGTTCTACTTCTAAGCCGAAAGGCAAGAAGAAGAAGAAACAAAATGGCTCAGCAAAGAAGGTGAATAAACCTCAAGGTGCAGGACAAAAAGCTGGAATAAAGAAGCCGAAGGGCAAGTACTTTATTTGCAAGCAGACTGGACATTGGAAGGCGGACTGTCCTCATAGGAAATAGAACAATAAAGGTATATCTCATACTCTAGTAGTTGAAACATGTTTAGCGGTGTTATCTACCAGCACCTGGTGTGTAGATACGGGAGCCACTGATCATGTCTGCAACGTTCCAGGAAACCCGACGACTATCTGAAGGAGAGATTACCGTCTACATGGGCAATGCTACTAAGGTGACGGTTGTTGCAGTGGGAGATGTCTACTTATCTTTTAATAGGAATAGAAATTTGGTTTTAAGAAATTGTCTTTATGTACCTAGTTTTAGAAAGAATTTAATTTCAGTTTCTAAACTGTTTTTGGATGGATATTCAGTTTCCTTTAGTAACGATGTAGTTATTAAGAGAAATAAAGTGATTATCTGTTCTGATGCATTAGTTGGCAATTTGTATACTTTAAATCCAATTTCTCCCACAAAACATAATATGGAAATTAATAACACATCTTCTAACTCAAATAAGAGAAAAGAACCTTCGGAAATGAACTAAGCATATCTTTGGCATCTAAGGCTTGGTCATATTAACTTAAGTAGGATTCAGAGGCTTATAGCCGATGGACTCTTGGGTTCATTAGAGTTGGAAAATTTTCCAACTTGTGAATCTTGCTTGGAAGGTAAAATGACCAAGAGGCCTTTTAAGGCCAAGGGGTATAGAGCCAAAGAAGTGTTAGAATTGGTTCATTCTGATTTGTGTGGTCTTATGTCTATCCAGGCAACAGGTTATTTTGAATATTTTGTCTCTTTTGTAGACGATTATTCAAGATACGGATACATTTACCTAATGCGCCGCAAGTCCGAGTGCTTTGATAAGTTCAAAGAGTACAAGGCTGATATGGAGAAACGACTAGGTAAAAGTATCAAGACACTACGGTCTGATCGTGGTGGCGAATACCTCTTAGGAGAGTTTAAGAATTACTTATCAGAGGCCGGGATTCAATCCCAACTGTCTGCACCTGGTACACCTCAACAGAATGGTGTGGCAGAACGAAGGAATAGGACTCTTATGGAAATGGTTAGATCGATGATGAGTTATTCAGAATTACCAAATTCGTTTTGGGGATACACTCTGGAAACGGCAGTGTACATTCTGAACTTAGTACCTTCTAAATCAGTTTCTTCTACTCCCACAGAATTGTGGAATGGGCGAAAGCTCAGTCTAAGACATTTTCGGATTTGGGGTAGTCTAGCACATGTGCTGAAACCAGATGCTGATAAGTTAGAATCTCGTACAGAAATTCGCGTGTTTGTGGGGTATCCCAGAGGAACGAAAGGTGATTTATTTTATAGTCCTAAAGACCAGAAGGTCATTGTTAGCACCAATGCCCAGTTTTTAGAAGAAGACTATATAATGGAACACAAGCCCAGTAGCAAAGTTGTTTTAGAAGAACTTAGAGAGGACACGTCTACCTTAGTACCAACAATACAAGATGAAGTACCACAAGAGACTACAACACGTGTCACACATGATACACAACCACAGACAGTGCCTCATCGTAGTGGAAGGGTTGTAAGGCAGCCTGATAGATTCATATTTTTGGGAGAGTCTTCGGACTTGATCTCGGGTAAACATGAACCTGATCCCCGAACATATGATGAAGCACTCCAAGATATAGATGCAGCATCTTGACAAAAGGCAATGAATTCTGAAATAGAGTCTATGTACTCTAATAAGGTCTGGGAGCTTGTAGAACCACCCGATGGTGTAAAAGCCGTTGGATGCAAGTGGATCTACAAAAGGAAAAGAGGGACAAACGGAAAGGTAGAAACCTTCAAAATTAGGCTTGTTGCGAAAGGACACACTCAGAAAGAGGGAATCGATTATAAGGAGACCTTTTCACCGGTAGCCATGCTTAAGTCTATCCGGATACTCTTATCCATTGCTGCTCATATGGATTATGAGATTTGGCAAATGGATGTTAAGACAGCTTTCCTTAATGGAAGTCTTGAAGAGAACATCCATATGAAGCAACCAGAATGGTTCATTGAAAAAGACAAAGAGCATCTAGTGTGCAAGCTCAATCGGTCCATTTATGGACTGAAGCAAGCTTCAAGGTCTTGGAACATCCGGTTTAATGAAGTAATCGAATCATATGGATTTATTCAGTGTCCGGATGAGTCTTGTGTATACAAGAAGTGTAACGGAAATATGGTGGTATTTCTTGTACTATATGTAGATGATATTTTGTTAATTGGCAACAATGTCAAGGTATTATCGGACGTAAGGGTATGGTTGTCCAAACAATTTGATATGAAGGACTTAGGAGATTGTGCACACATTCTTGGGATCAAAGTTATAAGAGATCGCAAGAAAAGAATGTTGTGTCTGTCCCAAGCTTCATATATAGATACAATCCTTGCTCGTTTTAGCATGCAGGATTCCAAGAAAGGTTTCTTACCTTTTAGGCATGGAGTAGCTCTATCTAAAGAGATGTCTCCAAAGACATCAAAGGAGATAGAGGACATGAAAGCAGTTCCTTATGCTTCGGCTGTAGGAAGCCTAATGTATGCAATGCTATGTACAAGACCTGATATCTGTTTTGCTGTGGGCATGGTTAGCAGATATCAGAGTAACCCTGTACAAGAATATTAGACTGCGGTAAAGTATATATTAAAGTACCTGAGAAGGACTAGAGATTATATGCTAGTTTACCAAGCAGACGATTTGCTCTCTGTGGGTTACACGGATTCAGATTTCTAATCAGATAGGGACAACAATAAGTCTACATCAGGCTATGTGTTTACTTTAGAAGGTGGAGCCATTGCATGGAGGAGTGTTAAGCAGAAATGCGTTTCGGACTCAACCATGGAAGCTGAGTATGTAGCGGCCTCTGAGGCTGCTAAAGAAGCAGTATGGCTCAGGAACTTTCTAAGTTCCTACTCACAATTCATGGTATAAATCATCACAATTAATATGTGATAAGGTAAAAATGTAAACAATAAGAGCCAAAATAAGGCATAAACATGCTAGTTATCAGTCCCCGATCGACTGTTTTTGAGGTTTAAAGTCTCCGTTCCCCCCTAAGGTGTTGGAGTGGATGAATGAGATGTATGGCAACAGATATGGCAGCTTAGACTTTTAGTATAAGTGGGAGATTGTTGGAGTGTATACTTAAAAGTTTAGCTTTTGTACACATTTATTTTGAAATAAAGAATCACATTGGTCAAATATTTAAATTTATTTGTTAAATGTAATTGTTCAATTAATTTATATAGTAGATAACATGGAGTGTGGAGTCACACTTAGAAGATCATGTTGTCGGTTCTCTATAAATTATAAACAGTTGCTCACGACTAAGATGGAAAGGAACAAACCATCAGAATAGACGTAGTGTAATTAAGTATTAGTTTATCTTGACTAATAAATTACACTGATACACTTTAAGTGTATTGAGTAGGATCATTTAGGTAAGTTCTTTTTGTACTGACTTAGTAAAAGAACTAGACCTTAGTTATTATGGAAGTGTGTGCTCTTAATCCTAATATAATAACAAACATGTATATTTAATATTTATTTCTTTGACTTATCAAAGGGTGAGGTTTAGCTCGATAAATCAATATGCCCGATAAGTTGGGAAATAATATTACTTATAGTATATGTTGTTGATTATAGAAGGAATCTGTGTCCTAGTTATCTAGGTTGAGAATGTCCCCAAGAGGAGCTCATAAGGATTGTCATGTTAAACCCTACAGGTGGACCTAGTCCAATATGACAATAAAGTTGAGTGGTACTACTCTTGGAGCTAGATATTAATGTTGAAGCTAGATCACTTGATTAGTGGACATTCGTAATCTTAAACAGTGGAGACTAACACACTCATGATAAGAAGGAGCCCATAATGTAATTTGGGATTGGTGCGGTAGTGCGGTAATAACTCTCTAGTGGAATGAGTTATTATCGATGAACTTGAGTTGTGTGTTCGGGGCGAGCACGGGATACTCAAGCTCATCGGAAGGCCGAAACCAATTTCTCCTCTAGGTCCCTATTGTAGCCTCAATAAAGCCTCAAGTCCATCCAAAGAAAAGCCTATCTTGGTGTCCAAGAAGGGGCCGGTTCATTACTTGGTGACCAAGCAATGGCCGACCACATATTCTCTAGAAGTGGCCGGCCTTTGCCTTGGGCAAGGGGGCCGGCCGCAATATTTAAATTAGGAAGGTTGTTTTTGAATTTTTAAATTTCCTCAGATATTTACAATTTGTAAAAAGAGAGATTAGAAAAATTCATAAAATTTTTCTAATTTAAATTAGGCCACAAGGTTTTAAAAGAGAGCTGTAAAATTTATAAAACTTTCTTTTAAAAAGAAATATTATTAGAGATGTTTTAAATTTAAAAACTTGGTTTTAAAATTTAAAACTTTCCTTTTAATATCCACATTAGAAAAAAAAAGAGTTTGTAAAATTTTATTAGAAGTTTTCTTCTTTTAAAATTTTATAAAATTTTTTTCTTTCTTTCCCTTTTAATAAGTGGCCGGCCACCTTTCTTGGTGCCCAAGCAAGGGGCCGGTCAAATAATTAAACATCAACAAATAGTTATTTAATTAATAAATCAATCTAGGATTGATTAATTAAAAGGAACGAAAAATAAAAAATTAAAAGGAAATAGGAATGAGTCTAAATTTTATAAAACTCTTTCCATAATTTTCCGTTCGAAAACTAATATAAAAAGGGGGGGAGGGGAGGCCTTGAAAAACATAACAATTGATATTGTGTTGTTGGAGATCATCAAGTGGCCGGCCCCTCTCCCTCTCTTCCCATTGCTCTCTTTTGCTCCTTTGTGGTGGTGGTGGCCAAATTCTAGAGAAGGAGGAGAAGCTCTCCGGGTGGTGTTCGTCTTGGAGGATCGTCGCCCACACGACGTCCAAGAGGAGGCGAGGGATACGACAAAAGATCTCGAGGTTTTTAGCATACAAGGAAAAGGTATAACTAGTATTTAATTTCCGCATCATACTAGTTAATTTTTCTTTGTATAAATACCAAATACAAGAGGCATTCGATTCTTATTTTTCGAATTTAATTTCGATGTTGTGTTGTTTTTCTTTTTTCCTTGTGATTTGATTGTTCCTTTTGGTTAACCTAGAGTTATATAAGGAAATTAAATACTAACTTTCCTTAAAAGGGTTTGTCTAGTCGGTGGTGGTTGCTCCCATATCCAAGAAGGCCAAGTGCCTCGCCATGCAGTACTGGAAGCTAATTTTGGAAACTAATATTTAATTGAATTTATAACCTAGGTGATTTGGATCAAACGTGTTAAGTTCCGCAGGAGATCCAAATCTAAACCTAAAAGAACATATAAGTTAAACTTGGAATCAAACGTGTTAAGTTCCGCAGGAGATACAAGTTTAACTTAAAAGAACACATGGTAGCTAGGAAAGGTTCAGATCACGTACAAAATTTTTGTACAGTGGAGTCATTTGGTTTTCAGAGTAGCAACCAACACATATGGCTATGGACTTCACTTCCATTGACAGTCAAGGCTCAGATTATTCTCTCCCTGACTCCACGGATATTTGGGAGTCAAGGGATCGACACTATTTATCTCACTGACTGTATGGGCATTTGGGAGTTGAGCCGAGACAGCAAGTTGACATCACTTCGCGATCAGGTATGATAAAAGCTCTATTTCCTCATGTTGCTATCGGCTTTGCTTCTATGAGCTTCAAGGCTTAACCTCCCCCGTTTGGGTCGAGCTATCGCCGCGGGTCTCGGACCAGAGTAGTACCACCAGTCTCGGATATGAGTATTTCTAGCAATCTCTCGGTCGGGGGGTCAGGCCAATCCCCGGTCAGGCTCCTGGACCAATTCCCGATCAGGCTTCCAGACCAATTCCCGGTCGGGCTTCTAGACTAATTCATGGTCAGGCCTTCAGATTGTTTCCTGGTCAGATCTTCATATCAATTCTTACCTGGCCTCCAAATGGCTTCTTTGTCAGGCTTTCAAATTGTTTCATGGTCAGGCCTTCAGATCAAAAACTGGTCAAACCTCCAGATTGTTTCTTGGTGAGGTCTCCATATCAAAAACTGGTCAGACCTCTAGATTGCTTCTTGGTCAGGCCTTCAGATCACCTCCCGAGCGGGCTCCAGACTCTCGCCCCAGTGCGAGTTATAAGTGAGCTCTGCTCTCACGCCCAACAACCGAGTTGCTCGGTCGGCTGTCCCAGACTCTCGCCCCAGTGCGAGCAACGACCGTCCATGTCGGCTGTCCTGGACTCTTGCCACGGTGCGAGTTATAAGTGAGCTGCTCTCACGCCCAACGACCGAGCCGCTTGGTCGGTTGTCCCAACTCTGCCCCAGAGCGAGTTATAAGTGAGCTTGCTCTCACGCCCAACAACCTGCCAGGTCGGCTCTCCACTCTCTCAAGCTGTATAAGTGAGCTCTGCTCTCACGCCCAACGACCGAGCTGCTCCGTCGGCTGTCCCAGACTCTCGTCCCAGTGCGAGTTATAAGTGAGCTTTGCTCTCATGCCCAACGACCGAGTTGCTCGGTCGGCTATCACAGACTCTCACCCCAGTGCGAGTTATAAGTGAGCTCTGCTCTCACGCCCAACGACCGAGCTACTCCGTCGGCTGTCCCAGACTCTCGCCCCAGTGCAAGTTATAAGTGAGCTCTGCTCTCACGCCCAATGACCGAGCTGTTCAGTCGGCTGTCCCAGACTCTCGCCCCAGTGCGAGTTATAAGTTAGCATGCTCTCACGCCCAACAACCTCTCGGTCGGCGCTCATCACTCACTCGCAGCTCTGCATGACACTCGTCATACTTGCTTTACTCGTCGCTCTGCCCGGCACTCAGCTCCCACGTTCCGCTCACTGCTGTTGCTCGGTCGGCACTCACTCCTCATTCGCCATTCTACCCGGCACTCCTTACGCTTGATTCACTTGCCACTCGGCTCGGCACTCTCAATTTGCGTTTTCACTCACCGTTGTTACTTGGTAGCCACTCACCGCTCACTTACCGCTCTACCTGGCACTCATCATACTTGATCCACTTGCCGCCCGACCCAGCCCGGCATTCTCAGTTCGAGTTTTCGTGTTTCGCTGTTGCCCGGTCGGCGCTCACCACTCCACTCGCCGCTCTGCTCGGTACTTATCATTCGCATTTCGTTGTTGCCCGGTCGGCGGTCACCGCTTCACTCGCCGCTCTGCTCGGTACTTATCATTCGCGATTTACCATCACTCGGTCGACGCTCGCCCGGTCGCGATTCATTATCGCTTGGTCAACATTCTCTCGATCGTGCTCATGATTTGGCGTGTCCACCATTTTTTTTATTGCCAGGTCTTGATTTACTGTCGCTTGGTGGGCACTCGCTCAGTCGCGCTCACGATTTTGTGCGTCCACCATTTTCTTTATTACCAGGTCGCGATTTACGGTCGCTCGATCAACATTTTCCCGGTCGGCACTCCTCACTTCACTCACTTGCCGCTCTGCCCGGCCATCATACTTTCGCTCCCCTCGTCGCTCTGCCCGACACTCGCCCTTCACGTTTCGCTCATCGCTGTTGCTTGGCCATTAGCTCAACCACTCACAGGTGCCACTCGGCTACTCGCTTTACGCCGATCGGCCCATCGTCTTTCGTCTCGCTCGGTAATCGCTCGATCACCCTGCTCGGCCTCGCTCGATCGTCGTCTCGATATCGTTCGACATCTAGATCACTCTTTTGACACTCGCTCGGTCATGATTATGGTTTTGCTCATCCGTCATTCTCTCCATTGCTCGGTCGCGATTTATCGTCGCTCTGTCGGCACCTTCCTAGTCGCGCTCACGGCTTCGCTATCGGTCAATCTCTCTCTTGCCCCGTCGTGATTTTTCGTCGCTCGCTCGATTCTATTTGGGTCCCTTGCTCAGCATCATCACAGTTACTCGTTCGACGTAATAAGACGAATCTAATGATCTGATTCCGCGTTCGGTAGCGATTTTGTTTTGGACGTGGTCTAGTCAGTCGGACTTGCGCCTCCTTCGACTAGACTTGAGGGGGAGGCTTGTGATACGGATATGGGTATAAGGTAGAAGAGTAATTAAGAGGAAGGCAGGGGGTAAATTGGTCATTCCCCTGTTTAGGGCTTAAAGAAGGGGGAGAGGGGTTTGGTTCGGGAGGGCTGCTTCCGCCGCCCACTTCTAGGGCTTCCTCTTTCTCATGTGCGCATCGACGGCGCCGGCTTCCGGCCACCACCCCCGCTTCTCTCTTTCTTCTCCCCGCAACACCGAAGACGAACACTGCCCTTCTTCCTCTCTCAAGCTACTCGCCGGCGCCGACCGCCAGTGCCGACCGCCCACCTTGCTTCCTCCTCCTTCCCCTCGCCGGCGCCGGTTGCCACCTTTCTCCTCTCCCTCTCCTTCTCACCGCAACCGCCAGCAGAAACAGAGAGAGCTTCTCCTCCCTCGCCGCCGTCCTCGAGCCACAGCCGCCAACGACGATTTCCCTCTTCTTACTTCTTCTATTCTCGACACTGGCGACGAACTCCTTCTCTCCCCCTCCTCTTCGCTGCGCCTCTGCCGGCTCCTCCTCGCTACGCCGCCACCGGCAGAATGCCGCCTCAGTTCCTCCTCGCTGCGTCGCCACCGGCAGAATGCCGCCTCAGCTCCTCCTCGCTACGCCGCCACCAGCAGAACACTTCCTCGTCTCCTCCTCCTCTCGCCGGAGCTGTAGCCGAGCCACCACCTTTCCCGCTCTCATGCACGCAACTGCCGAGGCCAGGACAGAACCATCCCCTCTCTCCCGGTCCATACGTAGCAGTTTCTCCCACCGGCAGTCATCGGGCACTGCGGTCCTGCTCGCCGACGCCGCTTCCGACTCTTCACACCTCCGTGTGTTGTGTCCTCCTTAACCAGCAGCCCCCACACACCTAACAGTCCATGTGCCGGCCGTCTTTACGTCAATTTCGCCTCGGCTCCGATTTCGTCTCGTTGTGTGCCGGCCTTCGTACCGTTATCTTGTCCCAGCTTCGTTTGTTGTGGTCTTTCAACCTTTGTGCCTTGTTTATTGTTGAGCGTCACTGATTTGACCGTATTCCGCTCCTGTCGTTATTTCCCGGTCTGCGTGCCGACATTTTTCCCGGCCTGCGTGCCGATCTTATTCCTCGGCCTGTGTGTCGATTTTGTGTCCCGGCCTGCGTGCCGTTAGTACCTCCCGGTCTGCATGCCAGTGTCCTATCCCGGTCTGCGTGCCGATATTATATCCCGACCTGCAGCTTATCTCTCGGTTCCGTGCTGCGTCCAGTTCCGCGTCTTCAGATCCAGTTCTACAGCCTGATCAGAGTCAGCTACTATTCCGGGTCGCGACAACTCGAGTCGCGTCCCATCCGAGGGCACCCCCCTGGGCCAGGGTATTTTCCTCGTTCATATTTCATATGCATTTTCATTATTTCATGGCTTAGTCCTGTACTCATATATTCGTTGGATCTGCCTCGAGCATCGAGGTACCGGGGGCCGGGTCAACCCGGTCGCTGGCTGTAGGTAGCGTTGACCAGAGGACTTTTGAAGACTTGGTCAACATGGGAACCATCTCAGCACACCCCCTTCCGGGACGTCGCGACTCAGTCAACATTCTCGCCACCTCACTCGACGGTCCGTCTAACTCAGCTTCCGGACCGGATCAATGTACAAGAAGCTAAAAAATATCATTCAAAAGGAGCAAATATCTCATCCGGTATCTCTTTGAGGATCCGATCATGGTCTAACAATTCAGGAGGTGGAAGGGACTTTAAATAGTCTTGCTCGTGAAGTTGTCGCAGAGCCCCGCCCGCCCCGTAGATAGCAGATGTGGAAAAATGATGTCCCACCTGTGCACAAAATTCTGGAAAACGTAGATACATAGCACGGTTCTACAAGCAGCGATTGTTCTCCCCTTCTTTGTAGATTGCCAGAGCTGTTGACACGCCCTCTGTGGTGGCCCTAGCCTGAGCCAGTTCACTTTTGACAGTAGATAATTCTGTCGCTTGGGAAGTTAGCTGGGTCTCTTGAGATTTCAAAAGGGCCTCCTGCGATTTCAACTTTTGGTCTTGATCCTGCACCAAAGCCTCGACAGCACGCAACTTTTGAGCTAACTAGTCCATAGCTCTTTGATGTTCTGAAGCCTGCTGATTCATACTCTGTTGGTGTACACTATCAGTCTGACTTTGCTTTTCTTGGAGATCTCTAAGTTTATGGTTGGTTAGGGCTAGGGATACTTCCAGACTATTCTTCTTTTTGATTAAATCTTTTATTTCGGCCCTCAGAGCATGACTAGCTTGGGCAGGATCATTCAGTTGTTAGTTCAGCAACATGGTCTCGCAGCATCTTATTCTGATAATGCGTAGTATGGAAGGAATGGTTCACTATCAAAGATTCTGCACGAGCCTGGGACATACAGGAAGTATCTGATAAGAGCGGGAAAAGCAACAGTTGGGAAATTTTTAAAGGTTACCTTGATATATAACTCTGCAAATTGGTCTATCTGGTCCGGGGGAGGCAAAGAATCCATATGCCGCAGGCTTTCTTCCCAGAGAGTGGCCAGACGACCTTTTATCTTTAGGGAGCTGGTGGGAACATCTGTCTGAGACCATAACTGCTCCTCATAAGGAAGAGTAGTGTAATAATTCTGATAAATAAGCAAAGGGGGTCCTGAAGGACCCGCGGCTGAGCCTGGAGGAGCTGAAGGCTCGGCGGTTGCACCAGAAGGAGTTGAAGAAGGCCCCTGATGAGGTACTGCAGGCGGGATAGTGGAAGGTCGTTCTGAGGGGCTAGCTTTATTGTCATGAGCGTGCTGTGAGGTGGAAGGATGAGCCAATGGGGGCTCGGCCTGATTATTGGATGAAGTAGGGGGATCAGCTACATGGCTCGGGATTGGACGTGGAGTCACCTGAGGGGATGGAGGAGAGGCAGCTGCAATTGGTGGAGGAGAAGGGATAGATGACGGGCCGGAGTCGGACATCGGGTGAGGGGCTCGGCGCCGACGTCTTTGGGATAGCGGCTGATTGTCAGAATCAGAGTTATCGGAGGACGACCGAGCCCTGCGTCTAGAGGGAGTTGGGGCATTTTGGCTCAGGCGTTCATTTGTGGCACGAGCCCTGCAAGCCGCCTGAGAAGCCTCTCTGAAAGCAGGACTGGCAAGGGGGGCGTTGCCTATTCTTCCGCCAAGGCCCATAAGCCTTTCACCAAGGCCCCGACCAGGGATATAAGTGGCTCAAGGAGGACTAACCGAGGATAGTGGTGTTGGGGGAGTTGGCCGAGCCGTACGTGGGGCCCGGGGGTGAGCGGGAATAGCCGGTCGAGGTGGACGAGCAACCCGGGGGTGAGCGGAAGTGGCCGGTCGAGGTGCACGAGCAGTCCGAGAGCAAGTAGGACGGGCCAGTAAAGAAGGTCGGGCAGCAGGAGACCCTTGCTGAACAGGTCTGAGCGGAGGATTGGTCGATGAAGCCCCACCAATTGAGGTCGAAGATGAGTGGGGAAGTGCTTTTCTCTCCAGGATAACTCGACCTTGCCTCATTATCTCCATGTCACTCAGAGGAAGGGGATGAACTTCCGAAGCATGGGTTAAGGCTTCAGCTGCATTGGGTAAAGTGTGAAATTACTTACCATAGAAAAGATAAAATACCCACGAAATGATGATAGAACGGAAAGAGAAGCTTACCCAGGGAGCGAGGTGTCTCATGGGTCAGATTGCTCAGGCGAAAATATGATAATAGTTCTTCAGATAGTAGATGCATTAAATTTATGCGCCAGCCGGCCAGGCAATATGAAGCTTCCAAGTAAGAAGAGTCAAGATGAAATTCTCCCAGTTTGGGAGAAGAAGGAAGTAACTGTTGCCATCGCAAGGGCCACTCCACGTCGCGGGGAAAGGCAATGAAGAAAAATTGGTCCCTCCAGCTTGGGTCAGAAGGCAGTAGGGATGAGAAAAAATTAGTTCGAAGACAGGGCTAGAAACAAAATGTGCCTTCTTCTTGTCGCTGTAGGGTGAAGAAGCAATGGAATAAGTGGGCGGACCAGGATATTTCGCACACTTCACACATAATTACAAAGC
Source organism: Zingiber officinale (assembly GCF_018446385.1). Classification (NCBI taxonomy): domain Eukaryota; kingdom Viridiplantae; phylum Streptophyta; class Magnoliopsida; order Zingiberales; family Zingiberaceae; genus Zingiber; species Zingiber officinale. Next base: position 65,134,960 of record NC_055999.1, on the reverse strand, counting down.
CGCAAAGGATTCTTATGGAGTTGGGTATCAGTTGCCCCAAAGGAATCTGGAAATAGCGGCCTATGTCGGTAAAGAAAGGATGGATAGGAAGACAAAGGCCGGCCACGAATTGTTCTCTAAAGAAGGTGCTAGAGCTAATAGGGGGATTGAAGAATTGATGTATTCCAGTAGGGATGATCACTTGCACGTCATCTTCGACCTCATAAGTGTAACGTAGGTCATCTCGAGCACATTCATCGAAAGAGGAAGAGCCGGGATAAAGTATCGATGCCAAAGAAGAGAGAAAAGAAGGGGACGCCATATGAAGCGGAGACGAAAAGAGGAAGGATCAGGCGAAAAAGGATCGAGGCGAAAGTAACAGGAACAGGAGGGATTCAAGTAAAAGGAAGAAGAAAAGGACGTCTAACATCGCAAGTTGAAAGCGAGGAGAATATTTATAGGCACCCAACAAAGGGGTGATTTCGTCAGATTATCATCCATCGGCATAAAATAATGGGCGGGAACAACGAAAACCGTAGGATCAGCCTCAGAAATAATGCCTAAGGGCATACTTGGAAAATTACTGGCACGAAGTACGAAGAGGCGGATCTCGGGAAAAGATACCCAGTGTTCTAAGTAATCGCGCTTTCCTGAGCTGGCTTATCTCTTAAATAACGACCTGTATCTGAGCAGACCTGGATAGCGAGGGGCCCTGGTCTACCTTTAATTTCCTGGTCTTCATCTATACAGACCTGGAGCAGGATGGATCCTGGCCTGTACATAAATTTTTTCTCGGTCTTCAAATTAGACCGAACTATAAACGAGGCCAAGGATAGATCGAGGCACAAGACTAAGGCGGAATTAGCAGAGGGAGGTAAGGAAGCAGGTCGGGAAAGTAGAAGGATCCCTGACCGAAGGTAAGTGAGACCTAAAATAAAGGGCCGAAGCACGAACATGAGAAGGGCCGATTATCAACAACAGTAGATCAACATAATATCAGCCGATTACTATGATAAAAGTTAAGGGCCCGTTACTAAAGCATATCATGAGAAGCACAAGCATGCCAAAAGAAAGATGAGTCTATAAAGACGCTGAAATAGAAGTAGAGTTGGTTAATTACAATTGTACATCAAGACATGCAATACATGGTGCCATTCTAGGGATGGTTGTCCGTGGTAGCCAAGTCATCAACAATAGGGTCCGCAGGAGGTTCAAGGGGGCAGGAAGCAGGGTCAGCCGGAGGCTCGGGCAGAAGGAAGAGGTCATCATCATCCTTAAAAGAGGGGAAGGACCCATCAGGAATCTCATCCATGATGCGACCTATATCTAAAAAATCTTCCGAATGGACAGCTAGAATCATATTCTGTTTAAGCATTTGACGAGCTCCTCCGCCCACGCTGCAGCATACCATAAAATTCATTAGATCTCCCATTTTCTTCATGAAGAAGGGGGAGGTAACATATGCTTGTTTGTAGGCCCTCAGCCGACCCACTTCGCCTGCCTGATAATCGGCCAGCTTGGTCTCTGCTTTCTCCTTGTCAGCGCGGGCTTGAGTCAGGGCTACTTCACTTTGGGAAGCGACCTCTTGAATTTTCAGAAGGTTGGCTTGTACAGATCTGAGGGTAGCTTGGCTGGCCTCCCACTGGCTCTGAAGAGTTTTCTCCTGGTCGGAGCTAGAAGTCAGTTGACCTTGGACCTCTGTCAGGGTCTTTTGAAGACTCTCCTGGGTTTCTTGCAAGCTAGCCAATTGAGCATCCTTCTTCTCTAGCTCAGCCGCTAGCTCTTGGCTCTTTTCTACCTCGGAGGCCAACTCCGACTCACTTGTCTGCAAAGCTGCTTCCAAGGCTCTTATATTGTCAAAAGAAGCATGATAAATATCGCGGGTTGATTCGGCAGACTCTCCAATTAAGAAAAGATAGTGAGCCAGATCTCTGGGAGTTGGGTTGAGTGGATCGCGAGGAGTTAGGGGCAGCTCTATTTCCTCCAAATGAGCCTTCAGCACTTCATTGTCCCTCTGTAAGCTACAGGCATACTGAAGGGCACTTAAGTTGGCGGAGCAGGCCTGTGTCAGGTGTTAGGTATAAGAAGAAAGGTTATAAAAGATTGTAGCAAAGAAGCGTAGGTGTAGAAAGACTTACAGCAACCATCTGACAAGCCGCATGATCTAGCCCCCCCAGTGGAGCGTGCTTCCAAAACTTGCGATTGCCAGAGCGCCCGGAGCCCGCTAGGTCTCCCTCTAACTCAATCAAAGCAGTAAGGGGAGGAGCCCCATCAGTAGTTGCTGCGGCGACCCCCGAGCCTGTGGAGGAAGGCACGTGCCAAAAATCAGTAAAGGAATATTTCTTGCAAGTTTTCCTCCGGGATCTAGAGGTAGACGCAGGAACATCTAAGGGAAGGGAGGCAGATGGAGTGGCAGAGCTCCCAGGCTGGTCCACTAAGGGTAAAGGTGGCTGACCGGGAGAAGAGGCTGGCGCTTGCAAAGAAGCCTGCTCAGGAGTTATATCTCGACCGGGAGCCAGGACTGATATGCCGGGCGACACGACAGGAACCTCGGGCCCCATAGTGCTCTCCCGGGCAGGAGAAGTAGCCGAGATTTCCAAAGAGCGATGGGCAGCTGAAGAGCGACGGCTGGAAAGGATGGGTGGGGGTGACGCTTGAATAGCTGGAGTCACTCTTTTCCTCTTGCGTTGGAGTTTCAGGCGTTTAGCCGGTCGGGGGAACGCCACTTGCTTGTCCTCAACCAGCCCTCCAATGGCCTCCCCGGCCTATTCTTCAGAGACTTCCTCAATCTGCCCTACCATGGACAGATCAGCCTGTTCTACCACAACCGGGCCTTCTGCTGGAGCCACATCCATGGGTAGCGCTGAGGAAGTTCCTTCCTGGGTCGTCGCAGGTGGAATAGGTGGTGGAGCAGAAGGAGCGGATTGCGAAGCAGAAGGACCAGACCGGGAGGAAGCTGCTACACCTTTTCTAAGCGCCTCACCTAGATCTTTCATATAAGAGGCAGACCGACGCTTAATATCAGAGGAGTAGACTCGGTACATGGCAGCCTCTGCGATAAGGAAGAAAGATAACTCAGTTAGCGAATAATAGATGAAAGGAAAACCGGGTCTTACCAAATGGAGCCCCGATGTCCTTCTGAACAGGGCTGAGCCCAAACAAATATAGAAAGCCTTCCAGCAACAATACAGAAAAGTTAACAAGCACGCCTTGAAGTGCTTCGGACGCGTGGGCACAAGAAAGCTGGTGTTGATGTATAGGGAGGTCGGCCGGTAGGTCGGGGCGCCATTGTATGGGCCCGACCAGCGGCTGGGGCAGTCTGATAAAGAAATAATGGGATTTCCACCCCTTGTTCGAAGAGAGCATGTCCGCAAAGAACTTATAGCCGGTCCTAGCTTGTACCATGAATACTCCTGGCTCCGAGCGCTTGAAGGAATAAAAGTGGTGAAAGAGATGAATAGTCAAGGGAAGCTCATATACACGACAGAAAATAATGGTGTCGCAAACTGCCCTAAAGAAGTTAGGAGCAAACTAAGAAATGCAAACGCCAAAGTATTCACTCAGGGAAGAAATGAATGGATGGATGGGAAACCGAAGGCCTCCTAAAATCTGGTCTCTAAAAATGGTCACGAAACCTTCCGGTGGGTTAGCAGGATGCTCTTGCGGTGTGGTAACTCGGAGTTCATAAGCGTCACTAAGGTGCAGGTCCGAGCAAATCACGGATAGGTCGTGGACATCTATATCTGAAATGAAGCAGGAATACCAAAAAGTGGTCTTACCATCAGCCATTATCGGGGTAAAGAGAGTGGAGGAAGAGATTAGTCGAGGAGGAGAAGAGCACTAGATGGAGGAGCTTAGAAGAAGAAAGGTGTGGACGCCGGAGAAGTCGAAGCAACAAGTAGCAAGCAGTCAAAACGCACAAGGCAATGACTGCGGACGACCTTTAGGGTTTATAAAGGGAGTTCTCCTAGGGAATATCGAAAAGAAGAGTATCTTTTTGGGTGAAGCTCTTAAAACCGTCCGATCGTCGAAGAACATGCCCTTATGGGAAAGCATGTACAAAAAGGAGTGGCGTGTGCGGCGTTATTCTGCATAAGCCATAAAGGCAGGGGACAGGTGTCGACCTCCTAGGAGCCGTATTAATGATGGACGTGATAAGGAAATCATGATATGAAGCAAGTGTACGGAAACGTTTACCACACGCTTTTCTAGGGAACAGTGGAAGAAAAGTAGCGGGAAAGAAATTCAAATACAGCAAGGCCAAGGCTGAGTAAGGCATTAATATGGTTACCTTCATAGCACCACTAATAATATATTTCTTAATGACAGACGGAGTCAACTCTTCGAGTAATTCCCGGTCGGTGGTTCGACCCCCAGGCCAGCGGCATATATGCTGAGCGGGAGTTCAACCTTCCAGGCCGGCGGCATATATACTCAGAGGGAGGTTCACCCCCAGTCCGGCGGCATATATACTCAGAGGGAGGTCCACCCCCAGGTCGGCAGCATATATCCCGATCAAGAAATCGAGCCCCTAGTTGATAACCTTCAGCTGGGCCCAAAAGTTTACTCATGTTTGCAATATATATATATATATATATACTGAAAGCCTAAGCTTTTGTAAACATTTGTTTTAAATAAAGAATCACATTTGGTCAAATTATCTACATTTATTTATAATTGTTCAATTAATTTATATTGTAAATAACATAGTATGCGGTGTCACATGCAGAAGATGATGTTATCAGTACCTTATAAATTATAAACAGTGGCTCATGACCAAAATGGAAAGGAACAAACCATTAGAAGGTCGTAGTGTAATTAGGTATTAGTTTATCTTGACTATATAATTACACTAGTACACTCAGAGTGTATTGAGTAGGACCATTTGAGGTCGTTTCTTTTATACTGACTTTATAAAGGAACAAAGACCTCAGTTATTATGGAAGTGTGTGCTCTTAATCCTAATATAATAACAAGCACATATATTTGATATTTATTTCTTTAATTTATCAATGGGTGAGATTTAGTTCGATAAATCAATAAGCCCGATAAGTTGGGAAATGATATCACTTATAGTGTGTGTTGTTGATTATGGAAGGAAACTGTGTCCTAGAGATACTAGGTTGATAATGTCCCCAAGAGGAGCTCATAAGGATTGTCATGTTAAACCCTGCAGGTGGACCTAGTCCGACATGACGATAAGGTTGAGTGGTACTACTCTTGGACTAAGATATTAATTAAATGAGTTGTCAGTAACTCACTTAATTAGTGGACATTCGATATCTTAAACACAGGGAGACTAACACACTCATAATAAGAAGGAGCCCAAAAATATAATTTGGGATTGGTGCAGTAGTTCAATAATAGTTCTTTAGTGGAATGAATTATTATTGGTAAAATTAAGTTGTGTGTTCGGGGCGAACACGGGATGCTTAATTTTATCGGGAGACCAAAACCAATTCCTCCTCTCGGTTCCTATCGTAGCCTCTTATTTATAGAGTACTATACCCACCTATACCCACCTTCTATACCCACCTAAAGGGGGCCGGCCATGCTAGCTTGGAAACAAGCTAGAGCCGGCCTAAGCATGAATTGGGGTGGCCGGCCCTAGCTTGAACCCAAGCTAGAGGGGGCCGGCCAAATTAAATTAAAAAGAATTTTAATTTTAATTTTTATTATGTGGAAGATATAATTTATTAAAGAGAATTAAAATTAAAATATCTCTCTTGTAAAGTATCTACAAAAGATTAAAGAAAGAGATTAGATCACTTTCCTTATTTGTAGATTGGTGAGATATTTTATTTTCTCTTTAAAAAATTATTCACATGTTGAAAAATTAAAATTATAGAAATTTCTTTTTATCAATCATGAAGAGATTTTTGTAGAGAAATTTTATTTTTAAAATTTTCGGAAACAAATTAGGAAGTTTTAATTTGTTGATTAAAACTTGTCTAATTTACTTCCTCTTGATGTGGCCGGCCATTATAGTTTAATTGGGAAATTTTATTTTATTTTTCTCAATTAAATCATGTCAAGGAAATTAAGGAAATTTTATTGTAATTAAATTTCCTAATTTGCCAAGGCCAAGGAATATAAAAGAAGGGGTGGGGGTGCCTTCATGGATACAACCTCTATTATTTCTCTCCCTCTTTTCCTTGGTGTTGTGGCCGGCCATCATCCTCTCCCTCTCTTCCTCTTGTGGTGGCCGAATACTTCATCTCCCTTGGAGCTCTTGTGGTGGCCAGATACTACTTGGAGAAGAAGAAGAAGAAGGAGAGAAAGCTTGCATCTCTTGGAGCTTGGTTGGTGTTTTGATCTTCATCCTTGGTGAAGCTTCCTTGTTGTGGCCTAACCTAGCTAGGAGGAGAAGAAGGTGGTTGGTGGTTTCTCATCTCGGAAGATCGTTGCCCACACAACGTCCGAGGTTAGAAGAGGAATACGGTAGAAGATCAAGAGGTCTTTCTAAAAGGTATAACTAGTAATTTTTCTTTCCGCATCATACTAGTTATTTTTGGAAATAATACCAAATACAAGAGGCTTACGATTCTAGAATTTCGAATATATTTTTCGATGTTGTGTTCTTATATTTTTTTTCTTTTCCTTGTGATTTGATTGTACTTTTCGGTTAACCTAAAGTTATTTTAGGAAATTAAATATTAGCTTTCCATAAAAGGTTTTGTCTAGTCGGTGGTGGTTGCTCCCATATCCAAGAAGGTCATGTGCCTCGCCACGTCAGTACTGGGAACCAATTATGGAAATTAATATTTAATGGAATTAATAACTTAAGGTGACTTGGGTCGAACGTGTTAAGTTCCGCAGGAGATCCAAGTCAAAACCTAAAAGAACAAATAGATTAAGTTTTGGATCAAACGTGTTAAGTTCCGCAGGCGATCCAAAATTTAATTTAAAAGAACACATGGTAGCTAGGAAAAAGGTTCAGACCTTTGTACAAAATTTTTGTACAGTGGAACCTCTAGATTTTCCGAGTAGCAACCAACATATATATATATATATATATATATATCTTGGTCGAGATGGAGCTGCTCGGTCGGCTGTCCCAGACTCTCGCCTCAGTGCGAGTTATAAGTGAGCTCTGCTCTCACGCCCAACGACCGAGCGGCTCGGTCGGCTGTCCCAGACTCTCGCCTCAGTGCGAGTTATAAGTGAGCTCCGCTCTTACGCCCAACGACCGAGCTGCTCGGTCGGCTGTCCCAGACTCTCACCTCAGTGCCAGTTATAAGTGAGCTCTGCTCTCACGCCCAACGACTGAGCTGCTCGGTCGGTTGTCCCAGACTCTCACCTCAGTGCGAGTTATAAGTGAGCTCTGCTCTCACGCCCAACGACCCAGCTACTCGGTCGGCTGTCTCAGACTCTCGCCTCAGTGCGAGTTATAAGTGAGCTCTTCTCTCATGCCCAACGACCGAGCTGCTCGGTCGGCTGTCCCAGACTCTCGCCTCAGTGAGAGTTATAAGTGAGCTCTGCTCTCACGCCCAACGACCGAGCTGCTCAGTCGGCTGTCCCAGACTCTCGCCGTAGTGCGAGTTATAAGTGAGCTCTGCTCTCACGCCCAACGACCGAGCTGCTCGGTCGGCTGTCCCAGACTCTCGCCTCAGTGCGAGTTATAAGTGAGCTCTGCTCTCACGCCCAACGACCGAGCTGCTCGGTCGGCTGTCCCAGACTCTCACTTCAGTGCGAGTTATAAGTGAGCTCTGCTCTCACGACCAATGACCTTCCTGGTTGGCTCAACAGCTTTCTCGAGCGGTATTTCTTCACGTGTATATGGGCGGATAGAGTCTGACTTATTCTCATGCATCATTATTGGCTAGGCCAGCGAAAGGCCAAAGAGAAAATGAGGTACGCAAGTTGTTTTTGTTATCTTTGTTGGAAATATTAAAGGAATGCAGGTGTTTCATAACGATAAAGATGCAAAGACACGAGAATAAAGGAATACATTCAAAAACAGACAAAACAGAAAATATGTTGCATTTCATTCAAAAAAGGAGCATATAACAGCAGCCTCAATCGCTACCAGACCCAGACATTTGATGTCCCCTCTCTAAACGAGTTCTCGCCTGAGCTAGCTCTATCTGGACATGGTCAAGGGTGGCCCGCAGTTGATCAATGGTGGCACCCTGTAGTCGATTCTCCTCTTTAAGATAAGACACCTCATCCTCATGCTTCAGCTTCAAGTAGAGGATATAGTGGAGTTGAGCGTGAAAATCTGCCTGCGCTTTCATCTTCAAAGCCACTTCCGCTCGAGTCCTGCATTTAGCCGCCTGCCATAGTTCTTCTAGTTCCCTGCGGAGGGAGATCTGTAGATCCCGGCTCAAAGTCATATCATGTAAAGCCTTCTCGGTAAAAACCAACCGGCGACGCAGAGCAGACAACTCGGGGGATTCCATGAACAAGTTAAGGAGCAGGTATAAAGAGAAAATGTGGATAGGAAGGGTGAAGTGCCCCAAATCTTTTATACAGAAGAGGAAGGTGAAAGGACTCTCTCGGAACCGGAGAAGACACTTGGAAACTAGTGTAGCAGTAAAGACGGACCATACTCGGAAGTCGAAGAGTCAGTGTGAGCACGAGGGGCGCCCGGCTGTCGCACAGGTCTGTTGAACGCCAAACAGGTTGGCAAAGGAGTCAAGAAGCAGATCTGGTATTCAAAACACTGGGGTATAGTCAGTTGGACTAGAGCCTCCTTCGACTAGACTTGAGAGGGAGGCTTGTGATACGGTGCATGAATGTGGGGTCTGTGAGATGATATGGCACGGAGTCAAAGCCACAGAAGGGTCAAAAGTCACGCAAGCATGGAGGTCAGAAGTCTAGCCCCCGTGGCTAGTCAAAAGTTACACCAGCCGGGAGGTCAAAAGTCTAGCCGCCGTGGCAACGCCATCGTGGAGGTCAGGAATCAGAATTACAAGGAGGTCAAGATTCTGGCCCACGTGGCTAAAGTCAAAGCTTCAGTTGATGGACTGGTCAAAGGACAGTATTCAATTGAGGATCGGACCCATGGGTCAGGTCGGGGAGTCGATCCAGCGTGCAGGTCGGGACGTTCATACCATGGATAACAGCGAACAGATGCAGGTCAGGGAACCGACCAAGCGTGTAGGTCGGGACGTACATGCCTTGGATAGCAATAAGCAGAGGCGGGTCGAGAATCAGACCCAGCGTGCAGGTCGGAACGTACATGCCTGGGATATCAATAAGCAGATGCGGGTAGGGAGTCAGACCCAGCGTGCAGGTCGGAACGTACATGCCTTGGATAGCAATAAGCATATGCAGGTCGAGAATCAGACCCAGCATGCAGGTCGAAACGTACATGCCTTGGATAGCAATAAGCAGATGCGGGTCAGGAATCAGACCCAGCGTGCAGGTCAGGACGTACATGCCTTGGATAGCAATAAGCAGAGGCGGGTCGGGAATCAGACCCAGTGTGCAGGTCGGAACGTACATGCCTTGGATAGCAATAAGCAGATGCGGGTCAGGAATCAGACCCAGCGTGCAGGTCGGAACGTACATGCCTTGGATAGCAATAAGCAGATGCGGGTCGGGAATCAGACCCAGCGTGCAGGTCAAGACGTACATGGCTTGGATAGCAATAAGCAGATGCGGGTCAGGAATCAGGCCCAGAGTTCAGGTCGGAACGTACATGCCTTGGATAGCAATAAGCAGAGGCGGGTCGAGAATCAGGCCCAGCGTGCAGGTCGGGACGTACATGCCTTGGATAGAAATAAGCAGAGGTGGGTCGGGAATCAGACCAAGCGTGCAGGTCGGAACGTACATGCCTTGGATAGCAATAAGCAGATGCGGGTCGGGAATCAGACCCAGCGTGCAGGTCGGAACGTACATGCCTTGGAATAGCAATAAGCAGATGCGGGTCAGGAATCAGGCCCAACGTGCAGGTCGAGATGTACATGCCTTGGATAGCAATAAGCAAATGCGGGTCAGGAATTAGGAGAGTGCAGGTCGGGACGTACATGGCTTGGATAGCAATAAGCAAATGCGGATCGGGAATCAGCAGGTCGTCAGGATGTACATGCTTCGGATGATGCAGACGAAGGTGGGTCAGGAGGACAAACACTACATGACAAATAGGCCTGCAAGGAATCGTAACCACCTGTTAGAGAACAATCATCACATGTCAGGAAATATTCTAACGGTGGGAGGCTCATACTCCTCTCGGTTCCTCCGCCAGCCTATAAGAGAAAGCCACGTGTCGACCATCGCTAGACAGAGCCTGACATCCGACATTCTCTGACATTCGCTAGGTTCCAGAAGCCTCAGTTGCAGTATAAAAAGGGATGCTTTGTCCCATACGGAGGTACGCTCACTCGTCATTTCTTACAGTCTTTTACTTTTCGTCCTTATTCTGTGATTTCTGGAGAAAAAGTACCTGACTTTAGCGTCGAAGGGCCTGACCCGGGGACTTTTTCCCCGGTTTCTGGTCTCTAACGACCGGTGGACTCATCTACGTGTGTGCAGAGCAATAGCGTCATCATCCTGATCGTTTCTCTCCGTAGGACCTCCCGTGCGAACCTGTCCAGGGGGTACCCAGCTGACTCAGCCTCCCCACGACTCTTCGTCAGCTTTCCGCACAACAAGGCCCGCCTTCATCCGACTCAGCTTCCGGACGGGATCAAGTAATATTATACATGAACGTGTATGTAGGTAATATACTTTCTTTTATAAAAAATTAATTTAATTCTTTATATCAGATATTAAACTAATAAGAATAAATAATACACTTAATCTTAACCAAACGACCGCCCATAAATTAGGTAAGGGTGCGTCAGACCCATGTAATAGTGCAATGCTAAGGTGATACTCGAGAATCCAAACAATAAGCTACTATAATGGACTCTCCCTTATAAAAAATTAATTTAATATCATACTTGATCTTAGCAAAAAAAGTTGAGAAAAGTATGCTTTTTAACATTGCCGACCCAAGGTATTTATAGAAGCTTCTCTACTCGCAGTGTTGCCAATTCTAAAATGTGAGACTAAAGAGAATTCTAGATTTCTAATTGATTAATGAGAAAAATTCTCAATAATACGCCGCAGTTGAGTCTTGAACTCTAGATCATTGATTGATGCATTTGTGAAAATTACTAATAAAGCTTAGAATTATTTTCAGTATGAATAGCAAAAAGGACGTACTTTTATTTTAGGCTTCACCAAAATTAGTTAGTAGGGGGATTATTAATAAAATAGTAAGATAATTTAATTGCTTCAAGTTAAGTAGCGAAGGATTTACCTTGCTGTTGTTGTGCATTGCAACTGTTTTTACAAAAACTCTAACATATTTTTACTGAGATCAATTACATTATGTCTCTTTTAATTCAGTTTATGTCTGATCCATAAACCCATCATACATACATGTATTATAGAAATAGCCGACACCCATTTATGGCTAAATTATGATTACATGCACATAAGCCAACTACAAATCGTGTCAATGATTAGGATGTATTTGATTCTTGTGCTCCTCTTGATCATTACTGCACCCTTGAATCCCCAGAAGTCAAATACAAATCCAGAAACAAAGACAATGAAATACCAAATGCTTTCATATTCATCATCTTCATGCATGTCTTCTTCTTCTTCTTCGACTCCATTATCAATGTGTGGGTTGTTGCATGGACACCTAGTTTGGAGTGGCTCCCCACAAAGCGTAGGGTTGCTGACATACGACAAGTTGGTGAAGGTTTGCAATTAAGTGCCCGTTGGTATTTTCCCAATAAAATTATTGCAATACAAGTTTAGGATGCTTAGAAAATTTAAAGTAGAGATGCTTGAAGGAATTCTACCCGATAAGTTGTTCTTTGAAAGATCAAACAATTCTAGTTGACTCATGAGACCAATCTTATCTGATATGTTTCCTGAGAAATGATTCATAGACCAGTTGAGGAAGTGAAAGCCATGGAGGTTTGTGATCTCTGTAGGAACGCCACCTAAGAGATTATTGTTTGAGAGGTCAATGCTGGTGACAACTGAAAGCAAGCTGGTGAACGGAGCTAAACTCCAATTATTGGCAAGGTTTATAATCTCCAATTCTCTTTGTGTACTTTGTGTACAAATGGAAGACGGAATGTTGCCATTCAGTTTGTTATTAAACAAAATCACATCTTAAATGCTAAACTCTGGACATGCTTTTAGGAATTGGTCCCGAAAAGGAATTCTGAGAAAAGTCCAAATATGCCCCATGAGGTTGCATTCTTGGAATAAAGCCTTAAAATTTGTTGTAACTTAAATTGAAAGCTCTTACATCCTTGAAGCATTCTAAAGAGCATGGCAACATTCCTCACATATGATTGTGAGAAACATTTGTTGGATTTTATATTTTTTATGTGGGCTTACTGGTAATTTGTATATGCAAATACGAACCGAATCCATTAAGTGATTTTACTCTAGTGTATTGAGTTTCAGGTTTTTAGATGTGAGCTAGATGTGTAGAACCCTTCAGTGTGTTTCGTTATCATTGATGGATTGATAACAGATGCAAATCCTCTATATAAAGGATTGGCCCCCATTGAATTAGGGTATGAGACATATCTCTTCATTTCCCATTGACGTAGAGAGTTCGGCGTCGTCACCCTAATTCCGAAGGAAGACCTTTCCTTCTTCTTCTTCCGTGGGATCTCGAGACTTCGAGGAGGACAATGTTTTACATGATAATGGATCTTCCACTACAATAGGTTTTTATTGTTGTTTCTACATTTATATTTGTTATGCCATGTTTTGCCGATAACACTAGATCCATGTTCTTGTATTTCCTATTAATGAGTTCTTGTTGGTTTTCTAGAATTTATGTGGCTTAGGTTTTACCAGAATTAACATGTGATATTAGAGCCTTGTTGTTTCTATTAGTATTAGCCCTAGTACCAATTATGAGATGATTGATAAAAATAATTTTGTATCATATTTAATTAATTAATAAAAGGCAAAGTTGATTATTATATTTACTTCAGTTCAGTGCTGAATAAATACATATAATAATATCCTTGGGTAATAGGTTCTAATCTACAATAGATCAGTTAGTTGAATTGATTGTAGGATATATAGATATGTATAGAACACTACTCTTAACTATTCATAATCAAACATTAATATGCAAGGACAATATTAATGCATTGAGACTAGCATGTAGGTCAATTGATGACTTAATCCCATAAGTCATGGATATAAGATATCACGTTGACACATGAGTATATATTAGAGAATATATACTGAATTAACCTTCCATGAGAATGTTTCATGGATCATTATATGAGTGTCAGAAATATTCTCATGTGACTATTTGTATGAATAGTCCTTAGACCTAAAGTCACTACGGTTCCTTACATAAGGAGTTGTATACTTTGGCATCGACAAACGTCACCGATAACAAGGTGGACTATAAAGTCGATCCCTAGGTATGTAATAAGTTTTATAGAGGGATGTGAGTGATGTAGATGGGATCTTTCCTTTCCATATGACGGATGTGATATCTGTGGGCCGCTTGATTAATAGGACATAAGAATGCATGACCATGCTCAAATGAGTCAATATGCGATATTAAGCTTATTTATTGAGTGTGTCTACTTAAAGATCAAGAAATACAAAGATTGATAAGAGAATGACATGGTCTATGTCTTATTGATCAATCTAGATTTCAATGATAGAATGATTGAGTTATATAAGATAATAGACATGGAAAGGTTAGGTCGGATCTCGACATTCTCATCTTTTCGATAGCAATGATGCATTGCTAGATGTCACTCATTGTTTATGTATCTAAAATGAGTTTAAATACATTGTCAATATTACGAGAGCCTATTGGGTTATATACAAAGAATATATTGATTTGGAGATGGGTTATAGGCTTAAGTCTAATCCGAATTATACATATTGAGTTAGACTCGAATGAATTTAGATTAGACTCATTGAGTAATAGGTTAGACTCATTGGTTTATTGGGTTAATGGTTAATCCAATATACTAAATCCAACCCATTGAGATTAATGAATATTAATAGAGATTAATGCATCATTAATCAAAAAGAAGATCAAGAGACAAAAACTTTTTATATTCATTGGATGAGTACAAAAGTCATTGGTAAAGTAACCTTTTTCGTAAATTAGCCTTTAAGTGAAGTCACATTTTTGGTAAAGTAACCTTTTTGGTAAAGTAACCTTTTTAGTAAAGTAACCATTTTGTGAAGTCACCTTATATATGTGAAGTAATGTTTTGGGTGATGATGATACATTTTGGTTTTTGCTCTTCTTCCTCTTCTCTTGGCCAAAAACAACCTTGCGTAGTTGCTAGAACAACAAAGGTTGTTTCTTCTCCAAGTCGTGAGTTCGTGAGACAAATGGAGATGTGTTCGTGTGGATACTGTAGAAGTGTGGACGTGCTGATCACGCTGAGATCTACATTCAAATCAAAGTTGTTGTCGGGAGTACCTATTCATGCAACAAAGGTAACTATTCTATTTAATAGAATAGGAAAATGTAGTATATAGTATTCGTAAGGATCTCTGGATGAATCCTTTTTCCGCTGCGTTATGTGTTGTTTTATGCATAAGATCCATATAGTTTCATGGCTTTCATGGCAATGCAGTTAGGGTTTTTCATCGTTCTATTGTTTACATGCTAGTAAAGGTTTTTCTAGTATTTGATTGTCCAAACTCTTGTACAAGAAAACATAGCATCAACTTGTTTTTCCAAGTTTTTTTGTATTTTGCAAAGTACACAAAGAAAGATAGAAACCACAGTTATTTTTGTGGAAAACAATCACATTTGATTTATTTTTAGGTCAAATAGTGATGGCTTAATTGATTGTCTTGGTTAGACAATTGATTGTTAAGCCAAAACCTTTGAACAGAATCATCTAGAATCGATTGGCCTGATTGATTAGTTGACACCAATCAATTGCTTGACTAAGGAAATTGATTGGCATGACTAAACTCAGGCATCAAATCAATCTAAATCGATTACTTACATCGGCTATATCTACTTTTGCCAATCGATTGGTAGTCTTAAAATTGGACAAAGAATATATTTAAATCTATTAGCCGGATCAACTACTTAAGACAATTGATTGCTGGTTTTTAGCAATCGATTGTCATTCAAAAAATTCAAGCACAGAAGGATCTGGGATAGATTGACGGATCGATTGGTAATTACAAATCGATTGCCAAGGATCAATAATTGATTGATTATTGTGTTGTTGAGCACAGAAGGTTCTATGATCGACTAGCTAGATTGATTGGGTAATACCAATCAATTGGCACACAACATCAATCGATTGATGGCCGCAAAGTTAGATACAGAAGACTTTCAAGTCGATCCCAAACCTGAGTTATTAAGGCTAAACAAGTGCTTATCTGTTCGATTAAAGTTCCTAGAGATTTCTTGGGTCTATCTACACACGCGTTACTAAATTAAACTTTTGTCTCAGCCCAAAGGATGACACTTTACGTAGATTTAGTGCATTTTGTGTAAATAGACATATATCTATGCTAAAAGAAATTTACCCAAAGGAGACTTACTATTATGTCAAATATATGTTCAAATTAGCTTACAACTAAAGAACAAAATTTATTTTATTCAAATTATGTACAAAATATTTCAACCCACAGAAAGACATATTGAGTAGCTGATTAAGGTTGTTGTGAGATATGAACCAAGATATAACTCATATAGAGTGTTGAATTATGCGCATAATGGGTCGGTCCAAAGGAAGACACATTATGTGGTGCAACCAATTAAAATGTGAGTTATATTAGAGATAATCGCTAACAAATTATATTTTAGTCTAAAAGTAAACTACAATGTTGTACCTCAAAAAGAGCCCATTTATTTTCTTTTACTTATGTTTTATTATCTTTCATATATCTATTCTTGGCTTTAATTAAATTATGAGTTTACAATATTTTCACTCTTATAATTTCAATTCAATCAGTAACCGCTAGTATTAATAACATCCCCATATTGACTGGTTCTAACTTTGTTGAATGGAAAGAGTACG
The DNA here is from genome assembly GCF_018446385.1 of Zingiber officinale. Lineage (NCBI taxonomy): Eukaryota > Viridiplantae > Streptophyta > Magnoliopsida > Zingiberales > Zingiberaceae > Zingiber > Zingiber officinale. Next base: position 65,118,977 of record NC_055999.1, on the reverse strand, counting down.
TGATTGTAGTCTTGGGCTGCATGGACTTAGACTATGCATAGAGACATGATCGTCTCACGCCCTTGCTTAGTGCTAGCAATATAGAGCAAAGGGCTGAATTTCAAAAGTGAGAGTGATTAAACTACACGAGTCTAAGTATCATGACACTTTCTATCCGACACCAATTAAAGGCTCAATAACTAAAGGGGAAGATGCTAGAAGTTTCCTTTTCCAATTAGCATATCGTTTCATGGCAAACGAAAAGGTCGAGACTACCACACTTCTTTCAAAGTTGATGTCTATGCGATATATGGAAAATGAAACATTAGAGAGTACATTATGGAAATGTCTAATATAGCCACAAGTCTGAAAGCACTAAAACTCGAAATGTCTGAGAGTATGTTAGTACATTTCAGCTTGATATCTCTACATGCATGGTTCATTACTTTTAAGATTTTGTATAATACTCAAAAGGAAAAGTGGACATTGAATGAGCATATAGCTCAATGTGTACAAGAGGAGGAGAGACTGAGGCATAAGACATTTGAGAGTACTCACTTAGTATTTGGTTCTCAAGGTTTGAGTAAAGGAAAGAGTAAACACATTGTAGATTCACGGGATTTTGATAATAAGGAGTATAAGAAATAGGATAAGAAGTTCAATTATTTCTTCTGTAATAAGAAAGGCCATATGAAAAAAAGACTGCCCCCTCCCCCCAAATATGCTAACTAAAATATAAAGAAAGGTAAACTTCTCAATTTTATTAGTTCAAAAGTCAATTTAGCTATAGTACCTATTGACCTTTGGTGGATAGATATCGGTGCTACTACTCACATAAGTGTTACTATGAAGGATTGTCTCAGGAGTCATCTTCCTCTTGATGGTGAAAGATATATCTATATAGGGAATGGAAAGAAGGCTAAAGTTGAGTCCATAAGTGTTTTTATACTTTATTTAGGAACTGATGTCTATTTGAATTTAGAAAATATATTTATTATACCGTCTTTCAAATGGAATTTGATTTCAATTTTTTTTATTTGGATAAATCAAGGTATTCTTATTCATTTGAAATAGAATGTTTAATATTTTCTTGAATTCAGTGTTGATTGGCAATGGTTTCTTCTTTGATAAGTTGTAAAAATTAAACACCTTAACTCCTATGGTTAACAACATAATTGTGCATAGTATAGGTACGAAATGTAAAATGACTGATTATAATTCATTCATGTTGTGGCATAAACATTTATAACATATATCCAAATAATGCTTATAATGATTAATATCACATGAAATTCTCGATTCCTTTGATATGTCAGACTTTGATATCTACATAAAGTCTATTAAGGAGAAGACTACTAATAAAAGAAATAAAGGGACTAGCCGTTGTAAAGATATTTTAAGCTAATATATCCTTCCCTAAGTCTTCTTAAAATGGACACACATATTTTATTAGTTTTATAGATGACTACTCTCGATCTAACTATCTGTAACTTATTCATGAGAAATCACAATCGTTGAACATGTTTAAAATTTTCAAAGTCGAATGATCCCGCCTGAGGTCGCAGATGATTAACTCACTGGTGAGGTGTTGCTGATGTTGACTAGCAAAGAGAGTAGGAATAGTTGCCTCGTGGCTTGGGAGGAAAGAATGGGTTGGGGAGACGATCAGGAAGGTTCCCGACATTGTTACTCCAACGCCCAAGTCAATTTTTGGAGATAAAGAGGAAAAAGTATTTTGAAATTAGGGTTTTGAGAAGATGTATGTGTGTGCCTTTACTCATGAGAATCGATTACCTTTTATAGGACCGGACTCCTCTAACATGTTCTTCCCATGCCCCCTTCTTTTCTACTATCATGACCATGTTTCCTTAAATAAATGCCCATTATGACCTATTTATGCTTAAATTAATAGCTTTTTCACCTCTTTCGACAATGGTTGCATCATTTATTATCCTCCCCGAAATAGAGCAATGCTTCATTGCTTCACCTCTTGGTGGTTGGGGCCATTTCAATTTAGCTTCAAGGTACCAAGTGCAGCCAGGTGTCGAGATTCGAGTGTAGTCTGAAGTTAGGCTTCAAGGGTAGTCGGGAGTCAGGCTTTGAGGATAGCAAGGAGTCGAGCTTCGAGGGTAGCCGAGAGTCAGGTCTTGGGTGTGATCAAGAGTCGAGAGTAGCTGGGAGTCATAGCCAGGAGTTGTAGCCAAGAATCAGGATTTCTCCTTGTTGCCCTGACCACCCCCTAATATATTTATTAACTTCACTGATCATGTTGACTTTGAAGAAAATCATCGGATAACTAATCTCCCCTTTTAGTCTAGTTGAAGGAGGTGCTAATCCGACCGATTCGACCAATATGTTGTCACTTTTCTTCCCTACCTTCATGATATGTGGCAAAGAAAAAATCTTTGAGCTAAGTTCTCATAGGATATGAATTTTAATTATGACCACACCTATTAAATGCAGAGCATGCTTTTTTACCCTTGATTTTCGAGCTTTCAGAGATGCCCTTGCTTTTGAGGTTATATGACATTAATGTGAATTGACCCTGTCACCAGGAGAACTATGTATATATCCTTGCATAATGATTATTAGGTTTTCCTCGTAATCTATGCTTGATCGGACGGTCTACACCTTCTTTCAATCCTCATGAGGTTCTGATCCAAGGGTCTTAATACATTACCTCCCTTTATAAATTAGGTTGAGATGTTGCTCTCATTTTGTATCTTGTGTGCTCAATCCCTAAGTCAATTCTCCTCCCTCCGGCTCCTACCTACTTTTAATACTATTTTTCTTTCTCACTAAGACAACTTTGCAATTTTTGTTGTAAGTTTTCCTTCTTTTGGTGTTCTTCTATTAACTCTTTCGTTTGTATCTCCTGGAATGTTGCTTTTATTTAAGTTTATCATATGATGTCGATGAGTTCCTCGGTGCCATGTTATAAATATGTCGAGTCCAATTTTACCAGTGATTCATTGGAGATACTTCTAGATACTTACAAGATTCTGAAGGATTATCAACTAATTTTACCTAATTGCAACTATCATCCTGACCACCCTCCTCCTTAATGTGTGACTTTCTTTCGAGAACATCTAAAGAATGACCTTCGCTTCCCCATCCATCCTTTTTTGTGGAGGTGTCCCAATATTTCCATATCCCACTCTCCCAGCTTAGTCCCAATTCGTTTCACTTAACTAGGGCCATCATTCTTTTTTGCTTATATCATATTCTTGTAACTTCTCGAGTCTTTCACTACTTTTATCCCAAGAAAATGGATGACGAGTTATTCTTTTTTCTACCTGACCAGGAGTCACCCTTCTGAAGTGCCTTCCAACCTCCCACAAGCGGTGGAAAGCCCAATTTTTCTTTGTGAAACCTCCCTATTCTGTGGCATGGCCTACCTTGTTGAAAATAATCTAAACGCATGATAGACGAATTAATTAAATGCAGTAAAAACTTACAGCGATTTCCCGCAGATCCGCAATCGGCAGTGGCGAAGACTCGCTGTCGGAAGAGCGATCACAATGTCGGAAAGCCCTCCGCAATTCCACAAACCAAATCCCGCCGCCTTGGATGTTTTCCTTTGACTCTCGTCGCACGCTTGCGATTTCCACACCCTGAGCCTTGGACGTACCCCCTTTATATAGGGAAATCCACTAGGGGTATAATGGTCCTTTTCCATTATGAGTAGTGGGGAACATGGGCCACGTTCCCCACTATCCCCATTTCCAACATCTCCCACTCGTCCAAGGTAAGTCACTAAGACTAGTTCATTCAGGTAAGTCACAAAGACTTAATAAGTCACATAGACTATTAGAGAGTTTAGTCACATAGACCATATGAGAACATCCAATCCATACTTAGAGAAAATGGTTCGTGCGACAGCAAGCACACTGAGCGATAGTTGCTAAGAAGATTGTTACACCTTGACTTAGCCGCTCTTTGAGTAATCAATGCTAATAAAGTTGTTACACTTTACTTAGCTACTCAAATAAATTAGAGACACACTCTTTATGACACTTAGCCACTTTCCTGGTGGCATATAGCCTTTATCCAGGATTCATCCAATCTTCAAATGACACACAGCCATTATCTTGAAGATATCCATGTCTTGCTATTTACCCAGATTAAATAATTTTCATTTACATCGATATGAACATCTCTAATCCCTTATAATGACCACTATGTCATGAGCATGTTCCATATCCAATATTCACATTCATTTCCGTACATAACAGAAATGGGTCGACCAGTGAATAACAACAAAAGATGTAAATATATTTAATCTTCCTTTTTAGCTAGAATCAATTCATTTTAATCAGTCGCTTTCCTAGTTATGCTCCATAGACCGAATCATCCATAGCCATAGGATACACGCTAAAGTAGCAGACACTGATTAAAACTTCAAGTAGACAGCTAAATAGTCACTAAGGCAAAAAATTAAGATTAACATATAATCTCAAAGGTCTCACATAGTAGAGAAACAGGGATTTATTCTCCTACTACCTTTATTGTCGCAATAGCACATGTGGTATGAATCACATGCTACGATGTTATTCTCTTTACTAAAAAGAGTACATGTTGTCTTCAAATTTAACATCGTACAGATTTCGATCTAGACATACCTAACGTCTAATCCTGAATTCAACATATGAATTCTAATCTGGCTTTCAACAGGTTTAGTAAATGGTGGGTTCATTTACTTCGATCATTATTTACACATAAATGATCTCATCTTGACACAATTATCAAGGTGACCTCAACTTATGAATCTGTCTCTAATTTCATAATTTCAGCTACGTAAGCTGTTTCATAAGTAACGGTCTTACCCCTATTTGTACTTAACAAACAGAGATGATTGTCCATGTGAGTGGACCAATCTCCACCTGCCAACATGCTCACCGAGATCTTACATGAATGTAACAAATACAACATATACACTGAATAAATTATGGCAAATGACACAATCATAACACAAAGTCTGATTGTTATTTCAATATTGTTACATTCTACGAAGTCCCAAAGACTTTACATGTTCTTTAAATGACTCTTTAGTCATTGGCTTAGTAAAAGGATCTGCAAGCATAACACGTGTAGGGACATACTCAAGAATGACTTTTCTTTTAGCCACAATATCCCTTACAAAATTATATTTAATTTCTATATGCTTGCCTTTGCTATGATATTTGGGATCCTTGAAAAAAGCTATTGCAGCTTGACTGTCACAGTAGACAGTTACTGGACTCCCACTATCCTCAGCAATTTTCAGATGCTTCAGAAACCTTCTCAACCAGACTGCTTCTTGCACAGCTGCTGAACATGCCACATATTCAGCTTCCATAGTCGACAAAGCTACACAAGCTTGTTTCTTGCTGTTCCAGGAGATGGCGCCACCATTCAACAAAATGTATAGCCCGATGTGGATTTTCTATCATCCAGGTCTCCAGCTCAATCTGCATCTGAATAACCTTTCAGACTCATATCTGATCCTTGAAAACAGAGACAATAATTTGTTGTCGCCTTCAGATATCTGAATATCCTTTTTACTGCCTTCTAGTGTCTCGGTCCTGGGTTTGACTGGAAGCCACTGACCAAGCCCACAACATAGCTGATATCGGGACGTGTACACAACATAGTGTACATCAAACTACCAATAGCACTGGCATATGATTTTTTATTCATCTCAGCTATTTCCTCTGGAGTTTTAGGACACATACTCTTGCTCAACACAGTACCTTTCACAATAGGTGTATGTTCTATGTTGCAATTAGACATGCTGAAATGATGTAACATCTTCTTTATATAAGACTCTTGTGACAGACCCAAAAGTCTTTTAGGACGATCTCTTATGATCTTCACCCCTAAGATGTATTCAGCTTCTCCCATATCTGTTGTATCAAATTGTGATGACAGCCACTTCTTGACTTCATTCACATATCCTATGTCATTTCCAGCTATCAGCATATCATCAACATATAATGATAAAATGACATACTTTCCTTTTCCCTTTTCAGGAAAACACAATGATCCTCATTGATCATCTCGAAACCATAAGATAAAACGACTTCGTTAAATCTTATGTTCCATTGTCTTGACGCTTGCTTTAGCCCATATATAGACTTTCTAAGTCTACATACTTTTTGCTCTTGGCCTTCAGCAATAAAACCTTCTGGTTGAACCATATAGATTTCTTCGTCAAGATCACCGTTAAGGAAAGCGGTTTTTACATCCATTTGATGTAATTCTAAGTCATAATGTGCCACAAAGGCCAAAATAACTCTTATTGATACAAATTTCACTACGGGAGAAAATGTCTCTTCAAAGTCAATACCCTCCATTTGGGTATATCCTTTTGCAACTAAACGAGCTTTGTATCTGTTAATCGATCCATCTGCTTTCCTCTTTATTTTGAGAATCCATTTATTCCCAATAGCCCTTCGGCCTGGAGGAAGATCGACTAAGTCCCAAACATGATTTTGAATCATGGACTCCATCTCTTCAACCATTGCAGCTTTCCATTTTTCTCTAACTCTACATCCCAATGCATCCTCAATGGATTGAGGCTCGTCGTCGTCAATTGGAAGTGTAACCAATGCCTCATTCTCAATATCAAACCTCTTCTTAGGTTTGATCTTACGAACACTTCTCCGTAAGTTGGGCTGTTGAGAAGTCAACTCATGACTCGGCATATCACTCCCACTCGGTTGACTAGACTCAGGTATCCCTTTTGACACCTCTCTTGTTGATAATATCTCATCCTCCTCAAATAGAGGAACATTTTTATCAACATCACCTCTGATTGGGAACTCTGTTTCGAGAAAAGTCGCATCTCTCGAGTCTATTTCGGAGATGGTTCCATCTAGTTGCTCACCTATGAAAACATAACCTTTGGAGGTCTCATGATATCTTATAAAGATACATTTTTTACCTCTAGGCCCTAGTTTTCCATACTTGTGAGAACTTTCATGAACATAAGCAGCTGACCCCCAGGGTCTCAGATTACTCAAATCTGGTTTTCTGCCTGTCCAACGTTCATATGGGGTAGATGGAACTGACTTTGAAGGCACTTTGTTAAGTATATAGGCTGCAGTTAATAATGCATCTCCTCAATAGGAGATTGGCAAATTAGCTTGCGCCATCATAGACCTAACCATTTCAAGAAGAGTCCTATTTCTTCTTTCAGCTACCCCATTTTGCTGTGGAGTTCCAGGGATTGTCAGCTGTCTAATAATCCCTCTATCATTATATATTGTCTTGAACATATCAGACAAATACTCCCCACCACGGTCAGTGCGTAAAGTCTTAACTTTACGTTCCGTTTGATTCTCAACTTCGTTCATATAACGAATGAAGCAATCTAATGCTTCGGATTTGTGAGAAATCAAATACACATGACCGAACCTAGAGAAATCATCAATAAATGTAATGAAATAGGAAGCTCCATGTCTAGCCTTCACATTCATTGAACCACAAATGTCCGAATGAATTAACTGCAATGTTGATTCAGATCTAATAGCCTTACCAAATGGTTTCCTAGTTGCTTTTCCAGCAAGACAATGCTCACATATAGACAATTGAATCTTAGCTCGAGTGCCCAATAGACCCTCTTTAGCTAATCGATTCATACGTTCTTGTCCTATGTGTCCTAATCTAGCATGCCAAACCTCATCAGTTATATCTGCATCACTAGTTAAAGCAATGTTTGAAAAACAACCATCAATAGCATAATTGACATCTGGTTCTACATCAAGAACCATAAAACCATTTGTTAAAAAACCATATCCGATTGACACTGAGTCAATCTTAAGTTCAACAGACCGACTGTAAAAATTAATACAATACCCTAAATCAAGAAGACACGTAACGGAAACAAGATTCCGTCGAATTTCAGGAGCATACAGGACATCATGTAGAAATAAAACTCTACCACCACGTAGGTTGAGTTTGCAAGTGCCGACTCCTTTGACTTCAACTCTTGCATTATTTCCCATATAGATCCACTTGTTGTCAGCTGGTACCCGACGGTACTCAACAAATGTAACTCGTTCTCGAGCTACATGGTTGGTTGCTCCCGAATCTATAATCCACAAAGGATAAGAATCAGCTAACAACACTGAACTAGCAACAAAATGCTCTTGAAAAGAAGACACACTTGGATTTACCTTTTTCGGCTCATTGCACTCCCGAGCAAAGTGGCCCTTTTTGCCACAATTAAAACAAGTCAACTTGTTTTTAGGTTTCTTTCCAGTCTTCTTGACTATCTTCTTGATTGGGCCTTGTCCCACAACAGCAGCTTCCCTCTTCTTTCCCTTCCCTTTCTTGAACCATTTCTTTTTCTTGGATCCATATGATCCTGCAGAACCTACAGCCACATAGGCTTGTCCCGAAATCCTTGCGGATTCAACTCTCTCCGCCTCCAATTCTACATGGCGTGAGACGTCAGTGAAAGTCTTGATACTCTCACTGTGAGTTAAGGTCCGCCCATGGTCTCCCAAGAATCGAAGTGAACGATAATCGCTTGAACTCGTTGTTCATCATCAACTCATGACCATCGTTTTAAGCTCCCGAATCATGTTCGACATCTCCCCGAGGTGTTGAACCATTGATACATTCGGACGCTTTTATAGTCAAATTTAATTGTCACCGTCAAGCTTCTCGGACTTACTCCACCGTATTTTCTTTAAGGGCAACCTGCACTTCATGAGCCGTAAGATATGACTCATATTCAAAAGCTAGGTCGTCTACCATTGAACTAATCAATATACCCTTTGCAGTGGAGTCCTTTTTCTTCCATGCCTTATAGGCATCAAGATCTCGTCTGTGTTGTGCAGTGGGACCATCTACAGGTACTTCCATAACCTGATTTACAGCCTCTAGAACTTCTTGTTCCTCAAGTACATATTGTATCTTGAGGTGCCAGATCTTGTAGTTATCCCCATTAAGTTTCTCACCTTTGTTGAGTTCAGCTATTATGTTTTTGGTTGCCATAATCTATCATAAATAAACAAATTATTTAGTATTCAGTGTATATCATATGTATGCAATTTATGATTGACTTAATATTACTTTGAGTTGGTTTACAAAATCAAGTGACACTCATCATCCGTATGACCAATCAAATTAATATTAATCAATTCTATTACATACATCCCAACAAATAAACTAATCATTTATAATATCATGAATTCATTAATTAAATGAACTAATCATTTAATATATCATGTTTTTTTTTTAATTAAATGAACTAATCATTTAATATATCATGTTTTTTTTTTAATTTACATCATGAACTAATCATGCATCATGTCAAGCAAACAGCATAAATAAATGAACATATCATTAATATAAAATTATGCTGCAAATTGTTAACATATAACCAACTGACATGAATGAAATGGACTAACTATTGTTCATACAAAACGACAATAAAAATAACAGAACTCTAATAAACTAGATAGGCAACTACCACTCCCACTAGGACAGACACTAGTGCAGTGGCTAATATAATCCCTCTCAGCCTGGACTCATTTGAGGTAATCCCAGGCATGACAGCTTCAAGATTTTCAATTGGATCCACAATTGGATCCTCTTCTGGTTCCTCCTCGATCATTTCCGGGTCCTCTTCGAACTCTTCCGGATCCTCTTCAGTCATATGATGAAGCAGCTCCTCACATAATACAGAATATGTGACGCGTCCTTGATGACGCCCCAAAATATAGTCTGCTATCATCCTAGGATTTTCTGGCAATGATTGCATCAAAGCCCAAATCCTATAACTGTCGAGGACTGGAAACTCTTCTCGCTCAAGTTTCCAAAACAGATCATCAAGCCGTCCAATGTGTCCATCGACTCCATAAGCAGAGTTATACTCTATCTCCTGAATCTCCTCCCTGAGCTGATTTCGTCGCACTTCGCGACGAGTCAATGTGGTAATCGTCCGTGCCATCTGAAAAATTGAAAATAAATAAGTCAGTACAAAACCGACTAACCAGTACAAAACCGGCTTATTTCAATTTATACAGGCATAGTACCAACATAATAAATCAAGAAAAACAAATCTTCTCGATTTTCAGGAGTTAAGTCGACAATTAGAACTAATCTAATTGGTCGGATCCATTGGATCGGTTGATTAGGGATCCAGATCCTAAGCTTGGTCCATTGTCTTTAATTAGAACTAATCTAATTGGACAGGGATTTTTGTACCTATGTTCTGTTACTTTTTCTCTAAGTCCATTTCAACCAATTTCAGACTTATTGATCAAACTCAGGTCCGTTTGATCAAACCAATGTCCATTGGTTTAAGTCCGATCAATTAGAACAAATCTAATTGTTATGATCAAATCTGACCTATTAGAACAAATCTGGTCATTTGATCATATTTGGTCTAAGCTCTAATTAATCAACCCAAATTAATTTGGGGTTGAATCAAATTGGTTTAATTAAACCCAATGGTTTAATCTAAACCGGGTCTAATTGGACCAACCAATTTAAACCCACCTAATTAATTAAAATTAGACTAACAATCATAATTTTAATTAATTTTAACATGCATAAAAAAAAAAATTTTAAACACAAAAGCTTAAAAATTTTGCATGGAAAAACCATACGAAACTAAAAGTTTCATTTTTTATTTAATTGCATGCAGTAATTCTGTGAACCTATCACAGTACTGGAAAAGAGAAAAAAAAAAAAAAAAAAAAAATGCAAGGCTCAGGTGTGAACATATCACAGCACTGCATGTTTTTTTTTTTCCGTTTTTGTTTTGAGAAAAACAAAAACAAAACAGAAACATCAAGTTGATATCTTCGCCGTTTTCTTCGCCGCCACGTCCCCATGCACGCACGCACGCAGCCACGTCCCCATGCACGCACGCACGCACGCACGCACGCACGCACGCACGCACGCCACGCATTCTGTGAACGTTGTGCACGCTGCCACTCTGCCTTTTTCAATCACACCGCGGAAACCGCCCACGCCGCGACGGACACGGTCGCCGGTCATGCCTACCTTCTGCCGGTGACAATCGATCCTTTCCGGTACCATAAACCAGTCATCTATAGGCTCGACGAGATCGCCGACGGTAGTTCTACCCGTCCTAGCCACCAACACATAGTCGGCCAGCCAGGATGCCAACAACGGCCAAAGACTGCCGTCGTTGGCAAATTCAACGGTAGTGATTTTATAAATTTGGCACAACGTGTATGCTACGACATATTAGTCGTGCAAAACAGCGACGGGAAATGACAAAACGAGGAAACATTCAAACGGCAATTTCATAATTCGTCTATAAGCATTTTAGAAATTACTACATGCTCTGATACCATTGTTGAAAATAATCTAAACGCATGATAGACGAATTAATTAAATGCAGTAAAAACTTACAGCGATCTCCCGCAGATCCGCAATCGGCAGTGGCGAAGACTCGCTGTCGGAAGAGCGATCACAATGTCGGAAAGCCCTCCGCAATTCCACAAACCAAATCCCGCCGCCTTGGATGTTTTCCTTTGACTCTCGTCGCACGCTTGCGATTTCCACACCCTGAGCCTTGGACGTACCCCCTTTATATAGGGAAATCCACTAGGGGTATAATGGTCCTTTTCCATTATGAGTAGTGGGGAACATGGGCCACGTTCCCCACTATCCCCATTTCCAACATAAGGTGTCTCCTGTTCCTATTCTAAAAGACCTTCACCTAGAGTGGGACTATTTGAGTTCCACTGAGAAGGTGCAGGATTTGAAGTTTGATAGTGACCTCCTACTAGAGGAAGGACTACTTCGCTTGTTTGGGTTGCCAAGATGGACTGCCAAGAAGAAAGAATTCCTTTTCTTAGAGGAGTTTATGATATGATCGCCTCTCGTCTGGACCACATGGTAAGGCATGAAACTACTGATACCCTTTTGCAACTACAAGAGGGTGGATTTCTACAAATGGACCAAGCTCCTCTATCCATTGATCATGATAAGTCGGACAACCTGCTCGAAGAAGATGTAGCGGACCTTTCCTAATCTCTTAAGAAACTTTTTATGTAAATAACTTTTGGCAGTAATGCAACTTGTTCTGTTCTGAACATGAAATGTCTTTTCAAGGTGCCTCATTTGATGACTTTTGGTAGAAATGGGTCCTTCCCAAAAAGAACCTTGTCCCCCATTATGCTTGAATCGGAGGGATTTGGGCTCTGAAAAGGCACAGGTGATACGACATATGCTTGACTCCTAAAAAGGAGTGAAGTTGATACAACAGCCAAAAAAGATCTTGACCCCAACTATTGTAGGACCCTTGGCGGTCAACTAGAGGGGGGGGGGGGGGGGGGGGGGAATAGCCTTATAAAGAAAAATGACCTTCCTCAAACTTTCTAGCTTAATAATTATCAACACTTGTATAAAATAATCAAAAGATTAAAAAGACGAGGCACAAAAAAATTACTTAGTTACAACCGGGGAGATCGTTAATCCGAGGAAGATGAAAGCTCACTAATATCTCCTTCAGGCAGAGAAGCCTCTTACAGTAGTTAAACACTCAAAATGCACATCTAGATAAAAGAAATCATTTACAAGTGTTCTTCAGTGTTGCTCTAAACTATTCAGACCTATATTTATAGCCCTAGTCAGGGCGCTTGGAAGGGTTTCAGGTGGCTCTAGGGGGATAAAACTTTATCTCTATTGTAACAGATAGTGATTATCACGATCCAGATAAAATTAATGGTCCGGGTGCCCAGACCAAGTTAACCTTGTGTTAACTTGTTTGGTGTGGGTTCTTGCTCCGGCTCCGCTCGCTTGGGTCTAGGTCTTCCACTCCAGCTCCGGTTCCTCTTGCTTGAGTGATTTTGGCCATCCGAAATAGGGTCTCCAACTCCGGTTCCGCTTGCTTGAGTGATTTTGGCCATCCGAAATAGGGCTCACCCGAATCCAACTTCCGACATTCTCAAACAAACTTCCTCTCCGACTTCTCTTCCCTCAAAAATGTCATGCGTCTCCTTCTCATCTACCCGCGTACTCTTCAGTAGCACCTTGTCCCTCAAACGCACCGAGCCTGTCGACTCTCTCTCGTGCCGTCCTTCTCGCTAGTTACGTCTTTCGCTCGACTTCCTGTGCTCCTAAGTTCTTGTACACTTAGACACAGGGTTAGAAACTAACTGGACCTAATTTGACTTGGTTGATCACATCAAAACTACTATTGGGTACTAACAATCTCCTCCTTTTTGATATGATCAAACTCAAGTTAAGTTAGGGTAAAGTATAAACAAATAGTTATAATATTTGCAAAAAAAATGTAGAAGTATAGAAATTAAGTACAAAAATAAAAAAAATAGAAATTGTACTACCTCTCCCCAGACTTAATCTTTACAACTTTTTTTTATTACATTAAAAGTGGAGTATATTAAACATATTACTTGGAAGGTTTAAAAAGTCTAAGGGAAAAAATGTGAAAAGTTAAGTTCTAAAAACTTTGATTAAAAAAAAACTTCTTTAATAATAAAAACTTTAGCAAGGGTTTAACAGAAAAAATTTCACATAAAGTTAAATTTTGGGCAAAATTAAAAAAAAATTACATTTTGATCACTAGCTCATAAAAATTTCTAATAAAAAAAAAATTCAAAAGATTATTTAGATTAACTTAAACAAATGATTAGACCTTTTTAAATAATTTTTTCTAGAAAAAAATTTAAAGCATTAGTTGGATGCTTCATAGTAAGTCAATTAAACATTCAATTAAGTAATTAGCTTCCAGGCTAGGCGAGGCACTAGGCCTTCTTGGTTATTGGAGCATCAACCATTTCTAGACAAAGCTTCTTAAAGAATTTAAACATTTAACTTTCTTTCTGAAATCCCTAAGAAAGTAATTAATCTAAATATGATTTTGGAACTCAAAATAGGTTCATTCCTACAAGATTAATTAGAAATTCCATAGAAATGTATTTTTATGATATTTTCCTAATTTATCCCTTATGGTATTTAAAATACCAGTTTAAATTATTATATCTCCTAATATTTTAATTATTTGAGTATGCACGATTTTTTAAATATTCTACTTCTGTTTTCAATTTGTTATTTTATATTTTTAAATTATCAAACAAATCTAAGGGGCATCCATTGGCTAATTGTCTTTTCAAGTCTATATTTTATTTTTCTAATTTTACTAAATCTTTGAAAAGAATCTTAATAAAATGAAATGACTTTTCAGGGGATAAGGCATGTACCTGACTTACCTCATATTCTGATGCTCCCCCTTCATCGTAGCTTTCCTCTGATGATCCTCCCCCTTCATCGATGCTCATCTCTGAGCTGCTTTTGCCCTTTTTTTTGATGGTCTGCCATTAGGGATAATCCGACGTAGGCTTCGATTTCGGATTTAGATGACGTGTCATCCCACGCCACTTTTAGATTATGCTTGGGTCAAGCTGGCTTCTTGTTCTTCTCCTTGTCCTTATTCTTCAATTTTAGGCAGTCATCCTTGATGTGCCCTTCTTCTTTGTAGTTGTAGCATTGGACCTTCCTTTTATTCTGATAATGCTTTCTCGTTTGCAGGTTAATTTTGTTATATTTAATAAATTTATTAAATTTTCTTACTAACAGCGCCACTTCATCTTCATCGATTGACTCTTCTGAATCTGGATTGTCCATTCTTGCCTTTAGGGCAATGTTCTAACTAGACTCCCTTTTCATCTCTGCACATCTAGATTTGTGAAGTTCAAAGGTGGAACAAAGATTTTCTAATGAAGTAACTTATAGGTCTTTAAATATATAAAATGAGTCGACTATAGAAGTCCACTCAGGTGTCTAGGGAATGCATTTAAAGCGTACCTTAATGAATCTCGGTTTGTTACCTTTTCTCTGAGATTTGTGAGTCCGATGATGAGTTCTTTGATCCTTGAGTGCAGATGTGTGACTGTTTCACTTTCTTCCTTCCAAAGGTTCGTTAGTTGGTTCCGGAGCAAATCCTGTCTCGCGAGCTTTGCTTCCGAAGTTCCTTTGTGTAGTTCTAGGAACTTCTCTCGAAGTTCCTTTGCTAATTCAAAATTTTTGATCCAATTTACTTCCTGGGGTGGAAGTACACTGAGTAGGTGGAACTCAGCTGATCCGTTCGCTACGAAGTCTGCTTGCTCCTTCTTACTCCATTGGTATTCTTTCTTTTCATTTCCTTGTTGGTCTTTGGGAGCTAAAAAACCATATTTAATTATCAAAAGAATTTCAAAATCAATTTTAAAAATACCTCCATGTGTTTTTTCCATAACACAAATTCTCCCTCAAACTTCGACGAGCAGATGTGTTGGGTTTTTCGGGCCGCGAAAATCACTTTTCGCGTCGCGAAAACCCCGAAACCCCCAGCCACAGATCCGTGCGAAGTAAAAACTTTCGAAAACTTACGAGTACGAGTTTCTAAACATTG
The DNA here is from genome assembly GCF_018446385.1 of Zingiber officinale. NCBI lineage: Eukaryota > Viridiplantae > Streptophyta > Magnoliopsida > Zingiberales > Zingiberaceae > Zingiber > Zingiber officinale. The sequence goes on along the minus strand of NC_055999.1, from coordinate 65,103,613 downwards.
ATCTACAGTAGATCTACAAAGGGAACAAAGAATATACCCTTGATGCGCGCCCTACGCGAATCCCGCTCGTCCAATGGTGCTGGATCTCAAGGTTGTCAAAGTAGACAACCCTCTAGAAGTATCCACACGAACACAAGAAGGAGATCACCAAACTAAAGTGTGCTAGCACCTTAGTTAGGTTCGGCAAGATGAGGAGAGGGAGAGAAGAAAAATTGAGCAAGGAAGAAGATGATGGAATAAATGAGAATAATCACAAAATGAAACTTATTCCTTCATTCATGTGGCCGGCCACATTAAGATGGGTGTGTAACTCCCATGGAATGCCAAGAGTCACAACTCTTGGTAACTCCCATGAGGTGGCATCCCACTTAAGCAACCATGATGATGTGGAGCATCATCATTGGCCCACTCAATGCCAACTCACCAATGAGGTGGCATAAAGTCAAGTCAAACTTGACTCTTCATCTTCCTCTCAAGTCAAGTCAAACTTGACTTAATATCTCTCATGGTTGATCTAATCCAACCATTTAATTCAAGCCAATTTAATATAATGAATCTAATTCATTTAATTAAATTGATTCAATGAGTCATAATCTAAATTAGACTCATTGAACACATGAATCAACTTGAGTCCAACTCAATTAGTCCAATTAGGATTACTCTTAATCCAATTTGATTCAACAAATGAATCTAATCCTCTTGGTTCATCATATGAACCTAATCTCCATCTAATTATCATTAGTGTGTGACCCTATAGGTTCTTGTAACGTTGGCAATGCCCCTAAACCAATTTAGGAGCATAAGTAATGAGCGGTATCTAGCAACACATCATTACTACCCAATGTTACAAGAATGTTGAGATCCAACATCACCTTGTGACTACTAATTGTGACTCCTCACAATATATGACAAGTGTCCTTCTGTAAAATACCGAACCAGATAATAATTAAATAATAAGGTTTAATAGGCTAATAGTCTTAACGGAATTTTTAGAAATTTTTAAAGATTTTCTGGGAATTTTTCGGTGCTTGTATGATGTAGGTTAAGAGGATAAATTATTAGATCAGGACAAAGCCTATTTAAGCTACCGTATTTAAACGAGGAAATGTTTAATTTCTTTAAATAGTTTCTTTTTCCTTTTCTTTAAAAACCCTTCCGTGCCCTAGCTCCCCACACGGCGCCGAACTCCCTCCTTCCCCGAGCTTCACCTTGTGACGCGCCTCTTTCCTCTCTTCTCGCGAGCCACCGCACCCTAGCCGGCGATTTCCTTCTCCTTCTCGAGTTTCCGGATGCCATTGATCTCCTCCTCACGCGAACGAGCCACAGCCACCGGCGATCTCTCTTCCCGAACTCTCAACCTCTCGCGGCCCCTCCTTCTCACGCGAACACCACAGATGTTGCCGACCACCTCTACTCGACGCCGACCCCAGCGAGCCCTAGCTCCACTAGCATCCTTCGGCCACGAGTTACGGGTAGCAGACCTTCCCTCTCCTCCTCGCACGTGCATCGCACAGCCGGCGATCTCTTCTCCCTTGAGCCACCACGCCGACGATCTCTCCCTCGTAGGTATGGATGAATGTTTCTTTTGTTAAGCTAGCATAAGGATGCGGGTGTTGCCCTATTCTGCACTAGGGTTGCTTTTGCTCAGAATTTTGCTTTGGGTCCTAGAGATGTTGATCGGAATTGTGTATTGGGTATTGGCCATATGTTCTTGCTTGGAGGAGGTGTATGTTTTCCTTAATAGATTTTTGTATGGGTGTCTGGTGTGGATTTGGTGATTTTTACATTTGTAATAACCTCGATTTTCATGGCAGATTTAGTGTAGATGATAGAGTGTTGGCTTTATATTTTTGTGACAGATTTGGTGGATTGGAGTCAGATCCGAGGTGGTCGTTGTTTCTTTTCATGTTAGTTAAATTTCATGGACAGATTCGTAGCGGATAAAATGGATTTTCATTGTGTTATTATTTCTTGTATTGACAGTGGAATTTCTGGACAGATTAGAAGGAATAGGTTTAGGTGTGGTAGTAGATGTTTTCATTGTTTCCCTAGGGTGCTTAGAGGTCTTCACTGTTCGCTTCTGGTACTTGGATGTTTTTCATTGATACCCTATGATTTATGGAAAGTATATGCATTACTTGGAGTTTGAATTGTTGCCGAGTTTGTTTCTTTTGAGGTTTCTTGGTCTTCTTGGTAGATTGGGTATTCGTAGCTTGAATTTGATGAAGTCTTTTATATTGGCAGATTTCCTTTATTTCCTTTATATATAAAGAATTATGGATTGAATTGAGTCAGCGGTGAGCTTGTGGTTTGATCTAGTAGGTTGAAGTATGAACCCAATAGGGTTTTTCTCTGCTCTTGGTATTAGCTCTTGAAAGGTAGTTGGGAATTTTGATAGATTTGGGTGAATCGAGGTTCACAATTGGATTAGGATTTTTCCCTAATTAAGTTGGGTTTTGGTTTAGCTAGTGTCATTATGAAATTAGCTAAATTGTACATCACGTGATTTGCAGGACGTTGATTGAAGACGGTTGACACGATCTGCATATAAAGGTGGGTACTTCTTGCTTTATTTTCTTTTAGTACTTTGACCTTAGTGCATGAATTATTTTGGATAAGGACTGTTTACCTTGACTCCACTCTTACTTTCCTGCACTTGATACTTCCACGCAATCTTTGAGAAATTCGTTCTATATCTATACAGTCTCTTGTTATTGTCCATGATCAGTAGCAGATACTAGCTACCATGTTTGCATGCTTTGACTGTTGTTTATTTATGTATTATATTGAGCATGATGGCTTCATGTAGCATACCTGTTTCTGCTTATATATATATGATGATTGTTGTATTGTTCGCATCATGTCATTGCATGCATGCCGCATCCTCGGCCGCTCGAGAGAGTGGTAGCTGGAGTTGATGCCGCTTGTCCTGTCGTGCCGCACTCGGCCACTCATGTGAGTGGTAGCTGGAGTACGAGCAGCAGGGACCCTGTTGCAGATGTAGCTAGTTAGCTACTATGCAACTGTCCCCTCGGCCACTTGAGCGAGTGGTAGCTGGAGGGTGTACAGTCTGTCACTGACCCGGCCTCTCGACCATACAGGGGTCATGGTGCGGAGAGGTGGGCGGGAGTGACCATCCATACATACGCTGTTATTATTATACCTACTGTTATTGTTGCTTATTTATGCTGCTGTTATTAGCTTATGCTATTGTTGCTAGTTTATACTGTTGTTGCTGACATGCTTTCTTATGTTGAGTTATATACTCGCTGTAGGTGTTTAGACACTGATTATTTATTGGTAATTTGGATATACCTTACCTACTACCTTATAGTTAGTAGCAGTACAGTAGCAGATCTGTGCTACTTTGACCTTCTATTGTTAGCCTAGGATATGGCTTCAGGTATGATCATTTATGTTAACATCATGGTGGTATCTGCTATTTCCTTTCTGAGACTGTATACTCTTGGCTCACTTTCTAGTTGTACATTATATTCATGCACTATCTTTCTATACCCGCTGAGTCCCTGTACTCACCACCTCGCAAATTGGTTTTCTTTCGCCAGGGAGCAGTAGATGATTCATGGATGCTTGGAGAGTCCCAGCTGCTAGTCCCACGACACATTCGAGGATAGTTTCTTTTTCTGGTTTTGGTTGCTAACGCTATTTATGTTTTGGTTTTGTGAACTTGGTATTGTATGCTTCGATATGGATTTTGGAGTCTAGTATGGTGGTTGCAGGTAATTTAGTTAGTGACTTTGTCGGTCATACATTTGTTTTCTTTTTGTGATTTCCGCTGCGTTTACATCCAGCCGTGTAGGCTGAGTATTTATCATTCTGTCTTCCGCTGTGTGTGTTTCTATTTTGTTTCATCCATTTAGGCTAATGGTTATAGATGATGGTTATGTGTTATTTCATTTTTGTCCAGCCGGGTAGGCTGAGTATATTAAACTGCGTGTCATGTTGTTTATATTTTGTATATATATTCCAGCCGAGTGTGGCTGAGGTATATTTTGTATGTAGTAATGTTTTCAGATTGTCACCCGTACAGGGGAGATGCTGCCGAAATTTCTTCGGACAGGGAATCCTCTGGGGCGTGACACCTTCTATCCTAGATATCTAGATTGATCAATGTGAGGCATAGACCGTGTCATCCTCTGACCAATCTAAATCTTGAACTCCAAGTAGACTCACTCGATCAAATGAGCTCAATATCTCATATTGACTCATTTGGGCATGGTCATGCACTTCGTGGTCTCACTCTATCAAGAATATCGATGTCGCTCCCGTCATATAGGAGGGATAGATCCCATCTACATCCCTCTGCATAATTCGTTACATACCCAGTAATCACCTTTATAGTCCACCCAGTTACGGGTGACGTTTGACGAAACCAAAGTACATAACTCCTTATGTAGGGATCCATGGTGACTTCAGGTTTAAGGACTAGTAGTCATACTAATAGCCACATGAGAAAGTATATGACACTCATATAACGATCCATGATACTTTCTCATGGCGGGTCATTCAGTATACATTCTCCAATGCATACCCATGTGTCAACTTTATATCTCTATATCCATGACTTGTGAGATCAAGTCATGGAGTTGACCTACATGCTAGTTTTATTGCATTAACATTGTCCCTGAATGTTAATACTCGACTAGGAATGATTAAGAGTAGTGTTCCCTATATCATCTCACTATCGGTTCAACTAACCGATTGATATAGGTGAGAACAGTCTACTCAAGGACGGTATTATACTTAGTTTATTTGGCACCAATACAAGTAAGTATAATAACCAAAACACATGCCTTTATTTTTATAAATAGGAATATGATATAATAAGTCCATAATACAATCATCGAATGATTGGCTCTAGGGCTCTAACTAACAATCTCCCACTAGCACTAGTGCCAATCAGTGTAGGCTCTAAGCCCCAATGACCTAGTGTGACCATCATGCTTCCTCTGTGCCAAAGCCTTGGTCAAGGGATCTGCGATGTTAGCCTCTGTAGGTACTCTGCATATCTTTACATCTCCTCTCTCGATAATCTCGAATGAGATGGAAGCCCCGTAGTATTGGTCCTCTGGTGTGAGCGAGGTTCCTTCGTTATAGCTCCATTGTTATCACAATAGAGCTCAATAGGGTCGGCGATACTAGGAACCACCCTTCGATGATGAACTTGCGAATCCAAATCGCCTCCTTTGCCTCGATGCGAATGTACTCGCCCGTCAGAGAATCGCCCATCGTGTCTTACTTCGAACTCTTCCAGCTCACAGCACCACCATTTATGCAAAATACGAACCCTGACTGTGATCGATAATCATCCTGATCGGTCTGGAAGCTAGCATCACTGTAACCCTTTACAGCTAGCTCGTCATCACCTCCATATATCAGAAATATTCTTTAGTCCTTCTTAAGTACTTAAGAAATTCTTGACCGCTATCCAGTGACTTTCACCTAGATCTGACTGGTATCTGCTCGTCATGCTCAAAGCATACGAGACATCAGGTCGAGTACATAGCATGGCGTACATGATATATCCTATGGCTGAGGCATAAGGGATCTGATCCATGCGGTCTCTCTCCTCTCTAGAAGAGGGACCCTGAGTCTTCGAAAGACTCACGCCATGTGACATCGGCAGAAATCCCTTCTTGGAGTTCTGCATGGCAAACCGAAGGAGTACCTTGTCAATATATGTACTCTGACTTAGGCCAAGCAATCTCTTAGATCTATCTCTATAGATCTGTATCCCTAGAATGCGGGATGTCTCACCTAAGTCCTTCATTGAGAAGCAACTCCCTAGCCAGGTCTTAACAGACTGAAGCAAAGGGATGTCCTTCCCAATGAGTAGTATGTCATCCACATATAATATGAGGAAGACAACTATATCCCCTACAACCTTCTTGTAGACACAAGGCTCATCTTCATTCTTGATGAAACCAAACTGTTTGATTGCATCATCGAATCGAAGATTCCAGCTCCGAGAAGCTTGCTTTAGTCCATAAATGGACCTATGCAGCTTGCATACTCTGCTAGTATGTTGTGGATCTACAAAACCCTTAGGTTGTGTCATGTACACATCCTCGAGCAGGTTTCCATTCAGAAACGCGATTTTGACATCCATCTGACATATCTCATAATCATGGTATGCTGCAATGGCAAGCATGATCCGAATGGACTTAAACATCGCTACTGGAGAAAAGGTTTCATCATAGTCAATACCATGAATTTGCTTGAAACCTTTAGCTACCAAGCGACCCTTATAGATAAGTCCATCCATGTCAGTCTTTCTCTTAAAGACTCACTTACACCCAATGGGTTTTACCCCTTCAAGTGGATCAACCAAAGTCCATACTTGGTTGGTGTACATGGATTCCATTTCGGATCTCATGGCCTCTAGCCATTTCTCGGAATCTGGTCTCATCACAGCTTCCTGATAGGTGGTAGGATCATCCTCTATGAGCACAATGTCATCATGGTCAGACAAGAGAAATGAGTATCTCTCAGGCTGACGACATATCCTATCAGACCTGCGAAGAGGTATGTCTACTTGAACTGGTTGTTGTTGCTCAACTCCTTGTGGAACAACATCATCCACAACACTTTGTGGTTCCAGTTCAACTTCCATCGAGGCTTCAGTGCTATGGTCCACATCTTGAACTTCTTCAAGATCGAACATACTCCCACTAGTCTTTCTAGAAACAAAGTCCCTTTCTAGAAAGACTCCAGTCTTTGCCACAACTACCTTGTGCTGACTGGGAATGTAGAAGTAATATCCCTTAGTTTCCTTGGGATATCCAATGAAGTAGCACTTGTCGGATTTGGGTCCTAACTTGTCTGAGACTTGACGTCGAACGTAAGCCTCACAACCCCAAATCCTCATGAAAGACACCTGGGCATCTCTCCCAGTCCATATCCTATATGGTGTCTTTATCACGACCTTGGATGGAACTCGGTTGAGTATAAAAGCTGCCGTGTCTAGAGCATAGCCCCAAAGGTATGCCGGAAGATCTGTGTGACTCATCATAGATTGTACCATATCTAATAGGGTACGATTCCTCCTTTCAGATACACCATTCCACTATGGTGTTCCAGGAGGAGTGAGTTGGGATAGAATTTCACACTCAGCTAGGTAGTCACGAAACGCATGGCTAAGGTATTCTCCACCCTGATCTGATCGAAGTATCTTAATACTCTTGCCAAGCTGGTTCTGTACTTCATTCTTGAATTCTTTGAATTTTTCAAAGGATTCTGACTTATGTGTCATCAAGTACACATAACCATATCTACTGAAGTCATCAGTAAATGTGATGAAGTACCTATAACCGCCTCTAGCAGCGACATTGAAAGGGCCACATACATCACTATGTATGAGTCCCAACAAATCAGTCGCTCTTTCGCTATGCCCACTAAAGGGAGTCTTGGTCATCTTGCCTAGTAGGCATGACTCGCACGTCTCATAAGATTCAAAATCAAATGAGTCCAGCAAACCATCCTTATGGAGCTAGGATAAGTGCTTGTCATTTATATGACCTAATCGACAGTGCTAGAGATAGGTTTGGTTCATCTCATTTGACTAGAATCTCTTGGTATTTATGTTATAAATAGGGCTTTCAAGGTCTAGAATGTAGAGTCCGTTCATCAGAGGTGCACTACAATAGAACATGTCTTTTAAATAAACAGAACAACATTTGTCCTTTATAATAAAAGAGAAGTCTTTCTTGTCCAAACAAGAAACAGAAATTATGTTCTTAGTTAATGCAGGCACATAACAACAATCATCCAACTCTAATACAAGCCCATAGGGCAGAGATAGAAAATAAGTCCCTACAGCAACAGCAGCAACCTGTGCTCCATTGCCTACACGCAGGTCCACCTCGCCCTTCGCCAATGCCCTGCTATTTCTCAACGCCTGCACATTAGTACAAATGTGAGATGCACATCCGGTATCTAATACCCATGATGAAGAAATAGATATATTGACTTCTATAACATATATACCTGAAGTAGAAGTCTCACTTCGCTTCTTCTTAAGATCTTCCAGGTACACCTTGCAGTTCCTCTTCCAGTGCCCGGTGGAAGCAGGTAGCATCCTTGGCAACCCCTCCTTTAGGCTTCAGTGCCTTGCCTTTGCCCTTGGCTTGGGACTTTCCTTTTCCTTTGGGCTTGCCCTTGCCCTTGTGTTTCTGAACCATCAGAACAGAATTGAGCTTTGCCTTCTTAAGGTTCAGCTCAGCAGTTCTTAACATGCTAAGCAGCTCGGGCAGTGGCTTGTCAATTTCGTTCATATTGTAGTTTAGAACGAACTGACTATAGCTATCCGGCAAGGATTGCAAGATCAGGTCAGTGGCCAGCTCTTGGCCAAGCGGAAATCCCAATCTCTGTAGGTTTTCTATGTACCCAATCATTTTGAGTACATATGGGCCTACGAGAGCCCCATCTGACATCTTGCACTGAAACAGTGCCCTTGAGATCTCAAATCTCTCATGCCTCGCTTGTCCTTGATACAGTTGACGAAGATGTTCAACCATATCGAAAGCGCCCATTAACTCGTGTTGCTTCTGAAGCTCAGAGTTCATGGTCTCGAGCATTAGACAGGACACATCTAATGCGTTATCTTGATGCTTCTTGTAAGCATCTTTATCTGCTCGCGTGGCATTGGCAGGAGGAGCCTCCGGAATGGGCTGCTCCAGAACGTACAACTTACGTTCCTGGGTGAGAACTATTCTCAAGTTCTTGTACCAGTCCAGGAAATTTGCTCCGTTGAGTTTGTCCTTCTCAAGGACTGAACACAGGGAGAAGGAGTTTGTATTCGACGTCATGGTTATCTACAACAGAAAAATGTAGAAAATAAATATCATATTCTTTTAAATCATTTGATTAGGCCTTTAACTAAATGATGCTCCCACTGAATTCTATAATTCATGTGGGACAAGATCCACATCATACTAACCCTTGAGTTAGCTTTGGTTAATACGCCCAAGATTTAGTATGATCGGTAGGTAACAATTTACCAATTACATCTCTATGCAACTCTTGTTTATAGGATCATTATCCGCAGTTATATTAAAACTTGAGTTAGATTTGGCTAATACGCCCAAGAATTAATATAAATGTGATTTATGTCCTATCTTTCCAACCATTGGAAGAATGCTTATAGTTATACTCGATCCAACCGAGTTAACTAGGAATACTCAATCTAATTGAGTTTGTATTCGCCCATGCATTGATAAGCGGGACCAAGATTGCCCCTCCGTACCCTACCAAGATAATATGTGTTGCTCTGCTTTGGCAGATTCAACAACATATGTGATCGAGGTAGTGATAGGTATTACGGCACGGTAGGCATTAGAGTTGACGTGATTTAGATCCAATCTAAACGATGATGCGTATCATATACTCGATATAGATCTAATCTAATCGTGGGGTGCATCATGTGCACGACTTAGATCTAATCTAATTATTAGGCACTAATTAATTACTTAGTCATGCATCACATATACACAAGCAATTAATTAAATTAATTTGTGATTTAGTCATGGCCCTACTACGATCTTCTCAAGCCAATGAGAAGATCGGATGGTCAACCTAAGGTCAACAGCTTCTCAAGCTTCTCCCTTTGACCACCTTGTGTTGCTCGCGCCCTCCTCGTAACTCCGTCTCATGTGGACCTTCCACAGCTCCAATTTTGTACATTACAATTTTGAAACTCGAGTTACATTCGAGTCTAAACTAATTTACAACAAGAATAAAAGAGAAAGGCACGACGCGCAGGTCGCGAAAAATAAAAATACAACACGCACATCACATCACGGCACGCAGGCCGTATTATGAATTACAACACATTTATTCCAATCCAATTGGGTCTTTTGGGCCATGACTATCACAAATTATACATGATTCTAAATTATGTATTTTCTATAATTTTCTGAAATTTTAATACCAATTTTTACAATTTTTACGAGTAAAAATTCGCGGCGGTCCTGTTTAGCGGTTTTCGGGCGCAATCAGGGAACGAATCCCCTTGCGGGGCCAGGGGCAGCGCCCCTACCCGCGATCTAACCATCGCGAGGGTTCCTTAGCAATCCTACAGTGCCTTAGCCTGCTGTCCCAAAAAGTTTTGGGGCGAAACCAAGCCGTTTTGGAAAAATCTTCCCGGTAGTCGAAGCCTACAAGTGTCGAAACACTTGTGCTTCGCTTCTACGAGAAAAATACCCATAAAAACTCTAAAAATCAGAAATTTATAGAATGTTACAATAGCTATATTTTTCATAAAAACCAAAAATAAACTCGTACAAGTCTTCGCACGTGGCTCTGATACCACTGTTGGATTTTTCGGGCCGCGAAAACCGCTTTTCGCGTTGCAGAAACCCCGAAACCCCCAGCCACGGATCCGTGTGAAGTAAAAAGTTTTGAAAACTTATGAGTACGAGTTTCTAAACATTGATCTACTGTAGATCTACAAAGGGAACAAAGAATATACCCTTGATGCGCGCCCTACGTGAATCCCGCTCGTCCAATGGTGCCGGATCTCAAGGTTGTCAAAGTAGACAACCCTCTAGAAGTATCCACACGAACACAAGAAGGAGATCACCAAACTAAGTGTGCTAGCACCTTAGTTAGGTTCGGCAAGATGAGGAGAGGGAGAGAAGAAAAATGGAGCAAGGAAGAAGATGATGGAATGAATGAGAATAATCACAAAATGAAACTTATTCCTTCATTCATGTGGCCGGCCACATTAAGATGGGTGTGTAACTCCCATGGAATGCCAAGAGTCACAACTCTTGGTAACTCCCATGAGGTGGCATCTCACTTAAGCAACCATGATGATGTGGAGCATCATCATTGGCCCACTCAATGCCAACTCACCAATGAGGTGGCATAAAGTCAAGTCAAACTTGACTCTTCATCTTCCTCTCAAGTCAAGTCAAACTTGACTTAATCTCTCTCATGGTTGATCTAATCCAACCATTTAATTCAAGCCAATTTAATATAATAAATCTAATTCATTTAATTAAATTGATTCAATGAGTCATAATCTAAATTAGACTCATTGAACACATGAATCAACTTGAGTCCAACTCAATTAGCCCAATTAGGATTACTCTTAATCCAATTTGATTCAACAAATGAATCTAATCCTCTTGGTTCATCATATGAACCTAATCTCCATCTAATTATCATTAGTGTGTGACCCTATAGGTTCTTGTAACGTTGGCAATGCCCCTAAATCCATTTAGGAGCATAAGTAATGAGCGGTATCTAGCAACACATCATTACTACCCAATGTTACAAGAATGTTGAGATCCAACATCACCTTGTGACTACTAATTGTGACTCCTCACAATATATGACAAGTGTCCTTCTATCCTAGACATCTAGATTAATCAATGTGAGGCATAGACCGTGTCATCCTCTGACCAATCTAAATCTTGAACTCCAAGTAGACTCACTCGATCAAATGAGCTCAATATCTCATATTGACTCATTTGGGCATGGCCATGCACTTCGTGGTCTCACTCTATCAAGAATATCGATGTCGCTCCCGTCATATAGGAGGGATAGATATCATCTACATCACTCACTTCCCTCTGCATAATTTGTTACATACCTAATAATCACCTTTATAGTCCACCCAGTTACGAGTGACGTTTGACGAAACCAAAGTACATAACTCCTTATGTAGGGATCCATGGTGACTTCAGGTCTAAGGATTAGTAGTCATACTAATAGCCACATGAGAAAGTATATGACACTCATATAACGATCCATGATACTTTCTCATGGCGGGTCATTCAGTATACATTCTCCAATGCATACCCATGTGTCAACTTTATATCTCTATATCAATGACTTGTGAGATCAAGTCATGGAGTTGACCTACATGCTAGTCTTATTGCATTAACATTGTCCCTGAATGTTAATACTCGACTAGGAATGATTAAGAGTAGTGTTCCCTATATCATCTCACTATCGGTTCAACTAACCGATTGATATAGGTGAGAACAGTCTACTCAAGGACGCTATTATACTTAGTTTATTTGGTACCAATACAAGTAAGTATAATAACCAAAACACATGCCTTTATTTATATAAATATGAATATGATACAATAAGTCCATAATACAATCATCGAATGATTGGCTCTAGGGCTCTAACTAACAAGATGCTCGGTCCGACCATCATCTCAGTGCTTAAGTTGGCGGTTAGTTCTTCTGAGGCGTTCTAGATTTGATACCACTTGTAGGACCTTTGGCGGTCGATTAGACGGGGAAGGGGGGGTTGTGAATAGCCCTGCAAAGAAAAATGACCTTCCTCGAACTTTATAGCTTAATAATTATCAACACTTGCATAAAAGAATCAAAACATTAAAAAAATAAGGAATAAAGAAATTACTTGGTTACAACCGGGGAGGTTGTTAATCCAAGAAGATGAAAGCTCGCTAACATCTCTTTCAGGTGGAGAAGCTTCTTATAGAAGTTAAAACACTCAAAATACATAATTACACAAAAGAAATTGTTTACAAGTGTTTTTCAGTCTTGCTCTAAATCATTCAGACCAGGGCTATATTTATAGCCCTTGTCGGGGTTCCTGGAAGGGTTCCATGTGCTTCTAGGTGGATAAAACTTTATCCTCATCACAACAGATCGTGATTATCTTGATCCGAATAAAATTCACGATCTGGGCGCTCGGACCAAGTTAACCTTATGTTAACTTGTTTGGTCCGGGTTCTTGCTCCGGCTCCACTTGCTTGGGTCTGGATCTTCCGCTCCAGCACTAGTTCTGCTTACTTGGGTGGTTTCGGCCATCCGGAATAGGGCTCACCCGAACCCAACTTCCGGCCTTCTCGAGTAAACTTCTGCTCTGACTTCTCGTCCCTCAAAAACGTTGTGCTCCTCCTTCTCGTCTACCCGCATAGTCTTCCACAACACCTCGTCCCTCAAACGCACCGAGCCCGTCGGCTCTCTCTTGTGTCATGTTTCTCACTAGCTGCGTCTTTCACTTGACTTCCTATGCTCCTAAGTACCTGTACACTTAGTCATAGAGGTTAGAAACCAACAGGTCCTAACCTGACTTGGTTGATCACATCAAAACTACCTTGGGTTACTAACAACTATGTCTGACTTGGGAGAGTTTGGGTCATGAAAAGGACACAGGTGAACGACATATGCTCGACTCCTAAAAAGGAGTGAAGTTACTACCATAGTCGAAAAGGATCTCGACCCCGACTATATCTAAGTCGAGGGAGATTAAGCTTGAAAAAGGACATGGGCGAGATGGCATATTCTTGAATCCTGAAAAGGAGTGAGGTTACTACTGTAGTAAAAAAAGATCTCGACCCCAACTATATCCGAGTTGGAGGAATTTGGGTCTTGAAAAGTACACAGGTGATAAAGCATATGCTCGACTCCTAAGAAAGAGTGAGGTTACTGCTGCAACAAAAAAAGTAAAATACGGCACCCAAATAGTAATTAAATAATAATATTATTTGATAGATAAGTTTATGGGATTTTATAGGAATTTTTAGAAATTTTCTGGGAATTATTCGGAGCATGTTTGACGTATTTTAAGGGGATTAATTATAGGCTTGGGAGAAAGCCTCTTTGGAATACCCAAAGGTGGGAGTTGATTGAGGAATTTAACCTTGAGTTTAATTAGAAATACCTAAGTTATATTAATATTATTTCATTTTCTCTTTACCGTTCCCAAATCCTCTTCCACCGAACCCTTTTCACCCGAGCCTCTCCCCTTTCCTTCTCTCTTTCGCTCGATCCGCCACACACCTTCACCTTTCTCTCTCGCGCTGTCGCCCGACCAAGCCATGCCGCGCCACCCTCCGAAGCCCGCAACGGCGTCGGTAGATCGCCGGCCTCGCTCACCCCGCACTAGCAGAGCCTCCCTCTCTCAGCCCGAAGTTGCGCCACATGCCACCGTCCAGCGCCGGTTCTTCTTTCTCCTTCCCTTTTTCTCTTCGAGATGTTGCCGACCACCGCCCAGAGGACGATCGCTTCTCACTGATGCTGATTCTTGAGAGCATCCGAGTGCCACCCGAGTGCCGCTTCTCGGAGCAACGCTGTCATCCTCTTTGAGGCTTCATCGACATGGATTTTTTATCGCGCCGGCGCTGTTTGTCCACCGTCAGTTGAACCGCCTCCTCTGATCATTGAGTTCGCCCGAGCATTGCCTTCTCTGAGTTGCTGAACATTAAGCGGGCAGATTTTCTGCCAAGAGGCGAGATCCGAGCCCTAGCTCCTTTCTTCTTGGATCGATTTCTGCTGTAAGTATGTGTTGGGTGTCACTAATCGCCTCTGATCGACGGAATATCTGATTCCAACCATTCCCTGGCTTGACGGGGAATTTTTGGCCACAATAAGGTATGGTTGCCTCCTTACCTTACCTTCCCTTGCTCTGTTCTTGTTCAGTTGCTGACTAATGAGTGGAGGATTTCTGCTAGGGTTCAATACTGGATAGGACCACAAATTTTGGTAGAGGTCGTCAATTTCTATCTCTCACAGCTGCATTTGGAGAGGAAGTTACTGCAGATTTAGATTGGAGGTAAAGTTGTTAAATCCAAGCTTAAATTTGATTACAAGGTTGGTTACGGATTTAATATCAGATTGGTTTGTTTAGTGATTGATTTATGATGTGTTGTAGATGATACAATGGATGGATTAATAGGATTGTGGAATGATTATGATTTGTGTCATGTAGGATGTTTGGTTTGGACATTCACAACAACAACCTTCTCCGGTTACGAGTTAACAATGGAATTCACTGATTTGGGTAAGTTGTGGATTCATACATGAATGTAGATTCAAATTTGGAATGATGTAGTTGTTAACTAGATGCTATGGATAATCAGTGGATATTGTAATGCTTAAAGGATGAATGATTTAATTGTGGATTTGTTAATTTAAGTTGAGCTACAGATTGTGTTGTGGAATGATAAGAGATTATGGATTAAGTTAAACCTAACAAGATTAATGAGATTGGTTAACTACCAGATTTGGGGTTAATAATTGAAATGGAATTAGTACATAGATTCCTGATCAAATTAGGGTTGAGTTAACTATTTGGTTCATGATGGATGTAGCTAATTAGTTTCTACTTGATTAGTTATATTATACGTATTGTGATCGCAGGACTTGGATTCGGAACAAATGTCTTGATAAGGGATTACTTGACACGATTGGCAGATAAAGGCGGGTACTTCTTGCTTTATCTCTTTAGCACATTTACCTTAGTGCATGAGCTATATGTTTAGTTGGCTACTATGTTTATCTTGACTCCACTCTTATTTTTCCTGCGTTTGATACTTCCACTCAATCTTCGAGCTGCTCGTTTCTGTATCTATACAGTCTCTCGTTGCCACCGTTGATATTTAGCAGATACTATATTACTAGGTATCAGATATCAGATACCAGATGCCAGACATTAGATATTAGGTATTGGATATATAGACACCTGATACCATGTTTACATGCTTTGATTGCTGTTTATTTACACACCTTACTGAGCATGCTGGCTTCATGTAGAATACCTGTTTCTGTTTATATATATATGATGACTGCTGCATTATTCGCATCATGTCATTGCATGCATGCCGACGACCATGTCTCCCTTGTGGTTGAGAGGGTCATTGGCCAGGGCCGCACGCTCGGCCACTCATGGGTAGTGGCGGCTGGAGCACGCCACTTGTCCTGTCATGCCACACTCGGCCACTCATGGGTAGTGGCGGCTGGAGTCGCGGGCAGCAGGGACCCCCGTCGCAGACGTAGCTATTCAGCTACTATGCAACTGTCCACTCGATCACTCGAGAGTAGTGGCGGCTGGAGTGTCGTACAGTTGTCATCGATCCGGCCTCTCGACCATACAGGGGTCGTGGTGCAGAAAGGTGAGCGGGGTGACCATCCGTACATACGATGTTGTTATTATATCTGCTGGTTGTTTACTTATGCTGTTGTTGCTTATCTATGCTGCTGTTGCTAGATTATGCTGCTGTTGTTTATTTATGCTGTTATGCTTACTTAGGTTGAGATTTATACCTGTGTTATGTGTTTAGACACTGGCTTACTTACTGTTGACCTGTATATACCTCACATGATACCATATAGTTATGAGCAGTACTGTAGCAGGACTTTGCTACATCTACCTTCCCTTACTAGCCTAGGATATGGTTTCAGGTATGGACACTTATTATGATATCACTGTAGTATCTGATATTTCCATACGAGACTGTATACCTTTGCATCTCTAGGTCTTTACTATACTCATGCACTATCTGTCTATTATCCGCTGAGTCTTTATACTCACCACCCCGTATGTTGGTAATTTCACCAGGTAGCAGGTAAAGGGTTTATGGAGTCGCCTGGAGATCCTGTCCGACAGTTCCACGTCACATTCGAGGACGACCTTACGATTTTGGTATTTCTTACGCTATTTGTATTTTGGGTTTTGTACTTGTTTATGTATTTGTGTTCTTTTGTATTTGGTTTGATATTATTGTGTCAAGCCGAGCCGGCTCGCAGTAAATCGCTTTGTATTTTGTGATCGTTGTTTGTGATTTTCCGCTGTGTTGATTTTGGTACAGCCATGTGGGCTGATTAATATATTTATATAACTGCGTGGTTGTGTTTATTTCTGTTCCAGCCGAGTGGGCTGCTTATATAACTGCGTGGTTGTGTATATATATTCCAGCCGTATGTGGCTGATGTATTTTGTTTGTATGTATGCCTCATATTGTCACCGGTACAGGGGAGATGCTGCCGAAATTTTTCGGTAAGGACTCCTCTGGGGGCGTGACAAAAAAAAAAGATTTCGACCCCGACTATATTCAAGTCAAGAGAATTTGAGCCTTGAAAAGGATGCTGGTGATACAAGATATGCTCGATTCATGAGAAGGAGTGAGGTTGCTACTGTAGTTGAAAAAGAATCTTAACCCCGACTATATCCAAGTCGAGAGAGTTTGGACCCTGAAAAGGACAGGGACGATACAATATATACTTGACTCCTAAGAAGGAGTGATGTTGCTACCCCAGCTGATCAAGGATCTCGACCTCTACTATATCTATGTCGGGAGAGTTTGGGCCTTGAAAAAGACGCAGGCGATATGACATATGATCAACTCCTAAGAAGGAGTGAGGTTGCTAGGTTGCTGCCGCAGCCAAAAAGGGATTTTGGTCTTGACTATGTCCAAGTCGGGAGAGTTTGGTCCCTGAAAAGGACATGAGTGATATGACATTTTCTTGACTCATGAAAAGGAGTGAGTTGATATTGTAGTCGAAAAGGATCTCGATCCCGACTATATCTGAATTGGAGGAGTTTGGGCCCTGAAAAGGACACAGGTGAGACGACATATGTTCGACTCCTAAAAAGGAGTGAGGTTGCTACCACTACTGAAAAAGAATCTTGACCCGGACTATGTCCAAGTCGAGAGAGTTTGGGTCATGAAAAGGATGTGGGCGATATGACATATGCTTGACTCTTGAGAAGGAGTGAGGTTGATACCATAGCTGAAAAGGGATCTCAATTCAAACTATGTCTGAATTGGGAGAGTTTGGGCCCTAAAAAGAACCCAGGCAATACAATTTATGCTCGACTCCTAAGGCGTGTGGTTACTACTGCAGTCGAAAAAATATCTCAGGAGAGTTTGGGCCCTGAAAAAGACACGAGTGATATGACATTTGCTTGACTCATGAAAAGGAGTGAGTTGATATTGTAGTCGAAAAGGATCTCAACCCCGACTATATCCGAATTAGAGGAGTTTGGGCCCTGAAAAGGACACAGGTGAGACGGCATATGTTCGACTCCTAAAAAGGAGTGAGATTGCTACCACTACTGAAAAAGAATCTTGACCCAAACTATGTCCAAGTCAAGAGAGTTTGGGTCATGAAAAGGGCGTGGGTGATATGACATATGCTTGACTCTTGAGAAGGAGTGAGGTTGATACCATAGCTGAAAAGGGATCTCAATTCAGACTATGTCTGAATTGGGGGAGTTTGGGCCCTACAAAGGACCCAGGCAATACGGTTTATGCTCGACTCCTAAGGAGTGTGGTTACTACTGCAGTCGAAAAAACATCTCGGGGGAGTTTGGGCCCTAAAAAGGGCACGGGTGATATGATATATGCTCGACTGCTGAAAAAGAGTGAGGTTGTTATAGTAGTTGAAAAGGATTTTGACCCCAACTATATTTGAGTCATGGGAGTTTGGACCCTAAAAAGGACACGGGCAAGACGACATATACTTGATTCCTTAAAAGGAGTGAAGTTGCTACTGCAGCCAAAAAAGGATCTCCCCAACTATGTCCAAGTCGGGGGAGTTTGAGTCCTGAAAAGGACACAGGTGATACGACATATACTTTTCTCTTGAGAAAGAGTGAGGTTGCTACCGCAGTCAAAAAATGATCTCGACCACGATTATGTCCCAATCGAGGGAGTTTAGGCTTTAAAAAGGATACAGGCGATACGACATATGTTCGACTCTTGAGAAAGAGTGAGGTTGCTACCGCAATTGAAAAAGGATCTCAATCTCGACTATGTCTAAGTCGAGGGGGGGGGTGTTTGGGCCTTCAAAAGGATGCGGTCGATACGATATATGCTCGACTCCTGAGAGGGAGTGAGGTTGCTACCGCAGTCAAAATATGATCTCGACCCCGACTATATCCAAGTCAGGAAAGTTTGAGCAGTGAAAATGACGCGAGTGATACGACATATTCTTAACTCTTGAGAAAGAAGTTACTATTGTAGCTAGAAAAGGATCTTGACATCGACTATGTCTAGGTCAAGGGAGTGTGGCCCTTGAAAAGGACGCGGGTGATGAGGCATATGCTCGACTCCTGAGAAGAAGTGATGTTGCTACTACAGCCAAAATAGGATTTCAACCCCAATTATGTCAAAGTTCATGGAATTTGGACCCTAAAAATGACATAGATGATATGACATATGCTCGACTCCTAAGAAGGAGTGAGGTTACTACAACGGCTAGAAAGGATTTGAAACCCGATCATGTCCGAGTTGAGGGAATTTGTGTTGGTGCAGGGAGCACCAGACGATCTAACTTGTATTTTGATAATGGTAAAGGGTTTAAAGTTAAGTTATCTTATTAATCTAATAAGTGTGACTGAGTTTGTAGGAAAGTCCTAAGTGTTCTTAGATAAAAGTTCTAGTGGATTCTAGATAGGTGGAAAACTTAGGGGGAGGTAACCCTAGGTCCTAAGGGGCGATAACCCTAGGTTGTGGAAAGTCCTAGCTACAGTTAGGCAATGAAGTCCTGATTCGGGGGATTGGGTGAAGTCTTGGTGGGTTGAGGACTTTGGGTGAAATCCTAGAGTCGAGGACACTAGGTGAAAATCCTGGGAGTTTTGGACTTCAGGTGGAAGTCTGGACGAGTCATGGAGTGAAAGTTCAACATGAAGTCCTAGAGTCTCGGACACTAAGAAAAAGTCCAAATGGTCTGGAGGACTGATCTAGGAAAAACTAAACTCTCTTGAGAGGAGTAGGTGAGGATACGTTCCTCGAAGAGAGAACAATAGGCGTCGGTCTGACCTAGAGTTTCAACGAAACTCAAAGTCAGGATCGAACAGTCCGAAGGCTTCCAAAACTTATCTTTATATACTGTTTTATGTTTTATTCTAACTCTATTTTACAAGAAGACTAACATTTTTACAAGGTCAAATTACGCCATGTTCGTTCAACCAAACCTCTAGATAGGTCAGCCGAACCACTAAGCTAGAAGAGTAGATTTCAGCTCGCGATGAAGTGTAGACCGAGGGATCGGTCGACCGAACAAGGAGGTTCAGTCGATTGAACAATGGATAAATTTTAGACTGGGTTGATCAGACCAGATAAGCCGAGGAGTGTCGACGGTTCGGTTGACTGATTAGAGGTATCGATCAACTGAACAAAGATTCTATCTGAAGCTACAGCATTTGGACGGAAAGCTCGACAGGTTCAGCAAGTTTGATCGACCGAACAACAGGATCGATCGATTGATAGCATCAAGTTAAACTTGATCCCAAGATCAGTGGATCTGGATCAGGTCAACGCAACTATAAAAGGAGGCCAAGACCCAGCACTTCGGCACAACTAATTTTGATAATCATTAGCTTCCGTGTATTGCTCCGAGAACCTCTACGATGCCTAAACTCTGCTCCGACGATGAAAATCTCGACCTTTTTAGATCCTTAGAAGTCATCGGTATAATTTTAATTAAGCGTACTTCAATTGTATTATTCTTATACTTCATATCTGTATTTGTAATTTCTGAATTGATAGTAAATTATCTAACGAAAGTGATCAACGATTGTGGGCCTTGAAGTAGGAGTTGTCAAAGGCTCCGAACCAAGTAACCAAAAGTGTTAAGCGCTTGCTTTATTTTATTTTCGCTGCATTTTACTCTGATTGATTTTAAACAAAAATGTGAAAAATCCACGAGTGTTATTCACCCCTCCCCCCGCCCCCCTTCTAGCAAGCATCGATCCTACAGTTTGGGCCTTGAAAATGACACGGGTGAGACAAGGTATGCTCAACTCTTGAAAAGGAGTGACGTTGCTACCGCAGCCAAAAAGGATCTTGACCCCAACTATATCCAAGTTGAGGGAGTTTGGGCCGTGAAAAGGACATGGACGATATAATATATGCTCGATTCCTAAAAAGGAGTGAGGTCACTACCACAGCCAAAATGGATCTCAACCTCAACTATTTCTGAGTCGGGGGAGTTTAGGCCCTGAAAAGGATACAAAGGAGTCAGGGGAAGCTGGGGAACCAATTCGGTTAATAAAAGCTTTTCATTCATGTAAATGAGGTGAGTACATGTTTTTAACAGAAAAATAATAGCAAACAACTAATAATCATAAGATTTAGAAAAGACGAGATAAGGAGCTAGCCTTAGGAGAAATACGGCTTCAGACGATTAGCATTCCTTGGTCGATCAAGCCCCTTACCATCAGAATTAGTTAGATAATATGCTCCTGTGCCTGCCTTCTCCGTCACCTAAAATTGTCCTTTCCATCATGGTTCTAGCTTGCCGACATCTCCTATTGGCTTGATCTTCTTCCACACTAGATCTCCCACCTGAAATGAATGGGGTATTACCCATTTTTTGTAGTTGAGATGCATCCTTTGGCGATATGCCATGAGCCGAGTAGTGACCTTTGCTCTAGTTTCTGAAATCAAATATAAGTCAATGAGGCGCAATTCATCATTATCCAACCCATAAGCCATTCTTCTGATAGACTCATTGCCAACTTCTATGGGAACAACTGCCTCACGCTAATAAACAAGATGAAATGGGGTCATTCCTATGCTTTCTCGAGGAGTTGTCCGATAGGCCCACAGAACACTAGGCAACTCTTCTACCCAACTTCCATGAACATGTTCTAGCATGGTTTTTAAACTTTTGACTATTTGTTGATTCACTACCTCCACCTGTCCATTGCTCTGCGGGTAAGCCACTCAGGTAAAAGCTTGAGACTAATTGGTAAGGTATACTGAATCGGCAGACTACATTTTGCCATAAGAACTTCATGACCTCTTGCTCAATTATACGGGCTAGAGGTACGACTTCATCATATTTGGAAAAATAGTCTCCAGCTACCAATAAGAACATCTTCTATTGTTTATTGATGGTAAAATATCCCACAATGTCCATCCCCCATTGATCATAAGGGCAAGCTGTTGTAGTAGTCTTTAAGCAATTGGTGGGGTGATGCTACAAGTTTTGGTATTTTTGATAAGGGGAACAGGTAGCGACAAACCAAGTCATGTTCGCCTATTGGATAGGCCAAAAATACTCAGCAACAATGCCTTCGGGTCAATGCCCTCCTTCCACCGTGGTTACCGCAAATGCCTTCATGGATTTCTCTAATTACATAATCAGCATCATCCTGGCCACAAGCACTTGAGAAGGGGTCAAGCAAAAGACATCTGATATAAAACATCCCTGATCAAGGTAAATAGGGCACCCTTCTTTTGAGTACCCGAGCCTGCTCTAGGTCAACCAAAAGAATTCCTTGTTGCAAATAAGCCGTAATCGGTGTCCTCCAATTGGTTGTCACCTCAAAATTTATGATATGGTAAATCTGAGAAATTAAGAATACTTGAGATATGCAATCTTCTATTCTCCAATTTAATAATGTACTAGCCAACTTAGTCAGTTCATCCGCCTTTTGATTTTCCTCCCAAGATAATTTTTGACGGCTAATCTCTTGAAAATACACTTGAAAATTTTCAAAGGTCTTGACGTAACCTTGAAACTTTTCATTTTTTATCTCAAAATTCCCTACTATCTGCTGAACCACTAGCTAAGAATCTGAATAGATTAAGACTCAAGAAGCTCCTACTGGCCTTGCAGCCTGGTGTCCTGATAACAAAGCTTTGTACTCGACTTCATTATTAGAGGCTCGAAAATCTAACCAAAATAGAAAGAGTGGCCATGTCTTCTTGTGGAGATATTAATAAAATAATCGCCCAGATGCCTTGAAGGTTGGTAGAGCTGTCTACATAAATATTCCAAGTACCTTCAACCATCTACTCGAGCGCTTCTATAAGAAAATTGGCCAATGCTTGAGCCTTAATAGTCGTTATGGGCTAATATCGAATATCATATTCACTTAACTCCGTTATCCACTTGATCAACCTTCCAAAGGCCTCAACATTAGTCAACACCCGACCTAAATTACTGTTCATGAAGACAATGATAGGGTGAGACAGGAAATACGACCTCAACCTTAACACTGTTAGGGTAAGTGCTAATGCCAATTTCTCCAGGGTGGTGTACCTACTTTCTATTGGATCGAATGGTTGTGATAGAGAGAGGGGGGTGGGGGTGAATATCGCATTTTTAAAACTTTTCTTTTACTTGTTTAAAACAAAGTTGTGCAGCGGAAAAATAAAGAACAGTTCAGTTACTTGGTTCGGAGCCTAAGTCGACTCCTACTCTAAGGCTCACGATCCTTGACCGCACTGATGGGCAATCCACTAATACTCTTCTTTCCGAAAACCTCGGAAAGAAGCAATGCGTACAATATGCAAGATGGTAACACCCTACTATCTTGTAAGATTTTAAGGACAATGCAAGCTTTTCTAAAATAAAATATACCGACAAAGATTTATGATGAAACTTAGTCGGCCCTTTTGGATTGAGCAGCTTGCGAGTCTTGACCAGTAGCAGAAGTTTACACAGCGATGATTTTCGAAGTAGAACAGCGTTGTCTTTAGCCTCGGACTTCGAGCTCTCTTTTATAAGAATCGTTAATGTTCAATCGATCGATCCCTGGGTTCGGTTGACCGAACTAGCTCCCTTCCTTCCTGGCTGAGATCCGATGCTGATTCGATCTTCGGCAATTAATGACCATTAAGGGTTCAGTCAACTAATCCCTTTGTTCGGTCGATCGAACGGGCTCCTTCCCTGTTCGTCGAAATTTACCGAGATTTGCATTTACTGTGCTTTTAATGATTGATCGTTCGGTCGGCTGATCCTCTGGTTCGGTCTACCGATCAGTGTAGTTTCCTTTTATTTCTGATCGTTGCTGATTGAATTGAACTGTGCTAAGTCACCCTGGTTCGGTAGACCAATCCCTACGTTTGGTCGACCAATCAAGTCATAACCTGTGATATGGGTTAGGTTTCATGGATCCCCGGTGAGGAAGAGAAAGGAGATAGCCAAGTTGAGAAGATAGATCAATATCGATCGGGATATACCTCAAAGAAGGTATGCCAATATCGATCAGGATATACCTCCGGAGAGGAAGGCCAATATCGACCGAGATATACTTCCAAGTAGATAGGCCAGTATCGATCGAGATATACCTCCAAGGAAGTAGGCTAATATCGGTCGAGATATACCTCAAAGGTGGTAGGCTAATATCAATCAGGATATACTTCCAAAGAGGTAGGATAATATCGGCCAGGATATACCTCAAAGGAGGTAGGCTAATATCGATCAGGATATACTTCCGTAGAGGAATGCCAATATTGGCCGAGATATACTTCCAAGTAGATAGGCCAGTATCGATCGAGATATACCTCCAAGGAAGTAGGCTAATATCGACCGAGATATACCTCAAAGGAGGTAGGCCAATATCGATCAGGATATACCTCCAGGGAGGCAAGCCAATTTCGGTCAAGATATACCTTCAAGGAGGAAAGCCAATATCGGCCGAGATATACTTCCAAGTAAGTAGGGCAATATTGATCGAGACATACCTCCAATGAGGTAGACCAATCTAGGCTAGATAATTCCTGGGAAAGGATATACCAATATGGATCAAGATTACATACTTGATAAAATATAGCCCAGTACTAGCTGGGATAATAAACTTAGAGGGGTACGGACAGGTATTGCCCAAGAAGCCTCATGAGAGGTAATAATAATTGACCAGACCTAGTTTAAATTCAGTTTCGACTGATGCAAGGAACAATGTTATATTAGGCTATCTCTGATATAGCAAAAACAGGAGGGGTGAGTAGGAACGATATATACACTTTGAGATAACTTGTGAAACAGGACAAGAGTAAATATTTCAAATAAAGTAGTTTAATGAAGATATTTGCAGTGTGTGATTGTATAACAGGTTTTACATATTTGGTGGGAAATTTGTTTTTAGACTTTTCTGCAGGTACTAAACAACAAAGAAGGTACATCTGGAGTACAAAAAAGATTCCTTAAAAGTCATTTATCATAAGTACGCATTTTACGTCATCTCATAACAAACTCTAACAAACTGGGATCCACTTCATGACTACGGAGGTTATATGAAGTGGTATAAAAAGGGGAATCCTCTCCGTTGGCAAGGTAAGTTCACATCATTGTGTGCATTCATAACCCTAATTCTCAGCTACTGTTCATCTTCTTCTTCTTCCCTCTTCCACACCGAGAGAGATCACTGACTTGAACGTTGGAGGGCCTAGCCAGAGATTCCCACCCCGGTCTTAGGTCACTGACGATAGTGTTGGTTGGTCTCTTGTGCACAGGAAGCCTTGGAAGCTCCGGATCTGGGTTTCCTTCAGTCGGACTTCTTTATCGCTATTGGAACTTTGCATCAGAAGGACATTCCGGGGTTTCATCTTCTTGGATCCGCTTTGGGTTTCTCGGATCGGCGTTCCATAGGTATTATTCTTCACTAGCAGTTGGTTTTTTCTCCCAGCTCTCTGTTTTGTCAAGCTTCTCAGACAGGATCAAATTTAGCGCCGTCTGTGGGAACTTTACCTGAATCTGAGACTACAAAATGGAAGAGGCTGGAAAATCAAATCTACTCACCATTAGCCGGGAGGATCTGGATTTTCTCATCAACACTCATGTGCAGAAGGCTCTACAACAACAACAGTAGCAACAACAAGCTCATACTGGAGCCACTCTGCAGGTAGCTCATAATCTAGCAATTTCAACTACTGAGCACCGGAAGGGAAAAGAGCCAGAAGAGGAAGAACATGCATATTTTCCTCCAGCTACAGTTTCTCTGACAAGGCATCCACGGGCCTTTCTTCGTACTCCTATGGAACAGGGAGGATGAAGGCCTGTGTTTCAAAAATCTTCTAGCGAAGCACCAGATAGAGAAAAGTGTAAAGTTAAAATGATAACTAGTGATAGCTTATCGGAAAAAGTCATCTCTCCATTCTCTCAAAGTGTGCTGGATGATCCGCTCCCTAAGCGGTATCAAAATTTGCAGATCGGCGAATACACTGGGACTACAGATCCAGAGGATCATCTATTGAAATTTGAAAATGTAGCATTATTACAACAATTCTCTGATGGGGTAAAATGTCGGATGTTCCTTACTACACTTGGGGGAGCAGCACAGCGTTGGTTCAAAAGACTACCGAAAAAATCTATCCAAAAATTTAAGGATTTCAAAAAGGTTTTTCTACACCATTTTCCCAGTAACAAGAGGTATCATAAGACTCCTTGGAGTTTATTTTCAATCAAACAAACATCTAAAGAATCCATCAGAGCCTACATCAAAAGATTCAATCAGGTAGCTATCGATGTACCCAATGCTACTACTGAAATCTTAGTAAGCGCTTTCACTCAAGGTTTAAATGATAATGATTTCTTTAAAGATTTGGTGAGAAATCCTCCTGCCAATTTTGATTCCTTAATTGAACGTGCCACTGAATTTATTAACGTGGAAGAAGCTCAAGATGCCCGTAGAAAGGAGGGCGTTACTTCTTCTCCTACTCTGGTTAAGGAGAAAGCTCATGCTCCTGTTCCTCCACCAAGGGGGCCTCGAGTGATTCATCTGCCTCATCGTCATCCGGAATATCGTCCGCAAGCAGTTCAGCATGTGGAGATACAGCCAGAAGCACCCAGAAGATGGTGCACTTACCATAAAACTAGCAGTCATCATACTGAAGACTGTTTTGTTTTGAGAAATAAAAGAGCAAACAAAGAGCGCTACCAAAGGCAAAACTATTATTGACAGCAGAACCCTAGGCAGCAAAGTCCGCTCAAATTAGAATATCACCTGGTCGAGCCTCGTCCAGATGCATTATTTACCCCGGCTGGTACGAGTCAGGTGTCCGAGAAGACTCCATCTGAAGCCATGATAGCCCGACAAGAAGAAAATAGGACTAATGCCACCCGGGGCAATATCAGTATGATCACGGGCGGGCCCACTGATGGGGATTCTAATATGGCCAGAAAAGCACATGCACAAAGACTTGAGATTCATGTTGTGGGATGTAGCATGGAACGAGCAGTTGGTCCCGAGATAAGTTTAGGACCCAGAGATCTTGAGGGGGTAGAAATACCCCATGATGATGCATTAATAATCAAGGTCGTGATAGCCAACTATACTATTTCTCGTACCTTTATAGACACTAGTAGTTCTGTCAATATTATCTTTAAGAAGGCTTTTGATCAATTACAGATCGACCCGAGCGAACTTCAACAGATGGTAACTCCTCTATATGGATTCAGAGTAATAAAGTACAACCTCTCGGTCAAATAAAGTTGGGCATATCTCTAGGAGAGGAACCCCTAATGAGAATAAGAAGATCTTATTTCATGGTGGTGGATGCCTCGTCATCTTATAATGTGATACTGGGTCGACCGGCCCTAAATGAGTTTAGGGCGGTCGTTTCTACTTTCTGTCAAAAAATTAAATTTCCTGTTGATGACCAGGTCGGGGAAGTGCGAGATGATCAAAGGACAGCTCGAAAATGTTATGTAGAGATCGTTCGGACTGAAGCTAATGCTGCTTGAAAAATTCAAAGAATGGAAGTCAATGCCATTCAGGAGAAGCCGCCTGTTCTGGTTTATGAAGAAAAGGAAGAAGTCCAGATTCAGACCGATCGACCTGAAGCTACTATATATATTGCGGATGATCTTGATCCCACTCTGAAAGCCGAACTGGTGCAATGTCTGAAGAAGAATAATGATGTGTTTGCCTGGACGCCCAAAGAGGTCTCGGGCGTTTCTCCTGCAGTAATGGAGCATTCTTTGCATGTCTTTCCAGATGCCCTGCCAGTCATGCAAAGGAAAAGAAATTTTAGCACAGAGCAGAACCAAATCATCAAGGAAGAAATAACTAAACTCATGGAGGCTGGCTACATCAGGGAAATACAATTTCCTAGCTGGCTAGCTAATGTGGTCTTAGTCTCTAAGCCAGGAAACAAATGGCGGGTATGCATTGATTTCCGGGATCTCAACAAAGCTTGTCCAAAAGATTATTATCTGTTACCCCAGATTGATCAACTGGTAGACTCTACTGCTGGGTGTGAATACATCTCTATGTTAGACGCTTATCAGGGTTATCATCAGGTCCCCCTAGCTAAGGAGGACCAAGAAAATGTCAGTTTTATAACATCTGAAGGTACTTATTGTTATAATGTTATGTCCTTCGGACTAAAAAATGCAGGAGCAACTTATTAAAGGCTTATGAATAAGGTCTTCCAGAAGCAGATTGGAAGAAATATGGAAGTATATGTCGATGATATCTTAATTAAGTCTCTTCAAGCTGTTGATTTGTGCAGGGATGTAGAGGAGACCTGCAAGACATTGAGGCAATATGGGCTCAAGCTGAACCCGAGAAAATGTTTATTCGGAGCAAAAGGGGGAAAGTTCCTGGGATATATGGTATCCGAGCGAGGAATAGAGGCCAACCCGAGCAAAGTCAAGGCACTTCAGAACATGGAGTCGCCGCGCAACATAAGGGAAGCTCAAAGACTTACCAGCCGGATTACATCCTTGTCTAGGTTCATTTCCAGGTCGGCTGATTGTAGCTTCCACTTCTTTAAAATACTCCGGAAGGCAAACAAATTTCAGTGGAACGAGGAATGTGATAAGGCCTTCCAAGAATTAAAAGATTACTTGTCTACTCTTCCTGTATTAGCTAAGCCTATAGTAGGAGAGACCCTCTGGGTGTATTTGTCAGCTAACGAGAATGCTGTAGGCTCTGTATTAGTTAGGCAGGAAGGGAAAGAACAACAACCTGTATATTTTTCCAGCCATTTATTAAAAGGAGCTGAGTGTAGATATACTACACTAGAGAAGTTGGCTTATGCATTAGTGTTGACTGCTCGAAGGTTGCGCCCATATTTCTTAGCACATGAAATCGTTGTATTGACCAACAGTACACTCGGACGGGTGCTACTCAACCCAGAGGCATCAGGTCGGCTGATCAAATGGACAACTGAACTTGGTGAATATGACATACAGTATCAACCTCGCTCGGCCATCAAGGCACAAGCTGTAACAGATTTCATTATAGAAGTTCAAGGCCCCGAGGAAGAAAATATTTAGAAAGTTTATGTGGATGACTCCTCAACCAGACAAGGTAGCGGAATTGGTGTTCTTCTTATATCTCCAAGGGAAGACAGACTCCAACTTTCTATCAGGTTGAATTATAGATCCACTAACAATGAGACAGAATATGAAGCATTGATAACTGTATTACAAGCTGCTCAGCATATAGGAGCAGCTCGGGTTCTCATCTATTCTGATTCTTAATTAGCAGCCCAACAACTATCAGGTAACTTTGAAATTAATAACGACAGGCTCAAGTTATATGCCAAGGCATCTGATAAGTTGAAGTCTCAGTTTCAAGAAGTGAATATACAAAAAGTTCCTCAGTCTGAAAATTAGGTAGCAGATGAACTAGCTAAGCTGGCCTCCGCTATAACACCATGGAATTTGGATCGGCCAGTGGAACAGACTTTGTTAATATATTGTATTGAAAGACAAGCTGACGTAGAAATACAAGGCGACTGGAGGGCACAAATTATATTGTATTTACAGCAAGACATTCTTCACAGAGATGCAGAACAGGCAAGGATATTTAAGAAGAGAGCTGCTCAGTATACTATGATAGGGGAGCAGTTATATAAGAGAGCCTTCTCCAGACCTTTGCTAAAGTGTGTTAGCACAGAAGATATAAAATTTATTTTACAGGAGGTTCATCAAGACTTGTGTGTAGTCACGTAGGAGGAAGATCCTTAGCTCGCAAAATTTTATTAGCAGGATATTTCTGGCCTACTCTACACGAGGATGCTAACAAATTGGTAAGAACTTGTATTTCTTGTCAGAAACATCAAAATATTCCGCATCATCCTACACAGTTATTGAGGACCTCTATAGTCTCCTATCTCTTTGATCAGTGGGGGATGGATATAGTAGGCTCATTTCTTATGGCAGCTGCACAAAGAAGGCTTCTATTAGTAGCAGTATACTATTTCTCTAAATGGGTAGAAGCGGAACCACTTGCTCGGATTACTGAAGATGCAGTTATTAAATTCCTATGGAAAAATATCATATGCAGATTTGGTATCCCTCATAAGTTAGTTTCTGATAATGGAAGGCAATTTCAAGGAGATAGAATCCTAGACTGGTGCAACAGTTATGGCATTATTCAAGCATTCACCTCCGTGGCGTATCCGCAAAGTAATGGTCAAGCAGAAGTAACCAATAGAGAAATCATAAGGGGCTTAAAAACTAAACTGGATCATGTTAGAGGTAGCTGGATAGATGAATTACCCAGTGTTCTTTGGGCCTATCGTACTACACCTCGAGAAGCAACAAGAATTACTCCTTTTCAATTAGTTTACGGGGGAGAAGCAATAATTCCCATCGAAGTGGGAGTAGAATCTGATAGAAAACAATTATATGATGAGGACAATGCTGGTCGACGACTCATGGAACTAGACTTGATAGAAGAAATTAGAGACAAGGTTGCAGCTCGTCTCACCTTATATCGGCAATGAATGAGACAAAATTATAACGAAAGAGTTATCCCCAGATTTTTCCAAGTAGGAGATTTAGTATGGAAGCGTGTTAAACCCGTTGGGGATGTCAGTAAGTTAGCACCACAATGGGGAGGACCTTACAAAGTGATAGAAAAACTCGCATCGGGTTCATATTATCTTCAGGATACTGAAGGAAGAATTCTCGAACGTCCCTGGAGTGCAAATCATTTACAGCCCTACCGAACCTAACAAGATCACATCATTTAAGAGTATATCTGAAGGAACAAATCGAAATTATTTGAAGCAAGTTCCTGGCGAACTGGGGACAAGTATGCTTATAGTGTATCTACTCTATTTCTTTCAATAGATACAATGCAAGACAAACATCACCCGAGAAATAAATGTGATTCAAACAGTTTGACAATCATTGGCCAAACTTTTACAATCTATTCAAGCGATCAACAATTGGGAACCTTAAGGAAGGGCCTATCCAATTTCCTTAAGAAAAACTCATAAGCATTAAACCATTATGAGGTTAGTGCAAGCATTACAGTTTTGCATCAAAACATAGTCGACCGGGAAATCTTATGAAGTAACTCGGACGGGTCTTCATGGGAGGAATTGGAGACTTTAAACTATCACAGAACATAGTCGACCGGAAAATCTCATGAAATAACTCGAACGGGTCTTCATGGGAGGAACCGGAGACTTTAAACTATCACAGAACATAGTCGACCGGGAAATCTCATGAAGTAACTCGGAAGGGTCTTCATGGGAGGAACCGGAGACTTTAAACTATCACAGAACATAGTCGATCGGGAAATCTCATGAAGTAACTCGGACGGGTCTTCATAAGAGGAATCGGAGACTTTAAACTATCACAGAACGTAGTCGATCGGGAAATCTCATAAAGTAACTCGGACGGGTCTTCATGGGAGGAACCGGAGACTTTAAACTATCACAGAACATAGTCGACCGGAAAATCTCATGAAGTAACTCGAACGGGTCTTCATGGGAGGAACCAGAGACTTTAAACTATCACAGAACATAGTCGACCGGGAAATCTCATGAAGTAACTCAGACGAGTCTTCATGGGAGGAACCAGAGACTTTAAACTATCACAGAACATAGTCGATCAGGAAATCTTATGAAGTAACTCAGACGGGTCTTCATGAGAGGAACAGGAGACTTTAAACTATCACAGAACATAGTCGATCGGGAAATCTCATGAAGTAACTCAGACGGGTCTTCATGAGAGGAACTGGAGACTTTAAACTATCACAGAACGTAGTCAATTGGGAAATCTCATGAATAACTCGGACGGGTCTTCATGGGAGGAACCGGAGACTTTAAACTATCACAGAACATAGTCGATCGGGAAAACTCATGAAGTAACTCGGACGGGTCTTCATGGGGGGAACCAGAGACTTTAAACTGTCATAAAAGCATAATCGATCGGGATTATATTATTGAGGTAAATTCAGAGTTATACAGATGTCTTCACAAAAATCATTTGGTATTCCACACTGAATCAAGAACCAAGGGTCGAGGGGAATTCCAGACATACATATATATACATTACATTTCCTATCTGGAGGCCCGATCATATGAAGATTTTTATTTAAAACCACCAGGAGTATTATACTCAGCTAAGAGCTCAAAAATCCCATGAAGTTTCTCACATAAAATCGCTCAGAATTACCCGTTCTTCTGAAGTATGAATGATACTCGGCACATGCCTACCTGAGTAAAATTCAAGGAGATTGTGGGAAATTTTACTGCTCAAAATTATACGGTCAAGGAAGATATTATCGGCAAGGGAGTTTATTAAAACAAAAATTAATTCCAAGGATTAATCCAGGAATTCTTGAATAAAGTAGCGCTTATGCTCAGTTTCTGGAAGCATTTCAAAGGAAGCAATCTCAAGCTAACACAAACTGGAAAGAGAAGCAAGTAAGTATCAAACTTTCTCCTGATATTGCAGTCACATAATTACAGATTTTTCAGTTATAATTCCTTTCATTACAAATCTTTCCATTGCAAGTTCTTTCATTACCAATCTTTTTGAATACATAGCCCTGCTTACTTAAAAAGACTCGTCAAATGTTCGGGTAATTCTTTGTTTAGTCTACGATGGCTTATGAATGAAGAAGGGGGTTCCCTAGGTAGATAACCACCCTCTCTCAGTTGTTGAAGAATTCCTGAGACAGAATGATTCAAAGTTCCTACAATTCGACGAACATATTCTTTAACAAATGCCAGAGACTTTAGATAAGCTAGGCGCCACTCTTCCCATCGGTTCTTCTCCTGCTCCTTATAACTCTGAAAATCAGCTTGTAGTTTAGTGTTTTGATCTTTTAGAGCATCTCTCTCTAATTTCAGTTGTTCCAGTTCCTTTTGGAGCAGCGATAACTCGACATCTTGAGCTTTTCTTTGTTCTTGTTCCTGTAGAATAGCAAAGTCATGTGAGGCTGAATCTTAAGCCTACTCAGAAAGAAAGACACTATAAAGCCTCTCTACTTTCTCTAAAACAAAGCTTTTATGAGAAGCATCTGAGAGAGCTTTTTCCTTCAAAGCAATTTCCAGTCGAAGACCAGAATGTAATCGGTCCACTTGTAGCTCCAAAGTTCTCCTTTCGAGCTCTTTGTCTTTCAATGATTGTTGTGATTCCTGTAATTCCTGCCTCAGTATCCTTAGTTGCTGATCTTGCGAGACTACTTCCTCTTGCAACTGGGTCATGTCATTCTGAGAAGGAGGGAGAGTAGCTTTAAATGTTTCTATTTGAGCTTTTAGCTTACTGTTCTCCCATTCCCGAGCCATAAGTAGCTGGTCTATATGAATACTTGAAGCAAGAAACTAAACAGAACAATAATGAGGATTAGGAAAAATGACAGGTAGATAGCAACCTATAACTAAGAATACGTACAGCAATAGCTTGGCAACTGTGATTGTCAGCCCAATCTGAAATATTGATGCCCCTTAATTTCTCTTGGCTATGTAGCCAAGATTCAGCCAATAGACCTTGTAACTGGAGAGAACCATAACTAGGGGGATCAGAGGTCTGCCCCATTTGGGAAGGTAGACCCAAGGTTTGTCTGAATAAAGGTGAGGGAACTGAAGAAGAAGAAGGTAGGGAAGAAGAAGACGTAATAGAAGGGAAAGAAGTAGTAGAAACAAGAGCAGCAGAAGAAGAACTAGATGGGATGGAAGGTGGTAATGCAAGGGGTGCTGACTCAATCGTCGAAACACGAATCACTGAGGGCCCTGCACTTGGAGAAGATCTCCAGCAAGGTGTTTGTTTTGCTCGCGGCCCAGAAGCCAAAGGAGGCAAGGCCAGTGCAAGAGGTCGAGAAGATATAGAGGGGATAACAGCCATCTCAAA
Organism: Zingiber officinale; assembly: GCF_018446385.1. Taxonomy (NCBI): domain Eukaryota; kingdom Viridiplantae; phylum Streptophyta; class Magnoliopsida; order Zingiberales; family Zingiberaceae; genus Zingiber; species Zingiber officinale. Next base: position 65,070,044 of record NC_055999.1, on the reverse strand, counting down.
AGCAGAAGCAGAAGGAGCTGAAACAATAGCAGAAGAAGAGGGGATGAGTAGAGCAAGTCTCATCATCCTAAGAGCGGGATTGGAGATAATATGGGTAGGGGACATTGGTGTCTTACCTCTCTCAAAAGAAATAGGCGTCGAAACGAGAGGAGCTTGCACAAAAGTACCAAAAAGATCGCTAAAAGGAGCATCCTCAGTAAGCTTTGGTTTTTTTACTACGGCAATGAAGGGTTGTTCTTCTTCCTCTTCCATAGCTACCACAGCTTCTGCATTTTGCTCCTCTTTAGACAGCAGACCCAGGGTAGAGGAATTGGGATTAGCTCGGCAAGTTTGCAGCTATTCTTCTCCGAGATTATTCACAAAAGACTTAGTCATAATAGTATTCTTATACATGAAAGTCGGAAGAAAAGCATCAGCTGAAACACAAGAATTGGGCACCATTATAGAGGAAATATACCAATCAGTAAATATAGTGCAAAATGTTTATACATACCAAAAGAGTCATCCAGGGGAGTGTCAATGTTACTTATTCCAAAAGGGAACATCAAACCTTCCACAATCAAATGGGGCAAGCTGAATTTTGCCCCCTTTAGTTTAGATAGAGCAAAAGCAACAGAGGGATCATTGAGGAGATTGTTGGTACTAGGAACTGGAGGTAGATCATATATCCATTGGATAGGAAAAGGAGGAGGAGAAGAGAGACGCATAAGGAAAAATTTTTGACGCCATTCCCCTTGAGGGGGAATTCGGTTGAACAAAATAGCCTTAGTGCGAGACTAAAATTTGAAGACACCAATGTCTACTTGGCGCGGAACGAAGAAGTGATGAAAAAGACGAAGGGATAAAGGAAAATCTAGCAGTTTAGATACTCCAATGAAACCCATGAGGATAGAAAAAGACTGAGCGATAAACTGGTTAAGGGGAATATTGAAGTAAGTACTAACATCAGGGAAAAAGGGATGAAGAGGGAATCGAAAACCTTGTAGAACTTGGTCCCGAAAGATAGATATACACCCAAGAGGAGGGAGATGAGGACTACCCTGAGAAGTGGGACGAACTATATAGGAAGGAAAACCATAGCTCATTCGTAAATCCATTTCCTCTATCTCTGTGAGGTCAGAAACACACGAAAGAAACCACGCAGGAGGAGAAGAAGCCATGGTGGAACAGTAGAAGGAAGGTGAATCGAGGAAGGTGAAGAAAAAGTTGGGAAGCGGAAGAGAACTTCTTAAACCCTTGTCTTTCCTTTCGATCATATGCTAAAAACCCCAAATAAAGATAGCAGAAGAAGTAAAAAAAAGGAAAAGTACTTGGAATCCTAATCGTCATAAATAAGTAATGTCATCAAAGGATAAAATCGAACTCAAAAAGGAGGATGAATCCCAAGAAAAAGATGTTAAGTTGGGTAATCTTCCTCGAAAAACGTGACCAAGTTTCTCTCGATATAAGCTTGATTCTTAAGAAGAACAAACAAATATGGGGAAAATCGGTCGGGTGGTATAAGTTCAGATTATCTGTTTGAGTAAAATAATAAACCCGGATGGACATAATAGACCGGGCGAAATTTAGTTGAGTATAAGGCATTAGTCGATATGTTCCCGCATAAGGATATATCGACCAGATATAGTAAACCAGTTGATGTCGAAATTAGCATAGCAAACGGGACTTGGTTAGAAACTACCGGACGAAACTCATAAACATAAGTATGAATCGGTCGGTCACAATAGACCGGCCGAGATAAATACTATTCTAATATGTTGATCAGAGGTTTATAATGGTAAGTTAGGTGACATCCACCATAATGAACCATATGAAATTTAGTTAAGTAAAATACATTAGACGATATTCATAAATACAAGTATAAATTAATCAAGTATAATAAACCGATCGATATTGAGAATATTGCGATAGGACTGTACTAAATCGAACGGGATTCAATTAACTACAAAATACCGGACGATATTTATCAACGCTGGAATACATCGACCGGTCACAATAGAACGGTCGAAATTGAGGATATTATAATATGTTGAGTGAAGTTTTATAGCGGCCATCTAGGCGACATTCAACATACTTAAACAAAACAAACAATCACCATGAAAAGGAACAGATTTAACAATAAAGAGGGAAGTTCAACTTTACATAAATTTACCAGGCTGTCATCACAACTCCTAGTCCACCTTATAAGGGTTTGAATTCAAGTAAGAAAATCATTCTATGGTCAACTGGGGAAACAGATTAGGAGGTCTGTTATCGAGAAGTTTGCGACGGTTCAGGAAGTTGGGAGGAGGATCGCGAGATAAGAAGCTTTCCTCTCGCAATTGTTGCACCGCCCCTTCAGCTCCAGCAGTGAAGGCTGCTAGGATCGACTTCACGATTGGCCTATTGAACTCAGTAGAGTTAATCATAAGGGTAGCCCTATCATTGAAGCGAGTGTCTTCATTAGCCTTGTAGACAACCAAAGCCGTTTGGGAAGTCTTCAGTTCGGCTTCTTTGGTGGAGACCTCGGTTTTAGCTGAATTTAGGGAAGTATTCAAGGAAGTTATTTCGTCATCCTTCAGCTGCAAGGCCTTAAGTTTATCAGCCAATGCCGACTCATAATCAGCCTTTAACTTGCCAAGCTCAGCCGTCCGTTTCTCCAAATTGGAAGTTAATTCTTTGTTAAGATCCGTAGCTGATTTGAACTGCGACTGGAGACTCTCAATTTGGACTTCAAGTTGTTTCTTGGAGATAGGGGAAAGCGTGGCAGAAGACAACTCAGTAACCCGTTGTTTCAGTTTTTCGTTCTCGGATTTTAGCTTCTTGTTCTCATCGTATAAGTTGTGCATCAATCGAGACAGACCCATATTCTCTAGCCACCGCTAGGAATATGATAAAGGATCATAAAATAGTAACAGACATATAATAAATAAATTTTAACGAACATACCTGGGTTTCCTTGTTAGAAAATCGGTCAATTGCCTCGAGAGGATAGAGCTCCCCAAAAAGAGATTGAATTTTGTTCCCAGGCATCAGCAAAAGAACCTCCCAGTAAGATAGGGAGAACGGGAATGGCAGAAGAGCCTATAGAAAAAGAAGAAGTTGGGATAGAAGGAGGAGCAAAAACTAGATAAGAAGAAGGTAAAGAAGGTAAAGATCCAGATGTGGGTACAGACAGAGGAAATGTGAAAGAAGGGCCACTAGGAGCAGTGGTGCTAGAGGAAGGTGGAGTAGAGAAAACGAGAGAACGATAGAGATCAGCCAAAGTAAGTTCATCAGAAGGAAGAGTAGTAGAAGTAAAGTCTTCTGAGAACAATTCTTTGGCAGAAAGGATGAGTCTCCTTTTGGGAGGAGGAGCTCTAGTAAGTTTGCGCCTCGGGCGTTTACCAGAAGCAACTTCAGCTATCGATTTACCAGAGCTCACAGGAGACGTAAGCTCAATGATAGGAAGGGGAGTGGTTGATGGGGTAGCAGCAGCCACTGGTGAAGCAACAGTTGGCAAAGAAACAACAGGGATTTCTGTGGGAAGGCCTTCGGGAGCCTCAGGAACCACCTGAGAGTTGGATACCTCAACTAAAGGAGCTGGATCTTCAATTGGAGGCAGCGAAGTAACGGCAGCAAGAAGCTCTTGTTCTTTTGCATGAATTGCGTCCTCTTCCAGACGAAGTTCTTCATCGATTAAAGCAGAATAAAAATTGTCCACTACAGAGAAAGAGAAAATTGTTTAGTTAGTAAAAATCAATAAGGAAGAAGCAGGATTTTACCTAAAGAGCCTTGTGTAGTAGGCTTAACGGGGCTTAGACCAAATAAGTATAGAAGATCGACCCTCAGCCACTTAGGGATAGAAAGCCGATGACATAACAATTTTTTACAATAAATAGGAAAAGAAGGATGAAGATGAAACTCCCTGACGTCGAACAAGGGAGGTAAGGAGGATCTCCAGGCATGAGACCAAGGAACTGGCCCTGGAAACTTTATAAAGAAGAAACGAGATTTCCAAGCTTTAAAAGACGAGGGCATATCCTCAAAAAGGACCATCTTAGTTCGGGATTGGAACAGGAAAACATCGGGCTCCGAACACTTTGGGTAAGAACATGAAAAAAATTTGGGGAGTAGGAGGGATATCTAATAGACGAAATAACATGTAGGTTCCACATAGATAACGAAAGGCGTTAGATGCAAATTGCTGCAAAGGAATATCAAAACACTGGCTCACTTCGATCAAGAAAGGAGGAATGGGAAACCTTAAACCCCCTATCAATTGATCCTTGAAAAAAGTTACACAATTAGCGGGGGGACGATGAGGATGATCATTTGGTTTCGGGATTAAGATGCTATATTCCCTGGGGATTTCATATTGATTGCGGATGGAAAGCCTAGCATTTTTATCAAAGGAAGAAGAAATCTGGACATACCAAGGAGCAATCGTTTCCTCAGCCATAGACAGAAGTAAAGGTTAGCGGAACAGCAAGTTACTTACTAGAAGTAAGAAAGGAGATCGCCGAAAAGCGGTGAATGCGAGGTTTGATCAAAGACTGCAGCGAGAAAAGAATGCTAAGGCAAGAAAGGAAGGGACAAAGTTGATAAGAAGACGAAGGGTTTAGGGTTTAGAAGATACACAACCGTCGTTAGATCAAAACACTTTTTTCTCAATAGACGTTGAGGATTATAGAAAAAGGGCAAATGCTCAAGTGACGTAGCAGAGAGAGAAGATATGTGTTACATAATCATAAAGGAACACTTATGTTGGACGCGACAAATCGAATCATACCGAGGTTGGTAACACCTCGTCATACGCCTCCAACATTCTCTTACCATTGAAAAGTCAATCACAAGCAAGGAAATTCTGGAGAGAAGACATAGTTTACTAGGCATAATAAAGAAAGAGGGATTGAGTCTGACTAAATCTAGGTTAAGGACAAGAAAAAATAAGGAAAGTTATTAGGCATAAAGCATGGTCCAAATAAGGCCATTATAAAACATAAACTAGCATTGATTGAAATAATTTTACTTATAATATCGGTTGGCATAACTTTAGCTATAATAGATAAGTATAACATCAACCGAGATAACCTTGTTTGTGATAAACAAGCGAATATCGGTCAGTATAACGTTAGCCACAATAGATAAGTATAACATCGAACGAGATAACCTTGTTTGTGATAAACAGGCGAATATCGGTCGACATAACGTCAACTATAATAGATAAGTATAACATCGATCGAGATAACCTTGTTTGTGATAAACAGGCGAATATCGATCGGCATAACGTCAACTATAATAGGTAAGTATAACATCGGTCAAGATAACCTTGACTATGATAAACAAGAGAATATTTGTCGAAATGACAATGTTTAGGATATACGAGTGGATGTTGGGCACAACATCACGTTTATTCTTATGAATTAGAGGGATTCAATAGAGTTACTCAATTCAATACAAAAGATTGTTTGAATTTACATTTAGAATCTGATTAGATACATAACATTACATTTCCCCTTCAAAACATTAAACCTCGAAAGGTCAACAAAAATTACAGACATAAGCTCTCGAGATGCTTGACAAATTTCAATCCCACTGGAGTCAAACTTGCCAGGGAGAAGAAGTGGAAATATTTTACCTGGCATGAAGGATGCTTGCCCGGGCGACAGAAGTGGCAATATTTTGCCCGGGACGAAGAAAACTATGAAGCAGGGTGGTCTCAATGGCAAGGGGAAGGGGACAGATCTATTCAGGCCCCGGTGCAAAGGTGACTGAAAGAGCCTCTCCCCTGTTCGAGCCCTAGAGCTCTACTTCTAAAACAACCAATCCTAGCCCAAAGGTAGATTGGGCTACGCATTCGTAGCGACACCCATGGGCTATTTAGTTGGCCCTCCATGAGTAGTGGGAACTCCTCTGAAACCCGTCGGGTTTGCAGAACAGTCGTGCCTTTGACTGGAGATCCTAGATTTCGAAAAACTTCGTCCCTTGGGATAGTTTCTCGAACCAGAAAATTAGTTGAAGCAAAAACGTGAATAAACTCATGTATAGATCTCGCCTTGTCCAACAAGAGTCGGCCCCAAAGAGGGGGATCTAAGGTCATACTCTTAGCAGGAAAAGTTAGCGAGGGGGGAAAAGAACTGAGGTAAGTGATGAACGAAGAGAGGGTTGTAGCCCTATTTAAAGGATCGAAGGACCTAAGGAATCACTGTACTAAGGTTCACGGGATCACTGTACTCAGGTTCACAAGATAGCTGTACAAAAATTCGTAAGGTCACTTCAGTACCCGTGGCTGAGTCACGAGTAAAGAAAAAACAAAATCAGACCTGTGTCTAGTCAGTCAGCTACACCTCCTTCGACTAGACTTGAAGGAAAGGCTAGTGATATGGGTTAGGTTTATGGATCCCCGGTGAGGAAGGGAAAGGAGATAGCCGAGTTGAGAAGATAGATTAATATCGGTCGGGATATACCTCAAAAGAGGTAGGCCAATATCGATCAGGATATACCTCCAGAGAGGAAGGCCAATATCAACCGAGATATACTTCCAAGTAGATAGGCTAGTATCGATCGAGATATACCTCCAAGGAAGTAGGTTAATATTGGTCGAGATATACCTCAAATGATGTAGGCCAATATCAATCAGGATATACTTCCAAAGAGGTAGGATAATATCGGTCAGGATATACCTCAAAGGAGGTAGGCCAATATCGATCAGGATATACCTTCAGAGAGGAAGGACAATATCGGCCGAGATATACTTCTAAGTAGATAGGCCAGTATCGATCGAGATATACCTCCAAGGAAGTAGGCTAATATCGGTCGGGATATACCTGAAAGGAGGTAAGCCAATATCGATCAGGATATACCTCCAGGGAGGCAAGCCAATTTCGGTCGAGATATACATTCAGGGAGGAAAGCCAATATCGGCCGAGATATACTTCCAAGTAAGTAGGGCAATATCGATCGAGACATACCTCCAATGAGGTAGACCAATCTAGGCTCGATAATACCTGGGAAAGGATATACCAATATGGATCAAGATTACATACTTGATAAAATATAGTCCAATACTAGCTGGGATAATAAACTTAGAGGGGTACGGACAGGTATTGCCCAAGGAGCCTCATAATAATAATTGACCAGACCTAGTTTAAGTTCAGTTTCGACTGATGCAAGGAACAATGTTATATTAGGCTATCTATGATATATCAAAAACAGGAGGGGCGAGTAGGAACGATAGATACACTTTGAGATAACTTGTGAAACAGGACAGAAGTAAATATTTCAAATAAAGTAGTTTAATGAAGATATTTGCAGTGTGTGATTGTATAACAGGTTTTACATATTTGGCGGAAAATGTGTTTTTAGACTTTTCTGCAGGTACTAGACAACAAAGAAGGTACATCTGGGGTACAAAAAGATTTCTTAAAAGTCATTTATCACAAGTACGCAGTTTACGTCATCTCATAACAAACTCTAACAAACCGAGGTCCACTTCATGACTACGAAGGTTATATGAAGTGGTATAAAAAGGGGAATCCTCTCCGTTGGCAAGGTAAGTTCACATCATTGTGCGCATTCATAACCCTAATTCTCAGCTACTGTTCATCTTCTTCTTCTTCCCTCTTCCACACCGAGAGAGATCACTGACTTGAACGTCGGAGGGCCTAGCCAGGGATTCACACCCCGGTCTTAGGTCACTGACGATAGTGTTGGTTGGTCTCTTGTGCGCAGGAAGCCTTGGAAGCTCCGGATCTGGATTTCCTTCAGTCGGACTTCTTTATCGCCATTGGAACTTTGCATTAGAAGGACATCCCGGGGTTTCATCTTCTTTGATCCGCTTTGGGTTTCTCGGATCGGCGTTCCATAGGTATTATTCTTCACCAGCAGTAGGTTTTTTCTCCCAGCTCTCTGTTTTATCAAGCTTCTCAGGCAGGATCAACCTGCAAAACAGTGTTAGATAAAGTATCCCTGCAACACAGAGGTTAGCACAATAATATATAATGCATGAGTAATATTAGACAGTAGAACCTGTCTTGATCTCAACTTGGAAATCTTCTCGGTTTCTTTAGTTGAATCAGCGACCTTAGGTTGTTACCTTCAGAACTCGACCTCTCTATCGCTCCTCCAGTTGTTTACCTCAACCTACCTGCCAAACATTGATCCTCCAGATCTTGTTTGGACTTTTCACTTAACCTTGATCGGCTTGCCAAGACTTTTTCTTTCGACTTTCAGTCCTCCAGACCTCTCAATCACACTGCCAAGCGTCAAGTCCTCTCGACCCACTTGGACTTTCACCTGGGCTCCATGATCTGCTAAGAATTTTCCTGCCTAGCCTCCAGCTAGGTCTTTCTTGGTTGAGAAAACAACCTGCGCACTTAGTTAACTTGTTAGATCACAACAAAACTTAACTTGAACCTTTGACAACATCAAAACTCAGGTTTGATTCTAGTGCAACTTGCACCAATAATCTCCCCTTTTTTGATGTTTGTTAACCAAGGTTCAAAGTTAAGTTAAAAAGTACAGAAATAAATAAGTATTTTTAATTTACACTCTCCCCCTGAGTTGAACAACTCCCCCTGAATTCACTATCTCCCCCCCCCCCCCCTTTACACACATCAAAAATAGGGAAAGCTAATAAAGAGAATTAAAGTAGAAGTTTGATTAAAATATTAGAGTGAAAAACTCTTTAAAAATTTGTAAAGTTATAGAATGTAAAACAATATATGAATACCTTTTTAAATTTTAAGATAAGGAATTGAAAGATATGTCGAAAGTAAAAGTTTGAAAGAGAATAAGTTTAAGGTATTGAATTTGAAAAATTAAACCAAATGTTTGAAAAAAAAATCGTAAAGTAAAAGTATAAAAGATTTGAAGAGTATAAATTTTCTTAAAATATAGCAAGGTTGTAGTTATTCTAAGAAAATAATTTTGAACATTGGAGTGCAAAGTTTAAAATTTTAACAAAGTTAATATTTTGACAAATTTTGGTAAAGTAACACTTTAGCTAAAAAAGATTTATTAAAGATAAAATTTGAAAAATTTCTTAAGGAAATAAAAATAAACTTTTCTAAATTCATAAACTCCCCCTAAAATTGATAACTCCTAAAAGTCCAAGCCCGAGTTAAGAACTAAAAAGAAAGTCCTTATGATGAAATGTCCAACCTTCGTACAAAGCTAACTACCACAAGATAGAAGCTCTTGACTCAGGTTGGTCAATTTGTGCATTTGGGACTAATTAGGTTGTTACTAGCTAGGAAACTCAAATTGATCAATGTTCATAGTTTAAAGCCCAGATTTATAACGATGTACTGACATAAGCATCTGAAATCTTAGGCTAAGTCCTAAGCATCCCACCCAATCTAGGTTGTACAAGCAAGGGATCCTACTGTGCTTGTGAGATGCTGGCTCCTAAAACTATAGGATCATGCAATTCTACAGGAAAAACTTAGGCTACTCCAGAAAGATAAAAATATTTTGAAAGAATTTTGGAAAACAAAATTTTGAAGGGGGAAAGTTTACAAAATTAATTTTGAAAAATTACTAAGTAATATTTTTCAAAAACATGTTAAGAAGCCTACTCTATAAATGACATGGAAAGAATAACCAAAAAGAAACTGAAGAAAGATAATTACCACAAAGCGTACATAGTCATAATGTAAGGTATCTCAAAAGTACAAGTCACAAATAAAAGTGTCAGAGGTCACTCATCCTGATCCACATCATTAGCTTGAAAATAATCAAACATCCTCCTCTACTCCCTCTTTAAAGCATTAGTACGGTCGGTCATCTCCTGACGAAAGTCTGCAATCTGTCCTTAGAGATGTAGGAAATGGGGATAATGGGAACTTGCCCATGTTCCCCACTACTTTTAATGGAAAAATCCATTATACCCCTGGGTTATTTCCCTTTATAAGGGGTGCGTCCAAGGATCATTCGGCAATCTTGAGGAGAGATAAGAAAGAGAGAAGGAGAAGATCTGAGGCGGTGGGATTTGATTTGTGGAATTGCGGAGAGCCTTCCGATCCTATGATCGTTCTTCCAACAGCGAGTCTTGCTGACGTCGATTGAAGATCTACGGGAGATCGCTGTAAACATTTTTTGTTTATCGCTTTAATTTTAATTCATGCATTTAGAATTATCAACAGTGGTATCAGAGTGGTGTTAATTCTAAATGCATGATAAATCCCTAAATCCTTACCTCTTCGTTGAATCAAAATTATGGTTTGGTTCTATTTTTTTTTGCTGGGCGACATCACAACTGAGTCATGATCAACGATTATTATCGCTACCCTGAACGGAGTTTACCTCCATCTAGTTTTTCCATAGCCAAGTAAGAGATCGTGATTGTGTCACGATCTGCCACAATCCCCAATAGCCGACATCGTAAAGCCTCGAGGGAACACTTACAGAGTTAGTCTCCGATCGTGGCCGGCGAAGTGCTCATGGCCACCTCTCATTGCAACCCGTGTTCGTCGCGGGTAAGGTGACGTGCACAGCATACACGGCGTGCACAACGTACACGGCGTGCACAATGTACACGGCGTGCATAGCAAACACGGCGTGCATAGCAAACACGGCGTGCGTGGCGTGCGTGCAGGAGATCGTGGTGAAGAAAGTGGTGTCAGCGGCGAAAAATATGAAAGCAGAAACTGTAAATTAGGGTTCACAGCAGAAAATGATTTTTTTTATTTTAATGCATGTGAGAATGACATGGAATGCTTGGTTAAAAACATTTCATCTTTTTTGTAATTAAATTCGATGCATGCATAAATGAAATGTAATTTTATTTTAGCAATGCTCACTGTAGCATTAATTTTATTTGCATTTGTCTACCTGCATTTAATATTAATGTTAATGTTTCATTATTTTTATTTGCATGCATTAATTAATTGAAAATTGAGTTCAATTAATTCACCATTTATGAAAAATGAACTAGACCAATTTTGATCCAATCAAAGTATTAGTTGGTTTGAACGCACCAATTTGATCTAAACCCAAATCAAGTTGGGATGATTAATTGGACTTGGACCAAATTTGATCAAATGATTAGATTTATTCTAATCAGTCAGACTTAAACTAATGGACATTGGTTTGATCAAACGAACCTGAGTTTGATCAATAGGTCTGAAATTGGTAGAAATGGACTTAGATCACACAGTAATAGAACATAGGTACAAAAATCCCTGTCCAATTAGATTAGTTCTAATTAAGGACAATGGACCGAGCTTAGGATCTAGATCTCTAATCAACCGATCCAATGTGTCTGACCAAATAGATCAGTTCTAATTGTCGACTGAGACTCCAGAAATCAAGAAGATTTATTTTCTTGATTTATTATGTTGGTACTATACCTGTATAAATTGAATTAAGCTGATTTTGTACTGGTTAGTCGGTTTTGTACTGACTTATTTAATTTTAATTTTTCAGATGGCACGGACGATTACCACATTGACTCGTCGTAAAGTGCGATGAAATCATCTCAGGGAGGATATTCAGGAGATAGAGTATAACTCTACTTATAGAGTTGACGGATACATTGGACGACTTGATGATCTATTTTGGAAACTTAAGCGAGAAGAGTTTCCAGTCCTGGATAGTTATAGGATCTGGGCTTTGATGCGTTCATTGCCAGAAAATCCTAGGATAATAGCAGACTATATTTGAGGGTGTCATCAAGGACGCGTCACATATTCAGTATTATGTGAGGAACTGCTTCACCATATGACTGAAGAGGATTCAGAAGAGTTCAAAGAGGACCTGAAAATGATCGAGGAGGGCCCAGAAGAGGATCCAATTGAAGATCCGATAAAGAATCCTGAAGCTGTCCTGCCTGAGATTACCCCAAATGAGTCCAAGCTAAAAGGATTAATATTGGCCACTACACTGTCTGTCCTAGTGGGAGTGGTAGTAGCCTATCTAGTTTACTAGATTTTTGTTATTATTATTGTCATTATATATGAACAATATTTAGTCCATTCCATTCATGTCAGTTAGTTATATGTTAACAATATGCAGTATAATTTTATGTTAATGATGTGTTCATTTATTTATGCTGTTTACTTGACATGATGCATGATTAGTTCATGATATATTAAATGATTAGTTCATTTAATTAAAGAAATCATGATATATTAAATAATTAGTTCATTTAATTAAAGAATTCATGATATTGTAAATGATTAGTTCATTTGTTGGGATGTATGTAATAGAGTTGATCAATATTGATTTGATTGGTCATATGAATGATGAGTGAAAACATTGTTATCACTTGATTTTGTAAACCAACTCAAATTAATATTAAGTCAATCATAAATTGCATGCATATGATTTACACTGAATACTAAATAATGTGTTTATTTATGATAGATTATGGCAACCAAAAATATTATAGCTGAACTCAACAAGGGTGAAAAACTTAATGGGGATAACTATAAGATCCGACACCTCAGGATACAATATGTACTTAAGGAACAAGAAGTTCTGGAAGCTATAAATCAGGTTATGATAGAACTTGTAGATGGTCCCACTACACAACACAGACGAGATCTTGATGCCTATAAGGCATGGAAGAAAAAGGATTCCACTGCAAAGGGCATATTGATTAGTTCAATGGTAGACGACCTAGCTTTTGAGTATAGTCGTATCTTTTGGCTCATGCAGTCGGGTAGCCCTTAAAGAGAAATACAGTGGAGTAAGTCTGAGCAAGCTTCGATAGCTGACAATGAAGTTTGACAGCTACAAAAAGCATCCAAATGTATCAATGGTTCAACACCTCAGGGAGATGTCGAACATGATTCGGGAGCTTAAAACTGCTGGTCATGAGTTGAGCGATGAACAACATGTTCAAGCAGTTATTCGTTCACTTCCAGATTCTTGGGAGACCATGAAGCAGACCCTAACTCACAGTGAGAGTATCAAGACTTTCACTGACGTCTCACGCTATGTAGAGTTGGAGGCGGGGAGAGTTGAATCCGCAAGGATTTTTGGACAAGCCTATGTTGGATCGAGACGCGCTAGAAGGGGGGCGAATAGTGCTCGTGACTTTCACTCTTCGTATTCGAAAACGTATCGAGTAAATGTAGTGGAAATATAAAACACAACACAGAAGGACCCAAGTATTGACCGCTTTCACTCTTCACTCTTGGGAGGGTCCTTCACTATAGCTAGAGAGGAGGAACGCCAAATAATCAAAAGCATTGACCGCTCTGAGATGGTCGATACATTTTCTCTGGAAGAAACGAAGGTACCTTTATTTTCCTCCCTAGTGTCATTTCATTACGCATCCCCTTAATGCTCTTTATTCGGCAGCGCTAGATATATAATATGAGTGTGTCCCATTTGATGCATACCCTGATCCAAGAGAATGAAACCTTGAAGAAATAGGTTTTTGAGTTATTTCCTGATCAAGTGGACAAAAAACTAAAAAGTTTATCCACCCAATTGGAAAGAACCATCCAGCTGCTCAAGACGGAGACTGACCAGTCACAACAATACAAAACTGATATAGAAAGTCTCCAATCCCAACTACAAACAGCCAATGTTCGGGGTAATGATTTATCCTCCACATTAGAGGAACGGGCGTCTGAAGTTGCTCGACTATCCTCCCTGCTGCAATCAATGAAAGATGCACATGCTACGGGGTTAGCCAATCAATTAGATGCTCTGAATCTCAAAGAGACTTCTCTTAAGACTACCCAGGAGGAACTAGCAAACTACAAGGCCAATGAAGACACCCGCTTTGAGGAGCTCAAAAAGGCCTATCTCCAATCCTCTGATTTCATCATTCCGGTCTCCAACTTCTTCATTAATTCTATCATGTTCGTGACAAAGGATGGAGTGGAGCAACTAAAAGAACTAAAGTTATTGATGACTGATCCTCTCTCTAACTTTCCCGACACAAGGAAGATAGTGAAGAATCGTCCTACCGACTTTTTTCCACAACTGCTGCAACTATTGTTATGTTGGAATCCCCTTGTTTTACAAGCTCTCTCTCGACTGATGCATTTTTGTTGATGGCTATTTTGAATCTGGCATGACTTAGTTGATCATAATCTATGCATACCTTTTCATCTTATTTATATATGCCCCTACGGGAACTAACCGAATGGTTGTATGCTCGTACGTATGTAAATTAACATCCTGGTCAACCTATCTTGATAACTTAACCTTATCATACATGACTATATGACTTCAGCTCATACGCATGTGTATGAGTTTTTCTCTTTTTTGGACATTTTGTGAGGAATAAGGTGTACTCCTTTTTGGACATTTTCTATGTACGAAGGACGAGCGAAACCATTTGGGTTGTTTACCCTTCACTCGGCGTACAATGATAGGACGAGCTTGTTGACTTGAGCGGCCTAGTCAGGTGAGTTGGGCGCCTACCTTTTCAGCTCGTCCTGGGATGACGGGCGAAAGTATTCAGCCAATCCATCTTTTATGTCATACCTCTTATGATCATAATCTTGCCAGGATTTTAAAAGATTAATCATAACTTACCTCGGGATCTTGCAGCTTGGGGAATGTATTCGTCACGGTTATCCAAGTAAGTATATCCTTTTCTGAATACCCAATATTCTACTCAGCCGCTTATTGTCTTGCGGTCCGTTTACCCTTTTCTCACTCTTATATTTACCTTCCTCAGTAGTAGCGTCGAGGGTTTTAGAGACAAACCAAAGGGGTTCATCCTGTGGTCTTCCTCCTCCGCTGCATTCTTTCATTCTCTGTTCCATTAAGATTCTACTTTCTCCCTCGATCTTTTTCTCACAATGGCTTCTTCTCCATCTTCCCCACCTGAGTGGTTCGTTAACTGCTCTTCCAGTGCCATCGATTCAGAAGTCTATGCAATGATTTTAAATTTTAGGTTCCCTTCCTATTTAGTCCTTCGTACTCCGGCTGACCGCCCTCATCTCCCTCCTCCGAGGAGTGTTGCTGTCTTTTGGGAACAAGCGATTTTCGATTTTCGTCTCCCTCTCCATCCTTTTTTTGTTGCTGTAAGTCAATATTTCAACGTACCCTTGAATCAGCTTATCCCTCAATCCTTCTCCATATTATCTGATTTTATCGTTGTTTCTCAACTACTTGACTTTACTCCTTCTCCTCGTTTGTTCCACCAATTTTTTTGTCCTTCGTCAAGTAGAAGATAGCCTTTTTAAATTTCATAGTCATCCCAAGGCTATCCTATTTAACAAAATTCCCACACAAGCGGAATGGAGACAGAAGTTCTTCTTCTTGCGTCTGCCTTCTCCTCCTCCATATCCCATCACTTGGCAAAGTACTCTTCCCATTCTTCCAAATTCCCTAGATGGTACTGCCGACTTGACATTTTATGAGTCCATGTCGAAGTTGAAAGGGGCTAAATTTTATTTGCCTGCACTAACTGTTGAAGGCTTACTTTTTATCTTCTGGATAAGCTCTATAGACACAGAATTAGAGGCTCCTTTTGGTGAATTGCCTACTTATTGTTGTATTCATTTGCTACCTTTAACTTGTTTCTACTAAAAAACATATGGTTTTTGTCTCTTTCAATTGATGTCATTTTCCTAGCTCTGATGTATAAGAATTCAGGGTTGACAAAGCCAATTTTGGCTAGGCTAGGGGAAAGGCTATTAGAGAATCGTCGTTTCAATCCGACCTCTTCATTTCTTGGTCTGCTTCCTCCTCAAGATGTCCCTATTGAGGAATCTGAATCTTCCGAGGAAGAGAGACTCTTCACTGTTCGACGGGAGGTTACACTTGTTTCAAAGAATAGCTTGGCTCTGATCATTATTTATGAATTGGAACAGACTCCCATCGTTCCTGATGAGATGTCTCGTGAGAGGGGTAAGGAAATTATGTCTTATACTCGCATCCATCCCAACATTGCTCTTAACATGATGCGACCAAGTTTATTGATTCCATCCATTCTTCCAGTTGCTACTGCTCCCGAGATAACTACGGGTGTGCCACTATCTCCTCCGCCTTCTCAGACTTCCTCTCCTACTCCTCCTACAGTAAGGGCTAGAAGGATCCCTTGCAAAAAGTCCTCCAGTTTATTCTCCCATGATATTGCTATTAAACCAACTGTTGATTCTGGGTCTTCTGCTTTAACTCCCTCCATTCTCACTAGTGCATCAAGACCTCCTCTGTCCTCTGGCATTGGTTCTTCTCTCCCTCGCCCCAGTTCATTACCTTCTTCTCCCCCTCCAGGGCCACTGCCTTCTTCTTCTATGGGTCCTCTAACCCCAACTCCTCCTCGAGTGCTTTTCAAGCTGTCCCAAGGCATTCCCTCGTTGTTGAGGAACGATCCTATTCCTTCTTCTGTTGGCATCCTTCAGTTGAAGGACTCCATGGCTGACTCCTGGGTACAAGGCCAGAACTCTTTGAGGGGCAAGAACGTTTTTGATCAGGTTGACATTTACAATCAACACGCCTCTTCTGTAAGTATTTCAGATATATCCTTCCAGTTTGTGTATACAGGTTTTAATCATGTTATCATGTTGGTCTAGTTTTTCGCTTCATGCTTCTATGTTAGAGTGTATACTAAAAGCCTAGCTTTTGGTATAAACATTTATCTAGAAATAAGAATCACATTGGTCAAATGTCTACATTTATGATAAATGAAGTTGTTCAATTAATTTATATTGTAGATAACATGGTGTGTGGTGTCACACACAGAGGATCATGTTATCAGTACCTTATAAATTATAAACAGTAGCTCACGACCATAATGGAAAGGAACAAACCATTGGAAAGTCGTAGTGTAATTAGGTATTAGTTTATCTTAACTATATAATTACACTAGTACACTTAGAGTGTATTGAGTAGGACCATTAGAGGTCGTTTCTTTTATACTGACTTTATAAAGAAACAAAGACCTCAGTTGTTATGGAAGTGTGTGCTCTTAATCCTAATATAATAACAAGCACATATATTTGATATTTATTTCTTTAATTTATCAATGGGTGAGATTTAGTTCAATGAATCAATAAGCCCGATAAGTTGGGAAATGATATCACTTATAGTGTGTGTTGTTGATTATAGAAGGAAACTGTGTCCTAGTGATACTAGGTTGAGAATGTCCTCAAGAGGAGCTCATAAGGATTGTCATGTTAAACCCTGCAGGTGGACTTAGTCCGACATGACGATGAAGTTGAGTGGTACTACTCTTGGAGCTAGATATTAATTAAGTGAGTTGTCAGTAACTTACTTAATTAGTGGACATTTGTTATCTTAAACACAGGGAGACTAACACACTCATAATAAGAAGGAGCCCAAAATGTAATTTGGGATTGGTGCGATAGTTCAATAATAGTTCTTTAGTGGAATGAATTATTATTGATGAAATTAAGTTGTGTGTTGGGGCGAACATGGGATGCTTAATTTCATCGGAGACCAAAACCAATTCCTCCTCTCGGTCCCTATCGTAGCCTCTAGTATATAGAGATTTATACCCACCAATACCCACCTTCTTACCCATCCAATGGGGCCGGCCAAGCTAGCTTGGAACCCAAGCAGGGCCGCCAAGACCAAGTGGATGAGTCAGTAGGTGGCCGGCCAAAGCTTGGGTCCCAAGCTTGGGTGGCCGACCACTAGAATATTAAAAGGATTTTATTAAAATTATTTCTTATGTGGATATCATGATTTTAAAGAGAGTTTAAAATTAAAATTTCCTTTTATAACTTTCTACAAAGATTAAGAGAAGAGATTAATCTCTTTCCTTATTTGTAGATTAAAAGGATGGTTTTAATTTTTGGTAAAACTTTCCTTATTTGTAAATCATCTACATGTTTAAAGAGAGTTTAAAATTTGAAATCTTTCCTTATTTGTTGATTAAAGGAGAATTTTAAATTTTAAGAAAACTTTCCTTTTAACCATGTTCATGATTTAAAGAAAGTTTAAAATTAATAATTCTCTTTTATTAGTTTCTACAAAGATTGAGAAAAGATTTGATATCTTTCCTTATTTGTAGATTAAAAGAGATTTTAATTTTAGAGATAACTTTCTTTTATCCACATGTTTAAAAGAAAGATTTTAATTTATTAAATTTCTTTTTATAAACCAATCATGAAGGGATTAAATTATTGAAGAAATTTTATAAATTTCTGGAGACAAATTAGGAAGTTTTAATTAATTAAAACTCTCCTTGTTTGTAGCTTTGGTGTGGCCGGCCATGTAAATTGAGAAAAGGAAAATTGTTTTTAATTAAATAAATTTTTCCTTTTCATGGCAAAAGAATTAAGGAAGTTTTTAATTAAATTTCCTTATTTGCCAAGACCAAGGATTATAAAAGAGGGGGTAGAGAAGGCTTCATGTGAACAACCTCTATTATTTCTCTCCCTCTTTTCCTTGGTGTTGTGGCCGGCCAACCTCTCTTCCTCTCTTCCTCTTGGTGGTGGCCGAACCTTCTCTATTTGCTTGGAGCTCTTGTGGTGGCCGGATACTACTTGGAGAAGAAGAAGAAGAAGAAGAAGGAGAGAAAGCTTGTATCCCTTGGAACTTGGTTGGTGGAAAAAGATTTTCATCTTTTGGAAGCTTTGTGCTTGGCCGAAACTTGAAGAAAGGAGAAGAAGGTGCTTTGGTGGATTCTCATCTCGGAAGATCGTTGCCCACACAACGTCCGAGGTTAGAAGAGGAATACGGTAGAAGATCAAGAGGTCTTTCTAAAAGGTATAACTAGTATTTTTTCTTTCCGCATCATACTAGTTATTTTTGGAAATAATACCAAATACAAGAGGCTTACGATTCTAGTATTTCGAATATGTTTTTCGAAGTTGTGTTCTTTTGTTTTATTTTTCCTTGTGATTTGATTGTTCTTTTCGGTTAACCTAAAGTTATTTTAGGAAATTAAATATTAGATTTCTATAAAAGGTTTTGTCTAGTCGGTGGTGGTTGCTCCCATATCCAAGAAGGTCATGTGTCTCGCCACGTCAGTACTGGGAACCAATTATGGAAATTAATATTTAATGGAATTAATAACTTAAGGTGATTTGGGTCGAACGTGTTAAGTTCCGCAGGAGATCCAAGTCAAAACCTAAAAGAACAAATAGATTAAGTTTTGGATCAAACGTGTTAAGTTCCGCAGGCGATCCAAAATTTAATTTAAAAGAACACATGGTAGCTAGGAAAAGGTTCAGACCTTTGTACAAAATTTTTGTACAGTGGAACCTCTAGGCTTTCCGAGTAGCAACCAACATTTCAGATATATCCTTCCAGTTTGTGTATACAGGTTTTAATCATGTTATCATGTTGGTCTAGTTTTTCGCTTCATGCTTCTATATAGGCAACTTGGCCGCTGACCTAGAGAGGGAGAGCAGAGAATTGAGAAATCAATTAAGGAGCCTACAGTTAGCTCTCCCTACTCCGAGTAATGATGTCACTCAACTTCAAGAGAAGGTTGTTGGTGCGGAAAACATCCGACGATCGAACCTAAATTTTGATAATGGCAAAGGGATTCAAAGTTAAGATTCCTTGTTATCTAATGTGCTTAAATGAGATTGCAAGAAAGTCCTAACTGCGATTAGGCGGGTGAAAAATCCTATGGGATGGTAACCCTAGGTCCTAAGGGGTGGTAACCCTAGGTGGTAGGAAAATCCTAAGGGGTGGTAACCTTAGGTCCTAGGGGGTGGTAACCCTAGGTGGTGAAAATCCTAAGGGGGGTAACCTTAGGTCCTAGGGGGTGGTAACCCTAGGTGGAGAAAAACCCTAGGGGGTGATAACCCTAGGTCCTAGGGGGTGGTAACCCTAGGCAGAAAGTCCAGTCGGTCTGGAGGACCGGGCTAGCATCAGGTAATCTCTCCTGAGAAGAGTAGGTGAAGACGTGTTCCCCGTAGAGGGAACAGTAGGCGTCGGGTCGACCTAGAGTTTTCGGTCGGAAATCTAAAGTTAGACCCGGACAGTCCGGAGACTGTTAATTATTGTTTCTACTATATTTTATGTGTGCTAACATTGTCTTGCAGGGTATGCTGTTGTTTTGGGACTAACGCATCTTGCAGGTACAAAAAACCAACCTTAAGCCTCGGATTAACAGTGTCCGAGGCGCCTCCATGGAGCTTGGAGGCGCCTCGGGTGCAAAGCAGGAGCTGGCTGCGAAGCAGTGCTGGAGGCGCCTCAGATGAAGCTGGAGTCGCCTTGGGCCAAGGCTTAAAGGTGCCTTGAAGAGGCTTGGAGGCGCCTTAAAGCAGATAAGTGCGACCAGTTCTGTGCTGATCCACGCATGCATCTCGGATAGCCTGGAGGCGCCTCGGACGTGCTTGGAGGCGCCTTCAGCAGTGTATAAAAGGGGTTGTCGAGGCAGCACTTCAACAATCAATTCTCTAGAACTCTTTCTCCTGTGTGCTACTAACAAGACGATCCGGCTGAGCTACGGCAAGACCCCGACGACTCGAAGCTTCAAGATAGTGATTTTCATCGTCGGTATAATTTGTATTCCAGCTTTAATATTGTATTTCAAAGTTGTACTCTCATTTATGATATTATAGTTGTTGCCCACCGAAAGCAATCAACGATCGCAGGCCTTGGAGTAGGAGTCGCCACAGGCTCCGAACCAAGTAAATAATCTGTGTCTTTGTGTGTTGTTCTTTTTATTTCCGCTGCTTTAACACTCGAGTTTTACGAATCGAACGAAATATCCACAAGCGCTATTCACCCCCCCCCCCTCCCTCTAGCGCTTTCAATTCAACAATTGGTATCAGAGCGGGGTTGCTCTGAATTGGTACAACTACCGTTCGAGCATTTTTTTTGTCGCTTTCTCGTTCGTATAGGGTAAAAATAAAATCTTACGCCTTTCATTTTTTTCCTCTAAAATTATTTTCGAAAAATTTATTTTCATCTCTTCACGGTTTATTAGTATTGATAAAATATCGAATTTGGAAATTTTTAAAACAATATTTTTTTTATATTTTTTTAATAATATTTTATTATTATTTTTCTCAAAATTCATGAATTTCTATTTCTATCCTTTCCCGCACTACTGATCCAAGACCAAGTCTTGGAACAAGTTTTATTGTGTTTATTTTGCAAGATTCCTTCTTAATGGCCTACGAAGATGGGTACAACTCCACATGCCTACCACTTCTGTCCGGCGAAAATTTTAGATACTGGAAAGACCAGATGGAGCACCAATTGAAGACCGAAGCAGAAGTATGGACCATAGTCCATATTGGATTTATTCTCCCCACCGAAGAAGGTGTACCCATCACCTGTGACAAGTAGGATGCACAAACAATAAGAACATTCGAGACAAATGCAAAAGCAACATGGATTCTCCTATGAGGACTAACAAATTCAGATCTTGATCGAGTTGGAAAGTTCAACAATGCTAAGGAGCTTTGGAAGAAAGTGCTCAAACTTTATGAGATCCCTTCAAAGCCAGAAGATCGAATAGAACCGGAGTCTAAATCTGAAATTGAATCCCCAGAGTCAACCTCCGAACCAGACTCAGAAGAATCAGAGCAAACCGATTTCATAGCACTGATGGCCAAAGATGAGATATCTGAATCTGAGTCAGAATTTGAAATGACAACAGTCAAGGGGGAGAATCCTATCATGGATCCTAAAGGTAAAATTATAAATTCAAATTTTAAATTTCACATAACTTGTTTTAAGTGTAGGGAGAGAGAGCACTATAGAAACGAGTGCCCTACTCATAAGATTTGGTCGGCTCAATTGGAGGAGAAGGAGAAAATTATCAGGAAAGGGAAGAAGCACATTGAATGCTCTAAATGCAAACGAATGGGTCACTGCAAAAGACAATGCCCAGAAAGAAGACCCAATAATCCAGGGAGAAAAATCAAGGTAAATAAACTTACATTATATGAAAATCCAATCTTTTCAACACATGTCGGTACTCTAAATAATCCTGCTTGCTCTAATATAGATTTTTCTTCAAAATTGGATATGATTGCTAACAATACAATAAATAGAGTTAATTAAAATCTAAATAAGAATAACTTAAAATTATTTAATAAACATAAGAAATTAACATTAAGAAAATTAGAGAAACAAAATAATATCTTAAAAGATAAAATAGATAAGTTAGAAAAGATTATTAATAATTTAACTAATCAATAAAATATAGACTTGGGTTATAAGTCTAAAGTAAAACTTAAATACTACAAACCAAGCTATAATCAAGTACCTTTTATTTACTAAACTTAATTTAAATATAACTCAAATCTAATTTATAAATTTAAATAAAATTATCAATAATGTAGGGGGAGGCTCCAGAATAGCTGGCACCTCCAAAACTAAGCTACCCGGCAGGGTAATTAGAACTAATTAGAAAGGGAACAAGTTTAACTTGACCTATGGTACTAGTGAAATTTTGGATGATAATACGTTAGAGAAGTTTAGTCTATGCATGTCTAGGAAGATATGGCTTCAACCTAGTGCATTTGGCTAAGTGGAACTAACCGAAGCTACCCTTTATGGATCCTAACCAGTTAGACCAAGGTTTTGTATTAAGGGACTATTTGGAAAACCTCGAAGGCATGGTTACTTTAATAATATCCAAGTGACTCACCATAACCCAGAAGTTTATCCAAAGAATGCCTATTTGTTGAGCCCAAAGCTAAACCTGAATCTAACACACAGTTAAATCAAACCCTATAACTGATCTCAATTCATCTTACAAAATTATAGGATTACCTGATTTGAAATTTAGAATGGGTGAGATGACTAAGGATTAAAATTAAATCAAATTAAATTAAAAATCAAATTAAATTAAATAAATAATTAATAATC
The DNA here is from genome assembly GCF_018446385.1 of Zingiber officinale. NCBI lineage: Eukaryota > Viridiplantae > Streptophyta > Magnoliopsida > Zingiberales > Zingiberaceae > Zingiber > Zingiber officinale. The sequence goes on along the minus strand of NC_055999.1, from coordinate 65,047,361 downwards.
TTTTAAAAAATCTTTTAAAAATCCTTTAAAAATTATTTTAAAAAATTATTTTAAAATTATTTTAAAAATCCTTTGAAACTCATTTAATAATTATTTTAAAAATCCTTTGAAAATAAATTTCAAAAATTATTTTAAAAATCATTTCAAAAATTATTTTAAAAATCAGTTCGAAAATTATTTAAAAATATTTTTGAAAATTATTTTAAAATCATTTTGAAAATTATTTTAAAAATTATTTGAAAATCATTTTAAATTATTTGAAATCATTTTAATTCTATAATTAATTTTAAAATCATAAATCCTATTTTATTCTATATCATTTCAAAAATCTTATTTAATTCCTTTAGGTTCAAATCATAATTAATTGCTAAAGGATAATTAATTTTAATCAAAGTATTAATTTTTAATATATTCATCAAAATTCTAAATATTCACTCATTTAAAATTCAAACTTAAACTTATTTTAAAAATCAATATTTTATAAAATAAAGGCAACTTCATCTCACACTCACTCATAAACTGAACATGCTTGATAACCTAGAATGAATGAGATGGAAAATTAAGAAAATAATTCTTAAATACATGCTTGGACTAAAAAGACCCTAAGAATTTATTAAGACACTAATCAAGGGGGAGTGAATTTTTTTTTCTCTCAAGTTAGTTTTTCTTTAAAATAGAAATTATCTTTGACTTGGTTTTAAAATTATTTTTGACTTGACTTAAAATAAAAAATTATTTTTGACTCAGTTTTAAAATAGATATGATATTAAGATTAATATTGAATTAATATTATTTTTAAAAGCTTAGATTTTTAGTTAATCATTTTTTCTAAGCACTAAAATTATCCAAATCTTTTACTAAGTTTTTCTTTTGCAAGAAATTGTCTCTTAAAGCTAAGTACTTAAGTTAAGCTTTTATGAAAATCCTTTTAAAGTTAAGTACTTAAGCAAAGCTTTTATCAATAATTAAAAAAAAAAGGGTTAAGTATTTATACCTTTAAGTGTTTAAATCTTTTTAATAGCTCATTTTTCAAACAACAATTAGTTTCAAAAGATTAAGTTTAGCTAATTTTTGTTGAAATTGAGCTAAGTATTTTCAAAACCATTTCAAATTGAGTCAAGTGTTTTTCAAAAGGCTTATTAAAATTTAGCTAAGTATTCTCTAGAGCTTCTTTTCAAATTTAGCTAAGTGACTTCTATAGCCTTTTTCAAAATTAACTAAGTTAAATATTTGTCTCAAAAGACTTTTCGAATTTAATTAAGTATTGTTTAGAAAATTCCTTTAAACTCAGTTTTCTAAAAAGTTCTATTTAAGTATTTTACAAAAGTTTCTCAAATTTACCTAACTTTTTAGAAGCTTTTCAAAATTTAACTTAATATTATTCAAAAAGCTTTTCGAAATTAATGGTTTTTAAAGGCTTTAAAAATTTAACGAAATATTTTTTCAACAAGCCTTTCAAAATTTCTCTTTTGTAAACTTAGCCTACTATTTTTGAAACTTGCCTTTCGAAAATCGTTTTAAAATTTAACCTGCCTTTGCACATATTTTGGCTAAGTTCTTCAAAACTAAGATAATTTTAAAGTAAAACCTACTAGAAATATTGCTTGGTTGAAAATGTAATTTATTGGTTTTAAAAAACTTAGACCTTTCAACTTGTCTCCTTCTTTCTCCAAAAGTTTTTTTTGATATATGGCAAAGGGGGAGAGTAGGACAAATTCAAATTAAGTATACTAATTTGAATTAAGTGATAAGAAAAAAAGAGCTCTCATTAAGGGGGAGCCTTATATACGATGTTTTTAGTTTAAATCATGCTTACACTGGTTATAGTTTGCTTATCTTTATTTTGTGCATCTTGTTTTACTTAACTTTGAATCTTTGTTGCAATAATCAAAAAGGGGGAGATTGTTGGTGCAGGAAACATCCGACGATCGAACTTAAGTTTTGATAATGGCAAAGGGATTCAAAGTTAAGATTCCTTGTTATCTAATGTGCTTAAATGATATTGCAGGAAAGTCCTAACTGCGGTTAGGTAGGTGAAGGTGAAAAACCCTAGGGGGTGGTAACCCTAGGTGGTAGGAAAATCCTAAGGGGTGGTAACCTTAGGTCCTACGGGGTGGTAACGCTAAGTGGTGAAAATCCGAAGGGGGTAACCTTAGGTCCTAGGTGGTGGTAACCCTAGTTGGAGAAAAACCCTAGGGGCGGTAACCCTATATCTTAGGGGGTGGTAACCTTAGGCAGAAAGTCCATTCGGTCTGGAGGACCGGGCTGACATCAGGTAATCTTTCCTGAGGGGAGTAGGTGAGGACGTGTTCCCCGTAGAGGGAACAGTAGGCGTCGGGTCGACTAGGATTTCCGGTCGGAAATCTAAAGTCAGACCCGGACAGTTCGGAGACTGTCGATTACTGTTTCTACTATATTTTATGTGTGCTAACATTGTCTTGCAGGGTATACTGTTGTTTTGGGACTAACGCATCTTGCAGGTACAAAAAACCAACCTTAAGCCTCGGATTAACAGTGTCCGAGGCGCCTCTATGGAGCTTGGAGGCGCCTCGGGTGCAAAGCGGGAGCTGGCTGCGAAGCAATGCTGGAGGCACCTTGGACCAAGGCTTGAAGGCGCCTTGAAGAGGCTTGGAGGCGCCTTAAAGCAGATAAGTGCAACCAGTTCTGTGCTGATCCACGCGTGCGACTCGGGCAGCCTGGAGGCGCCTCGGACGTGCTCGGAGGCGCCTTCAACAGTGTATACAAGGGGTTGTTGAGGCAGCACTTCAACAATCAATTCTCTAGAGGTCTTTCTCCTGTGTACTGCTAACAAGACGATTCAGCTGAGCTACTGCAAGACCCTGACGACTCGAAGCTTCAAGATAGTGATTTTCATCGTCGATATAATTTGTATTCCAGCTTTAATATTGTATTTCAAAATTGTACTCTCATTTACGATATTATAGTTGTTGTCCACCGAAAGCGATCAACGATCGCGGGCCTTGGAGTAGGAGTCGCCACAGGTTCCGAACCAAGTAAATAATCTGTGTCTTTGTGTGTTGTTCTTTTTATTTCCGCTGCTTTAACACTCGAGTTTTACGAATCGAACGAAATATCTACGAGCACTATTCACCCCCCCTCTAGCGCTTTCGATCCAACAAAGGTAAGTTCTCAATCCAATATGATGGCCCTTTTGGAGAAAGATTTGCAACATCATCGCCAAATGTTAAGGGTCAAAGAGGAAGAGAAAAAGTCCTTGGATTTACAAGTACAGAGCCTATCTTCTCAGTTGAGTGTTGAAGTGGACCAGAAGAATAAAGCCATTTCAGACGCTATTCTTAGATCTTCTATCCTAGAATAGTTTCAAACTTCCATCTCTAGGTCTCCAGATTCAGCTCAAGAGTTAGCATCTCAAAATTTTGAGTTATTACAGCTACAAGAGAGATTGAAAGCTCAAGATTCAGAAATAGATTTCCTCACTAAGGAATCAGAGCGTCTCAAAACTGAAAAAGCCAATCTCCAAGAGAGAGCGGAACGCCTTGAGTCAGAATTACATACCTATAAGGCGGGCGAAGAGGAAAAATGGGAAGTCCGTCGTCGATAGTACCTGACTTCTCCTGAGTTCACAAATGAGTTCGTCGGTCGCATGGTAGGGGCCTTAAATCATTCAGTTAATGGGGTTCTGGCACAATTGCGAGAAGGAGGGTTCTTAGCTCAAGAACCTCCTCCCCGATTTATAGACCGTCGACGGCTTAACAAGGAGCGAGTTACCTAAGGAACTTGTCAGCAGTTTCAAGTAGAACTTTGGTGCACCAGTAAAACTATCTATGTTAAATTCCTTTGAGTCTATATTTATGAAGCTTACTTACTACTCCAATCATGCTTGTAAATGAATTTTCAGAATGAATATATGTTAACTAAGCCATGAAAAGGAGAATTTGTAAAGTAGTTGGGCGCATGTGGCATGTTTTTAGATTATGAATAACTAACTGAGAATCATGACATACCCGTTTGTCTTCAAAATTTCCCTCGTTTTACTTCAGAACTTGGGGCTATTTTAATTGTAAATGTACTCCTAAGCAAAAACATCACCTTGTCATTCCCCTGTCAGGGATATGCCCCCAGTGGATTCATATCAATAGGTGAAGGCTAGAAAGTGAGTGTATCTCGGTCAGGCATGTACTTCTGAGTGAGGATAATACTCAAAATTCAATGTATTGATGTATTCTGGTCGAGCTGGTGCTCCTGATCTATTCTCGGTCGGGTATGTGACCCCGCGCGGGTATGTGGCATGTTGCCATAAGAATTTGATGACTGCATTTTTAGGAATTCTTGGCAACGATTCAGCTTTCACCCACTTTGAGAAATAATCTACAGCTACCAATAGAAACCTTCTCTGGGCAGTGGCTAGGGGAAATGAGCCTACTATGTCCATACCCCATTGATCAAAAGGGAACGAAACGATGGAAGTCTTCAAAAGTTGGGTAGGATGATGCGGGATATTTTGATGCCTCTGACAAGACAAACATGTTCATACGAGTTGAGCTGCATCTTCCTGTAGCGTAGGTCAGAAATACCCGGCCAATAAAATCTTACATGCTAAAGATCTACCCCCAATATGACTACCGCACGAACCTTGATGAACCTCATGTAAGATGTATTGCATATCCTCTGGTCCAATGCATTTGAGCAAGGGACTAAAAAAGGCCCTTTTATAAAGTTGATCCCCTATCAAAGTATATCGGGTGGCTTTCTTCTTAAAGACTCTCGCTTGTTCGGCATCACCTGGTAAGGCACCTTGTTGCAAAAATGATATGATCGGCGCTCTCCAGTCTCCTTGTATCTCCATGTTAACTTGTCTTTCAATACAAGACACCAATACTGTTTGCTCTACTGGTCGGTCTAGGTTCCAAGGTACTATCGCTGACGTAAGCTTCGCCAGTTCGTCCGCCACTTGATTCTCTTATCAGGGGATCTTTTATATATTTACCTCTTGGAATGTAGCCTTCAATTTATCAAAGGCTTCTGCATATAACTTAAGTTGATCACTACTAATCTCAAACTTGCCTGACAATTGTTGTGCTACCAGTTGAGAATTTGAGCAAATCCATACCCGAGCAGCTCCCACATGTCGAGCTACTTGTAAGCCAGCTATTAATGCTTCATATTCTGCTTCATTGTTGGTGGTCCTATAACTTAGCCGAACAGAAAGTTGAACCCGATCTTCCTTGGGAGATATAAGAAGAATACCAATATCACTATCCTGTCTGGTAGAAGACTCATCTACATAAATTTTCCAAGTCCCTTCTTCTTCGAGGCCCTGCACTTCTATTATAAAGTCTGCCAAAGCTTGTGCTTTTATTGTTGAACGAGGCTGATAGTGTATGTCGTATTCACTGAGCTCGGTCGTCCATTTGATCAATCGCTCGGATGCTTCTGAATTAAGGAGCACTCGCCTGAGAGTACTATTAGTTAATACTATAATTGCGTGTGATAAGAAGTAAGACCGCAATCTTCTAGATGTTAAGACCAAGGCATAAGCTAATTTTTTTAGTGTAGTGTACCTACACTCGGCTCCTTTCAATAGATGATGATCCTGTCCGAACGCTGAGTCGACGGACGTTGGGGACGTGACGCTCTCCTCTATCTCCAACCAGCTACACAAATCTCCGGCGAACCTGCAAAGAAGTCGAGCCGGGAAGGGGTTCCCGGCGACGACCCTCCGACGCTCAAGTCAGGCAAGAGGAAAACGATGAAGTGGCTCCAAAGATGAGAGATCGCATACCTCCAGTGAAGTTTGTGGGCTCTTATATAGAGCTCTAGGGAGGCTTGTGCACACCTGTCGAGGCGTACACGTGTCCTTTACCATACCTCAATATGGGATTACCAGAGGAGCATGCCTAACATCATACTGCTACAGTCCGAGTACCTCTCTGATGGGACAGCAGAACCTTCTGTCGTATGATTCTGAGTATGGCTGGGTCATCGAACATGCATGTTGTCAGAAGATGTTCCCCAATTTCCTTGTCTCTTTTTTCCCCGAGCCGAGCGTCCATCCGCTCGGCAGGCATCGGTCCGACCGGGTGTAGGTATCGGTCCGACCGGGAAGATTTCACTCCATCACGTACTCGGCTGAGACTGTTCATTCACAGCATTGCTGCTTTACACCTCGGCCGAGCAGGCTACCCGCTCGGCCCGGCGACCCTGTTCACCGTGAGCGTCGGAAACCTGACTCCCCGTCGGGTTATCTTTGATTCCGCCTGGACTCGTTCGGCCGATCGACCCAACCCTTATCCGCTCGGATGGACCTCATGTTGACCATTTTGACTTCTGACACGTAGGCTCCCCACAAAGGGGGTTCCCCATCCTTACTGCCGGATCACTTGCCTCCCCTTCAAGTCTAGTCGAAGGAGGCGATTAGTCCAACTGACTGGACCGCCAGTCATGCCGAGCGGCGTCTCTGTGAAACTATCCTCCGCTCGACCCCCACGGGGGGTAGCTATGACCTTAGTCAACGCCAACATTCCTCGGATCTCTTCGAAATTTGCGCCAATCTCCGTCATTAAGGCTGAGCACGCGCTCATTAAATGCGCTCCAGTAGCTGAATGCCACGTGGCGCTGCTGCCGTCATCGTACGACGGCGGCGTGGTGTCCGACGAGACATCGACGGTTTAAAATGAACGGCTCGATGAGGGCCTCGGTTCCTGCGACCTGCATCGGACGGTTGAGGTCGATCGGGCCCGACCTTATAAAGCCCTTGCCTTCTCCCCCCGCCGCATCTGCGTCTTTGCGTGTCCCGTAACCTCCTTTGGTGCTTCAGTGCTCCGGCAGCTTCGGTTCTCCTTTTTCCGGCGATTCCGTGTTCCTCATCGATCTTCATTCTTCTCTGTAAGGTTCTTCTTTTCTATCTTTGGTTCTTGTGTTTTCTTTGCGTTTCTTTCCCGAGTTTTGGTCCTCTGGGCACTGTTTCGTTTGTCATCTTCTTCCTTCTATCATCTGCCTTTCTTCGCCTTTTGTAGTTTCGCCCGTTCGGACAATGGCCAATTCTTCTCAACCTCAAGACCCAGCCCTCGGCCCGTGGTATACCACCATGGAGTCGCGCTTCGATCGGCGCGACGTCGATATTCTGATGGACAATTTTGACATCCCCTCTGACTTTGAACTTATCTTACCCTCCCCCTCAGCTCGGCCACACAAACCGCCGCACGGAGCTATCTATTTTTTCCGCGACCAGTTCATAGCCGGTCTGCGCTTTCCTCTTCATCCTTTTATCGTAGAAGTCTGTAATTTTTTCGGCATTCCGCTCGGAAGCTTAATCCCTAACACCTTCCGCCTTCTATGTGGCGTTGTTGTCTTGTTCAGAATCCACAACATTCCCCTCCGACCGGAGGTCTTCTACTATTTTTATTATCCTAAACAGTCCGAGTTTGGTACTTACATGTTCCAGGCTCGGCCCAGTTTAGTCTTCTTTAATAAACTGCCCTCTTCCAATAAACATTGGAAAGAGTACTACTTCTATCTTCGTCTTCCCGAACGGGCCCCTTTCTGAACCCAATGGCAGGTCGGACCGCCAACCTCCCCTGAGCTAAAGAGGTTCAAGTCCCGACCGGACTATCTTCACGCTGCCAACATGCTAGCCGGTCTGAAGTTCGACATCAACAAATTCCTACCCGAAGGGGTGATGTACATATTTGGTCTGAGTCCGATCCGGACTCCCCTCCCGAGCAGCTTCGGTAAGAATTTTACTTGTGCATTCGCCTTGATTGCTAACTGATTTTCTCCTTTTTCCTTTGCAGCGGACATTGTCATGGAGTCTGTGATGGCCGGGATTTTGAAGAGGAAAGCGGCGGCGCTTGAGGCTGCAACTGCCAAGGAGATGGAGCAACTGGGCATCACCCCGGTCGGCTCTAACGAAGGGGAGAGCAAGACCCACGAGGAGTCGGCCGCTCAGGCTTCTCTCCCGGAGCCGGCGGTTGGCATAACTTCTAGCCGAGGGCCTTCCATCCGGGAGGAAGACTCCACTCAGGAGGAAGAGCGCCCTCTCCGACAAAAGAGGCGCCGAACGGAGACACCACTTCGATCGGCCACTTCCGCGGTCCAGCCGTCTGAACGAACCACCGCCGATTCTCGCGGAAAAGCCCCAGAGGTGGAGGCGATCTCGTCCGATCGGACCCCATCCCAACTGGACGCGTCCGCGGGCCCCCTCGAGGTCATACCTGTCAGCGCCCTTCCGCCCTCTCCCCATCGAGTCCAGCGCTCAGCCATTTTGTCTCAGCTTTCTGCACCGGCCTCTGATCCTTCCCCAGCTTCCGCTCAGACGACTCCCAGTCGGCGTCGTACCATCAGGGTCTCCCTGCATCTCCCCACCGAAGAGTTGATGCCCGAGTCCGATCGGCCAACCGCACCTGAGCACATGATCACTATGAAGGGGCCCCTAGCCGAGATGTGGGCCGACGCTCGGGCACGTGTCGCGATGATTCCACTCGGCAATCTGGCCAATAGCCACATGCAACAGGCCACTGGGGTAAGTGTGTTTTCTTCCGAAATTTTTTATGCCATAATTCCGATCGGCTATTAACATTCCTATTCATGCCAGAGATGGGTAGAGGAGATCGCTGTCTCCAATCGTCTGGCCATGGTGGACGAAGAGTTAAAAAGGTTGAAGGCTTCGGGCGGCCCGTCCGGCTCCCAAGGCCCCTCATACGCCGAGCTGCAGAAAGAGCTCAAGAGGACCCAAGATCTGTTGGCGGCTGAGCAAAAGAAGACGGCCGACCAGACCCATACTCTGCCCGAACTCCAACGACAAGTCAAATCACTGGACCGAAAAATAAGTCTGGCAACCGATCGGAAGAAAACGGCTATCGCCGATCTAGAGAAGAAAAATGTCGAGGCTCGGGGCCTAGACCAGCGAGTCAAAGAGATGATGGAGCAACTGGACGGCGAGAAGGCGAGCCGCTCGGCCGAGGCGATTAAACATAAGAATGAACTGAAGACTTTGTAGGAGTCTCTCGAAGCTTCCCAAACTGCCTTCAAGGAATATCAAGAGGCGGAACCCGGTCGAGTTGCAGCCCTGAGGCTGAAGCACATCCGCTCGACCGAATTTTCAGAAAAAATATGCGAGCGGATGTATACTGCTTTTGAGCTTGCCATCACCGCCACGACGGACTATCTGAAGTCCAAGGGTCAGCTCCCTGACTCCGCCAGCATCCCGGCCCAAGACTATGCGGCGCTCCTTAGCAACATCCCTAAGGACCTTTATGATTTTCTGGAATAGAAGTCTAATAATTCGGTCGTTCGGCCAAAAACTTCCTTTTTTGTAATTCGGCTGCTCGGCCTTGATTTCTCTAATTTCAATGAAAAATTTTATCTTTGTGCAACTTCGGTTTTACTTTGCATGCTTGTGGGTGATTGGTCGAAGCCTATGACACACAACTCGGCCAACTAGGCCTCCCGAGCAGGCGTAGGTGGCATACGATTTGTCACTACTTTCCCTTGCCGCTTATCTTCAAGCGTCTTTCATTCCGGCCGGAGGGTTTATAGTCGCCGGTCCGACTCTCGATATTTAACGTCGAAGCTCGACGGTCTTCCGGCCGGAGGGTTTATAGTCGTCGGTCCGACTCTCGATATTTAACATCGGAGCTCGACGGTCTTCCGACCGGGGGGTTTATAGTCGCCGGTCCGACTCTCGATATTTAACGTCGGAGCTCGACGGTCTTCCGGTCGGAGGGTTTATAGTCGCCGGTCCGACTCTCGATATTTAACGTCAGAGCTCGACGGTCTTCCGGCTGGAGGGTTTATAGTCGCTGGTCCGACTCTCGATATTTAACGTCAGAGCTCGACGGTCTTCCGGCCGGAGGGTTTATAGTCGCCGATCCGACTCTCGATATTTAACGTCGGAGCTCGACGGTCTTCCGGCCGGAGGATTTATAGTCGTCGGTCCGACTCTAGATATTTAACGTCGGAGCTCGACGCTCTTGCGGCCGGAGGGTTTATAGTCGCCGGTCCGACTCTCGATATTTAACGTCGGAGCTCGACGGTCTTCCGGCCGGGGGGTTTATAGTCGACGGTCCGACTCTCGATATTTAACGTCGAAGCTCGACGGTCTTACGGCCGGAGGGTTTATAGTCGCAGGTCCGACTCTCGATATTTAACGTCGGAGCTCGACGGCCTTCAAGGCTAATTTCAACACGGATGATATACGCCCTGCCGAGCGGCAAATAATTCCAAATGAGTTTCATCACTTTGCTTCCTGCATTAAAAGGACACAGGCGACCAAGACATACATAAAATGCATTACATCGGCGCACCTCTCACCCAGCTCGGTACGGCTAGAGATGATTTGCGCTTCATGGTCGATCCAGCTGCCGTCCGTCTTCATCCTCCAAATAATAGGGACCCGAGCGGAGCTTTTCGATGACTTTGAAGGGGCCCGCCCAATGAGCCTCTAGCTTGCCAACGTCCCCGACCGGCTTTACTTTCTTTCACACTAGGTCGCCGACCTGGAATGCTCTAGGGATCACGCGGCGGTTATAGTTTTGCTTCATTCTCTGGCGGTATGCCATCAGCCGGACGGACGCCTTGGCTCGCTCTTCATCGATCAAGTCCAACTCCATGTTCCTTCGCTCGGCTTGCGCCTTCTGTTTCTGTTGCTCCACGAGCTTAGCTGCTCTTGCCTCGATTAGAGCGTCGAGCTCCTCCTGGGAGAGCATCATGGTGTGAGGTCGTCCAGCTTCGTCCATCTCGTCCACTCGGATGCAGGTGCGTTCCCACAGACGGCGTCAATTTGATCCTGTCCGAACGCTGAGTCGACGTACGTTGGGGACGTGGCGCTCTCCTCTATCTCCAACCAGCTACACAAATCTCCGGCGAACCTGCAAAGTCGGTAGGATCCGCGACTCGGCTAGAGGAGTCAGGAAGAGGAAAACAATGAAGTGGCTCCAAGAGAGATCTCGTACCTCCGGTGAAGTTTGTGGGCTCTTATATAGAGCTCTAGGGAGCTTGTGCACACACGAGGCATACGTGTCCTTTACCACCTCGGTATGGGCTTACGGAGCATGCACGACACCATCTTTCTGATCAGTACCTCTCGATGGGACAGCAGAACCTTGGTCGTATGATTTCGTATGGCTCGTCGAATATCCTGTTGTCAAAGATGTTCCCCAATGTCCTTGTCTTTTTCCCGGCGTCCATTCGCTCGGCGGGCATCGATCGGCCGGGCGTGAGTATCGGTCGGCGGAAGATTCACTCCATCACGTGCTCGGTGGGATTCCGGCATTCGCTTTACGTCTCGGCGGACCACCGTGGCGTGGCCGACTCTCCGTCGGGTTGTCTTCATTCGCCGGACCGTTCGGTCGAGCCAACCCTTATCGCTCGGATGGACCTCGTGTTGACCCTTTTGACCCGACCGTGGGCTCCCCACAAGGTCCCGTCCTTGCCGGATCACTGCGTGGGGCGGGGACCCTGTGGGGAGCAACATAGGTCATCTGGCGGATAAGGTCGACGGCCGGCAATCAAAGACAACCCGGCGGGAGTCGGGTTTCCGACGCTCACGGTGACCATGAATGAACGGTCTCGGCCGAGCACGTGATGGAGTGAAATCTTCCCGGTCGGACCGATGCCGACGCTTGGCTCGGGAAAAAAGAGACAAGGACATTGAGGCATCTTCGACAACGGGCATGTTCGACGACTGCCATACGCAGAATCATACGGGTCCCATCGAGAGGTACTGATGTGGTGTGCGTGTGAGGTATGAAGGACACCACCTGGAGCTCTATATAAGAGCCCACAAACTTCACCGTACGGATCTCTCATCCTTGGAGCCACTTCATTGTTTTCCTCTTGCTGACGAGCGTCGGAGGTCGTCGCCGGGAACCCCTTCCGAGATTTGCGTAGCTGGTTGGAGATAGAGGAGAGTGTCATGTCCCCAGCGTCCGTCGACTCAGCGTTCGGACAGGATCAGATGACTTGAAAAATACACGGGTTGCTATTCTTTTCCCTCCTGCCTCACTAGCATTGAGCCTACAACATGCTCATTTGCTGAAAGATAAACCTGTTAGTTAGAGCCCTAGAGCCAATCATTTGATGATTGTTGTATGAACTCGTTGTATCATATTCTTGTATATATAAATAAAGGTATTTGTTTTGTTTATTATACTTACTTGTATTGGTGCCAAATAACTAAGTATAATAGCGTCCTTGAGTAGAAGGTTCTTACCTATATCAATCGATTGGTTGAATCGATAGTGAGATGATATAGGGAACACTACTCTTAATCATTCATAGTCGAGTATTAACATTCAGGGACAATGTTAATGCGACGAGACTAGCATGTAGGTCAACTCGATGACTTGATTTCACAAGTCATGGATATAGAGATATCAAGTTGACACATGGGTATGCATTAGAGAATGTATACTGAATGACCCGCCATGAGAAAGTATCATGGATCATTATATGAGTGTCATATACTTTCTCATGTGGCTATTAGTATGACTACTAGTCCTTGGACCTGAAGTCACCATGGTTCCATACATAAGGTGTTACGTACTTTGGCTTCGTCAAACGTCACCCGTAACTGGGTGGACTATAAAGGCGATTACTAGGTATGTAACAAATTATGTGGAGGGATGTGAGTGATGCAGATGGGATCTATCCCTCCTATATGACGGGAGTGACATCAATATTCTTGATAGAGTGAGACCACTAAGTGCATGGTCATGTCCAAATGAGTCAATATGAGATATTGAGCTCATTTGATTGAGTGAGTCTACTTGGGATTCAAGATTTAGATTGATTAGAGGATGACACGATCTATGCCTCACATTGATCAATCTAGATGTCAAGGATAGAAGGACACTTGTCATATATTGTGAGGAGTCACAATTAGTAGTCACAAGGTGATGTTGGATCTCAACATTCTTGTAACTTGGGTAGTAATGATGTGTTGCTAGATACCGCTCATTACTTATGCTTCTAAATGGGTTTAGGAGCATTGCCAACGTTACAAGAACCTATAGGGTCACACACAAAAGGACAATTAGATGGAGATTTGGTTCATTTGATGAACCTAAAGGATTAGGTTCATGTTATGAACCAAATTGGATTAAGAGCAATCCAAATTATTTTAATTAAGTTGGACTCAATTTGGTTCATATATTAAGTGAGTCTAATTTGGACTTAGACTCATTTAATTAATTTAATTCAATGAATAAAGATCGTTAAATTAAAATTGACTTGAACCAATGGTTAGATTAGATCGACCAAGGGAGAGAAGTGGTCAAGTTTGACTTGACATAAGTAGGAAGATGAAGAGTCAAGTTTTGACTTGGCTTTGACTTAACCAATGCCACATCATCAAGGCTTCTTCATTTGGTCAAGTTTGACTTGACCAAATGCCACCTCATGAGAGTTACCAAGAGTGGTGACTCTTGATATTCCATGGGGGTTACAAGCCTTGTAGTGGCCGACCACTTAAAGAAGAAATTTAGTGCATTTTGTGTGCTAATTGATTTCATCTTCTTCCTCCCCTCAAGCTCTCATCTTCTTCTCCCTCTCCTCCACCTCCTTGGCCGAAACTTCTAAGGGTGATAGCACACCTTTTAGTTGTTTTCTCCATCATTTGTTCGTGTGGATACACATAGAGGAGTATCTACTTTGATACTCTCGAGATCCGGCGAACCTTGGACGAGCGGGATACGCGAAGGGCATCGCTTCAAGGGTAAACTCTTCTCCTTCGTAGATCTAGTGTAGATCTAGGTTAGAAAACTCATACTCGAAGATTTTACGAAATTTTATTCTTCGCACGGATCCGGTGGCGGGGGATTTCGAGGTTTTCGCAACGTAAAAAGCGATTTTTGCGGCCCGAAAAATCCAACAAAACCCATAAGGTTTCTCCTACTATAGGCTTAGCTAACATAAGTAGGGTTAACAAGTAATCTTTTAATTCTCAAAATGCGTATTCACATTCTTCAGCCCATTGAAATTTATTGGCCTTTCGAAGTATCTTGAAGAAATGAAAACTTTGGTCGGCTGAGCAGGAGATGAAGCGGGATAACGCAGTGATTCGCCCAGTTAGCCTTTGAGCTTCTTTCATATTACATGGGGGCTCCATATCCTGGATCGCTCGGACTTTGTTGGGGTTTGCTTCTATCCCTCGCTCAGTCACCATATAGCCCAAGAATTTGCCACTTCTGGCTCCAAACAAGCATTTGTCAGGATTGAGCTTAAGTCTATATTGCCTCAAGGTTCGGCATGTTTCCTCTACATCTCTGCACAAATCAACAGCCTGAGGTGATTTAATTAAGATATCATCCACATATACCTCCATATTTCTCCCTATCTGTTTCTGAAAGACTTTGTTCATGAGCCTCTAATAGGTCGCCCCTGCATTCTTTAGTCCAAAAGACATAACCATATAACAATATGTACCTTCAGCTGTAATAAAACTAACATTTTCTTGATCCTCCTTAGCCAGAGGTACTTGATGATAGCCCTGGTAGGCATCTAGCATACAAATGTATTCACATCCTGCTGTAGAGTCCACCACTTGATCAATGTGCGACAGAGGATAGTAATCTTTTGGACAAGCTTTGTTGAGGTCCTGAAAGTCAATACACACTCTCCACTTATTTCCTGGTTTAGGTACTAGGATGACGTTGGCTAACCAGCTGGGAAATTGCACTTCTCTAATATATCCTGCCTCCAGTAGCTTATCCACTTCTTTCTTGATGATCTGGTTTTGGTCGGCCCCAAAATCTCTTTTCTTTTGCTTGACAGGACTAGCATCAGGATAAACATGTAATGAATGTTCCATTACAAGAGGGGAAATACCTGTGACCACCTTGGGAGTCCATGTGAACATGTCGTTGTTCCGGCTCAAATATTGTATCAACTCAGTTTTGAGTGGAGGATCCAAGTCGGCCACCACATAAGTCATAGCTTCTGCTCGCCCAGTTTGTATTTGTACCTCCTCCTTTTCTTCTTATATCAAACTGGGTGGTTTCTCCTGGATAGCATTAACCTCCATCCTCTGAATTTTACGAGCGACATTAGCCTCCGTTCAAATGATTTCCACATAGCACTTTCATGCGAGTAATTGATCTCCTCAGACTTCTCCTACTTGGTCATCAACGGGGAACTTCACCTTCTGGCAGAAAGTAGAAACGACTGCCCGAAACTCGTTCAAAGTCGCCCGACCCAATATAACATTATACGCAGAAGCTGCATCTGTTGGTTGGTCCTAGGAAGATCGTACCGATTCCACTGTACAAAAATGTTATACAAGTGTCGAACCTTTCCTAACAACCTATTGTGTTCTTTAGAAATTAAATTCGGAATCACAAACGGAACTTAACATTATTGATTCCTAATTTAACTTATTTGTTCTTAATAGTTTAGACTTGGATCACAAACGATGCTTAACATTATTGATCCAAATCCACCTATGTTATAAATTTAATTAAATATTAATTTCTAAAATTGGCTTCCAGGACTGTATGGCGAGGAACTAGGCCTTCTTGGGTATGGGATCATCCACCACCGCCTAGACAAAGCCTTTTAAAGAAATCAAATATTTAATTTCCTTATATAACTCTAGGTTTAACCAAAAGGAATAATCTAATCACAAATTCGAAAAACAAAACAAAAGAAACACAACTTCGAATATCTAATCCAAAAATCTAGAATCATATGCCTCTTGTGTTTGGAATTCATACAAAGAAAAACTAGCATGATGCGGAAAATAATTACTAGTTATACCTTTTTTTGTATATAACGACCTCTTGATCTTCTACCGTAATCCTCTTCTTATCTCGAACGTTGTGTGGGCAACGATCTACCGAGATGAGAACCACCCAAGTCCTTCTTCCTCACCAAGTTTTGGCCACCAAGACTCCTCCAAGGATGTAGAGGTTCGGCCACCACCACTAAGCTCCAAGGGATGCAAGAAACAAAGTCTCCTTTCTCTCCTTCTTCTCCAAGCAATATTCGGCCACCTTCCAAGCTCCAAAGGATGAAGAGTTTCGGCCAAGGAGAAGAAATAAAAAAAGAGAAGGGAGAACTAGAAGCGTCGACCACGCCACCAAGGAAGAGAGGGAGAAAAAATAGAATAGAGTTATTAGCTATGAAGGCACCCCTACCCCCTCTTTTATAATCCTTAGTCTTGGCAAATAAGGAAAATTTAAATAAAAAATTTCCTTATTACTTTGCCATGAAAAGGATAATTTAATTAATTAAAACTTATTTCCTTTTCTTAAAATAATATGGTTGGCCACCTCATAATCCCAAACAAGGAAAGTTTTAACAAGAATTAAGACTTCCTAATTTGTTTCTGGAAATTTTAAAATAAAAATTTCTCTAATAATTTATCCCTTCATGTTGGTTATAAAAGGAAATTTTATAAATTAAAATCTTTCTTTTAAACATGTGGATGATTTCCAAAAAGGAAAGTTATTTTTAAAATTAAAATCTCCTTTCAATCTACAAATAAGGAAAGATATCAAATCTTTTCTTAATCCTTTGTAGAAACTTATAAAAGGAAAAAATTTATAATTTTAAAACTCTCTTTTAAATCATGAACATGGTTACAAAAAAGGAAAGTTTTATTAAAATTAAAATCTTCCTTTCAATCTACAAATAAGGAAAGATATCAAATCTTTTCTTAATCTTTTGTAGAAAGCTATAAAAGGAAAGATTTAAATTTTAAACTCTCTTTTAAAACCATGGAATCCACATAAGAAAATTTTAAAAAATAAAATCCTTTTAATTTTATTATGGTCGGCCACCTAAGCTTGGGCTCAAGCTAGGGTCGGCCACCACTTGGTTCATCCAAGGATTAACTTGGTCGGCCCCTTGCTTGGGCTCCAAGCAAGGCTTGGCCGGTCACCTTAGGATGGGTATAAAGGTGGGTATAGGTGGGTATAATACTTTATAAATAAGAGGCTACGATAGGGACCGAGAGGAGGAATTGGTTTTGGTCTCCCGATGAAATTAAGCTTCCCGTGTTCGCCCCGAACACCCAACTTAATTTCATCAATAATAATTCATACCACTAGAATTATTATTGAACTACCGCACCAATCTCAAATTACATTTTGGGCTCCTTCTTATTATGAGTGTGTTATTCTCCCTGTGTTTAAGATGTCGAATGCCCACTAATTAAATGAGTTACTAACAACTCTCTTTAATTAATATCTTAGTCCAAGAGTAGTACCACTCAACCTTATTGTCATGTCGGACTAAGTCCACCTACAGGATTTAACATGACAATTTTTATGAGCTCCTCTTGGGGGCATTATCAACATAGATTACTAGGACATAGTTTCCTTCTATAATCAACAACACACAATATAAGTAATATCATTCCCCAACTTATCGGCCCTTTTTATTTATCGAGCTAAATCTCACCCTTTGATAAGTCAAAGAAATAAATACTAAATATATGTGCTTGTTATTATATTAGGATTAAGAGCACACACTTCTATAATAACTAAGGTTTTGTTCTTTTATTAAATCAGTATAAAAAGAACTTACCTTAAATGGTCCTACTCAATACACTTAGAGTGTACTAGTGTAATTTATTAGTCAAGATAAACTAACACCTAATTACACTACGACTATTCCAACGGTTTGTTCCTTTCCATCTTAGTCGTGAGCAACTGTTTTTAATTTATAAAGAACTGATAACATGATCTTCTGTGTGTGACACCACACACCATGTTATCTACAATATAAATTAATTAAACAATTACACTTAACAAATAAATGTAGATATTGACCAATGTGATTCTTTTATTTCTAAATAAATGTTTATACAAAAGCTAGGCTTTTAGTATATATTTTAACAGCATCCACCACCATGAAATAAGATCTCCTGGTTCTCATCAAGGGCTCTTCTCCCAGAGAGATGGCCAATTTTATCTGGTCAAGCGGTTAAACTTCATTGCCAGTAAAACCATAAAGGGGAGTTACCATGGGTTGTAGCTCGCTTAGGTCTATCTACAATTGATCAAAAACCTTTTTGAAAATAATATTGACAGAGCTACCGGTATCAATAAAAGTATGGGAAATATTATAGTTAGCTATGACTGCTTTTATTATAAGAGCATCGTCATGGGGTACTTCCACTCCCTCCAAATCTTTAGGACCAAAACTGATCTCCGGTCCCGCTACCTTTTCGGTGTTGCATCCCGCTGCATGGATCTGCAGTCGCCGAGCGTGTGCCTATCTCTCCCGATTAGAATCGCCATTAGTAGGCCCGCCCGTTATCATATTAATGTTTCCTTGGGCGGCGTTGCTCCGATTTTCTTCCTGTCGAGCAATCGCTATCTCGGGCTGTGCTGGTTCATGCGCCCAAGATGGCCCACCCGGCAATTGTAATATCCCCTATTGTGTTTCAGTCGCCGGATATTCCCTCTTAGGAGGATTGTTATGCCTCTGGTAGGGATGTCGGTTGGGAGATCGCCGACGATAATGATTGTTGTTGGTTCTCTGGTTTCTTAGGGCAAAGCAATTTTCAGTGTAGTGAGTACCCGACATATGATAGGTACACCATCTTCGAGGGGCTTCTTGTGGCATCTCCACATGTTGGACTGCTTCCGGTCTTCGCTCAGGCTGGCGAGGTGGAGGGGGAGCTCCACGATGCCCCCTTGGCGGATGAACAGGAGCTACAACTCCCTCGTGGACTGTGGTTGAGACAGGCACTGTAATTTCCTTCTTGCGAGCTGCTTGAGCTTCTTCAACGTTAAAAAATTCAGTAGCTCGCTCAATCAACAAATCAAAATTGGTTGGGGGATTGCCCACTAAGTCCTTGAAAAAATCGTTATCGTTGAGGCCTTGAGAGAAAGCACTCACCAATATTTCTGTAGTAGCATTAAGAACATCGATAGATACCTGATTAAACCTCTTGATATATGCTCTGATGCTTTCCTTAGATCCTTGTTTGATAGAGAAATGACTCCAAGGGGTCTTATGATATCTTCGGTTGCTAGAGAAGTGATGTAGAAATACTTTACGGAAATCCTTGAAGCGTCGAAAAGAGTCCTCTGGTAAGCGTTTAAACCATCTTTGAGTTACTCCACCAAGGGTGGTGAGGAATATTCGACATTTTACCCCATCAGAACATTGCTGTAGCGGAGAGGCGTTCTCAAATTTAGCAAGATGGTCCTCTGGGTCTGTAGTCCCAGAGTATTCCCCAACATTCAAATTCTGATAACGCTTTGGCAATGGGTCATCAAGAACTCTTTGAGAGAATGGAGTAACAATTCTTTCGGGAGAGCTATCACTGGTCACCATTTTTCCTTTACACTTTTCCTTTACTGGCGCTTCATCAGAGGACTCTTGCAACACCGGCTTTCATCCTCCTTGTTCCATGAGAGGGCGGAAAAATGCTCGAGGATGTCTAGTGGGGGAAACAGGGATAGGGGGTATATAAGCCACATCATCTTCTTCCATACCTCTATTTTTGCAGATCTGTAGTTGAGATCGCTGAATTTATTGCTACCAGCAAGGTACCTCCCGTATTAGCCTACTGTTGCTGTTGTTGTTGTAATGCCTTCTGGACCCTGAAGTTGATGAGTAATTCCAGGTTTTCTTAGGTCAGAGTAATAGTGTTAGGTTTTCCAGTGTCCTCCATTACGTAGTCTCAGATTCAGGTAATAGAATTCCCACAGACGGCGCCAAATTTGATCTTGTCTGAGAGCTTGCGAAATGAAGCACTGAGCATCGATGGGGGATGGCGAATTCTGATACGGATGAACAAGAGAAGATCTGAGAAAACCACAGTGGACCTCACTGACGTTCAAATACAAGACAATCGGTCCGAGAAAACCAAAGCAGATCTTATGAATGATACCTTCACAAAAGGGAACTCCGGTGAAGTGACTCCGGGGATCAGCGGAAACTCTGCAATCCGGTGGATGAGATAATCTTGTCTCCCTGCACACAATGAGACCAACCGATAAAGCGTTAGTGACCTAAGACCGGGGTGGGAATCCTTGGCTAAGCCCTCCGACACTCAAGTTAGTCTCTGGCGAGAAGAAGAAGAAGCAAGTATGAAAAATAGGATTTAATCTGGATGCAATGCGTATGTTTGCCTACCTTGCCAGTGGAGAGGATTTCCCTTTTTATTCCACCTCACCTAACCTCCACAGTCATGAGGTGGACCCCGGTTTGTTAAAGTTTGTTAAGAGATGACGTAAGCCAGAACTATCATAATAGTTTAAGGACTTTGTTTCTTACCCCAGATGTACCTTCTTTGTCGTTTAGCATACCTGCGGAGAATTCTAGAAGATATTTATTACCAAATTGATTAAGCTGTTACATGATTGTATATTGTTATGATTCACCTGTTACATATACTTGATTAGTCACATAAACTTATTTTGTATATATGCAAAATACATTCTGTCTGTATTAGTCTCAGTCAGCATTCTATACTTGATCAATTATTTATACCCGACCAAGACTTCATTATAAAAAATGTGAAATCAAAGAATGTAAAGATTTAGTAGTAGGATTTCCATTTAACGAGAACGCAAGATTACTCCAAAATAAATTAATAAATAAGTTAGTGATTTATGAAAGGGAAAGGGAAAAGTGATAATTATTATTATTGTTTAAAAATAGATTTAACTTTGAAATGTATTGAGACCTTCTTTGTTATAGAATGATTTTATACTGATTAAATCACTGTTATTTTTTTCCTCTTATTTATAAAAATACTTCTAAAAGAATGTGTATTATATCCGTACATGTAAGAGTCAAATTTTGAAGTATTATTATATTGAAATTGCAAGATATAAATCAAATTTTTATTCCTTTAATTCTAAACATTTTTATTTTGATAAATTAATAGGGACTTATATTTTATTATTATTATTATTTGAATATAAATATGTTTATTAAAAAATCCATTATTGTCTATCTTAAGTCTGGAATGAAAAAGGTGAGAATTTTTTTTTAAAATAATATCAAAGTCCTAATCTTTTTCTGCCTAGGGCCTCAAGTAGACTTGAGCCAGCAATGTCTAGCCTCTATATGAAGAAGTTACGTGCAAGTGAATATTTAAAAGAAGCAATCATGAATGAGATAGATGATAATGAAATAATTGATATCCCTAAGATCCTTGTTTGGATTTAAACTCATTAATTCGCTGATTCAAGTTCTTTGAATGATTTCTTGCTTTTGATGCTTAACTACTAGTCAATGTTGAGAAAGCTTTCGACAAAATTGATCACTGACTTGACAAATGATAGATTTTATAGGGGAATAAAATTGTCTTTCATAATTGGCAAAGACATACAGTCGGTCTTTATTATATAGGTGATCAAATAAGTAGAAGGAAAGAACATAGATGAAAATTACATACAATGTAATGTGAAATATTATCATGACAAATAGAGAAATAATAGAGAGCAATTTACTAGTAGAATTTTCTTGATTTACTTCATATATTCATAGAAGTCGTAGATAGATAATTATCAAAATAGATGCACGTAAAGTAAAATAGTACTATTTTACTTCGCCTTATCATAAAAGTCGTACATATGAAAAATAGTGAAGTCTTTGACCGGTGCAAGGAGAAAAAATCGGTTCAGCGGTGGACCGATGCCGAAGTAAAAAAAAAATCTTTTACTTCGTTGGTTTTGTAATGTGCCGAAATAATAGATGATATGTAACTTCACAGTTTACATTTATTACCGAAGTAAATATATTCTATAACTTCATCATAATTTATATATGTCGAAGTATTTGACATTATGTTACTTTGTAGTTTACATTTATTGACAAAGTAATTTATTTAAACCATATAACTTGTATTGACGAATATCAATCTTACAAACAAGTTTATCCATAATTATATCCACAACTATATCCAAAAGTACATTCACAAAAGTATATCCACTGTTTACCACAAATTACATCCATAAGAATAACACTAAAATCCATAATGATCCCAAATATTTATCACAACATACACGACTTAGGTACGTTATACATACGAGTAGACAAATTCACTCCACTCATTTCTGACTTCATCAAATTGAGATTGGTTGTAATATTTGTTCTTGATTGTTTCGGTAAACTGAAATATAAAGAATACAAAATGCATTAGATTCAATCTAACTATAATTCACTAATAATATTATGATGAAAAGACCAAAAAATTATTTAAAATCTGAAAAGCATTTCTACATATCATAATTTTACAACAAAACAAACCTATCTCACAAACATCAAAAAGATTGGAGACTAAGGCATTTAAGCAAATGATATCATGTTTCTTTAATTCAAGAACAAAACTTTTAGTAATGCTCCATAGGAATCTAGGAGATTAACGGTCTAGAATCATACCTCATCTTTATCATGAGACTTCTACTTTTCTATTTAGATTTTTAGCACGGGATTAAAAGTTTCATAGAAACATCAACACGATTGGAGAATTTTATGAATTATTATGATCCTATAATTCAATATCAAAACTCACCATTTTCTCCAACTCTGGATTTTTAGATTCAACTATCTCTTTCATGTATCTCATCACACAATATCCACATTCAACAGACCCACTTTGTTACCAATATCCGGATCTCTGTGACTGTTACCAAGGCACAGGTTTTGTGTTCCACAAGAGCCTTTCTAAGGAGAAAATATGAGTGCATAACGTGGTGAAGAGACAATCTAGAATGGTTAGACAGAATATAAACATAATCGATAAACATTAAAGAATGTTTAACTAGAAAACCAAAATTAAATGAAGAATGCAAACAATTAATATAACTCTATAGAATAAGGAAAAGTAATAGGAAGTTTGAAATCCCTATCCCACAATTCCAACGATGTGGCAACCTTTGTCAAAGATTTGGCAATAAAGTTTATTACACAAGGCTAAATTTCCAATGTCTATTACAATCCCTATCTCACAATTCTAAAGATGTGACAACCTTTTTGTAACCTTTAGGTGTCTTTCTCTCTCAATTTTGATTTGCTCACATTTATTGATATTAGATCATGGTTCGAAGCTATTCTTTCAGCCATGCATAGTTCTAGTCATCAATTATAGAACATCATTCAACTGTCTATTTAACAAGGATCGGCGTTTTCTAATTTATGTAGAATGTAGCATTTTCTAATTTATGTAGAATGTAGATTTTACTCAAACCTCACATATGTAGATTTTATATAATCAAACTCGGTTAGCTTCTTGCAGATGCACACAGTTCCACATATAGATGTTTAGTTTTGAAATTGAATTACAGCGGCAAAAAAATCTTCTTGCCTTGAGATATATAACATTGTACCTTGGTCCTCAATTTGGGCAGTGGACTTTCCACTTTAAGTTGACTATTCTTGCTTCTTTTTATGAAGCCTTACTCTGTAATATAGAGATTGACATTTTTTAGATATAGAACTAGTTTCAAGGAATTCTGAAGATTAAAGAAACAGTACAAAATAAGTAGAGATGAGACTTGTATATCCTCTTACATTTGGTTGCTCCTTTGCCCTTCACCAGATCCATGGGTTACACTGCTTAATTGCTTTGCAAAAATAAGATTGTTAGATCATATATATTCAATTTTAGCAATCTCATAGACTCTCAAACTTTTTGGATTATATTAGAGAAGGATGTTTGTCCCGACAACAAAATATTGTTTAGAATAAAAGAATCAAGATTGTGGGCAAACATTCAGCAAAATACAATTTACAAGCCTCAAATTATGAATACAGTTTCATGTATAAATAAACAGCAAAAAAATCTAGTTATTAATTCTCTTACATAGCGTGAACAAGAAATATTCATGCAAGCATGTAGGAAAACAAACCCAGTTCTGACGTCCAAGTCAATGAAATTGTTAATAGAACTTCATTAATATTCTCTTTGAACCTATGACTTAAAACAACTCATTCATCAAGAAGATCACTTCCATTGTATTATTAGAGAATACTTCATCAGGCCAATAAGAATAAGATTCATGTAGATAATCCATCACTACAAATACTAAAAACACAATTATTGTAGTTACTATAGTACATCTAATACAGTGTGAAGTGGAATTCTATATCTCATTGATGTTCAGAGTGCCTTCAATACAATTTGCAAAACATATTGTTCTTCCCTAGTAGTACAATACTTTTCTGGACCTCTCCTCCTTTTAATTCACCTTCAAAATCCATCATGTAGTTTCAATTTACACATTAACAATATGCATACTATAGAGTAGAAAATTCTACTTTTTGGTTTCCCCAAAGCATTAACAATATCCACATTAAAGAGAAAATTTTACCTTAATGCCTCAAGAAGGCAATGGTAACAGTTTATACTCATGATTAGAGCCTCTGTTTGTTAACGGCAGTGCAACTCCAAAAGGATTTCTTTTTTCACTTGATGGCATGGTTGTCTTCAGATATAAATATTCGTCTATATCTTTTCTTTTCCCCTCACTATGTGATCTTAGGATGGCACTCTTGAGATTCAAATATTAATGATCCATATAACCTTACCAATAAATCTATTAGTTCTACTAGCTCCTAAAGAATCTACAATAAAAATATTTCTGTTCTCTCTAACATTCTCTAGATGCAATGATCTCAAGCCTACTAAATCAAATATATTGAAATTCCTTGCAGAACCAAGTGTAAAAAATTTATATATATATACCATTGTAACTTTGAAAATTACAATGAGGGGGAAAATGGAAGAAAAGAATGAAAGAAATAGCAGGCCATCAAACAATAATTTTCAATCAGACCACTTACTCTTAGGGAGAGGCCAATGAATTAGCAGAAATGTAATAACATAAGAATTATAAGTAAACCTCGATCTTTTGTTGCTATTAGAAAAAACTAAGTTTCGTGGAAATAATGTGATACTAATTTACCTGATCTCCATTGACAGGGATTTCACCGTAACCTTCACGAAGGTCCAGGGCCCTCACTCCACCGGACCTAGGGAGCTCGAAGAAGGTCGGGGTGGCCCAAGCAGGAATTGGAGGAGGTGACGGTGGAGTCGCGGAGGAAGGAACGATAGCAAAGAGGGGAGCGGAAGAGAGGAGCAAGGGGGAGGAGTAGAACAGTGACCTCCTCGTCGTCAGGTGCGGAATTTTGTTGGTTAACGTACCTAATTGCTGCTGGAAGAGATTGCTAGGGTTAGAGAAAAGAACAGGGTTGCGCGCACTAAGTATTTTGTTCCAAGCTAAGGTGAAATTGTTTAGTTCATCTTTTTTTTACTTTATATCTATAAATTATAAATTTAAAATTATCTTTTAATTTATCAAATACATTAGGCCGAAATAATATAATATATAAAAAAATGAAGCTTGCATTTTTTAAAATACAAAATAAAATATGTTTTTTTACTTCTGCAGTATTATCATCAAAGTTGTTTATTATATACTATTTCAAAATTATTAATTATCGAAGTAATCTATGACGAAGTAAAAAATGATTTTTCTATCAACTCATGAGAGCCTGATGATATGGAGCATGTAAAT
Source organism: Zingiber officinale (assembly GCF_018446385.1). NCBI lineage: Eukaryota > Viridiplantae > Streptophyta > Magnoliopsida > Zingiberales > Zingiberaceae > Zingiber > Zingiber officinale. The sequence goes on along the minus strand of NC_055999.1, from coordinate 65,021,895 downwards.
GTGCTTGAACTGCTCAATGTCTTTGGAATTCAACTATGAGGTAAAAAAAACGTAAATCAAAGGTAGTTCATAAATTTTCAAATTGAAGGAACATAGATATAGTAAATTATACCGAAATAGAATGGTGTGTAATTGACAGCATGTTCACTAATGAAACAAAATGAATGCCCAACGCCTCTAGTTGCTGCCTCTTTGATGATCTTGGAAGCCGACCGAGATGCTTAGCTAGCAGTTGGATCAGATCCAGGACTCTTAATATCCTGAATCTGATAATGGAGTCAATCACAAATGATTCATGACTTAAATATCAATATCAACTTAAATTCATTACACCAAACTTGGTCTTATATCATAAAAGCACAGGCTCTTATAACACACATAAATTCTAGAATTAATTTAGGCCTATTTAAGACTTAGTTTCCATTACATTTGCATAAACCAACCAATTATTATATCAATGAGTAAAATGTATTTGATTCTTATGCTCTTCTTAATCATAATTGCACCCATGAATCCCCAAAAGCCAAAGACAAATCCAGGAGCAAAGCCAATGAAATACCAAATTCCTCCATACTCGTCATCTTTAGACACGTACTCTTCTTTTGTGACTCTGTCATCGTTGGTTTGGTTGTCTCCAAGACATTTGATTTCAAGTGGTTCCCCACAAAGCTTAGGATTTCCCATGTAAGACAAGTTGGTGAAGGTTTGAAGTTGAGGGCCCACCGGTATTTTCCCGACAAGATTGTTGTAAGACAAGTTTAAGACAGCTAGAAAATTTAAAGCAGAGATACTCGAAGGGATTCTACTTGATAAATTATTTTTTGAAAGATCAAGTGATTCTAGTTGGCTCATAAGACCAATCTTCTCTGGTATTTGCCCTGAAAAGTAATTGGAAGATAAGTTGAGAAAGCGGAGGCCATCAAGATTTGTTAACTCTTCAGGAATCATGCCTGAGAGATTGTTATTTGAGAGGCCAATGCTCGTGACAAGTGAAAGCAAAGTAGTGAAGGTAAGTGATGAATCTTTGGCAATTATAATGAGGTTCTCTGTATAATAAAGATAACCAAGCATTTGTAGTGGTGAAGGAATTTCATAGTTCTGGTTTGTCATCATAGCTGTGAAATTACCAAAACTAGGAGGCAACAAACCAGAGAAAAGATTGTGAGAAAGATCTAGGACTTGAAGGGAAGGGATCAACGAGAGTTCTGATGGAATCCCACCGGTGAACTTATTTGACCTCAAAGAAAGGACTCTTAATGATGACAGTTCTGGTCCGATCCAACTCAGTATCTCACCTGACAGTTCATTCCAGCTAAAGTCAATAACCTCCAGTTCAAGGCATTGTTTCAATGTTGTGGGAATTCTTCCAGAGAGGTTATTGTTATTGAAGTGCAGTGATCGGAGCCCTTTTAAAAGTCCAAGTGTTCTAGGGATGTTGTCGGATAACATGTTGTTTGAAACGTCGATGATCACCAAACTCGATTTATATCTGAAGCAATCTGGGAGTGTTCCAGATAAACCATTGTTGGCAAGGTGGATAACTCGTAGATCATCTGCTGTACAAATGGAGGATGGAATACTACCATTCAGTCTGTTGTTTGACAAAGACATATATATAGCATTATCAGCCAAGCTGCTAGGAATAGGTCCAGAGAAGAAATTGTGAGAAAAGACCAAATATGCATTTGAAAGTTGCATTCTTGGTATGATGCCTTCAAATTTGTTGTAACTTAAATCCAAAGTTGATACATTCTTGAAGCATTCTAAAGAGCTCGGCAACATTCCTCTCATATCATTGTGAGAAACATTTAGGTTCATGTTCCATAAGCACAAACTCCAAAACCAATCAGGAAAAGCATCTGATATTCCATTGTTTGATATGTCTAGCTCATTTAAAATGGTTTGGTTCCGCAGCCATGGAGGAAATCTAGGTCCCAAGTTGCAAGAGCGCATTCGGATATCACTTGCTTGAAATGGAGGAAGCCAATCTGGGCTCACTTTGACTGACAAGTTGTTGTGAGATATATCCATGTAATATAAATTTGTGAGATTGGCAAAGTGGGCTTCTGTGATGTCTCCAACCAAATTGTTTGAAGATAAACTTAAGACTTCTAATGCAGACAATTTCCCCAAGGATGTTGAAACAGAGCCACTCAGTTGATTGAAACTAAGGTCCAGATCAGTTAATCTTTGAAGCCTCTCAAAATGACTCGGAAAAGGACCACTTAACTGATTGTTATTCAAGTAAAGGGAAAGAAGTTCGTTAGTTCTGCATCTTGATAGTTGTTCAAAGAATTCAACAACTCTCCCTGTTACACTGTTATTAAAGAGAGAGATTTCACTCAAGTTGCATAGGCTTCCTAAGGTATCAGGAATCGATCCACTTATGTTGTTCCAAGAGATATCGAGATATTCTAGCTGAAGGAGATTTCCAATTGAATCTGGTATCTTTCCATTAATCTGATTATCTGATAAGTCCAAACTCTGCAATGCAGTTAGATTGCCGATAGTCTCTGGTAAGCCTCCAACAATTTTATTACGAAAAAGGTACAGAGTTGACATTTTGCTCAAGTTTCCTATGCTTTTCGGTATTACACCTTCGAGATGGTTATTAAAGAGGAACAAGCCTTGTATGTTTCTGAGGTTTCCAATATTTTTTGGAATCTCTCCACTGATGTTATTAAAGCCCAGGTACAGGAACTGCACATTTCTGAGATGGACAAAAGATGCCGGGATTTTTCCAAAAATATGGTTATCAGTTAGAGATAGGTGACGTAGATGGGAGAGATTGCCAAGTTGGTAGGGAATTTCTCCTTTCAAACCACAACTCGAAAGGTCCAAGTAGTTCAATTGAGTTAAAGATCCAATCGAGCCAGGAATTTGATGGCCAGATAAGTTGTTCCCACTTATGTCTAAATACTCCAAATGCTTCAAATGAAACAATGAAGGATGCACCTCGCTTCTGTTGAAAAAAGTACCAGGATGCAAAGGATAGCGTAAAGAGAGGTCAAGTTTGATAACAAGACCTGTGATGTTGTTGCATCCTACACCTTCCCAACTGCAGCAGTCATCGCCCTTCCATGGAGATAGCCGCCTATCTACGTCAGGGAAGCCACTCCTCACGCTCAAGAGAGCCTTCATCTCCTTCTCTATGCAGAGTTGCAAAGATCCAGAGAAAAAAAAAAACAGAAATCCAGAAGAGGTAAAGAAGAAGGTTGAGTGTAGCAGCAGTAGCCATGAGATGAGATCAACGAAAACTTTAGCAACATTTTCTCCCTCTCTCTCCATTATTTAATTTGTACAAATCCATAGAAGTCGCCATTATTTCCCAACTATTTCCATTGATTTTGGAAAAGAAAAATCTAAAGATCAATTTAATTCACGATAGTGATATACATCATTCTAAGTCTTCTTTTTTTTTTTCTAAAAGAAAGATAATTGGTGAAGAATTCCTACCAAACTTGATATATCGTATAAAGACAATTGTATAGAGTCTAACTTAAACTTTAGCAATATTTATTACCTCTCTCCCTTATATAATTTAGATAAAATTATAGGAAATATATGATCCATGGAAGTTACCATCAGAATTAATTTCTTGCTTGGCTATTTCTATTGACTTTGAATAGATTTGGAAAGTAAAAAATCTACGATAGTGATATATATCATTCTAAGTTTTTTTCTTTCAAAAGAAAGATAATTGGTAAAGAAATTCCTACCAAAATAGATATATATATCGTATAGAGATAATTGTATAGAGTCTGATGTAAAATTTAGCAACATTTTCTTCCCCTCTCTCTCTTATATAATTTAGATTAAATTAACCGAAAAATTATAATATATGGAAGTCACCGTTGCCATTAATTTCTGGCTTAACTGTTTGTATTGACTTGGAAGACTTGGAAAAAAAAATCTAATAATTGATTCATAATTATCATTTATATCATTCACAATTATCACTATTAATATTAATTATTTCTTGCTTTCCATTGACTTGGAAGACTTGGAAAATAAAAATCTAATAATCGATTCACAATAGTGACGTATATATATCATTCGGAGTTTTTTTTTCTTTTTTAAAAAAATAAGATAATCGGTAAAGTGATTCCAACCAAAGTAGATATATTGTATAAAATAATTATATTGAATTAATAAACTAATATAACTACACTTATCCAACATCTCCAAACTGAAAAGAAAGAGATAACAAGTAACTAGCATAATTATATAACTAATTTTCATGGATAAAAAGGGAAAATTATCTCGATACATAGATATTTTTCGATTTATTTTGATGATAAATAGATGAATCATCTCCAAAATTAATCAGTTTAAAAAGTAATTATAAAAAAATGGATTTATTGTTCAAATACGAAGGAAGCAAGAGAGAGTCCAGGTGAGATGAACCTTCACATTTTTCAAAGGTATAGGTTTGGATACTTGACTGTGGGAATCCAGCTAAGTTTTTTACTGGACGATCAACTGCAGCACGTGGATGACATAGAAAACATAAAGGCAGTTTTCACTTGCCACAACTAATTTCTTAGCTTTTGACTTAGGATCAGTCGTATTTTGTGGGAGACTTGGAAAACAAAGATCTATACTTACATAATAGTTCTGCAGTCATTCAAGCTCTCCTACAAGAAACTGAAAAATGGAGGTAGAAAATAACTAACATAACTGCAAGTAACTGACATTACTAACTTCTATAGATGAGAAGGAAAGACTGCCACAATACTTCTAGGTATATAACTAGTTAAGAGACTGAAGAACCAGTTGTCGACCCCTAGTTGCACAATGAGTGCAAAGGCAGATCTGTAACCTTTGAGGTCAGAAATCTTTGCAGAAAATTAACAGGAAATGTATAGTCCATGAAAGTCTCCATCAGCATTAATTTCTCCAGATAACTGTTTTTAATGGACTAACTTGCTTCTTTATTTGATTTAAAAGCTAATGGTAAAAGTTCAAAGTTTAGACCATCCACTGTTCAGTAAGCGATGTAGAAGGTTTTCAACTAAGATTCAGGATTCGAATATAATGATATAATTATAATTTTATTTGAAGAAATATGTAGGATTAAAAAGAGCACTAGATAGAAGATAATAAATAATATTAATAGCTAATTTTCTTTTTTACTTGGTCCGTAGCCCGACGACTACTATTCTAAGACCTACACTCGTTAAGTACTTTCATTTGACAATCTACTAAAACTTTGAATACTTGCACAAGTAATTTGAAATGAAAACACAAGTAAAAAATAACAGTTATACCGATAACTTTGGAATAGAAACTCGAGTGTAGTCCTTGTTGGGACAGCGTTTCAGCATCGTAGAGTAGTATTCAGAGGAGTGTGCAAGTATAGAAGCCTTAGAGAATGATGTACTGAAGATACTGGTCAAAGGTTCTTTTTATAGGTTCATTTGGGCACTTGGACCGTGTTAGTGTGTGAACTTATGTGTCAAGACAAGTGCCTTATGTATTTTGTGGATAATTATTTAATAAAGGCAAAAATTTATCATTAATTATTTACTTTTTTGTACATATATGATTAATGATAAAGTCCCACCGATTAATGGGTATATTAATCTGAAAACAGTCCTTGATCGGATAGATATCTAGAGGGGGCAGATATCTAGATTAACGCTGAGTATGACTAGGTCAAGATAGACCGAAGGGATGGATATCCAAGTTGTACTTAGAGGTGCCTTGAGTTTAGAGGTACACTGGACGCGACCCGCTCAAGAGGAGACCACATATTAAGCATCATTGGTTATTCCTCTTATGAACGAGTGTAACTAATCTTTTGACTTGAGACCTTCATTTATTCTATGCGTGGAGTTATGTACTTTGACGCCGTTAAAAGCAGTCTTTAATCGGATTGTGATTAATACGGTAGTTGGGTGTATGACAAAACGTAGAGAGAATAGTGTTGAGTCAATAGAGGATTCATCGCTCTCTTGGATTAGGAGTTAACATCCTGGCCGCTTGATAGAGATATTAGTGACTCAAAATCCATAGTCATGGGAGGAATGATTTATCATTCAAGAGGAGTCTATTATATCTTGAAAATCAAGTAAAACAATTAATTTGGTAATGATGCATAATGTATCGAATTAATTAGGATGTAGGCTTTAGATGAAGATATTGAATTACACAGTAATCGGTTCATAGTGATTTACAGTTTATGACTAATATTAATTTTATTGCGTTGGGTGGCTAAAAACTGTTGCTAGACGGTTACCTTAGTCTGTGTATGGATTTACACTGCCTTCGTGTATAAAACCTAGAGGGTCGCACGCATAGCATGTAGACATGAACAATGGTATCGGAAGCTAGTCGAAATCAAGATCAAATATGGATTTATTTGATACAAAGAAGAGAGAATTCGAATAGCCATAATCATGATGATTAATGGAGAATTCGAAGAGTCATCATAATGATAATTAATGAAGAATTTGAAGAGTTATCATAATGAAGGTTATAAATGAAGAATTTATGGAGCCTATAACTCTTCATCTTCCTTATTAATGAAGATCATAAATGATGAATTAATTGAAAGTTTAACTCTTTGTATTCCTTGAAAGCTATAAATAGCCATCCTCGAAAAGAATCAAGGTGATGATTTCATTCTCTCCGTTTCTCCTTCGTCAACTTCGTCTTCCACCGGAAGAGATCGGTAGTGCTTCCAAGACTTTGTCAATCTAAGTGGCTAGCACCTAACGGATCGTGTCAAGTTCGTGATCTAGTGCGCGTGGATACCGCTAGAGGAGTCACACGTGGGGCTCTTATCTGTCTTATTTGTCCGTGATATTATTCACACCTATTGAGGTCTCGAGGTATGTTTTATATAATTTTGTGCAAAACTATATGTACCACGAAAGATCCATGATTAATTATATGTCTTCCGCTGCGCTCCGATCCCAACAGACCCATCCCCGGGTGCTTCCATCAGGTTTACGTGACGTCCTCTCAGCGAAACTTTATCCGCCAAAGTGAATCTTGATCCAGGTGTCTTGATAGTGAAAAAAGTATAATATCTATAGTGGTTTGAAATTTTGTATACAAGATAATAGTAAAATTGTATAATGTCAGATGTAAAAAAAACGTGCAAACCTAAATATATAAAACTTCTTTTTCTTCCTTTCACCTCCTATTCACCACAGTATGATATATTGAAACGTCCGTATGATACCAAAACACTATCATTCTAATTAAAGACTAAAGCTTCAACACGATTCAAAATTTTGAATCTTGATTGTCTGTGTTGGCAAAGATAATGTAGAATGCATTCAACACTTTAGTAACTCAAATATTATAATACAGTTGATATCACTCAAGAGGATCAATGCTAATGAGGTAATATCTAAAACGAGAGTGCAAATATTTGAAAGGGGTGCCTTGATCCCTGATAAATTTTGTTATCTTTGTAAAGAAAAAACACATGAACATGGAGATCACATGTTCATAACATGAAGTTTCACAATTCGAGCTGGAAAATCTATTCATATATGGTATAGAGGTTGATCAGTGTCTCACACACATGATTGAGAAAAGAACCATAAATTATTAATATGGTTTGACTTAAGCACACTTTTCATACATGATCCATAATTTAAATACTAATGTCAACCTTCATCTATTACAATAACCTTGGTCTGAATATCATAAAAGTACAAGCTCTTATTGTATATAATCATAAATTCTAGAATTAGTTCAAGCCTATTTAAGGCTATGCTTTGATTAACATTCCTAAACCAACTACAAATCCTATCAATGAGTAGGATGTATTTGATTCTTGTGCTCCTCTTGATCATAAATGCACCCATGATTCCCCAAAAGTCAATCATCATCTGCATACATTCCTCTTCTTCTGTTTACTCTGTTATTAATGGCTGGGTTGTCGTCGGGGCGCCTGATTTGGAGTGGCTCCCCATAAAGATTGGGATTGCTGATGTAGGACAAGTTGGTGAAGGTTTGCAGTTGATTTCTCGTAGGTATTTTTCCAATAAAATTTTTGTAAGATAAGTTTAGGATGCCCAAAAAATTTAAAGCGGAGATGCTTGAAAGAATTTTAAAAGAGCAAGTGATTCTAGTTGACCCATGTGACCAATCTCATCTAGTATGTTTCCTAACAAATGATTTGAAGACAAGTTGAGAAAGTGAAGGCCTTGGAGATTTGTGATCTTTTTAGGAATATCACTTGGAAAATTGAAAGCAAAGTAGTGAACTGAAATTCTGAATCTTCAGCAGTTAAGATAATACTCTCTGTTTAATAAAATGGAGCTTTTTCTTTTTTGTCATGGCTTGTCATGGATTGTCATCATGGAACTAAATATGCCAAAATGTGGAGGCAAATGATCTAGCACTTGGAGGGATGTGTTGTTAGAGAAAGAACTCGCAATATTGATGGTCCGCTTCCAAATCAGTTGGGTATAGCTCCGGACAATTTATTTCAACTCAAGTCGATAACTACAAGTTATTGCATTGTTGTAAAGTTTAGAGAATTGTACCAGATAAACTATGATTATTATTCATGTGCAGTGATTATAATTTGTTGTTGGAAATGCCAATGATCTTATTACTCCAATAATCTAGAAGTGCTCTAGACAAATCATTATTAGCAAGGTCCAGTTTCCATTTGTACAAATGGAAGTCGGAATTTTGCCATTCAAATTGTTAATGGACAAAAGCAGAAACCCACCAAAACCAAATTTGCTTTCAGGAATTGGTCCAGAGAACGAATTGTGAGAAAGGTCCAAAATTAAAGATTTCATTCTTGGTATGAAGCCTTCAAAGTTATTGTAACTCGAATAAAAAAAAAGAAGCTACATCCTTGAAGCATTCTAAAGAGCGTAGCAACATCCCTCTCATCAATGCGTAGCCAGGGCTGGACTTTACCTGGCTCTAGCCCAGTGTAGCGCAGCAGTCGAATAATTTTTAGACTTATATATTGAGACCGAATCCAGTAGCCCAGTAATTTTTAGATTTTGATCATAGTGAAACCCAGTAGCACAATAATTTTTAGACTTATATATTAAGTTCAAATCTAGTTGTCTAGTAATTTTTAGACTTATATATTGAGCCCAAATTAAAAAAGATCTTTTTTTGTTTGTCGTTCGACGCATCGAGGAGTAGCAAATCATAGAAAGCACAGTCATAGAACAACAATAGCCTAGGGTAGTTGAAGATCTTAACTATGCCATTGCCTTTCATATGATTGTCAGAAACATCTAGCTTCAAGTTGGATGTGCACGTGCTCCAAAACCAATCAGGCAAGGCATCTGATATTCCATTATTCGATAGCGTTAGGGCATGTAAACTGGTTTAGTTCGGCAGCCATGGAGGAGATCTGGTTTAGTTTGACTGACAAGTTGTTGTCAGATATATCCATGTAAACTTAATTTGTAAGATTGGCAAAGTGGGCTTCTATGATGTGTCCGACCAAGCTGTTTGAAGATAGTATTAACCACTGTAATGCCCTAAAGATGCTGGAACTGAGCCACTCAGAGAAGGTCAATATTCATTAATCTTTGAAGCCTCTCAACTGACTTGGAAATGGACCACTAAACTGATTGTTCTGCAAGGAAAGGGAAAGAGGTTTGTTAGTTCTGCATCTTGAAAGTTGTAATTCAAAGAATTCAACAAATATCATTGTTATACTGTTATAAGAGAGATCGATTGTACTCAAGTTGCATAGACTTCCTTGGGTATCAGGAATCGATCCACTTATGTTGTTCTCGGAGATGTTCTAGCTGGAGGAGATTTCCAAATCAATCTGGTATCTTTCCATCAATCTAATTAACTGATAAGTCCAAATGCTGCAATGCAGTTAGGTTGCCGATAGTCTCTGGTAATGTCACGTTCCAGGTAATCCCTGCTAGAAGAAATTTCGACAACATCTCCTCTATACGGGTGACAATATGAATCTATTCTACAAAGCCCTCGGGGTCGCATATATACTTAGGCCAACACGGCCGGAACAATAACAATAAACATAACTACACAACCACGCAGTTTATATATATATTTCAGTCTTTGGCTGACACAATCACGCAGTTTATATTTGAAAATCACTTACTCCACTACAATGACGGAAACCTTAAAACCACGACAGAGAAACCAACACAGCGGAAAAAAAAGTATAGTAGACCAAAAACTCGATAAAACTCCTCGAGTACGAACATACAAATCACACACATATATATGAAATGTAACAAAAAACCAAAAGACTAAAGAGTAGAAAACCGACGCGGCGCGAAGTGGAGACTAGCAACTGAAACCTCCTAACGGCCTCAACCTGAAATAGTATAAATCAACGGGATGAGTCAACTCCTCAGCGGCTACTGGCTGACATGCATAGTAAGACATAACAACTAGTAATAAATATGAGTACAACCTCCTGAATATATATATAAAGGAACAATGCAAAACTGAAATAAAGGGGAGAAACCGTACTAATCAGGACCTAGGTATAAGGTAAACAAGGGCGTCAGACCGAGGAGTATCATGATCCTGTATGCATGTTAATCATATGCATCCACCAAATATACAGCAAATAAAGTACAACAAACACAAGCAATAAATGCAATAATACATATGATGCTAATGACATGGTCACCCCTGACGCCAGTCAACCATCTCACACACGATGGTGAGACCGAGTGGATAGGGCTATGCCAACTGTGCACTCTGCCATCACTGCTCCTGATGAGTGACCGAGTGGACGGGATACTGTTGGATTACACCTATCCTTCTACCTCAAATCATAAGTGGGGGAGCTCAATGCTCTCATCTCCCTGAGACAATCCAGAGGAGAGATCCATGTCCTACTACCACATTGCGTCACATTATCCATGAGTGGACCAACAGAGCCCTTAACAGAGCAACCTGCTGCAACACACCCTACCTAATAAAAACCACTAACCCATGAGTGGTTGTGTGTGTAGATCCATGTAACTGTCGATGTTCTCAACAATAATGGAGTCAACTATCGCACAACATGCAATCATACGAAATGGTGCATGACACTAAGTATAGAAATATCCTGATCATATCCATCTCTATATAATGTGTACCAAAAGGTATATGGACCAAATAGAATATCCTAGGTACACAGGTCAGGTATAGTAGAATAAATCTAGGTCCTGAACATAATGAGGCATGGTATGTCATTACCTTAAGGACATAAACAATCAAAGGTACATGAATGCAAAAGCAGGTAATAAATACAGCATGCTCAGGTAATAAAAAATGACATACTAATGCAGAAATGAATATAAATATTACTACTCGTTAAATATTACTATGCATATCAAACGATAATATCTTAGAAGATAAGTCAAAGTATCCGCCTCCAATGTAGATCGAGCTAATCAACCTCTATGTCGAAGTGCTCGTCCCGAATCCAAATCCTGTAATAAATCGTACGGTTTAGCTAAGTTTTATTGTAAACAAAATAGCTAAACCAAAATCTTTATTTACCAGAAACCCTAATTCATTCATTAACCTTTCCTAGCTTCAAACCTGTGTACATTACAGCAAATGAAACAATTTGTCTATTTCTTATCTTACCTCAATACCAAACCTCTCCGGTTGATCACTGCAGATATGGCAGCCGCTGGAATTTGCTAGTCGGAGGTACCCGTTGCCGAAATTCGTTGCCAAAACCCCTAAGTAGTTGCTGCTGGAACAACTACTCCTAGTTAGCACAAAATCCCATAACATAATCGAAAACTAGATATATACACAATCACCAAAACCCAGGATACCTTATCCTACCTTTGTATCAGCAACCCCTTCCCAACAGAAACCACACCCAGCGACTGTTGGGTTTGAGCAGAAGGGATCGGCGGTGGAAGCCCGGTGTTAAGCCACGGGAGGGAGAGACAACCCTCTGGAACACCGATCACCACCAAAAATCCAGCGTCGATAACCACAATCCAACTCCAGCGAAACTGAGCACGAATCCCCTCTTCTGACCGAGGATGAACTTGTGTGGCACAACAATTCAGAGAGGAGATCAATTAGTAAGACTCCAGATGTGGGGTGTCGGCACTGCTCTATGCGGCAGCGACAGAGCGCTACGATGGGAGAGGGCGGCACCTAGGGCATGCTCGCTCGTCCGTGGCTATCAATGGCGATGAAGACGCGAGGAAGATAGTGCAAAGTCTGCCCCCGACAACCTACTCGTGGTTGAAGCTAAGCCGACAACTCTCGGAATCCGACGATACCCTTGAAGAGTTGACGACTATTGTGATAGTGAAGAGGGGGTTAGAGAGGAAGCATGGGAAGGATGGGAAGAGACTTCCTTGGCCGAGGGTTATGAACGCGGGGAAAGGGGAGAAGAGGAGGCGTCGGTGGTGACAATTTGGGGAAGAGGCGAGGTGGTGGCTTGGCGTCGCACTAGAGGGGCAGCGGAGGGGAAGGGGATCGGGCGGAGAAGGAAGCTAGGGCACAGGTAAGAAATGGAGGAAAAGAAAATAAAAAGAAAAAGTAAAGAAAAGGAAAAAATTCAGCTTTTCCTCGTTAAAATAGGGTAACCTAACCAGGCTTTTCCATAGCTTAATTTTTTTTATCCCCGTAACCTACGTCATACGGTCTCCGAAAAATTTTCAGAAAATTTATAAAAATTCTGAAAAATTCCCTTATGGTTATTCGCTCTTTTTCGATATTTTACATTCTCCCCTACTAATAAAAATTTGGTCCCCAAATTTCGTTATCTATCATCAGCAAGTATTAACAACAGATAGATAGTACTTTCATTTAACAATCCACTAAAACTTTCATTTAACAATCCACTAAAACTTTGAATACTTGCACAAGTAACTTGAAATGAAAACACAAGTAAAAAATAACAGTTATGCCGATAACTTTGGAATAGAAACTCGAGCGTAGTCGTTGTTGGGACAACGTTTCAACATCGTAGAGTAGTATTCAGAGGAGTGCGCAAGTATAGAAGCCTTAGAGAATGATGTACTGAAACTACTGGTCAAAGGTTCTTTTTATAGGTTCATTTGGGCACCTGGACTGGTCCCCGGGCGCTTCCATCAGGCTTACGTGGTGTCCCCTCAGAGAAACTTTATCCGCCAAAGTGAATCTTGATCCAGGTGTTTGGACCACTCCCAGGCGCCTGGACTGTGACATGTGTTGGCCAACAGGAGCGTGCCAACTCATCTGCGCACGTAGCTAGATGCTGGCTCACCCGAGCGCCTGGATCTTTCTCGGACACCTGGAAGTCTCTTTTCCGACCAACTTCAAGCTTCGATTTCTTGTATTACAGAGTTAGAAAAAAAGACATAATATAATGATTTGGATAGTCTTGAGACTGTCCGATTCTAACTTTGGATTTTGATGAAATTTTAAGTCGAACCGATGTCTACTGTTTCCTCAACGGGGAACGCGTCATCACCGACTCCCCAAGAGAGTTTACCATTTTGCCAAACATTCGGTCCTCCAGACATATTGGACTTTTGCTTAGCATTCGAGTTTTGACCTTCGGGACTTCCTGCTAGACGTCCAATCCTCAACCCGCCTACACTTCTGCCTAGTGTCTGCGACCCCCAAGGCTTCTGCTTGATGTCCTCGATCTGCCAAGATTTCTGTCGAGTCCACTTGACCAAGGCTTCGTACCCAATCCACTCGATCAGGATTTTGTTGTATAATCTACTTGACCAGGACTTCTTATTCAACCCACTTGACAAGAACTTCTTTGTCTAACCTCAACTAGGAGTTTTCTACATACTTAATCAATATCATTAGATAATAAAAAATCTTAACTTTGAATATTTATCAATATTAAAACTATGTTCGATTACTTGTACCAACCAAATCTTGAGATAAAAAAGAATTAATTTAATATTTATTAATTGATAGTGAAAAAAGTATAATATCTTTAGTGGTTTGAAATTTTGTATACAAGATAATAGTAAAATTGTATAATGTCAGATGTAAAAAAAACGTGCAAACCTAAATATATAAAACTTCTTTTTCTTCCTTTCACCTCCTATTCACCACAGTATGATATATTGAAACGTCCGTATGATACCAAAACACTATCATTCTAATTAAAGACTAAAGCCTCAACACGATTCAAAATTTTGAATCTTGATTGTCTGTGTTGGCAAAGATAATGTAGAATGCATTCAACACTATAGTAACCCAAATATTATAATACAGTTGATATCACTCAAGAGGATCAATGCTAATGAGGTAATATCTAAAACGAGAGTGCAAATATTTGAAAGGGGTGCCTTGATCCCTGATAAATTTTGTTATCTTTGTAAAGAAAAAACACATGAACATGGAGATCACATGTTCATAACATGAAGTTTCACAATTCAAGCTGGAAAATCTATTCATATATGGTATAGAGGTTGATCAGTGTCTCACACACATGATTGAGAAAAGAACCATAAATTATTAATATGGTTTGACTTAAGCACACTTTTCATACATAATCCATAATTTAAATACTAATGTCAACCTTCATCTATTACCATAACCTTGATCTGAATATCATAAAAGTACAAGCTCTTATTGTATATATACATAAATTCTAGAATTAGTTCAAACCTATTTAAGGCTATGCTTTGATTAACATTCCTAAACCAACTACAAATCCTATCAATGAGTAGGATGTATTTGATTCTTGTGCTCCTCTTGATCATAAATGCACCCATGATTCCCCAAAAGTCAATCATCATCTGCATACATTCCTCTTCTTCTGTTTACTCTGTTATTAATGGCTGGGTTGTCGTCTGGGCGCCTGATTTGGAGTGGCTCCCCATAAAGATTGGGATTGCTGATGTAGGACAAGTTGGTGAAGGTTTGCAGTTGATTTCTCGTAGGTATTTTTCCAATAAAATTTTTGTAAGATAAGTTTAGGATGCCCAAAAAATTTAAAGCGGAGATGCTTGAAAGAATTTTAAAAGAGCAAGTGATTCTAGTTGACCCATGTGACCAATCTCATCTAGTATGTTTCCTAACAAATGATTTGAAGACAAGTTGAGAAAGTGAAGGCCTTGGAGATTTGTGATCTTTTTAGGAATATCACTTGGAAAATTGAAAGCAAAGTAGTGAACTGAAATTCTGAATCTTCAGCAGTTAAGATAATACTCTCTGTTTAATAAAATGGAGCTTTTTCTTTTTTGTCATGGCTTGTCATGGATTGTCATCATGGAACTAAATATGCCAAAATGTGGAGGCAAATGATCTAGCACTTGGAGGGATGTGTTGTTAGAGAAAGAACTCGCAATATTGATGGTCCGCTTCCAAATCAGTTGGGTATAGCTCCGGGCAATTTATTTCAACTCAAGTCGATAACTACAAGTTATTGCATTGTTGTAAAGTTGAGAGAATTGTACCAGATAAACTATGATTATTATTCATGTGCAGTGATTATAATTTGTTGTTGGAAATGCCAATGATCTTATTACTCCAATAATCTAGAAGTGCTCTAGACAAATCATATTATTAGCAAGGTCCAGTTTCCATTTGTACAAATGGAAGTCGGAATGCTGCCATTCAAATTGTTAATGGACAAAAGCAGAAACCCACCAAAACCAAATTTGCTTTCAGGAATTGGTCCAGAGAACGAATTGTGAGAAAGGTCCAAAATTAAAGATTTCATTCTTGGTATGAAGCCTTCAAAGTTATTGTAACTCGAATAAAAAAAAAAAGCTACATCCTTGAAGCATTCTAAAGAGCGTGGCAACATCCCTCTCATCAATTGGCTAAGCCAGGGCTGGACTTTACCTGGCTCTAGCCCAGTGTAGCGCAGCAGTCGAATAATTTTTAGACTTATATATTGAGACCGAATCCAGTAGCCCAGTAATTTTTAGATTTCGATCATAGTGAAACCCAGTAGTACAATAATTTTTAGGCTTATATATTAAGTTCAAATCTAGTTGTCTAGTAATTTTTAGACTTATATATTGAGCCCAAATTAAAAAAGAATTTTTTTTTTGTTTGTCGTTCGACGCATCGAGGAGTAGCAAATCATAGAAAGCACAGTCATAGAACAACAATAGCCCAGGGAAGTTGAAGATCCTAACTAGGCCATTGTCTTTCATATGATTGTCAGAAACATCTAGCTCCAAGTTGGATGTGCACGTGCTCCAAAACCAATCAGGCAAGGCATCTGATATTCCATTATTCGATAGCGTTAGGGCATATAAACTGGTTTAGTTCGGCAGCCATGGAGGAGATCTGGTTTAGTTTGACTGACAAGTTGTTGTCAGATATATCCATGTAAACTTAATTTGTAAGATTGGCAAAGTGGGCTTCTATGATGTCTCCAACCAAGCTGTTTGAAGATAGTATTAACCACTGTAATGCCCTAAAGATGCTGGAACTGAGCCACTCAGAGAAGGTCAATATTCATTAATCTTTGAAGCCTCTCAACTGACTTGGAAATGGACCACTAAACTGATTGTTCTGCAAGGAAAGGGAAAGAGGTTTGTTAGTTCTGCATCTTGAAAGTTGTAATTCAAAGAATTCAACAATTGTTATACTGTTATAAGAGAGATCGATTGTACTCAAGTTGCATAGACTTCCTTGGGTATCAGGAATCGATCCACTTATGTTGTTCTCGGAGATGTTCTAGCTAAAGGAGATTTCCAAATCAATCTGGTATCTTTCCATCAATCTAATTAACTGATAAGTCCAAATGCTGCAATGCAGTTAGGTTGCCGATAGTCTCGGGTAATGTCACGCTCCAGGTAATCCCTGACAGAAGAAATTTCGACAGCATCTCCCCTATACAGGTGACAATATAAACCTATTTTACAAAGCCCTCAGGGTCACATATATACTTAGGCCAACATGGCCGGAACAATAACAATAAACATAACTAAACAATCACGTAGTTTATATATATATTTTAGTCTTTGGTTGACACAACCACGCAGTTTATATTTGAAAACCACTTACTCCACTACAATGACGGAAACCTTAAAACCACGATAGAGAAACCAACACAGCGGAAAAAGAAGTATAGTAGACTAAAAACTCGATAAAACTCCTCGAGTACAAACATACAAATCACACACATATATATGAAATGTAACAAGGAACCAAAAGACTAAAGAGTAGAAAACTGACGCGATGCGAAGTGGAGACTAGCGATTGGAGCCTCCTAACGGCCTCAATCTGAAATAGTATAAATCAATGGGATGAGTCAACTCCTCAGCGGGTACCGGCTGACATGCATAGTAAGACATAACAACTAGTAATAAATATGAGAACAACCTCCTGGATATATATATAAAGGAACAATGCAAAACTAAAATAAAGGGGAGAAATTGTACTAACCAGGACCTAGGTATAAGGTAAACAAGGTCGTCAGACCGAGGATTATCATGATCCTGTATGCATGTCAATCATATGCATCCACCAAATATGCAGCAAATAAAGTACAATAAACACAAACAATAAATGCAATCATGCATATGATGCCAATGACATGGTCACCCCTGACGCCAGTCAGCCATCTCACACACGATGGTGAGACCGAGTGGGTAGGGCTATGACAACCGTGCACTCTGCCATCACTGCTCCTGATGAGTGACCGAGTGGACGGGATGCTGGGGAGCTCAATGCTCTCATCTCCCTGAGACAATCCAGAGTGTTGGTGCAACATTCCTCAGGTCAAGGTTGACCTGGTTGACCAAGCTTAAGTCTTGGTTTGGATTTCGATGTTTGACAATGCAAGGTTGATTGAAGAAGAGTCAAGTAGGTCAAGGATGACCGGATACTTGACTGGGAAGTCCTAACTGGGATGTTAGGCAGGAGGAAAATCCTGGTGAGTGAAGCCAGGTGAAAGACCTAGTGAGTGAAGCTAGGCAATTGGGAAAGTCCTGGTGAGTGAAGCCAGGCAAGAGAAATTCAGATGGGTCAAGGTTGACCAGACATCTGGTGAGAGTCCAAGTAGGTCAAAGGGATTGACCGGATACTTGGCACGAGGAAGAAAAGTCCAAGTAGGTCTTAGGGAGTGACCGGATACTTGGCAAGAAGAGAAAAGTCCAAGTGGGTCAAAGGGATTGACCAGACACTTGGTGAGAGAGTCCTAGCTGGTCAAGGGTGACCGGATGCTAGGTCTTATGTACCAACAAGTCATGGTTGACTAGATGTTGATTTAGGGGGCTTTGGGCTTGGTTTTGGGCAAAAACCAAGATCTGGATTGATCCGTGGATTGATCCAGCAGGTTTGGATTGATCCGTGGATTGATCCAGCAGGTTTGGATCGATCAGTGGATCGATCCAGAAGATCTGGATCGATCCACCGATCGATCCGGTGAGTCCCCGCGAACAGAACCCCTCTGGATCGATCGGTGGATCGATCCAGAGGTCCCAATCGATCAGTGGATCGATTGGGACGCTGATGCTTCGCGCGATAAGCGCTGGATCGATCCGTGGATCGATCCAGAAGTTTTTCCAGAGCACAGAGGCGCTCTGGATCGATCCGTGGATCGATCCAAATCCTCCCCGATCGATTGGGAGCATTCCAATCGATCGGGATTCGACCGTTAGCGTCGATTTAAGCCGCAGGCGTTCATTTCCTTCGGCATCTTTCACTATTTTCATTTCAGATCTTCACCAGCTCCTCCACAGCTCTTCTCAAGCTCGAGATCGCCAGTTCTTGAAGGTTCTTGGAGTTTCTTCCAAGTCAAGAGGCGGATCAAAGCAAGAAGAAGAAACTAGGGTTAGGGTTTTTGCTCTCATTGTAAGCTTGTAAGCTTGTATTTCATTACCTTTCCCTTTCTTCTTGTATTGAGTCTTGTAGGGCTTCTCCGCCCTTGGTAGTTACCATAAAGGAGGGTTTTATTAGTGGAGGGTGCGTGAGTAGGTGTGGATCCTTGGATTAGTCACCTCTTGTGAGGTGAATACCAAGTAAACCAACCGTGTTAGCGTTGTATGTTGTTTCTTTGTATTTCCGCTGCCATCTCTTGAAGAAACAAGCAACGAAGCGCAACCAAACGAGACAAGCAAACGCGACGAGCTATTCACCCCCCCCCCCTCTAGCTACTTTTCGGTCCTAACAAGTGGTATCAGAGCAAGACCGCTCTTCACCGGAATCATTGCCGGAAGGGTCAAGCATAACAAGAAAAGCTAGAGGGTGAAGAAGTTGGAGCAAATTCTTCAAGTTCAAGACTTTATCAAGCTCAACTTCAAGATGCAATTCCAAGATGGACTTGGATTTGACACAAGGGTAGCTCCACTGTACACATCCACAAGCTTCGATTCTTGGAAATCAAGAATCGAAAATTTTCTTATGATGGAGATAGAGCAATGGTTTGCTCTAATGGAAGGTTTCAAGGCTCCAAGAAATTTAAAGGGCAAAGTTCTCAAGAGGAGCAAGTGGAGCCAAGAGAAAGTCCAAAGGTGCGAGGCCAATGACAAAGTGACCAAGCTTTTGGTCAATTTATTGCCAAGCACCATCCTTTGCAAAATTGGAGAATTTGAAGATGCAAAGGAATTATGGAGCAAATTGGCCAAGCTTCATGAAGAGATCCCCTCCACTGTACAAGATTATGAAGAATCCAGAGAGGGTGACTCTTTGGAGCAAGACCAAGAGGAGGACTCCGAGGTTGAGAGATGCTCAACCTTCGAAGAAGAGGAAATCCTAGAAGTTTCATCCTCAAGGGAATGCAACGAAGGGGACAAGGAGGGAGCATACTCCTTGTTTCATATTCAAGATGATGAAGCCTCCACCTCTAGGATTGAGGGGGAGCAATCCTTGGTGACGCCGGATCAAGAAGAAGGAGAAGCTTCTACATCCGGGTCAAGAGACGAAGAGGAGGAAGAAGATTCTACCTCCACAAGTCAAGAAAAATCAAATGGAGGAGAATCAAGGTCCGATCAAGAGGAAGCTTCTACCTCCGGATCCAAAGGAAAAGATGTCACCCCTACAAGCAAAGGTATAAATATTTCAATTAATAATAAAAATCATATTGTATGCTTTGAGTGTAGGGAACATGGGCACTACAAGAGCAAGTGCCCTAAATTGGCCAAGAAGAAGGGCCAAGTGGCACAAAAAGGCAAGGTGAAGCCCAAGGAGATCACCCCCAACACAAAGAAGAGCAAGGAGCAGATTATATGCTTCTCTTGCAATCAAAAGGGGCATTACCGAAGTCAATGCCCCAAGGGGAAGAAGGTGGTCAAGGCTCAAGGAGGCACTAGTCAAGGGGGAGCCTCCAAGGTAAAGAAGAAGGTATCATTTATTGAGCCTACCCCTTTACATTATGGTAAAAAGCATGATAGTTCTAACTTATATCATTTTAATGCTATTTACCATGAAAATAGAAAGCATGATAGCGTTAAAGAAAAACATATAGCTTTTCATGCTAAAACTACTACACCTAAGGCTAGGAATGTAGGTAAAAGTCTAGGCAAGAACTCTAAGGATTGTACCTACAAGCCTAGAAACAAAAATGCTCATAGATCAAGACCTAAGGACTTAATGATAGAAAATCAAGTCTTGAGGTCAAGACTTGATAAAATGGAAAAGACCCTAAAAAGGATGAAAAATATCCTATTAGGGCAAAATAAGCATAACTTAGGGTTAGGAAAATCAAAGTCATCCAATAGCAATAGAGGTTTGGGATACAAACCAAAGGCTAAGAAGGATGTGCCTAGTTATCATAGGGTTCCATATAGTTATGGAACAAACCCTAGGTCTAGTGGGCAAGTCAAAAATACTAAGGAGGTCATCCCTAAGAGTGTTTTTGCAATAAATGTGACTAAGGCTTCTAAGAAATCTAAGAAAGTCACAAACAAGGTCACAAGGGAGGCTATCCCTAGAGTTGACCTAGAAAATGTGACCAAGGCTTCTAAGAAGCCCAACAAGGTCACTAGGAAGGTATCTAGGGAAGTTATCCCTAGTGAGTACCTAGAGCATCCAAGGAGCACCAATAGGTGTTGGGTTCCTAGGAGCATTTTCTCTACCCCATAAATGGGTTAGAGAGTGTCAACTCCTATTAGAAGGGTAGTTAACCCAACTTTGAGGAAATTGACATTCAAGGAGCATTTTCAAGGTTTTGTTAACCTTTGAAAATGAAATGGAATTATTAGTTACTCCTTGAAAGAGTAAAATGTGCCTAATGGTGGAAGAATTGATTTTAATCTTAAATGGCACATATTGAGAAATTCATAAGAACTACCAAGTTGGGATTTTGGTATGTTTTTGGGAAATTTAAGGCAATCCGAGCCTTAATTTAAAAGTGCTACTCTTGTGGAAAAATGAAATATGCCAACATTTGAGGATATGCTTACTTTCAATTGGCATACATTAATCAAGGGAATTAGAAATGCCAATTTAGGCTTTGGCATTTTCTTGAAGCATTTAGGGCAATCTAGGGTTAATGTTTTAAATTAAAACAAGTGGTATCGTTTTAAGTTAAAACAAGTGGTATATTTTGAGTTTAGCTAAGTGATTAAGGATATTTAGATAGCTAATCTAGGTATATTTTATTTATGCTAAACCTTGCCATGATTGTTTGCCCATCATATGCCATGACATCATGTCTATTTTTGAATTCATTGTTTTATTATGAAAAATCCAAAAATACCATGTCATGACATTCATACATCATGTAGTAATAGGATATTTTCTTTTGAAAATTATGTTCTTTTGATGTATGCCATAACATAATCATGCATTAAGTTTAATTCCTTGTAATTAAGGACTAATGGCATTTAACAACAATTATTGACAAGTGACATCCTAGGTGGATGTCTAATATCTCTAGAATGCCTAGATAGATATGCATGATCCTAGATTAGAGCAAAACCAAAATCTCACATCTCACAAGGACTATAAGGTGACTTGTATGTGCTTTAGTGCACATTAGATACAAGTGAGATGTTAGGAAGATGAACAAAACTCAAGATGTTGATTTAGTGCATTCTTTTGAGTTTTAGGTTCATCAAAACACATAGTTATGTGTTTTTCCATCATTGGGAAAGCTAATGTACAAGTCATGTGCATTATGCCTAAGGAACATGATGGGATATTGGTTTTGAAAATGTTTTTAAAATATTTTTGGAAAACCTTGGTGAAGGCTATCTTTTGATAGTAATCACCATTGAATAGTTAGACACAAACTTGAAGAAAACACTAAAATTTTTGCAAGTTTTCAAGTTTGTGTCAATCTTTGAAAATATGATGTATTTTCATAGAAAACTATTTTTCCATGATAAATTATACCCTAAATAATGTCTACACAAATTTTTACGATTTTTGGAATTTTGTAGAATTTTCTAGGGGTTTCTGAAATCGGCTGAAATTGAATTTCAGCAATTTCAGACCTCCAATCGATCAGTGGATCGATTGGAGTGCCTCAATCGATCAGCCGATCGATTGAGAAGGAATTTCTTGCGAGCAGAAGCTCGCTGGATCGATCCAAGAAGACTAAATCGATCGGTGGATCGATTCAGAAGGGTTCGATCGATCAGCCGATCGATCCAGGAAGTCTGAATCGATCAGTGGATCGATTCAGAGAGGTTCAATCAATTGGAACCCAACTCCAATCGATTCAAGTTGCTGATTTTGGCTGGGAAGGCCTGATTTCAGCATCTTTGAACCATGTTTAGTCTCGGTAACCATTCCTAACCCCTCAAAATACATTTGTATACATAAAAAGGGTGTTTTCATGTTGAAACTGGGATGAAATGGTTAAGGAAGACTAAATTGAAGTTTAGGTTGAGGTTGATTTTAATATTGAATTTTTAAACCTCAAAACTTCTCAATTTGGGTTTCCTAAAGGTTTAGGGATTCCAAGTCATTGTTGGTGCAATGACAGAAGTTACCACCATGTCTTCAGGGGGAGAGACTCTTTAAAGGCATGAAAATTATTTTTCATGAACCTTGGAAGGTGGTTAACCTTCCGTTAAGAACATGCTCAAGGTTGAGCGTTTGAACTATAATGGGGAGTGGATATCCTCATTGTTCAAGTGGTTTCAAGTGGATAATGCTCAAGGATGGGCATTTGCCTACATTGGGGGAGAATGTAGGGTTAAGGTTAATGAAGGGTATGGGACCTTCATTATCGTGCTGATCACAACGAGTGAAGTTGTGAACGACGATGAGCAACTCTTCAGGGGGAGAGTTTTCAACAAGTCAATCTGTTGATGTGTGCCCAAAAATGGGGCATGGTTTGATGTGTGCCAATAGGGGGAGAATGAAAGGGAGTAAGTTAGGCTTTTATCACCTAGAGGGAGTTTGCCCTCTTAGGGGGAGAATGAAGGGCTTAACTTATGTATTCATTACCTAGTGGCATGAAGAAGGTTTAGGCTATGGGATTAGCCTAACTTACATGTGGTATTGTAAGTGATAGTGTTGGTATTGTCAAACATCAAAAAGGGGGAGATTGTTGGTGCAACATTCCTCAGGTCAAGGTTGACCTGGTTGACCAAGCTTGAGTCTTGGTTTGGATTTCGATGTTTGACAATGCAAGGTTGATTGAAGAAGAGTCAAGTAGGTCAAGGATGACCGGATACTTGACTGGGAAGTCCTAACTGGGATGTTAGGCAGGAGGAAAATCCTTGTGAGTGAAGCCAGGTGAAAGACCTAGTGAGTGAAGCTAGGCAATTGGGAAAGTCCTGGTGAGTGAAGCCAGGCAAGAGAAATCCAGATGGGTCAAGGTTGACCAGACATCTGGTGAGAGTCCAAGTAGGTCAAAGGGATTGACCGGATACTTGACACGAGGAAGAAAAGTCCAAGTAGGTCTTAGGGAGTGACCGGATACTTGGCAAGAAGAGAAAAGTCCAAGTGGGTCAAAGGGATTGACCAGACACTTGGTGAGAGAGTCCTAGCTGGTCAAGGGTGACCGGATGCTAGGTCTTATGTACCAACAAGTCATGGTTGACTAGATGTTGGTTTAGGAGGCTTTGGGCTTGGTTTTGGGCAAAAACCAAGATCTGGATTGATCCGTGGATTGATCCAGCAGGTTTGGATTGATCCGTGGATTGATCCAGCAGGTTTGGATCGATCAGTGGATCGATCCAGAAGATCTGGATCGATCCACCGATCAATCCGGTGAGTCCCCGCGAACAGAACCCCTCTGGATCGATCGGTGGATCGATCCAGAGGTCCCAATCGATCAGTGGATCGATTGGGACGCTGCTGCTTCGCGCGATAAGCGCTGGATCGATCCGTGGATTGATCCAGAAGTTTTTCCAGAGCATAGAGGCGCTCTGGATCGATCCGTGGATCGATCCAAAGCCTACCCGATCGATTGGGAGCATTCCAATCGATCGGGATTCGACCGTTAGCATCGATTTAAGCCGCAGGCGTTCATTTCCTTCGGCATCTTTCACTATTTTCATTTCAGATCTTCACCAGCTCCTCCACAGCTCTTCTCAAGCTTGAGATCGCCAGTTCTTGAAGGTTCTTGGAGTTTCTTCCAAGTCAAGAGGCAGATCAAAGCAAGAAGAAGAAACTAGGGTTAGGGTTTTTGCTCTCATTGTAAGTTTGTAAGCTTGTATTTCATTACCTTTCCCTTTTTTCTTGTATTGAGTCTTGTAGGGCTTCTCCGCCCTTGGTAGTTACCATAAAGGAGGGTTTTATTAGTGGAGGGTGCGTGAGTAGGTGTGGATCCTTGGATTAGTCACCTCTTGTGAGGTGGATACCAAGTAAACCAACCGTGTTAGCGTTGTATGTTGTTTCTTTGTATTTCCGCTGTCATCTCTTGAAGAAACAAGCAACGAAGCGCAACCAAACGAGACGAGCAAACGTGACGAGCTATTCACCCCCCCCCTCTAGCTACTTTTCGGTCCTAACACAGAGGAGGGATCCCTGTCCTACTACCACGCTGCTCACACTACCTATCAGTGGACCAACGGAGCCCTTGACAGAGCAACCTTCTGCAACACACCCTACTTGATAAAAACCACTAACCCATGAGTGGTTGTGTGTACAGATCCATGTAACTGGCGATATGCTCAACAATAATGGAGTCGACTATCACACAACATGCAATCATGCGAAATGGTGTATGACACTAAGCACAGAAATATCCTGATCCTATCCATCTCTATATAATGTGTACCAATAGGTATATGCACCAAATAGAATATCCTAGGTACACAGGTCAAGTATAGTAGAATAAATCTAGGTCCTGAACATAATGAGGCATGATATATCATTACCTTAAGGACATAAATAATCAAAGGTACATGAATGCAAAAGCAGGTAATAAATACAGCATGTTCAGGTAATAAATAATGACATACCAATGCAGAAATGAACATAAATATTACTACTCGTTAAATATCACTATGCAATCAAACGACAATATCTTAGAAGATAAGTCAAAGTACTCGCCTCCAATGTAGATCGAGCTAATCAACCTCTATGTCGAAGTGCTCATCTCGAATCTAAATCCTGTAATAAATCGTACGGTTTAGCTAAGTTTTATTGTAAACAAAATAACTAAACCAAAATCCTTATTTACCAGGAACCCTAATTCATTCATTAACCTTTTCTAGCTTTAAACCTGTGTGCGTTAGCAAATGAAACAATTTATCTATTTCTTATCTTACCTCAACACTAAACCTCTCCGGTTGATCACAGCAGATATGGCAGCTGCCGAAATTTGCTAGCTGGAGGTACCCGTTGTCGGAATTCGTTGCCGAAACCCCTAAGTAGCTGCTGCTGGAACAACTACTCCTAGTTAGCACAAAATCCCATAACATGATCGAAAACTAGATATATACACAATTACCAAAACCCAGGATATCTTATCCTACCTTTGTATCGGCAACCCCTTCCCAACAGAAACCACACCCAATGGTTGTTGGGTTTGAGCAGAAGGTATCGGCGGTGGAAGCCCGGTGTTAGGCCAAGGGAGGGAGAGACAACCCTCTGGAACACCGATCACCACCAAAAATCCAGCGCCGATAACCACAGTCCAACTCCAGGGAAACTGAGCACGAATCCCCTCTTCTGACCGAGGATGAACTTGTGTGGCGCAACAATTCAGAGAGGAGATCAATTAGTAAGACTCCAGATGTGGGGTGTCGGCACTGCTTGTTGGTGCGGGAAACATTCGACGATCGAACCTAAGTTTTGATAATGGCAAAGGGATTTAAAGTTAAGATTCTTTGTTATCTAACATGTTGAATGAGCGTTTCAGGAAAGTCCTAATTGCTGTTAGACAGGTGAAAACCCTAGGGGGTGGTAACCCTAGGTCCTGGGGGTGGTAACCCTAGGTGGAGAAAAGTCCTAGCTGCAGTTAGGCAAAGGGAAAACCATAGGGGGCGGTAACCCTAGGTCATAGGGGGTGGTAACCCTATGCGAAAAGTCTTGGTGGGTTGAGTGCTTCAGGCAAAAGTCCTAGGGGGGTAACCCTAGGTGGAAAGTCCTGGTGTCACGAACCAGGTGAAAGACTGGACCAGCCGGGAAGCGGAAGTCCAGCAGAAAGTCGGGAAGCATCGAGCACCGGGCAAAAGTCCAGTCGATCTGGAGGATCGCACTGGCAACAGGTAAATCTCCTAAGTGGAGTAGGTGAGGGCGCGTTCCCCGTAGAGGGAACAGTAGGCGTCGGGTCGACCTAGGGTTTCCGGTTGGAAATTCGAAGTCTGACCCGGATAGTCCGATGACTGTCAAACTTCATATTCATGATATTATGTGTGCTAACTTTTGTTTTGCAGGATATGTTTGAATTTTGGATCTAACATGTCTTGCAGGTACGAAAGAACAAGGTTAAGCCTCGGATAAACAGTGTCCGAGTCGCCTCCATGGAGCTTGGAGGCACCTCGGGTGCAAAGATGAGCTGCCTGCGAAGCAGGCTTGGAGGCGCCTTGGAGAGCAAAGAAGGCGCCTTGAACCTGATAAGGATCGACCAGTTCAACCCTTATCTCAATGTGTGACTCGGCCAGCATGGAGGCGCCTTGGATGGCTTTCAAGGCGCCTTGAACACCCTTTATAAGAGGGTCTCGACCAGCAGCTCAACATAACTTTGCACAAGCAATCTTTCTGCAACCTGTTGCTAACAAGACGTTCTGACAAAGCCTCAACTCGATGTCGACAACCCGGAGCTTCAGATTTAGTCTTTTGTTGTCGGTATAATTTTTATTATTACTGCTTTAAATTGTACTTAGTTTGTAATAGTTTTTACGAACTATAGTTGTTGCCCACCAAAAGCGGTCAGCGACCGCGGGCCTTCGAGTAGGAGTCGAGATAGGCTCCGAACGAAGTAACTTCTCGAGTCTTCTGTGTGTTTGTGCCTTTTATTATTTCCGCTGCGTTATTACTCGTATTTTACCAAATCGATTGTGAAAGCCACGAGCGTTATTCACCCCCCTCTAGCGCGTCTCGATCCAACAATTGGTATCAGACCGGGGTCGTTTTGAATCGTGTGTAACCACCTTTCAAAATAAATTTTCGTGGTATTTTCAGATTTTTCGAAGTCAATTAGAATTTAGCATTATAGCTATATTCTAATTCTTTTCTCGAATTGGTTTTTTTTTCTCGAAGTTGGTGCAACACCACTCGAGTACGTTTTCTTTTAAATTATTCCCGCACTACTAATCCAAGACTTAGTCTTGGAACAGTTTTTCGTTGTTTTTGTCGTGCAGAAGTTCAAATGGCCCATCAAGAGGGTTACAGTACTGCTCGTCCCCCGCTCTTCTCCGGCGAAGACTTCGGCTATTGGAAGTGCCGAATGGAGTACTCTTTTCTCCAGGCCCAGTTCGACATATGGATGATGGTCAAGACTGGATTCGAACTACCAACTGACGAAACCGGCAAACCAACACCATGCGAGAACTGGGATCCTATCCTAATCAAGAAAGTAGAGGTCAACGCCAAAGCAACCTACACCCTACAGTGCGGACTAACAAATTCAGAGCTTGATCGAGTTGGAAAGTTCTCAAGTGCGAAGGAGTTATGGGAGAAGTTGATTGAGCTTCACGAAGGTATTTCTGATACGAAAATAGGTAAGCATGTTTTAATTAACGAATTATTTGAGCAGACTAATACTACTCCGGCCGAGAAAAGTGTTGCGTCATTTGCAGGTACAAGCAAGACGAAGAAAGTGTTAAAGGCAACATGGTCCGAGTCATCAGACGAATCTGAATCCAATGAAGAAGAACAAGCAAGCCTCCTCGCTCTACTAGTACTAGCACATGTTGTCGAAACCGAGTCCGAGCTTGAATTCGAAACTGAGAACGAATCAGACACCGAGTCTGAGCGAAGCCACAGATCCGTATCCGTTTTCGAAGGACCCAAACCCACTGTAAGTTCTATAATGTCTAGTATTAACCTAGATAATTCGGAAAACTTAATTCCATACTTGCTTAAGAAGTTGGCCAAATCTAACGTCCTGGTCAAGTCACTTCTAAAGGAGGTAACAGCCCTTAAAGAAGTGACTAACTCAAGTTCCTTAATTGAGTCAGTTCAAATTGGAAGTTCAACTCAAGTCCAACAACTTGAGGAAGAAAATTCCAATTTGAAAACTCAAGTTAAAGAACTCAAGTACACGTTGGAACGGTTCACCTTGGGTTCCAAGAATCTGGATCTGATTCTTGGAAAACAGCGAGCCGTTTACAACAAATCTGGACTTGGATTTAAAACTAAAAGAAAATACAAATCGTATTTATCATTAGTAACTAGAAATAATAGAAAGGTAGTCCAAGCATGGGTACCTAAGTCCAACTTGGTCAATCAAGTTGGACTTGGTCAATATTGGGTCCCCAAGGATCAAGTCTATTACCTTGATAGACCTTATCGAGGCTATGATCCAGGGGGAGCAAAAAGAAAAATTATTATCTTAACAAATAAATAATTAAATTGATCTTAACAAATAAATAATTAAATTGATCTTAATAAATAAATAAATAAAAATTATCTTAACAAATAAAATTTAAATTTAAATTAAATTAAAATCAAATTAAATAAACTTAAAAGTCAAATTAAATTAAAATAAACTTAAATTCGAATTAAATTAAATCAAAATCAAATTAAAATCCAAAGGAAGGCTCCAGAATAGCTGGCACCTCCGAACTTAATCCACCCGATAAGGGTAACCAAGAGTAGACTACCCGGCATGGTAATTAAGGATAGATTAAAATGAGCTAGGTTTAACTTGACCCACGGTACTGGTGAAGTATTGGATGATAGTACGTTGGGGAAACTTAGTCATCGCATGTCTAGGAAGATATGGCTTCGACCTGGTGCATTTGCTAAGTGGAACTGACCGAAGCTACCCTTTATGGATCCTAACTAGTTAGACAAAGGTTTTGTACTAAGTTCAATGGGTAGGACTATTTGGAAAACCTCGAAGACATGATTACTTTAATGATGTCCTTGTGACTTACCATAGCCCAGAAGTTTATCCAAAGAACGTCTACTTGTTAAACCCAAAGCTAAACATGAATCTAACACAAAGTTAAACATAACCCTAAAATTGAACCTAATTCATCTCACAAAAATTGTAGGATTACCTGATTGAAAATTTAGATCGGGTGAGATGACTAAGGAATAGAAATTTAAAAGAGAATCAAATTTGAAATTCAAATTCAAAATTAAATTCATAATTATAATTAATTCTAATTCAAATTAAATTCGTAATTAATATTATTTTTTCAAATGAAATTAACTCAAAATTATTTTTCAAAAATTAATTAACTAAAAATTATTTTTTTAACTAGATCTTTTAAAAAATTATTTAAAAATCTTTTAAAAATCAATTTCAAAATTATTTGAAAAATATTTTAAAAAACATTTTAAAAATCTTTTAAAACTTAATTTCAAAATTATTTGAAAAATCTTTTCAACAATTATTTAAAATCTTTTAAAACTTAATTTCAAAATTATTTGAAAAATCTTTTCAACAATTATTTAAAATCTTTTAAAACTTAATTTCAAAATTATTTGAAAAATCTTTTAAAAATCATTTTAAAAATCTTTTAAAACTTAATTTCAAAATCCTTTGAAAAATATTTGAAAAACTTATTTCAAAATCCTTTGAAAAATATTTGAAATATTTGAAAAACTTATTTAAAAATCCTTTGAAAAAATATTTTTAAAATATTTGAAAAACTTATTTCAAAATCCTTTGAAAATTATTTGAAAAACTTATTTCAAAATCCTTTGAAAAATATTTAAAAAACTTATTTAAAAATCCTTTGAAAAATCATTTTAAAAATATTTGAAAAACTTATTTAAAAATCCTTTGAAAAATATTTGAAAAACTTATTTAAAAATCCTTTGAAAAAACATTTTAAAAATATTTGAAAAACTTATTTCAAAATCCTTTGAAAAATATTTGAAAAACTTATTTTAAAATCCTTTGAAAAATGATTTTAAAAATATTTGAAAATTATTTCAAAATCATTTGAAAGAGTTATTTGAAAAAAAATTACTTTAAAAATGCTTTGAAAATTTATTACAAAATCATTTAAAAACTATATTTTGAAAATCAATTTCAAAATCAATTTTAAAATGCTTTGAAAATTCTTTTACAGTCATTTGAAAAATCTGTTCAAAAAGAAAAAAAAATTTCACTTAAGTTTTAAATATTTACAACAAATTCATCTAAAAAGCTAAGTGTTTATCAAAATATCTTTAGAGCCCTATATTATTTTTATCTACTTGGTATCTAAGTGTTACTTAACCCTCTATTCTGAAAAGTTCAGTTTTTACAAAAACAAACTAAGGCCTATACAAACTACTATCTTGTGTATTTTGATATACGGCAAAGGGGAAGAGTATAAGAAAATTCAAAGAATTAAAGAAAATTTAAAGAAATTCAAATTTTAAAAGGTGAGCTTTTATTAAGGGGGAGTCTTTATACTTAAGTTTCTCACTAAGGGGGAGCTCTACACTTGATTTAACTCTGCACTTAACTATCATTATGCTTGTATTTTCATGCTTATCTTTTTATGGAATTATTTTCTTAACTTTGAATTTTTGTTGCCATAATCAAAAAGGGGGAGAATGTTGGTGCGGGAAGCATTCAACAATCGAACCTAAGTTTTGATAATGGCAAAGGGATTTAAAGTTAAGATTCTTTGTTATCTAACATGTTGAATGAACGTTTCAGGAAAGTCCTAACTGCGGTTAGGCAGGTGAAAACCCTAGGGGGTGGTAACCCTAGGTGGAGAAAAGACCTAACTGCGGTTAGGCAAAGGGAAAACCCTAGGGGGCGGTAACCCTAGGTCATAGGGGGTGGTAACCCTATGCGGAAAGTCTTGGTGGGTCGAGTGCTTCAGGCAAAAATCCTAGGGGGGTAACCCTAGGTGGAAAGTCCCGGTGTCGCGAACCAGGTGAAAGACTGGACCAGCCGGGAAGCGGAAGTCCAGCAGAAAGTCCGGAAGCATCGAGCACCGAGAAAAAGTCCAGTCGATCTGGCAACAGGTAAATCTCCTGAGTGGAGTAAGTGAGGACGCGTTCCCCGTAGAGGGAACAGTAGGCGTCGGGTCGACCTAGGGTTTCCGGTTGGAATTCCGAAGTCAGACCCGGACAGTCCGATGACTGTCAAACTTCATATTCATGATATTATATGTGCTAACTTTTGTTTTGCAGGATATGTTTGTGTTTTGGATCTGACATGTCTTGCAGGTACGAAAGAACAAGGTTAAGCCTCGGATAAACAGTGTCTGAGGCGCCTCCATGGAGCTTGGAGGCGCCTCGGGTGCAAAATATGAGCTGGCTGCGAAGCAGGCTTGGAGGCGCCTTGAAGGAAGCTCAAGGCGCCTTGGACTGGTGGATGAAGGCACCTTGGAGAGTAAAGTGTTGGTTGCTACTCGGAAAACCTAATGGTTCCACTGTACAAAAATTTTGTACAAAGGTCTGAACCTTTTCCTAGCTACCATGTGTTCTTTTAAATTAAACTTGGATCGCCTGCGGAACTTAACACATTTGATCCAAAGTTTAATCTATTTGTTCTTTTAGGTTTTGACTTGGATCTCCTGCGGAACTTAACACGTTCGATCCAAATCACCTAAGTTATTAATTCCATTAAATATTAATTTCCATAATTGGTTCTCAGTACTGACGTGGCGAGGCACATGACCTTCTTGGATATGGGAGCAACCACCACCGACTAGACAAAACCTTTTAAGGAAAGCTAATATTTAATTTCCTAAAATAACTTTAGGTTAACCGAAAGGAACAATCAAATCACAAGGAAAAGAAAAAAAAACAAACAAATAACACAACATCGAAAATAAATTCGAAATACTAGAATCGCATGCCTCTTGTATTTGGTATTATTTCCAAAAATAACTAGTATGATGCGGAAAGGAAAAATACTAGTTATACCTTTTAAAAAGACCTCTTGATCTTCTACCGTATTCCTCTTCTAATCCCGGACGTTGTGTGGACAACGATCTTCCGAGACGAGAACCACCAAACCACCTTCTTCTTCTTTCCTTCAAGTTTCGGCCAAGCAAGGCTTTCAAAGGAAGAAGATCCTTTTCCACCAACCAAGCTCCAAGGGATGCAAGCTTTTTCTCCTTCTTCTCCAAGCTAAGATCCGGCCACCACTTGATCTCCAAGAGAAAAGAAGGTTTCGGCCACAAAGATGGAAAGAAGAGAAAGGGAAGGGCCGGCCACACCAAGGAAGAAAAGAGGGAGAAAAATAATAGAGTTGTTCACCATGAAGCCTCCTCTACCCCCTCTTTTATAATCCTTGGTCTTGGCAAATAAGGAAAATTTAATAAAAACTTCCTTAATTCTTTTGCCATTGAAAAGGAAAATTTATTTAATTAAAAATAATTTTCTTTTCATCATGATAATGGCCGGCCACCTTTAATCCCTTAATCAAGGAAATTTTAATTCACACAAGAATTAAAACTTCCTAATTTGCTTCCGGAAATTTATAAAAATTTCTCAAATAATTTTTCCCTTCATGGTGGTTAATAAAAAGGAAATTTTATAAATTAAAATCTTTCTTTTAAACATGTGAATAAAAAGAAAGTTATCTCTAAAAATTAAAATCTCTTTCAATCTACAAATAAGGAAAGATATCAAATCTTTTCTTAATCTTTTGTAGAAACTTATAAAAGAGAATATTTAATTTTTAAACTCTCTTTTAAATCATGAACATGTTTAAAAAGGAAAGTTTTCTTAAAATTTAAAATCCACCTTTTAATCAACAAATAAGGAAAGATTTCAAATTTTTAAACTCTCTTTTAAACATGTGGATGATTTACAAATAAGGAAAGTTTTTACTAAAAATTAAAACTATCCTTTTAATCTACAAATAAGGAAAGAGATTAATCTCTTCTCTTAATCTTTTGTAGAAAGCTATAAAAGGAAATTTTAATTTTAAAACTCTCTTTTAAATCATGATATCCACATAAGAAATAATTTTAATAAAAAACCCTTTTAATATTCTAGTGGCCGGCCACCTAAGCTTGGGACCCAAGCTTTGGCCGGCCACCAACTTGGCTCATCCATTTGGTCTTGGCCGGACCTAGCTTGGGTTCCAAGCTAGCTTGGCTGGCCCCATTGGATGGGTAAGAAGGTGGGTATGTGGTGGGTATAAATCTCTATATACAAGAGGCTACGATAGGGACCGAGAGGAGGAATTGGTTTTGGTCTCCCGATGAAATTAAGCATCCCGTGTTCACCCCGAACACACAACTTAATTTCATCAATAATAATTCATTCCACTAAAGAACTATTATTGTACTACCGCACCAATCCCAAATTACATTTTGGGCTCCTTCTTATTATGAGTGTGTTAGTCTCCCTGTGTTTAAGATAACAAATGTCCACTAATTAAGTAAGTTACTGACAACTCACTTAATTAATATCTAGCTCCAAGAGTAGTACCACTCAACCTTATCGTCATGTCGGACTAAGTCCACCTGCAGGGTTTAACATGACAATCCTTATGAGCTCCTCTTGAGGGCATTCTCAACCTAGATTACTAGGACACAGTTTCCTTCTATAATCAACAACACACACTATAAGTGATATCATTTCCCAACTTATCGGGCTTATTGATTTATCGAACTAAATCTCACCCATTGATAAATTAAAGAAATAAATATCAAATATATGTGCTTGTTATTATATTAGGATTAAGAGCACACACTTCCATAATAACTGAGGTCTTTGTTACTTTATAAAGTCAGTATAAAAGAAACGACCTCTAATGGTCCTACTCAATACACTCTAAGTGTACTAGTGTAATTATATAGTTAAGATAAACTAATACCTAATTACACTACGACCTTCTAATGGTCTGTTCCTTTCTATCTTCTGTGTGTGACACCACACACCATGTTATCTACAATATAAATTAATTGAACAACTATATTTATCATAAATGTAGACATTTGACCAATGTGATTCTTATTTCTAGATAAATGTTTATACCAAAATCTAGGCTTTTAGTATACATCCTAACACAAAGAAGGCGCCTTGAACCTGATAAGGTTCGACCAGTTCAGCCCTTATCTCAGCGTGTGACTCGGCCAGCATGGAGGCGCCTTGGATGGCTTTCAAGGCGCCTTGAACACCCTTTATAAGAGGGTCTCGACCAGCAGCTCAACATAACTTCGCACAAGCAATCTTTCTGCAACCTGCTGCTAACAATACGTTCTGACAAAGCCTCAACTCGACGCCGACAACCCGGAGCTTCAGATTTAGTCTTTTATTGTCGGTATAATTTTTATTATTACTGCTTTAAATTGTACTTAGTTTGTAATAGTTTTTACGAACTATAGTTGTTGCCCACTGAAAGCGGTCAGCGACCGCGGGCCTTCGAGTAGGAGTCGAGATAGGCTCCGAACGAAGTAACTTCTCGAGTCTTCTGTGTGTTTGTGCCTTTTATTATTTTCGCTGCGTTATTACTCATATTTTACGAAATCGATATTGAAAGCCACGAGCGCTATTCACCCCCCCCTCTAGCGCATCTCGATCCAACACTGCTCCGTGCAGCAGCGACGGAGCGCTGCGATGGGAGAGGGATACACCTAGGGCACGCTCGCTCGTCCGTGGCTGCCAATGGCAATGAAGACGCGAGGAAGATGGTGCAAAGTCTACCCCCGACAACCTTCTCGTGGTTGAAGCTAAGCCAACAACTCCCGAAATCCGACGATGCCCTTGAAGAGGCGACGACTACTGCGACAATGAAGAGGGGGTTGGAGAGGAAGCATGGGAAGGAGGGGAAGAGACTTCCTTGGCCCAGGGTTATGAACGCGGGGAAAGGGGAGAAGAGGAGGCGTCAGTGGTGATGGTTTGGGGAAGAGGCGAGGTGGTGGCTTGGCATCGCACTAGAGGGGCGGCAGAGAGGAAGGGGATCGGGCGGAGAAGGAAGCTAGGGCACGGGTAAGAAACGGAGGAAAAGAAAATAAAAAGAAAAAGTAAAGAAAAGGAAAAGTCCACCTTTTCCTCGTTAAAATAGGGTAACCTAACCAGGCTTTTCCATAGCCCAATTTTTTTTTGATCCCCATAACCTACACCATACGGTGTCCGAAAAATTTCCAGAATATTTCTAAAAATTCCGAAAAATTTCCTTATGGTTATTCACCCTTTTTCGGTATTTTACATTCTCCCCTACTAATAAAAATTTGGTCCCCAAATTTTGTTATCTACCATCAGCAAGTATTAACAACAGATAGATAGTATAAATGTTGAACGAAAAATTAACCCACATACCTCAAGTGAAAAGATGTGGGTATCGAGCTCGGATCGTATCCTCGAGCTCCCAGGTAGCCTCCTCATTGGAATGATGCTACCATCCTACTTTAATCAGCCGGACAGTCTTATTCCGCAGCTAATGCTTCTTCTGATCCAAAATTTGTATCGGAACCTCCTCGTAGGTCACGTCAGGCTGAATGGAAACTGGTATATCTGACAGAATATGTGTTGGGTCAGCTACGTATCTTCTCAACATAGATACATGGAACACATCGTGAACGCCTGTCAAAGCCGGTGGTAGTGACAGACGATAAGTTACTGCTCCAATCCTCTCCAAGATCTAGAAAGGCCCAATGTATCGTAGAGCTAGCTTACCTTGGAGGTCAAATCTCTTCACCCCTTTTGTGAGTGAAACTCTCAGGAATACACGGTCACCAGTAGAGAACTCCACGGGTCTACGTCTCCGATCGGCATAACTCTTCTGCCGGTTCTGCGCCTCAGACATCCTCCGTCTAATAGTGCGGGCCAACTCTGCCTCCTGCTGAGCTCTATGTGGTCCTAGCAGCTGGGCCTCCCCAACCTCCTCCCAGAGGGTGGGTGTCCGACAAGGCCTACCATACAACGCTTCAAACGGTGCTATCTGGATAGCCGAATGACAGCTGTTGTTGTAGGCAGACTCTACCAATGGCAAGTGGTCCTTCCAACTGCCTCCAAAATCTATAACACAAGACCTCAGCAAATCCTCTATAGTTTGAATGGTCCGCTCTGACTGCCCATCTGTCTGCGAATGAAAAGCTATACTGAACCGGAGCTGTGTGCCCAAGGCCTGCTACAAATTCTACTAGAATCGAGACGTGAACCATGGGTCTCTATCCGATATAATACTCAATGGCACATCATGCAATCTGATGATCTCTCGACAATACAACTTTGACAATCGATCCATAGAATCGGTCTTCCGGATAGCTAAGAAGTGTATGAATTTGGTTAATTTGTCAACAACTACCCAAATCACATCATGGTGTCGTCGTGTCCTCGGCAATCCCACCACAAAATCCATAGTGATGTGCTCTCATTTCCACTCTGGAATCGGAATCCTCTGAAGTAATCCGCCAGGTCTCTGATGCTCATCCTTCACCTGCTGACATACTAGACATCTTGCTATAAATTCCGCGATGTCTTTCTTCATATCGTTCCACCAATAGGAACGTCTCAAGTCTCGGTACATGTGGGTCCCGCCTGGGTGGATCGCGAATTGAGAGCGATGAGCCTCCTGAAGTAACTCCTCCCTGACCGAGTGAGATGAAGGTACGCATAATCGACCTCGAAAATATATAATACCTGCGTCATCTCGGGTGAACTCTGTCTGCTGCCCGAAAACTATCTGGCTTCCAATGGACTGTAAGTGCTGATCACCATTCTAGGCCTCTCGGATCCTCATCCTGATCGACTACTGAGCAACCATGGTAACCAGAATACCTTACTCTGTCCATCCCTGCTCCTCAAGGTCCAACTCAGAAAAACCCTAAATCAAGTCCGTGACTAAATTAAAGCTCGGTGGCAAGCCAAAGTCCCTCTAGACTTCCAGCTAAGTGCATCAGCAACCACATTAGCTTTCCCCGGGTGGTAGCTAATGGTACAGTCATAATCCTTCAGGAACTCCATCCATCTCCTCTAGAGGAGATTAAGCTCTTTCTGGGTGAAAATATATTTGAGACTCTTATGATCAGTGAGAATCTCAAATGTAATACCATACAGGTGATACCGCCAAATCTTCAAAGCAAATATAATGACGGCCAACTCCAGATCATGTACTAGTAGTTCTTCTCATGCTTCTTCAACTGATGAGAAGCATAAGAGACTATTCTGCCGTGCTGCATCAGAACAACACCCAAACCCTACAGAGATACGTCGGTATAGAGTACGAATACGTCCTCTTCGGAAGGCAAAACCAAAATTGGTGTGGACACTAATCTCCGCTTTAGCTCCTGAAAGCTAGTCTCACATGCTTCTGTCCAAGTGAACTTCACGCCTTTTCTAGTTAGGCGTGTCAGCAGCATAGCAATGCGAAAGAAACCTTCGACGAACCGTCTGTAATATCCAGCTAGTCCCAGAAAACTGCGGATCTCCTGAATTGATTTCAGCTACTCCCAGCTGGTGACAACCTCGATCTTCTGAGGGTCTACAGAAATATCTCAGCTAGAAACCACGTGACCCAGAAAACCGACTAAAGATAGCCAAAAGGCACACTTGCTGAACTTCACGTATAGACGATGTCGTCGAAGAGTCTCCAAGACTATGGAAAGATGCTGTGCATGCTCCTCCTCGAAATGCGAGTAGATCAAAATGTCATCGATGAAGACGACAACGAACTGATTTACACACTCCAGAAAGATGCGGTTCATCAAATCCATAAACACCGCTGGAGCATTGGTAAGCCCAAATGACATTACCAAAAATTCATAATGTCTATATCTGGTACGAAATGTTGTCTTCTGAATATCAGCTTCTTTAACTCTCAGCTGATGATATTCGGACCGTAGATCAATCTTAGAATACACTGATGTACCTCTGAGCTGATTAAACAAATCCTCAATTTACGGTAAGGGGTACTTATTCCTGACAGTCACTGCATTCAGCTATCTGTAATCGATGCACAACCTCAGAGTACCATCATTTTTCTTGACAAATAATACCGGAGAATCCCATGGAGAAACACTAGGGTGAATAAATCTCCTGTCCAATAACTCCTGGAGTTGGACCTTTAGCTTGTCCAACTCTTTCGGTGGCATACGGTATGGAGCTTTCGATGTTGGCACGGTCCTCGGAATCAGGTCAATAGCAAACTCCACTTGCCTTCTGGGAGGCAAGCCTGGTAACTCATCTGGAAATACATCCGGATACTCTCGGACCACTGGAACGTCTGAGAGCTTAGTACTACTGCTATCGTCAGTATTAATCAAAGAAAAAATAAATCCCTGATAGCCAAATGATAGTAGCTTCCGAGCCTGAATCGCTGAAATGATCGATATGTCGTCATCCCTAATGCCAGTGAAATCCCACGGGGGTTGGTTCGGAGGTCGGAATGTGACCACCTCGTCTGGCAATCAACCATGGCATGATATGCTGACATCCAATCCATGCCCAGGATAATGTCAAACTCAACCATTTCCAGGACTAATAAATCAACCATGAATATAATGTTGTCAAAGTCTAACGGGCAACCTCTGACCTCCTAAGTGACGTCCAATGTATCACCGGACGGTAGATAGACAATCAGTCACTACGGTCTAAGAGTAGGTAGTTTACCTATGTCCCTCATGAAGGCACGGGAAATAAAAGAATGCGAGCTACCAATATCTATCAGCATGTCAACGGATAATGCATAAAGTAAAACCATACCGCGGAAAATGGATCCGTCGGCCCGCTATGCATCCTTTCTGGTAACCGTGTGAACTTGTCCCGTCTCTGGCATGCTCAGTGAATTAAATATCGGTGTCGGAACTTAACTTAGTAAGGGTCTGCTACAACGCATTTCATTTGCTCCTAACCAAGATAGGTTTTCAATCCACTGTCAGAATGAGACATTTCAAGTGTCTGAGGTGCTAGTATTGGTCCTAGCACAACTCTAAGTGGAGGAAGCCACTGAATTTTAGTGGTTGTACTAATCACCAACCCTAGACGTAGGAGGAGGAGGACTAGGCAAAGGAAGAGGAATCACATAACTCATGTATGTGTGTTGTAGGGGAGGTAAGAAAGGATAGGGAAAACAAAGGAATGCAATGCGGAATCAAATACAAGAAGAAAAGGATATTTTAGGAAGTCCAATTGATTATCTTTGTGGAGTAGTACCGATACAAGCCCGTACCAAACAGACCAAAATGAAAGCATGGTCCACTTAGATGCACATCACTTAAATCCTTTCATGCAAATCTTAACTTGATACCATCTCTCAATGATTACCGAAATTCACTTCTTTATTTCCTTCGTGGTCATCCTTGTATGGTTCATCTCACGTTTGCCTTAATATAAGTGCTTCTCTGTGATAATAAACTACAGAGTGGTCTTATACCTGTTGTCTAGTAAGTATGCCACATTTATGAGAAGGGCATCACACCATAACTTACTAACAATGAAGCTAATTCCAATATAGACTACATATCTCCTTATGACCAATAAGGATATCTATGTTACCCAAGTATTAATACAGTACCAAAATTATAAAATTAAAACATCATACCTATCTGCCGTCTGGTGATGTTCTGTCGCTGTCTAGTCCCCAAAATAACCTTTCCTTGACGAGGTCAAATAATATCTCGGAATTCTGAAATGATAAAAAAAATCGATGAAAATCCGTATAAATCTGAAACGGAATTCTGAACCATGAAAATCGACGGAAAGTTGTATAAAACCAAAAATACCCAGATTGACTCGCAAATTCGGGTTGTGATACCAAAAGAA
Organism: Zingiber officinale; assembly: GCF_018446385.1. Classification (NCBI taxonomy): domain Eukaryota; kingdom Viridiplantae; phylum Streptophyta; class Magnoliopsida; order Zingiberales; family Zingiberaceae; genus Zingiber; species Zingiber officinale. The sequence goes on along the minus strand of NC_055999.1, from coordinate 64,981,839 downwards.
TTGGTATCAAATTAATTTTAAAAAAATCCAAAATGAAAAGCAAGTATTGTATACCTTGCTCTGATACCAAAAATATTGGTATCAGATTATCTCGAAAATTCAAAACACATAAGATAGGCATTGTAAACCTGCTCTGATATCAAAAATATTGGTATCAGATTAACTTGAAAAATCTAAAACATAAAAAAAATAGAACATGCCAACTTGGCTCTGATACCAAATAAATTGTCACGCCCCAAGTAGTCCCTGCCAAAAGAAATTTCGGTAGCATCTCCCTTATACGAGTGACAATATGAAACTATTCCCTCAGGGTCACATATACCTAGGCCAACACGACCAGAATAATAACAATAAACATAACTAAACAACCACGCAGTTTATATATATATTTCAACCTTTGGCTGACACAACCACGCAATTTATATTTGAAAACCACTTACTCCACTACAATGACGAAAACCTTAAAACCATGATAGAGAAACCAACACAGCGGAAAAAGAAGTATAGTAGACCGAAAACTTGATAAAACTCCTCGAGTATAAACATACAAATCACACACATATATATGAAATGTAACAAGGAACCAAAAGACTAAAGAGTAGAAAACCGACGCGACGCGAAGTGGGGACTAGCGATTGGAACCTCCTGACGGCCTCAGTCTGAAATAGTATAAATCAATGGGGTGAGTCAACTCCTCAACGGGTACCAGCTGACTGCATAGTAAGACATAACAACTAGTAATAAATATGAATACAACCTCCTGGATATATATATATAAAGGAACAATGCAAAACTGAAATAAAGAAGAGAAACTATACTAACCAGGACCTGGGTATAAGGTAAACAAGGTCGTCAAACCAAGGAGTATCATGATCCTGTATGCATGTCAATTATATGCATCTACCAAATATGTAGCAAATAAAGTGCAGCAAACAAAAGCAATAAATGCAATCATGCATATGATGCCAATTACATGGTCACCCATGACGCCAGTCAGCTATCTCACATACGATGGTGAGACTGAGTGGGTAGGGCTATGACAACTGTGTACTCTGCCATCACTGCTCCTGATGAGTGACCGAGTGGAAGGGATGCTGTCGGAGTACACCTATCCTCCTACCCAAATCATAAGTGGGGGAGCTCAATACTCTCATCTCCCTGAGACAATCCAGAGGAGGGATCCCTGTCCTACTACCACGTTGCGTCACACTACCAATGAGTGGACCAACGGAGCCCTTAACAGAGCAACCTGCTACAACACACCGGCCTACCTGATAAAAACCACTAACCTATGAGTGGTTGTGTGTGCAGATCCATGTAACTGGCGATGTGCTAAACAATAATAGAGTCGACTATCACACAACATGCAATCATGCGAAATAGTGCATGACACTAAGCATGGAAATATCCTGATCCTTTCCATCTTTATATAATATGTACCAATAGGTATATGCATCAAATAGAATATCCTAGGTACACATGTCAGGTATAGTAGAATAAATCTAGGTCCTGAACATAATGAGGCATGGTATGTCATTACCTTAAGGACATAAATAATCAAAGGTAAATGAATGCAAAAGCAGATAATAAATACAGCATGCTCAGGTAATAGATAATGACATATCAATGCAGAAATAAACATAAATATTACTACTCGTTAAATATTACTATGCATATCAAACTACAATATCTTAGAAGATAAGTCAAAGTACCCGTCTCCAATGTAGATCGAGCTAATCAACCTTTATACCGAAGTGCTCGTCCCGAATCCAAATCCTGTAATAAATCGTACGGTTTAGCTAAGTTTTATTGTAAACAAAATAACTAAACGAAAATCCTTATTTACCAGGAACCCTAATTCATTTATTAACCTTTTCTAGCTTCAAACCTGTGTGCGTTACAGCAAATGAAACAATTTATCTATTTCTTATCTTACCTCAACACCAAACCTCTCCGATTGATCACAACAGATATGGCAGCCACCGGAATTTGCTAGCCGGAGGTACCCATTGCCGGAATCCATTACCGAAACCCCTAAGTAGCTACTGCTGGAACAACTACTCCTAGTTAGCACAAAATCCCATAACAGAATCAAAAACTAGATATATGCACAATCACCAAAACCCAGGATACCTTATCCTACCTTTGTATCAGCAGCCCCTTCCCAACAGAAACCAGACCTAGCGGTTGTTGGGTTTAAGCAGAAGGAATCGGCGATGGAAGCTCTGTGTTAGGCCACGGGAGGGAGAGACAACCCTCTAGAACACTGATCGCCACCAAAAATCCAGTGCCGATAACCACAGTCCAACTCCAGCGAAACTGAGCACGAACCCCCTCTTCTGACCGAGGATGAACTTGTGTGGCGCAACAATTCAAAGAGGAGATCAATTAGTAAGACTCCAGATGTGGGGTGTTGGTACTGCTCCGTGTGGCAGCGACAGAGCGCTGCGATGGGAGAGGGCGACACCTAGGGCACACTCGCTCGGCCGTGGCTGTCAATGGTGATGAAGACGCGAGGAAGATGGTGCAAAGTCTGCCCCCGACAACTTGCTCGTGGTTGAAGCTAAGCCGGTAGGGGTGTAAATGAGCCAAGACGCTCGTGAGCTATTCGAAGCTCGATTCGATAAAAGCTTGTTTGAGCTCGTTTAATGAGGCTCGTTAAGATAAACAAACCAAGCTTAAGTTTCACAATATTCGGCTCGTTAGCTCGTGAACATGTTCGTTAAACTCATGAATCAACTTTTAAATAAAAAAAATAATAGTTTTGATATTGAATTTATAGATTTTACACTCTACTTACAAAAAACATAGATAAATATATTAAATTTATTTATTAGAATAAAATTATAAATTTTAACAAGAATATAATAATTTTTTAAAAATATATAATTTAATTTTTAATGAATATTTAAATTTATAATTTATATTTATTAAGCTCGTTTAGACTCGATAAAAGCTCGAATAAGCTCGTGAGCCATGAATATATTCGTTAAATAAAGTTCGAGCTCGGCTCGATTATAAACGAGTCAAACTCAAACATCCAAGAGTTCGACTCGACTCAGCTTGATTACATCCCTACCGGTAACTCCTGAAATCCGACGATGCCCTTGAAGAGGCGACGTCTACTGCGACAGTGAAGAGGGGGTTGGAGAGGAAGCACGGGAAGGAGCGGAAGAGACTTCCTTGGCCGAGGGTTATGAACGCGGGGAAAGGGGAGAAGAGGAGGCGTCGGTAGCGACGGTTTGGGGAAGAGGCGTGGTGGTGGCTTGGCGTCGCACTAGAGGGTCGGCGGAGAGGAAGGGGATCGGGCGGAGAAGGAAGCTAGGGCACAGGTAAGAAACGAAGGAAAAGAAAATAAACAGAATAAGTAAATAAAAGGAAAAATTCAACTTTCCCTCGTTAAAATGGGATAATCTAACCGGCTTTCCCGTGACCCAATTTTTTTTATCCCTGTAACTTACGACATACAATCTCTGAAAAATTCCCATAAAATTTTTAAAAATTTCAAAAAATTCCGTTATGGTTATTCGTCCTGTTTCGATATTTTACAAGTAAGCCTCCAACAATTCAATTATCAGAAAGGTCCAGATCTAACATTTTACTCAAGTTTCCTATGCTTTTCGGTATTACGCCTTTGATCTAATTACAATCGAGGAACAAGCCTTCTATGTCTGAGATTTCCAATATTTTCTGTATCTCTCCACTGATGTTATTATTGTTCAGGTTCTAGAATTGTTTATTTCTTAGATTGACAAAAGATGCCTGTATTTGTCCAGAAATCGAGACGTAGATGGGAGAGATTGCCAAGTTGGTAGGGAATTTCTCCTTTGAAACGACATCCTGAAAGGTCCAAGTGCTGCAATTGAGTTAAAGATACAATCGAGCCAGGAATTTGATGGCCAGATAAGTTGTTCCCACTTATATCTAGATACTTCAAATGCTTCAAATGAAACAATGAAGGATGAAACTCGCTTCTGGTGAAAACGGTATCATACTGCCAAGGATAAATAATAAAGAGAGGTCAAGTTTGATAACATGACCTGTGATATTGTCGTTGCCTTTCTAGGCAGGAAATACATAAACAAAATCTGTAAACAGTAAATATTTACAGTGGGGTGGACGACGGCAGAAATCGCGTGTTCTCCGTGACACGTAGCCATAGCAAACCTTTCGCATAGCCGATCTTACCTATTCCTTTTCTGATTTCCTTTGGACGAATATATGCAAAGAGGAGCGGACGTTACTCATACTCTCTCGGCAACGTGTGCAGAAACTGCACATTATTCTGGAAGAAAAATGGGCAAGTAACGCTCGCTCTCTCAATAACGTGTGCACACATCCAACAGTTGTTGCATTCTACACCTTCCCAACTGCAACACTCATTGCCTGACGTCAGGGAATCCACTTCTCACGTTCAGCAGAGCCTTCCTCTCCTCCTCTATTCACAGTTGCAAAGATTTAGGGAAAAATAAGAGAGAAATCCAAAAGATCAAGATAAAGAAGAAGCTTGGCTGCAGAAGCAGCGGCAGCCGTGAGATGAGATGTTGCACGAAGCCAGATTAACAAAAACTTCGACAATTAATATTTTCTCCCCCTCTCTCTCCCTTATTTAATTTGTAACAAAAAACACAAGATATATTAATAGTAGATTTATATATTAATGAAAGTTACTATCACGGTGCCTTCCTCCTAGGCAATGACACAATGATAAAATATTATAGTAGTTAACTATATATATATAATATAAAGTCGGTGAAAACTCTCAATTCATAAAGTAAATTGCTTTTTCTCCCTCCACTGACACGTGCACCTCCCCTCCCCCCCTCTCTCTCCCCTTTAAATGTCTGTTCTGCCCCTCTATCTTTTTTGATTTTTTTTTTTATTTTTTTTAGTTTTATTTTTAAATTTAATTTAATTTATTAATTTTTTCATTCATACTTATATATTTTTAAATTTCTATTTAATTTTAATTTTTTAATCAATTTTATTTATTATTTTTCATTAATACTTATATATATTTATTAATTTATTTAGTTTTATTTTTTAATTAATTTTGTTTATTATTTTTCATTAATACTTATATTTTTTAAATTTTATTTATTATTTTTTAATATTTATTTAATTTTATTTCTTTAATTAATTTTGTTTATTATTATTATTATCAAATTTTTTAAATTTTTTTTATTTTATATAATTTTTAAATTACGATCTTCCTGTAAATTATCTTTCTAATTTGATACTTAAATTACCCCTCATCCAACTATTGACACATGTCATAATCTTCTCTCCCTTTAAATTATCCCTCCCTCCAACCATTGACATGGTTGGAGGATGGGTAATTTAAAGAGGGTGAGAGATTCTGACATGTGTTATGTGTCAATGGTTGGAGGCAGGGATGATTTAAAGGGAGAGAAGATTATGACATGTATCAATAGTTGGATGAGGATAATTTAAGTGTCAAATTAGGAAGGTAATTTACAGGAAATGAGTAATTTAAAAATTATATAAAATTAAAAAAATTAAAAAATTTTGATAACAATAATAATAAATAAAATTGATTAAAGAAATAAATATTAAAAAAATAATAAATAAAATTAATTAAAAATAAAACTTAAATAAAATTTAAAAAATATAAGTATTAATGAAAAATAATAAACAAAATTAATTAAAAAATAAAACTAAATAAATTAATAAATTAAATTAATTAAAAAATAAAAACTAAATAAAATTTATATAAAACTGAAAAAATAAGTATTGATAAAAAATAATAAATTAAATTAATTAAAAAAGAAAATTTAAATTATACTTAGAGTTATTTTTAAACAAAATTAATTAAAAAATTAAAACTAAATAAAAATTAAATGAAATTAAAAAAAAAGGAAAAAAAAAGGAGGGGGCTACATGCATCATTTGACAGGGAGAGAGGGGAGAAGAAGAGGGGTGTATATCAGATCGGGAGGGGGGAAAAGCAGTTCTCTTCACAAATCCTTTTCTGTTTGATCTTCTTCCTTGTTGTCAGAAGGACAATCATGATATAATATCGAAAAACCTTTTACTATTCCACCAACCAAATCTCTCTCGTGCTTGCTTCGGATATTCTTTTTCTTCACAAGATACACAATCTGAACAGATACAATCTCTCAGCAACGTAACTTAGCAACCTAGCAACCCTTTTCACTTGTGCGTACACTGTGACAAAAAGATGAAACATTCGTCCCCAGCGCTCCTATCGTACTTGACCCAAGGTCATCACGAGAAAGATAAATCGCAGCATCTGAATAAACATGTGACGGATAGGTGTATTTTCACTTGGACGTACACGCATATATAGGTGCTTGTGCAGTCCTAAAACTTCTGCACAAAGTGCAGAAGTGAGAGGTAACTGTAACTAAGTCACAACGTGCTTCCTGAATTTACTTAATAGATAGAATATTGGGTCAAACCATCTACTAGTTAGATTGTGAAATCTGAATACCTTATATGAAAACAAAAATTGAATAGAGATGGTCAACATCTTATGAATATACATAAACAAAACCTGTGAATCAATTTAATTATCAAGATGCTTTTATCAAATAAATATAAATAGATAAAAATGAAAAGAAAATATTATTAAACTTAATACCCACCTAGACAAAATTAAAGTTTCAAACAATCATGTTTGTGGATTACAAATGATAAACCACCTGTAGGTTAAAAATGCTGACGTGTCATCTGTCTGGATTGCAATATTAACTACCGGTTTAAAAAATGATGACGTGTCATCTTTCTGGGGACAGATTGGAGCCGGTCTGTTATGAAAAATCTAAAACCTCAGACTGTACAATTATTTTTCCTTCCGCCAATGAAGCATGAGGATAAAAGTCGTATATTATTATAGTTTAAAAGATCAAACCTGTCAACAGTGGGGTGGTGGCGCAGTTGGCTAGCGCGTAGGTCTCATAGCTTCTGAGAAATCCTGAGGTCGAGAGTTCGAGCCTCTCTCACCCCAATTGCCTTTTTCGTGGATTTTGTTATAATATTATTGCTTTTTTTTAAAAAAAAAATTAAAAAGCTTAAAACAACAAATGAAATAGTAAGTCTTTTCCTTTCAATCATAACATAATTTTAAACACTTTTTACCCCAATTATTTTTTATGCCATTACTTACAAGTATATTTTTTATATAATATTTTTTTAAAAAAAAAATATTATAAATAAGCATACCCACTACTATATCTACATTTTGATTGATAAATATCCATCTTTTCTATCGATTAATACTAATCATTTTATCTAACTTGAAACGTATATTTTGATATCTCCGAGAATAATAATAATAATTATAGTTTCAAGAATAAGTAGCTCTAGTGTTAAGTAGATTGTTGGGCAAGAAGTCACTTTTCAAATTTATAGGATGAACAACCTAAGAGAAGGCCATCAATTTTCAAAATTAATTGGGTAACTCGATAGTTCATAAATAAAATGCATCAAAATATATAAATCAGACTTCGATAACCGAAATCCCTCAAATGTCAAACCTGATTAAACAAGTCAAATATGTTAATATATGATAAATTATTATTATATAAGGATAGATTAGTCTTTTATTATTATTTTTATTGTCTATTTATATTTACTTTTCCTTTGTAAATCTAAGTTTTTGCAATACAATTTGCTAGTCTCCTTTTGCGGCTACCTCTTTCTCTCCTTCGCTTTGTTGTCTTTTACATTCTATTTGCATTCTTTACTTTGTTCACATGGTATCAGAATCAATCCATCTCCTCATCTCCTCTCTTAGTGAATCATGGAATAGTTTTATTTTTGGAATTCTTTGAGGTGGTTGTAAAAGAATTGTATTTTCTTGAGTTTCAACTGTTGGATCGCCTTGAAACTTTGAGAATGTTCCTCACAACTAGGGCTACATTTTGAACGGTGGAGATCAGATTTTGAGTTCTTTGAATCTATCTGACGACCAAAAAATGTGACTATTGAGTTTAAGCTGCGTGGAGCTATCGACCTCTACGAATCCTCGACGCAAGGATGCCTTTTGCAAATAGAATTGATAACCTCTTGAAGAAATCTGTAACTTCCAGCCCATTATTTCAAGCAGCAAGGCGGATGTCATCCTCAAAAATTTTTGTTGGAGGACTTTCATATGGCACAGATGATGAAAGTCTGAGAGAAGTATTTACTAGTTTTGGTGAAGTGGTTGAAGCTCGAGTTATCATGGACAAGGAAACTGAACGGTCCAGGGGGTTTAGATTTATGACATTTACTTCTAGCGAAGAAGCCTCTGCTACCATTAGTGGTATAGATGGAAAGGATGTTCATGGATGAATGGTTAGAGTTAATTATGCTACTGATTGAACGGGTGGATTTCGTGGTGGTGGTGATGATTATGGTGGCGGGGGTGGTGCTTTTGGAGGTCGCTATGGTGGTGCTGCCCTTACCAAATATTTTCAGAAGCTCCTTGCATCTCAGTTACATTCCATGTCTATCTCTTCTCACATAGGTTTACCATCTAGTGGTACCTCAGGTATACATTCCCCTATCTGGATCCTTGATTCTGGATCTTCATATCATATATCGCCTAATGCCAATTCTTTTATATCTATAAATTCATCATCTTCTGTGTGTTGAATCATGAGTTTCGCTAGAGGAGGGGGGGGGGGGGGGGGGGGAAAAGCGATAAAACTTTCGTAAGGAGTTAAGCAGCGGAAAAAGAATAAGCAAAAGAAGAGCAAGGCTAACACAAGTTATTTTTACTTGGTTCGGAGCCTATGTCGACTCCTACTCCAAGGCCCGCACACAAGGGTGCTTTCGATGGGCAATTCACTAGCAATTCGAAAAACTTGATTACAAATTAATTACATGAATGCTAATGAAAATAACAACAATACCGACAAAATAAAGAAAAGAAGAGCGCGTGATCGGAGTAGCTTCGCAGCGTTGCAGGAGCACAAGAGAGCATATTGTGAGTTCTGAGTTGTTATTTTAACTCCAGCCTTGACCCTCCTTATATAGGAGGTTCGAGGCGCCCGCAGCCCCTTGGGGCGCCCGCAGCCCTTTGGGGGCGCCCTGAAGTGACGTAGCCGAGCCAACCAGCGAACTCCACGTGGCACAGCGACGTTGGGGATAAAATTTACCTCCGGGCACCCGGATCCATTCCGGGCACCTGGACCTTGATTTTCCAGCAGATTCCTTCTTGCAAGAAAATGTTAGTTCGGAGGCAAATATACAATGTATATCCTACAAAACAAAGTGTTAGCACAATTTATAGATAAACAGAAATAAAGTATAACTTAGATTCCGTCTTTCTGAGACCGGAATCTAGTCAAGATCTCGACTTAGAGTTCCGAAATGGTTCTAAGTCGGATCGGCGCCTAAGTTCCCTTCTCGGGAACGCGTCCTCGCAGTCACTCCCCTCTAGTGACTTACCTTCACTTACTTGCCAGATGTCCGATCAACCCTTCGACCCGTCTGGGCTTCGTGCCAAACGTCCGGTCAGCCCGTCGACCCGTTTGGACTTCGTGTCAGCTATCCGGTCGGCCCGTCGACCTAGCTGGGCTTCGTGCTAGACATCAGGTCAAGCCGTCGACCTGTCTGGACTTCTCCTGCACAGTCGATCAGAGTGTTAGATAACAACGAAACTAACTTAACTTATTTTGTCATTCATCAAAATTTGAGTTAGACCGTTAGTGCTAACCGCACCAACAATCTCCCCCTTTGTGATGCAATGACAACCTAGTTAAGTTAGTGATAAATATGCAAGTAAGAAACAAGCATAAGGTACTTTAACCTTAAGGTTGTTAAGTTAACTTTTAAGTTTTGTTTGTTTTGTTTAACTAACTTAACCACCTACCCCCCCCCCCCCCCCCCCCTTTGACATTCATAAAAAAAAATAACATAGAATAGCAAGGTAACTTTATGAAGAATGCAAGGTAAAAGAAATTTAGAAATGTAAGTCAGATTAGCTTGGGGGAGTTTAAAAATAGATAATTTTCATTTAAAATTAGCTGATTTAGCAAAATAACTTAGTAATAAGTTTGCAGATTAATTTTCAGAAGATAATTTTAGAAAACATAAATTTATAAGAGCTAATTTCAAGTATAAATTTATTAAAGCTAACTTTATAAAAGCCAAGTTCAGAAATTCAAATTTTCAAACATAAGTGTAAATTAATTTAATTTTTCAAAGAAACCAATTTTTAAAATTAAGCAACATCGAATTTTCAAAATCAATTTTCAAAACTAGGTAAGATCGAACTTTCAAAATCAATTTTCAAGACTAAGTAAGATCGAATGTTTTAAAATCAATTTTCAAAATTGAGTTTAGCAGGTTTAAATCATAAACCAAGTCTAGAAGGTGTCATTTTCAATATTAAATTTGAAAAGTTTAAAATTTGAACAATAAAACACATTTTAAAAAAAAATTAACTTTCAAAATTAATTTTGAAAACTAATTTTAAAATTTTTAAACACTTAGTTTTGACCTGTTTTAAAAAGAGGTATTTTGTAAAAAGTAATTTAAACTAAGTAGAAGAATAATTAACCTCCCCCTGAACCTGACATTACAAAATTTATCTAACAAGTTAGCTACTTACTGACTATTCAGATGATAGCAGCTTTCACTTGGTTAGTCAAGTTAAGTCTAAGCATCAGTCAGTGTTTGACTACACTGAATGACTTAATTTGATTAATATCTGTTTGGTATTTAACGCCCAGACTTATTTGTGTATGCAAGAACACAAACTAACCTGCCAACCTACTTGTATGGAGGTCTTTCTTAAGACCCACAAGCAGAAAGATGGCACATTTGTCGATCTCAGATTGAAGGTCATAAATATAAAATTATTTACTTTATTACATTTAACTTTCTATCTTTATTAACTTTTGTAATTATGATTAGATTGAATAATATTCATATTATATTTTTTCACGCAGGATCAAATGACAGATAGATTGGCTCAGACATCTCAGCCACCAACAGAGGATGGAGGGGAGTCACAACCTCTATCCACCAAGACGCTAAATGATATTTATTATGATGTTGTCGGTGGACGGACAAAAAACTCCACCCTCTACGGCCTTGGCTCCCAAACCAAAGTCGTATTTGATCGTTTGAGGACTCCTAGGGGTCGTGATGGTTCCTCCTCTTCTTCTTCTACTACTGAGATGCAGTGTTTAATAAGGGAAAATCAAGAACTACGTACTCAAATTGTCTCATAGATCAGAAGATGAATGAGTGGATGACAGCTGAGCGGCAGTGAGCCGAGGATGATCAAAAGCGAAAACAGGATCATGATGCTCTTATGGTTCATATACGAGCGTTCGTAGGTCATTTGCCTTTGCCGCCATAAGAGACTCAGGATCTATCAGATCATGATCATTATTTTTTTTTTGAGGTTTGTTCAACCATAACTTAAAATTTTTTATCATACATAACTCATGCAAATTATATTTATTATGTTTTGATAATTTACTATACTAATATTTAAATTTTGTATTGCTATATATTTCAGGAGTCCAGGCCTATTGTCATTAATGATTATCAATTATTCATGCAGAAGTATCAAAACTAATATATATATATATATATATATATATATATAAAATATTTTTAGTTATATATAAATCTATCATATTTGACTTTCTGCAAGATTTTTATTATAATTTTAGATATGGATGTACTATTTGGATTATGAATGGATATTGTAGTTTTTTCTATTATTTTTTTATAAGAATGTTTCTATTATAGATATGAGTTTTCTATTGCTATTTTAGATACTATTTGGATTGTAAAATGTATGGATGTATGAATGTGAAATGTAATTATGGATTGTAAACACTTTATATCATTTGTATGTATGAAAATGTCATCGTTTGTGATGGTTCTTTATGTATAAAAATTGTATACATGTTATGACCTAAATAGGAAGACAATATGTAATTTTTTTTTATTTCTATCAGAATACCAACGGAATTATATTTCGTCGGTAAATATCAAACGATATTTGTCGATGATTAACAACGGAATTGAGTATTCCATCATTAATGACATTTAGTAATTATCGACGGAATTAGATATCCCGTTGGTACCCTAAGATGAAATTAGGTATTCCGTTGGTAATTACCGATAGAATTCTATTCCGTCGGCAATCGTTAAATGTGATCATCGATAAATTAAGTTAAGATTACTGATGGAATATCTGATTTCGTACTTTTTCCTACGGAATAGTAATTCCATCGAATCAGCCATCGGTAATGCTATTTTTTATATGCAAGAACACATTAATAACGTTATTGATTAAATATAAAAAATCCTAAATAGCTATGTTAAAATTATATTAAATTATCTAAATTTCATAAATCCATAGTAGGTTATCTAGACAAGAGATTGGTTATGATTTAAATTGATTGTCTGTAAAGTCATCAGTAGATATTAGTGGGCTGCTGACCTTAAATGTATCAATATTTAAAACTCTCTTGAGTATATATATATATACACTCATAGACGACCCTCTCTGATCCGGGTGTCTGGAAGTACTCCCAGGTGACTCGATTCTTAAAAGTGAATCGGAGCATCTGAGAATGCTTCCGAGTGCCCGGACCACAGAGAGTCATCCATGTGTACAGGGTATCATTTTTCTCTATATATATGTGTTAGCCTGAACACCCGGTTTGTACACAACAGTGGATGGCTAAGTGCAATTTTGGACTCCTAGATCACTTCCAGACTCCCCAAGTCCTCGAAATTGACTCGAGGTACCCAGAAGTGATTCGGACATCCGGAATCGTACTCAGTCGCCCATGCATCATGCATAGACCAGAATAAATCAAAAAATACTAACAATGAGTGATTCATCAATCCAGCGTTCTTAAATTAACCATTTTTTTTAAAAAAAATTATTAGTTAATTCGTCGAAATTGAAACATAATTCTTTAATGTGCATCTACTATGTGTAGTCCCACGAGATATCCGTTTATTTAGAGGATGATAAATTTATTATAATAAAATAAAGGATTAATTTCTGACATAGATATATCCATGAGAAAAAAAAATCTTTATCAAACTCTAACCACTAAACAGACTATAAATTAACCTTATAGTTTCTCATCTGAACATGAATAATAATAAGAGGCACTAATATAGTGATAAAAGATGCTCATCTTTAACCTCCTTGTTAATCTGATCTAAGATCAAATAATAATAATACTTTATATACTAACCATTAAATCGTCGAGAGATAATAAAATATTAATATGATGATAAAAGATGAATATGTTTGCCCCCAGCGCTCTCATCAATTTGTTTCAGGACTCATACGGAGGAAGTAAATCATGGATGATTACAAATCTTTGAAATAGTAACTAACACATAAGGAAGATATTTATTTCAATTTTAAAGATATGTGATGATTTAAGTATTAATAAAAGTTAATAATGTGATTTACGAAAATGTCGTATTCTTGACCGTTACCGATGCAAGCAGGATGTTGACTCCTGACATTATTTAAAAAGTTAATTGACCAAAGAAACGATGCGGAGGAAATCTGCACATAGAGACATTTTCTGTCTGGCGTGAAGTCTCCGTTACATCGATAAGAGTCCCGTAGACTTCCCAAGTCGCCTGCCAGTTTTCTCAGTTTTTTATTTTTTTAATTGAAATGGTATTCAATAAATGCAGCATTGCTTGACTGGTCCAGAGATTTTCCCTTTGAGACAGGTTGAAGCTTTTGGCCTTGTCTCGAGAATCATAATGGATCCTTTTCACAAGTCATAACACTGCAAGACCTAAAAGGTGTCGTCACCAGTTTTTTAATATGCAGATGCAGCTGTTGCTGTTGACACTTTGAGAAGGAAATTAGTGAATACAATCATCGAGATCTGGCCTCTCTTCACGTTCTAATTTTTCTTATTAGAAAACATCAAATTTAGGTTATTTTTTTTTATAATAAAAAGATGATTTTCATTTCAGATGTTGTTCACATTCGGTCCCTAAATTATATAAAAATAGATAAATTATATAATCAATTTATAGGCAACAATTGCTAAATGACTAAAAAGTGAAAGAGATTTTTTTCCAATCTAAGCTCTTCCTAATCCTATTAAAGCAAGAGTTTTATAACTTGAATCCTACCTGCCATTCTAGTTTGAAAAATGATATGTTCAAGAAAAAAAATTTAAGAAAAAATTTAAGCATAGACACATAAAGTGATGGGGTCCACAAAAAATGAAATGATGGGTCATGACTTTATGTGTCTATCCTTGAACTTTTTCTTAAATTTTTTTCTCGAACATATCATTGCTCTTCTAGTTTATGGATTGGATCCCAAAAACGGACAAGAGGATTATTGGTTTTTCTAGTCTCATATGGGCAAGTGTGAAGGTTTCTACATATAAATATAAAATTGATCAACTTTAACAAATCATGTTTAAAAAGTTGTTTGGAGATGTTATCTTTTAATGAGCCAGAAATTAGTTAAACGTTATGGTCTTCACAACTTCTTCCCGTGTTATATGTCCGAGATTATTGGTATCCTATATATATATAGGTGTTTTTTAGCAAAAAAAAGTCAAAGGAGCCTTTGTTTTTTCACTCCTTTTTAATTTTTTTAATCAAAGAAAACATCCTATCCCATCCAATCATGTAAATTGACACCGATATCCTTATACTCTGTTTGACATTATTATAAATCCTGAATTGATCAATCATTTATATAAACACTACAAGGTCGTATTTTCATAGTTGTTACAATCTAAATATTATTAAACAAAATAAATCTATATTGCTATAATTATGAAATTGTAGTCGTGAATATTAAATGAACAAGTCAAGTCGTTGTATAAATAAAATAACTCCGCATTATAATAACTACTAAATCGTAATTGCTATCATAGTTATAACTAAGGGTGCAAATAAATTGAACATGCTCGCGAGCTTTTCGAACCGATTCAAAAAATATTTAATTCATATTTAAAAAAATCGAATTCAAGCTAAATTTGAACATGTTCGATAATTTTTTTAATCGAATTCGAATTCATAATATTTTATTTGTGAGTATTATTTGATTACTCACAAGCTACTCACTAACTGAACTCAAATAGAACTTTGATTATTTTCATATAATTTTAATTTAAATATGTTCATATTAAGATTTGAATAATTAAAACTGAACTCAAATTTAAATTATTTCAAAGTATAATTTGATTCTACTCGAGTCAAGGTTCGAACAATTCGAACCGAACTTCATCTTGAATTTTGTTTCAAACCGAACTCAAGCCAAAATTAATGATCTTTTTCAAGTTTTGAATCGAATTCAAATATCTCATATATTTTTTTGAGCTCGAACTCAAATATCAATATTTTCATATTATTCAGTTCAATTCAATTCATTTGCACACCTAATCAGGGGCGGATCCAAAGAGAAATTTTAACGAGGGCTAACAGAATATCTTTTGTAACATAAAAAATATATTTAATAACAAAAAGTTCAATTTGACATCACAAAAAGATAAAATACTAAATTAATAAATTACAATTAGACTATTGCTTATTAAAGTATTGGTTAACACTTTGTGACATATTAGGTGATCGTTGGATAAGAAAGAGGAGGTAACTGCATCCTGCGGCTTTTCATCTTTTGAAAACGCTGCAATATTTGCTCATTTTCAATTGTTGAAAAGATATCTTTCTCGATGTATACGACTAGACTGTCATTCATCCACTCGTCTCCCATTCTGTTATGTAAATCAGTCTTTATCGTCTTCATCGCAGAAAATACTCTTTCAACAGAAGCGGTCGCAACTGGTAAAACTAATGTCATCTCAATCAGACGATAAACCAATGGATAAGCTTGATTTTTTTGAGTTTCAACAATTTTCTGAGCAAAACTTCCCAAATCTTCAATTCCAAAAAAATTTGGATCCTGTCGTATATTATGAATGAAATTCTGAAGTTGTTGTTCAATAACTATACAATCATTTGTTGAGAAGTCCTCAGGATATAAATCACAAAGTCGAATGAGTTTCTGAACATTGAATTCAGAAAAAGAATTCCTTGGATGAAAACATGCTATACAACTAAGCAATTCTGTGCCAACTTCTGAAAAACGAATATTCATCTCTTGTATAACTGAATCAACAACCTAACATTGTAATTCACAAAAAAAATAATTAATAAGTAAAAAAACTATGATCGATGAATATAATAATAATATTTGTTTTAAGAAATAATACCTGATAGAAAATCTCCACACAATAATAATGCAAATTGGTGATGACTTGCCTTCTACGTCTACTACGACCACCAATCATACAATTGTCTTTCATCTCCGGCACTGGGATCTCATTCAACTCACAAAATGTGTTGACTTTATCTATAATTGTATGCCATCCGTCTTCCCTAAATATTTGAAATTGATCTTTCACACTCTCAATCAAACTTATGGCTTGGACAAAATTTTGATCCTTTTGTTGTAACACAAGTGACAACTCATTTGTCATTCCCAATATCATCTTCATCAAGTGCAACATGAAAACAAACTCATAATTCTCCATTTTCTGAATCAAACTTTTGGCAACCCCTCTACTATCAAAAGAACTAGAATCATCACAAATATTCTCCAACACTTGAATCACTGAGGCCCACATAGATAATAGACGACCCAATGTCAAGTAGTGTGATCCCCAACGAGTGTCTCCTGGCCTTACTAAATTAGTTTCTTGATTTTTGCCACTGCCTGTACTAATGTCTCCACCCTCCAATATTGCAACAATCCTATCATGTTCAATTTGCCTAAGTTGATCTCTCCTTTTACATGATGCTCCCGTTGTGTTAACAATCATAGTGACATAGTTAAAAAAATCACTCACATTGAGATTACTCTTGGCAACAGCAATAATAACTAACTGTAATTGGTGAGAAAAACAATGAATATAACTTGTATATGGATTTTCTTGCAAAATGAGAGATTTTAACCCATTGAATTCACCCCGCATATTTGAAGCTCCATCATATCCTTGACCTCTCAGTCTAGATAATGATAATCCATGTTTCACAAATAAAGCATCGATAGCATCCTTCAAAGAACGAGAGCTAGTGTCAGATACATGTACAATTGCAAGGAATCATTCAATCACCTGTCCTCTTTTGTTCACATATCTCAAAACAACTCCCATTTGCTCCTTCACTGAAATGTCTCGAGATTTATCAACCATTAAGTAGAAAACATTGTTTCCAATATCTTCGATTATGGAAAGTGTGATCTCAGAGGCACAAGCACGCGTAAGGTCTTTTTGAATTGCTGGAGAAATCATTTGATTGTTTCCGGGAGCATTTTGATTAACAACCTTTGAAACTTCCTCATTTCATTGACTGTACCATTGAAGCAATTCAAGAAAGTTTCCTCTATTTAAAGAATTACTTGACTCATCATGTCCACGGAAAGACAGTCCTTGCTTCAAAAGAAATCGCGTAACATCCAACATTGCTGTTAAACGGGTGCGATAAGAAACCTCTATATCTCGCCCATGTGCTCGTAATATATTTGAAACACTATTATGTCTTTGATCTTGAAAAGATTCAACCTGTACTCTAGCATGATTGTGACAACTATCTACGGCACCATTATGCAAATTAAATCTTTCTAAAGCATTTTTCCAATTAATAAATCCTGTTTTTACAAAGGCATCCTCTTTATATCGACCTCCTTTATTTGATGGTTTAAAAAATAACACCATAAGCAAAACGCCGCATCTTTTGATATGCTATATTCTAACCATGTATATATTTATACCAACTATCTTGGAAACTCCTTTCTTGATTACCAAAAGATCTTTTTGGATACATATGTCCAATTGGTTGGCAGGGCCCCCTAGTCAAGTACTCTCTTCGGACTTGATCTCGAATAGAAATATCAAACTCTTCAATTGATTTTCGTAATCCAGGATCACTAACAATATCATTTAAATCTAATTCCACATGAGATTGAATTTTCACAACTTCATTAATATTAGGATCATTGGAAGAACCCTCACGAAAACATTTAGGCTTAAAAAACCTCTCCATAATCTACATAAATAAATAATTAAAAATAAAGTCATGTATATGATGTAACTAAATTAATATTTACAAATCACAATTAATTTAAACCCTAAACTCCTTAATTTAAATTGAAATAAAAAAGTAAAAAAAAATAATAAGAAAGGTAAAAAAAATAACCTTGAATTCACAAATTATGTGAATGACGTGAGCCCAACTATGTTGTAAATCAAGAGTAAGACAGATCCTTTACTTGTACTTGCTGGAAGAGCCAAATAACAACCTTCTGATGTCGGACAAAATGCACAGAGTCCTGCAATGAAATTAACAAGTTTTAATCTTAATCTAAATAATTATTAGGATCAAATCACAATAGTCTCACTTTCAACAGACAACATGGTATTATTTTTTGGATTTTAGTAAGTTAAAAAAACATTAATCAAATCAACAGCGGCTTGCAGCTATTGACCTGCTGCAGTGGATGGGCGACGCCGCGGCGGACAGGCGGGTCGGGGCCGCGGGCGGCCGGCAGACTGGTCGGCGGCGCCGCGGCGGATCGGCAGACGACGAAATCAACATTCAACACTACACAAGAAAACAAAATAAAAGTAGAGAAAAAACTTTAGAGGGAGGCGGCGGACCGTGAACCTAGTGGGCGGTAGGGCAGCTGCTGGCTGCTGCAGTCAGCGGGCGCCGCCAGGCGGAGCAGCGGACGGAGGACCGGCGGGTGTCGGACTGGTGGGCGGTGGACCGGCGGACATAGGACGACAGAACACTAACGGCAGATCACGGACGGTGGAATGAAGCGTCGAGTCGCCAACTGCTGAGGCGGAGTCGAGATTCGCGATCACGAAGAGGGAGAAATTGCAATTGACGAACTGACGGCAAAAAAAAACATAACTTATTGGGCATTTGGGCTTGGGCTGCAAAGGCCTATAAATTTTATTAAAAAAAAAAAGAAAAACAAGATGAAAACGTCGCTGCTTCATTTTTTTGTCCAGTGGTTGTCGGCTTCTCACGCCGTCGCCGGACACAGAACTTCTTGTGACTCCTCTTTAACTCTTTCTCCGGCAAATCTCGGCGAGGGCTTTAGCCCCCTCCAGCCCTCACCTAGATCCGCCCCTGCACCTAATTATACCTGGTTCAATATTTATAATTTCATAGTAATTATAGTTTCATAATTGTTACAATATGAATATTATTAAACAAAACAAATGTGTATTGTAGCGATTATGAAATCATAATGATTACAACGTAAATGTTATTATTTGACTATGCCAAAATTACTATTACTCGAGAGGAAACATAATTCTAATATGCCGACACAATGAACCATCACACTTATTAGCATCTTAATTATCTTCAAGACACTGGTTTTTATCGAGTTGTTTGATGAACAAAAGGCAATCTCAACTGATTATCCTAGTTGATTTGAATTATCCTTCAGCCACTTCTCCACATCAGGAAATATCAAGATTTAAACAAATCTAATATTCATAAATAATTTTGATGCCCAATTTTAGTAAGAATTTCTTTATATTCGATTAGTTTAATAAATACAAAGTAAAAAAATTTGAATAACTCATTAAATTAAATAAATAAAGTTAAACATATACGTATTATCTCGTTAATATTCATTAATAAAAATTATGTTAGTCCATCAGAGTTTACTATAGTGGTAGGAAGCCAAGTGCATTTTTCTAAATAATCTCATGCATGGTACTCCTATATAGTGATTAAAATTACTAGAAAAGTTGGGAGTGACATGTCAAGTGTACTTCTTATCTTAGATTTACTTTGTGGACGAAATATAAGGCAGGACTGTCTATAGTCAATTATAAAATCTGAATACATAATATTAAAAAAATAAAAATGAATAGAAATTATGAACTTTTCATTATTCATGAGCAAAATTTATGAACAATTTTAATTATTAAAAAAATTCTTATCACCCTGATAAATAAAAAATAATTAAATAACAAATAAATTTCTTTTATTAAACTTAATACTCACCTAAACAAACTTTAAAATATAAAAATTTCAAACAATAAAAGAAAATATCTCATTTAAGGCCCTAATTACAAAGGTAATTAAGTATTAACTATAAAAAATGATGACATGTCATCTTTATGGATTACAAAGGGAAAATTCTTTAGACCACTTTTTACAATACGGATGATAATTTTTTGTATATATTAATGGATAAATAACCTCCACTTATAAATTAAATAGAAACCATCTACTCTATGTAAAAAGGACCATCCTCCATCGTCTATATTGCAAAAATAGGATCAAAACATCCGGCCTCTTACAAAGGTAATTAAGTATTAACTACCAGTAAATAAAATGACGATGTGTCATCTTTATGAAGACCAGATTGCGGCCGATTTGTTATGAAATGCCCAATATAATCTTATGTATAATTATTTTATTTGTATTAATTAAAATAGAACTCAAATCATTGGGGTGGTGGCGCAGTTGGCTAGCGCGTAGGTCTCATAGCTCTTGAGAAATCCTGAGGTCGAGAGTTCGAGCCTCTCTCACCCCAATGTGGTTTTTTTATTTCCTTTGATTTTATTATATAATATTATTCAATTTTGATTTAAAAGCTCAAAACAACAAATGAAATAGCAAATGAAATAGCACATCTGTTCCTTTTAAGCACAACATAATTTTAAACAGTTTTTACAACAATTATTTTTTAAATATCCAACTTTCCTGTCGATACGGTGATAAATACTTATCATTTTATCTAAATTAAACCCGGTTCGATTATATATATTTGTGATAAATACTTATCATTTTATCTAAATTAAACCCGGTTCGATTATATATATTTATAGTTTTTGGGACAATAGCATCTTTTCACCGTTTAAGGTTTGTTAAGATTTTGACTATAAATTTTAGGTTCAATAATATGATTAATTTTTTTTTCTTATTTTCTATATAATATCAGACCTAATTTTTTTGATATCTCATATTATTATTTCTTATTATCGTTATCATCTACTACTGTTATTATCAATTTTGACGCCGATATCTTTTTCTGTCGATTTCAACGCCGACATCATTTTATGTCAATTTCAGCGTCGACGTCCTGTGCTGCAACACCAACATCCTTTTCTGTTGATTTCGATATCGACGCCATGTGCTATTGATTTTACACCGACATCCTTTTCTATCTCAGATTCTTAGTGTGATTACGAATCATCCTGATACCAATTTTTACGGATCGTACAAATGCATGTTCTTACAATTTAATTATTCTGAGCATTATTTGTTTTGTCATTGTGCTTGGTCATACAGATGCTTCATGTAAATCTAAGTCGTATATGTTAGAGCAGTTTCAACAGTTCCTTACTTCACAACCCTCTGCCATGTCAGCTTTCTCTCATATATAGGTTTGTCATCGTCTGGTATTTTTGGTATATCTTCATCCTTGTGGATTTTGGACTCTAATACCTCTCATCATATATCATCTAATTTAAAGATTTCGTTTTCTTCAGTTCATTTATATATATTGTGATTGGTGATGATACTTCTATGTCATTAATAGGTATTAGTTCAATTGTTACATCTTGTTTATCTCTTACTAATATTTATTATATTTCAAGTCTTATTTTAAATCTTGTTTATGATAGTCAATTATGTGAGTCTGGGTACCTAATCTATTTTTCTTCATCCAATTGTTATGTTCAAGACCCGCAATCTTAGAACCTGATTGAGACAGGTCATAGACAAGGAGTATTGGTTCCATTTGCACTAATGATCTAACTCATATTTTGATAAATGACAAGGGAATTAAAGCTAGATATGTTGTTTGTGTTGGATCGTGATGTTTCGATAGAGGGGGGTGAATATCGATTATAAAAAATTCGTCGATAAGAGTAAGCGCAGCGGAAAAATAAAACAATGCAATGCTAACACAAGAACAAATTTTACTTAGTTCGGAGCCTTTGGCGACTCCTACTCCAAGGCCTGCACACGAGGGTGCTTTC
Source organism: Zingiber officinale (assembly GCF_018446385.1). Taxonomy (NCBI): domain Eukaryota; kingdom Viridiplantae; phylum Streptophyta; class Magnoliopsida; order Zingiberales; family Zingiberaceae; genus Zingiber; species Zingiber officinale. The sequence continues at coordinate 64,959,817 of NC_055999.1, read as the reverse complement.
GATGGACAATTCACTAGCAGCTTGAAAGATATTACAAACTAAGTACAGAAAATGCTAATGAAAGAATTAAAGCAATACCGACAAAAATTAAAAGACTTAAAAAGAGAAGCAGCGCGTTTGTCGAAGCTTTGCAGCGTCGCAGGAGCACAGGAGAGCGAGTTCTTCAATTCAGAGTTGTTGTTGAAGCTCCACCCCTGCCCCTTCTTTTATATGAGGCTCGGGGCGCCCCGGATCCCATCCGGGCGTCCTGGTGTGATGTAGCAAGTCCAACCAGTGAGCTCCACGTGTCGACGCCGCGATCAGGATAGAATTCGCCTCCAGGCGCCCGGACCACCTTTCTCCAGAGAACATCTTTCCTGCAAGACAAGGTTAGTCCGAGGCAAATAGATAATGTATATCCTGCAAAACAAAGTGTTAGCACAGTTTATAAGTTCAATATAAAAAGTATGACTTAGATTCCTTTTTTCCGAGACCGGAATCTAGTCATGATCTCGACTTAGATATCCGAAATGGATCTAAGTCGGATTGACGCCTAATGTTCCCTTCCCGGGAACGCGTCCTCACGGCCACTCTCTTCAAGTGACTTACCTTTACTCACATGTCAGACGTCCGGTCAGCCCTTCGACCCGTCTGGACTTCTCGCCAGCTATCCGGTCAGCCCGTCGACCTAGCTGGACTTCGTGCCAAGCGTCTGGCCAGCCCGTCGACCTGCTTGGACTTTGTGCCAAATGTCCAGTCAACCCATCGACCCATTTGAAATTAGTTCCAAGCGTCCGGTCAGCCCGTCGACCCGCTTGGACTTCGTGCTAAACATCCGATCAGCCCGTCGACCTGTCTGGACTTAGCCTGTACACTCGATGAGACTGTTAGATAACGACAAACCTAACTTAACCTGATTTGTCATTCATTAAAACCTGAGTTAGATCGTTAGTGCTAACCACACCAACAGTTTGTCTAACCTTTCTACCAAGTATACAGGAGTTGACTGGTCTGAAAGACTTGACACCAGGCTGAAATCCAGCTAGGTTCGCGAGACTCGATAGCTAGTGCGAAGTTCAGATAGGTCCATGGGACCCGATATCTAGCGGAAAGTCCAGTTGGGTCCATGGAACCTAACAATCGGTCGAAGTCCAGTTGGGTTCGCGGGACCTGATAACTAATGGGAAGACTTGATAGGTCAAAGACAAGTCAAGCGACTGCAATTGGTAAGTAAGAGGTAAGCAACTAGAGGAGAAATCTAGTGAGGACGCATTCCCGGTTGAGGGAACTGTAGGCGTCGATCCAACTTAGGTCAATTCGAAAAATCTAAGTTGAGACCATAACTAGATCTTAGTCTCGAGGAAATATGATCTAATTACTACTACTATCCTGTTGTATTGTGCTAACTTTGTTTTGTAGGATAAATATATTTTTGGTTTCCTGGACTAATCCTTTTTTGCAGGGAAGAATGCTAGAAAAAACGGAGTACGGGCGCTCGGACTCCAGGCTCCTGGAGCTTCTCTGAGCGCCCGGACCAGCCATGCCCGGGCAGGTGCCAAGCACCTGGGCGGTCCGAGTGCCTAGTGTTGGGGCAATTTCTTTTGGTCAAGTTTGACCAGTTTGACTAAGCTTAAGTTGAGTTAAGTTTGAGTCGAGTCGAGATTTGAATTTTGATGTTTGACAATAGAAGGAGATTGACAATATAAGGAGATTGCTGGAGCAATCGTCCGGTTATGGAGATGGTCAAAGGGTTGACCAGGTTAATGAGAATACAAGTCAAGTAGGTCAGGGATGACAAAAGACTTGATTGGGTAAGTCCTAACTGGAGGTTAGGCGTATGTAAGTCCTAACTGGAGGTTAGGCGTCTGGAAGTCCTAACTGGAGGTTAGGCAGTGGTGAAGTCCTAACTGGAGTTTAGGCAGTGACGGAAGTCCTAATTGGAGGTTAGGCAAAGGAGAAAGTCCTGGTGAGGAGCCAGGCAATTGGGAAGTTCAAGTGTGATAGTCCAAGTATGTAGTCTTGGCAAGATAAGTTCTAATGTGACTTGGCAAGGAGAACTCGATAACTAGGATGAGGCCAAAGGAAGCTCTTGAAGGCAAGATGTGAAGGATGGGAGATATCCGAGGGACGTAAGGTTGATGGAGGAGGCTAGAAGGCTAGTTCAAGGTTGGTCGAGTGTGGTGGTATAATCCGACAACTAGGATAAGGCCAAAGGAAGCTCTTGAAGGCAAGGCGTGAAGGATGAGAGATATCCGAGAGACGCAAGGCTGATGGAGGAGGCTAGAAGGCTAGTTCGAGGTTGGTTGGGTATGGCCAAATGCTAGGCATGGAGACCCAACAGGACACGGTTGACCAGGAGTTGGGTTGGAGATTTTGGACTTGAGTTTGAGTTAAGTCCAGGCTGGTCAATCAATCGGGCGATCGATTGAACCAGGGTCCAATCGATCAGTCGATTGATTGAACCAGGGTCCAATCGATCAGTCGATCGATTGGAGTGTGTTGTAATCATGGGAAGGCCCAATCGATCGGTCGATCGATTGAGATGTGAAATTGCGAGCACTGAGGCTTTCCCAATCGATCGGGTGATCGATTGGGAGTATCCAATCGATCGGTCGATCGATTGGGCAGCAGAAGCTCTCGCGCAGACACGAGAGCACAGAAAGGCTCTGAATCGATCGGGCGATCGATTCAGGCAGTCCCAATCGATCGGTCGATCGATTGGGAAGTGACCGTTGTGTAGGAAACGAGCGATGGACGGCTGGGATGGAGCAGTGCTGACATGACAATCGATTGAGGATGATTTGGATCGATTGGGAGCACAGGATATAGCCGTTGCGGAGCATTTTCTCAGTAGAACTTTGCGTTCTTCTTCTTGCAATTTCTCTGCAATTCACAGCGAGCTTCTCTGATCTTCACAACCAGTTCTTGAAGGCTCTTGGGAGTGTTCTCTCAAGGTTCAAGAGACAACAACAAGCACAAGTAAGTAAGAAGAGAGTGTCTTTACGTGTATTTGTATTCCTTCTTCTTGTATTTTTGTGTGTATTGTTGTGTGAGTTTGTACGAGGCTTCTCCGCCTCCGGCTGCAACCGAGAAGGAGTGATTCATAGTGGAGATAGTGTGTCGTGTGTGGATCCTTAGATTAGTCACCCATCTTGAGGTGGATACCAAGTAAATTCTAGTTGTGAGTGTTTGTGTCTTTATATTCCGCTACACATTATCAAGACAAAGCAAACCGACGCAAGTGCGACGAGCCGCTATTCACCCCCCCTCTAGCGGGCACAAATGTCCCAACAATTGGTATCAGAGCGAGGTCGTTCTTCTACGGACTAACCGCCAAGAGAACAAGAAGCTAGAGGAAGAAGAAGATGGAGAGTGAAGGACCTCTCGGATGGGACATCCGAATTCCACCTCCGTACGACAAAGAAGACTTCAATTTTTGGAGGACAAGGTTGGAGACTTGGTTCCAAATGGATTGGAACCAATGAGTGATCTTGGAGGACCCATTTGAAGCTCCAATGGATAAGAAAGGGAAGCGCCTCCGACCTCGACATTGGACCGAGGAACAACGGGAGCAAGTAGAGGCAAATAAGGAGGTAACAAATATATTGTTAAACATATTACCCTCTAATCTTATTATGAGTGTAGGTGAATACACAAGTGCAAGTGATCTTTGGAAAAAGATCATTGCATATCATGAGAACCCTACACAATTCCAAGGTGTGGAGGAGCCCAAGGAGAAGGACTCAGTGGTCCCAGAGGAGAAGGACCAATCCGATGTTGACACGAGGTCAACATTCGAGGAGGAAAAGAAAGAGGAGGAGAAGGAAGATGAGGAGAGATCATCCACATCTTCAAGAGAGGAAGAGGTGGAAGCATCCACATTCTCAAAGGTTGAAGAGGTGGAAGCACCCACATCCTCAAAAGGAGAAGAAGAAGAAGATGATGCAACCTCCATAATTCAAGCTACTTCAAATGGAGAATCAAGCATTATCCCTACAAGCAAAGGTATAGAAACTTCAATTGAGAATAATAAAAATCATATCATTTTCTTTGAGTGTAGGGAGCATGGACACTACAAGAGTAAGTGTCCTAAATTGGCCAAGAAGAATGGCCAAGTAGTACCCAAGGGCAAGGAGAAGCCTAAGGAGATTGGTCCCATGGAACACAAGAGCAAGGAGCACATTGTGTGCTTCTCATGCAATCAAAATTGGCATTACCGGAGTCAATGCCCTAAAGGGAAGAAGTCAATCAAAGTTAGAGGAGGAAGCACAAATCTAGGGGGAGTTTTTAAGAGCAAACCCAAGGTAACCTTTAATGACGCAATTCCTTTTAGAAATGGTAAAGAGCATGTTAGAAATAAGGTACATCATTAAAATGCTAATTGCCATGAGATTAGGAGGAATGATAGAAGTAAGGACAAATATATCCCTCCTCATGCTAGATTTATCACACCTAAGGTTAGGAAGGTAGATAACTACTTAGGCAATAACTTTAAAGACTTTAGATATATGCCTAAATATAGAAATGCTCATAGGAGTCAAGAAAAATCCAAATCTATGGATTTAATGACTGAGAACCAAGTCTTGAGATCAAGACTTGACAATTTAGAAAGGACCCTAGCAAGAATGGAAAATATGCTTAGGGGTCAAAATGAGCATACCCTAGAAAAGCTAGACAAGAGTCATCTAATGGCTATAGGGGTTTGGGATACAAATCTAAAGCCAAGAAGGATGTGACTTCCTTTCATAGAGTCCCATATAGCTATGGGACTAACCCTAGGTGTAAAGGTCAGGTCAAGGATACTAGGGAAGGAATCCCTAAAGGTTCTTTTGGTAAGATCAATGTGACTAAGACTTCTAAGAAGTCTAACAAAGTCACAAAGAAGGTCACAAGGGAGGTCATTCCTAAAGTTGATCAAGTAAAAAGGTGACTAAGGCTCCAAAAAGGCCTAATAAAGTCACAAAGAAAGTTACAATGGAAGTTATCCTTAGAAGTGACCTAGTAGAAGTGACCAAGGCTTCTAAGAAGCCTAGAAAGGTCCCTAGGAAGGTATCTAGGGAAGTTATCCCTAGTGAGTACCTAGAGCATCCAAGGAGCACCAATAGGTATTGGGTTCCTAGGAACATATTCTCTATGCCCTAGATGAGTTTAGAGAGTGTCAACTCCAATTGGAAGGGTAGTTAACCCAACCTTGTTAAAATTGACACTTGAGAGTATTTTCAAGGTTATTGTTAACATTTGAAAATAAAAAGGATTATTAGTGTTACTCTTTGAAAGAGTAAAATGTGTCAAAGTTTGAGGAGTTGAATTCAATTTAAATTGCCATAAATGTAAAAAGAAATACCAAGTTGGAAATTTAGTATTCTATTGAGGGGTTAAGGGAAAATTTAAACCTTAATCAAATTAATTACTCTTTGGAAGAGTAAGTTGTGCCAAACCTTGAGGAATCACATCAAAGGTAAGTTGTAGGGGTGTAATCGAGCCGAGCCGAGCCGAACTCTTGGATGTTTGAGCTTGACTCGTTTATAATCGAGCCGAGCTCGAGCTTTATTTAACGAATATATTCATGGCTCACGAGCTTATTTGAGCTTTTATCGAGCCTAAACGAGCTTAGTAAATATAAATTATAAATTTAAATATTCATTAAAAAAATAAATTATATATTTTTAAAAAATTATAATATTCTTGTTAAAATTTATAATTTTATTCTAATAAATAAATTTAATATATTTATCTATGTTTTTCATTAGTAGAGTGTAAAATCTATAAATTCAATATCAAAATTATTATTATTTTTATTTAAAAGTTGATTCATGAGCTTAATGAACATGTTCACGAGCTAACGAGCCGAATATTATGAAGCTTGAGCTTGATTTGTTTATCTTAACGAGCCTCATTAAACGAGCTCAAACGAGCTTTTATCGAATCGAGCTTCGAATAGCTCACGAGCGACTTGGCTTATTTACATCCCTAGTAAGTTGGCACACTTGGAGAAAGGATAAGAAATGTCTAGTTGAGATATTAGTATGTTCTTAAGGAATTAAGAGCAAAATTAAGTCTCAATCTAAATGTTTGATCCTTAAAGAGAGGAATATGTGCTAAACAAAAATTTGAGAATTAAATTCTTAATTTCAATTGGCACAAATAAAAAAGGGGTAAAAGAAATGCCAAGTTGGGTTTTGACATTCCTTCAAGAGATAAGCAATCTAGGCTTAATTTTTAAGGTTTTAGCTAAGATTTAAGGATGCTTAGATAGATTATCTAGGTATATTTTATTTATGCTAAAGTGCCATGATTGATTGCCTATCATATGTCATGACATCATGTGTTGCATTCATTTTTATTATGAAAAACACAAAAATACCATATCATGTCATACATACATCATGTAGCTATATCATGTTTTTCTTTTGAAAATTACTTATTTTGATGTATGCCATGTAACATCATGCATTATGTTAATTTTCTTATAATTAAGGACAAAAGACATTTATTAAGAATGGTAAATATCCCAACAAGTGGGATTATACCAAATGACATTCTAGGTGGATGATCATAAGTCTCTTAATGCCTAGATTATGCATGATCTCTTAGTTTAGGGAAAAACCAAATATACATCTCACAAAGAATCATAAGGTGACTTGTATGTGTTTTAGCACACATTAGATTCAAGTGAAATGTTAGGATGGTGAACAAAACTCAAGATGTTGATTTAGTGCATCTTGTTGAGTTTTAGGTTCATCAAAGCACATAGTCATGTGACTTCCAATCATTGGGAAAGCTAATGTACAAGTCATGTGCATTGAGCCCAAAGAACATGGTTGGATATTGATTTTGAAAATGATTTTAAAATGCTTTTGGAAAACCTTGGTGAAGACTATCTTTTGATAGTGATCATCATTGAATAGTTAGACACAAACTTGAAGAAAACACTAAAGTTTTTATAAGTTTTCAAATTTATGTCAATCTTTGAAAATAAGAAGTATTTTCATAAAAAACTATTTTTTCTTGATAAAGTATACCCAAAATAATGTCTACATGAATTTTCATGATTTTTAGAATTTTGTAGAATTTTTGGGGAGTTTCTGAATTTCGCTGAAATTGAATTTCAAGAAATCAGAAACTCAATCGTTCAGCTGATCGATTGGGATGGGTTCAATCGATCAGTCGATCGATTGGGAAGTCAATTCCCGTGAACAGAAAGGTAGTGAATCGATCAGCCGATCGATTGACCCAGGCTGGATCGATCAGTCGATCGATTCAGAGGGAATTTCTACGAGCGGTAGCTTGTGGAATCGATCAATGGATCGATTGAAGTGATTTCAATCAATTGAGTCCCAACTTCAATCGATTGGGAAGTCTGTTTTTGGCTGGAAAAGCCTGATTTCAGCACTTCAAGTCACTTTGAGTCCCGTTAACCACTCCAAACCCCTTGGAATACATTTGTATACGTTTAGGGGGAGTTTTTCATGATGAAAACAAGTATGGATTGGTTAAGAGAAACCAAAGTGAAGTTTAGGATAAGGTTTAGTTTCAATTCTGAATTTTGAAACCTTAAAACTTCAAGTTTTGGTTTTCAAGGGTCATTAACCATTCCTAACCCTTTGGTATACACTTGTATCCACTTAAGGGGAGTTTTCATGTTGAAAGCAAGTATGGATTGGTTAAGGTAGATTTAGGTGAAGTTTAGGTTGGAGTTTAGTTTCATTATTGAATTTTGAACCTCAAAACTTCAAGTTTTGATTTTTCTAACTGTTTAGGAACTCTAAGTCATTGTTGGTGCAATGATAGAAGGTTGACCATGTTTTTAGGGGGAGTTACTCTTTGAAAACATAAAAATCTTTTCAAAGACCTTGGAAGGGGGTTAAACCTTCGTGATGAATTAATACTCAAGGTCGAGTATTTGGAACAATGGAAGATTGGTTATCTTCATTGCTAGGATGATAAATGCTCTCGGATGAGCATGGAGAAGAAGATTACTGCTCAAGGGGGAGCATTGAATACAATGAATGGGAGTTTCATTGAGAAGTTGAGGCATGCTCTAGGATGAGCATTGTGAAGTGAAATAAAGCTCAAGGGGGAGCTTTGGCGGCAATGAAGAATATGAAATCTTCATTGTGGGGTTGTCAACAATATATGAGGTTATAAACAACGAAGAGTTAACTCTTATGGAAAAGAGTTTGTTTTCAGTTTTTGATGTATGACAAAGGGGGAGAATAGAAGGTTAAATTAGGCCTTCATCCCAAGTAGGGGGAGTTTGCCCTCTAGGAAAGGGAGAGAATGAAGGAAACCTTCATTCATGTCTCGTCATGAAAAGGGTTCAGGCTATGGGATTTAGCCTTGTGATAAAGAAGAGGTTAAGGCTATGAGATTTAGCCTTGGTATGAAGAAGAATTAAGGCTATAGGATTTAGCCTTGTGTAAAGAAGAAGTTAAGGCTATGAGATTTAGCCTAACTTAGAGGTATTGTCAAACATCAAAAAGAGGGAGATTGTTGAGGCAATTTCTTGTGGGCAAGTTTAACTAGTTTGACTAAGATTGAGTTGAGTCAAGTTTAAGTCGAGTCGGGATTTGAGTTTCGATGTTTGACAATAGAAGGAGATTGACAATATAAGGAGATTGCTGGAGCAATCGTCCGATTATGGAGATGGTAAAAGGGTTGACCAAGTTGATGAGAATACAAGTCAAGTAGGTTAGGGATGACAGGAGACTTGACTGGGTAAGTTCTAACTGGAGGTTAGGCGTATGTAAGTCCTAACTGGAGGTTAGGCGTATGTAAGTCCTAACTGGAGGTTAGACGTCTGGAAGTCCTAACTGGAGGTTAGGCAGTGGTGAAGTCCTAACTGGAGTTTAGGCAGTGGTGGAAGTCCTAATTGGAGGTTAGGCAAAGGAGAAAGTCCTGGTGAGGAGCTAAGCAATTGGGAAGTTCAAGTGTGATCTTGACACAGGTTGTAAGTCCAAGCATGTAGTCTTGGCAAGATAAGTCCTAGTGTGACTTGGCAAGGAGAACTTGATAAAAAGGATGAGGCCAAAGGAAGCTCTTGAAGGCAAGATGTGAAGGATAAGAGATATCCGAGGGATGCAAGGCTGATGGAGGAGGCTAGAAGGCTAGTTCAAGGTTGATCGAGTGCGGTGGTATAATCCGACAACTAGGATGAGGCCGAATGAAGCTCCTGAAGGCAAGGCGTGAAGGATGGGAGATATCCGAGAGACGCAAGGCTAATGGAGGAGGCTAGAAGGCTAATTCGAGGTTGGTAGGGTATGGCCAAATGCTAGGCATGGAGACCTAACAGGTCATGATTGACCAGGAGTTGGGTTGGAGATTTTGGACTTGAGTTTGAGTCAAGTCCAAGCTGGTCAATCAATCGGGCGATCGATTGAACCAGGGTCCAATCGATCAGTCGATCGATTGGAGTGTGCTGCGATTATGGGAAGGCCCAATCGATCGGTCGATCGATTGGGATGTGAAATCGTGAGCACATAGGCTTTCCCAATCGATCGGGCGATCGATTGGGAGCTGCCAATCGATCGGTCGATCGATTGGGTAGCAGAAGCTCTTGCACGAGTGCGAGAGCACATAAAGGCTCTGAATCGATCGGGCGATCGATTCAGGCAGTCCCAATCGATCGGTCGATCGATTGGGAAGTAACCGTTGTGCAGGAAATGAGCGATGGATGGCTGGGATGGAGCAGTGCTGACGTGACAATCGATTGAGGATGATTTGGATCGATTGGGAGCACAGGATATAGTGTTCTTACTGGCAATCGTCTTTACGTTCTTCTTCCTGCGATTTCTCTGCGATTCACAGTGAGCTTCTCCGATCTTCACCGCCAGTTCTTGAAGGCTCTTGGGAGTGTTCTCTCAAGGTTCAAGAGGCAACAACAAGTACAAGTAAGCAAGAAGAGAGTGTCTTTACGTGTATTTGTATTCCTTCTTCTTGTATTTTTGTGTGTATTGTTGTGTGAGTTTGTACGAGGCTTCTCCGCCTCCGGCTGCGACTAAGAAGGAGTGATTCATAGTGGAGATAGCGTATCGTGTGTGGATCATTGGATTAGTCACCTCATTTTGAGGTGGATATCAAGTAAATCCTAGTTGTTAGCGTTGTGAGTGTTTGTGTCTTTATATTCTGCTGCACATTATCAAGACGAAGCAAACCGACGCAAGCGCGACGAGCCGCTATTCACCCCCCCTCTAGCGGGCACAAAGGTCCCAACACCTAGAACTGGTCTAGACGCCCGAACTAGAAAAGTTATCCCGAAGCTGAGTTGGAGCGCGGCGACTAGCCGAACCCACGTCAACGATCCAGGCGTCCAGAGGGGTTCTAGGTGCCTGGAATGGGCCTATATAAGGGCCTTCGACCAACAACTTTAGGACATCATCTACTACGACTTTCCTTCCTGCGTGCTACTTTAAAAAGGCTCCAATGACGCTATAACGCTCCACCAATATCTGGACATCAAGCTTTACTTAGTTTTTGTTGTTATCGGTAATCTTTAATATATATTTCTTGTACTTCATTACTGTATCTTTTCGAACTATTAGTGGATTGCCCAACAAAAACACTCGACGAGTGCAGGCATAGGAGTAGAGTTATCGAAGGCTTCAAACCAAGTAAAAAATTACTTGTGTTAGTGCGTGCTTGTCTTCTTCTTTTTAGTTTTTTTTTAATTCTGCTGCGTAATTCGTTTTAACTCTCAATTTTCAAAAAATATTATTTACCCCTCCCCTCTAGCATATTTATGGTCCTACAAGTGGTATCAGAGCGGGTACTATTTTGAATTGGTACAACCACCAATCAGGTAAGGGGTGATTTTCAAAATCTCTTTTAATATTTCTTTTTCGATTTTGATCTTTTTCAATATAATCCAAATTGGTAGAATTACTTCTTTGGATAAAATTTTTCCGTTGTAAACTACTCTGAATTGATGCAACACCAATCGAGTCTTAAAATATTTATTATCTCCCACACTGCTAATCCAAGACCTAGTCTTGGGATTTCTTTCTTCTTCTTCCTTGTGTGCAAGGTTCTTTAAATGACTCAAAATGAAGGATGCAGCACCATTCATCCCCCGCTCTTCGACTAGGATGGCTTTCCATATTGGAAGAATCAGATGGAGGTGTACTTGAAGATCGACATCAATCAGTGGTTCCCCATTCGACAAGAGTACAAGGCACCGATAGACAAAGCAACAAAAGTACCGGTCGACCCAGAAACATGGAATCCAGAAGATAAGAAAAATGCCCAAATCGACTCGAAGGCAACAAACACAATCCAGGGCGGACTTACTAAGGAAGAACTGAATCGCATCGACCCATTCGAAAATGCCAAGGAGTTCTGGGATAAACTGATCAAACTACATGAAGGCACAAGCGATGCAAAGGTAACAAAGCGTGGCTTATTATTAAATAATTTGTTCAACATTAAAATGCATGATGAAGAAATAACTACTCAGCTACACGCAAGAATCAAAGACATTCTGAATGGGCTGCACTTTATCGGTCACCAACTAGAAAATAGGGACGTAATTAGGTATGCCTTAAACTCTTTTTTCGCGAAATGCACTGTGGGCATCTATAGTAGATGCCTATAAAGTTTCGAGAAACTTAAATAAATTAAAACTAAATGAGTTATTTTACGAACTTAAACTCCACGAATAAACTAACTTAAAGCCGGTCGAGAAAGGTATTGTATTTTTTATAAGTTCTTTAAAAGAAGCCAAGAACAAGAACAAATCGGAGCTAGAATCTGAATTTGACTTAGAAGATGAAGAAGAAGAACTCCTGAACATGGTCAGAAAAATGTTCACAAGAAGGAAGAACAACTTCACGAAGAAGGATCTACAAATGGTGATCAAATCAAATGACTAGAAAGCGAAGATAACATGCTACAACTGTAAAAAGAAAAGACATTACAAGCACAAGTGTCCAAAAATAAAAGAGGGCAAACCCAAGACAACTAAAAGAAAGAAAGCACTCAAGGCGACATAAGACGAATTGTCTTTAGAAGATTCGGACGTCAAAGATCAGAAGCATCACAACTACCTCGCACTGATAGCATCCAGACGGGAATCAAAAAGCGAGTTGGAACAAGACGACGAGCACGACGACGAATCAAGCCACGAGTCTGTACTCGTTTTAGAAGGTTTGAATGAGTTATCTTCTATCTTAACCACTAAATTTTTTAGAATAATTACATATCTGAATAAAAAAATAATAAGATCTGAAAAATAAAATAATTCACTCCTTAGGGAAAAGCAACACCTTAAGGAACAATTGAAATCCCAAACAGAAAACACTAACTCAACTCAAGTTGAAAGATTTGAAGAAGAAAACTTAAAATTGAAAACTAAAATAACCAATCTAAGAGAATTATTAAAAACTTTACAATTAGATCCAAATATCTAGACATGATACTTGGATCTCAACTAGCTATATATAATAAATCTAGATTCGGATACAAGTCCAGCTCAATTAACAAAACCTTCATATCTCTAGTCACTAAAACTAAGAATCAACCAAAAGCCTGGGTTTCGAAAACGTGTCTAACCAAGCAAGTAGAACTCAATCAATTTTATGTGTCTAAAAATGGAATTCATCACCTAAAAACAAATCAAAGCGAAACAACTAATACAACCCCAAAATATAAAAAGAAATCAAACAAATCAAATTCAAATAAAAAAATAAAAGTTAACAAATTTATTATAACTATGAAAATAATCGACATAAACTTAAAAATTAAATCCAAATTAAATTCAAGGGAGACACCAAATTAGCTAGCACCTCCAAAAATAATAGTTTACCCGACTGAATAATTAGGACTAGCTTAAACAGGGATAAAAGTTAAACTTGATAAATGGTACTGGAGAAGATTTGGATGATAATAGGTTAGGGAAGCTCTGTCTATGCATGTCTAGGAAGATATAGCTTCGACCTGGTGCATTTGGCTTAGTAGAACTAACTGAAGCTACTCCTTACTAATCCTAACTGGTTAAACTAAAGTTTTGTATTAAGTTCAAATGGATAGGACTATTTGAAATTTTTTGAATGTGTTGTTACTCTAATGATGTCCAAGTAACTCACCACAACTTAGAAGTTTATCTAAAGAATACTTGCTTATTAAACCCAAAGCTAAACTTGAATCTAACACAAGTTAAATCAAGTCTTAAATTTTAATTTAACTCATCTCATAAAATCATAGGATCCCTTTTGTTTAAAAACTTAGACGGGTGAGATGAATAAGGTTAAATTAAATCAAAATAAAATAAAATTATGATTAATTATAATTAATCAATCTAAAATTCAATAATTATATTATTTTTGTATGAAAACTAAGATCTCATATTAAGGGGAGGATATTTATTCGGTTAATTTTCAAATTCTAGGAAAACTATTTATGTTTTCTAAAAATTCAATTTTTGTTAGCATTTCAAAATTATTTTGACCTTAGTCTATATCTTACCCATAGAAAGTATGATCCTATAGATCTAGGAATCGAGCAACGCATAAATACACTAAGTTTACCTTGATTGTGTATTCAAAAATATATAATGGTGTGAGATGTGTAGGCTGTGTCTGAACTTCAGATGCTTATATCAGTGCATCAACATAAGTCTAGGTGGAAAATACAATAGTACATTAATTAAGTTAAGTAGTTATTTTTCAGTAAATTTCAAACTGGACATTAAAACTTAACTTAACTAACCAAGTGAACATTGCTATTTTCTGGTAGTCGGTTAGCAACTAAAGGTTAGATATTTAAGGATCAATTTTAGATGAGTACTTTTAAATTGAGTTTTATTTTTTTTATTAAATTAATTTCTTAACAACTTAATTAATTTTTAACTTAAATTAAATTATAAACAAATTAATTAATTAATCTTTAAATGAATTAATTTTTAACTTAAATTAACTTCTTAACTTAAATTAATTTCTTAACAACTTAATTAATTTTTAACTTAAATTAAATTATAAGTAACTTAATTAATCTTTAACTTAATTAATTTTTAAATTAAATTGTAAACAACTTAATTAAGTAATCTTTAACTTAATTATTTTTTTTAACTTAAATCAAATTGTAAACAACTTAATTAATTAATCTTTAACTTAATTAATTTTTAACTTAAATTAAATTATAAACAACTTAATTAATTTTTAACTTAAATTAAATTCTTAACACCTTAATTACTTTTTAACTTAAATTAATTTGTAAACCACTTACTTAATTTTTAACTTAAATTAAATTGTAAACAACTTAATTAGTTTTTAACTTAATTGATTTTTAACTCAAATTAATCTCTTAACTCCAATTAAATTTTGAACAACTTAATTTTAACTTAAGTAAAAGTTTTCACTTTTGTTACAAATAACTTAAAAGAAAAACACGAGTGCCCATCTAGGTGCCCCCACCACCCATGCAAAACCCATCCCAAGTTTTGCTAAGCTGGTTTAGGGCTCCGGGCGCCCGGACTAGCCTATATAAGGAGGCTAGTGGGCGCCCCCTTCCTACACACCTTGCCTTTTTTATTATTTTTAAAAGACTCCTCACCGGGATTTAAAAGCAAAAGCAAAAAAAAAGGAAAAATAAATTTCAAATTCTTAAACTTTTCCCCGTTCAGTTCTCGTGTTCAATTTGCGTTGTTGTGTATCAACCAAGGTCGTTATTTCTTTAAAAATATTCACGATGCGTTGATAATATATTTTAACTTAATTTTTTTTGTTTGTCTATTTAATTTAGTGTTTTATTTTTAGAATTTTTTTATTATTAATTAGGAAAAGGCAAAATCCTGGTGTTGGTCCCTCAATTGCTAGTACGGACCCTAAGTTTCCAACCAATGAACTTAGGATTAGATTTTCCTCCATTACATATGTTCCATTGCTTTATAGATATCTAGATAGACATTTTTTCATGCGATCAGTCATTTCTTGTATAGAGGTCATTGACTATTATAGGTTGTGTTGGAACCCCAAGGTTGTTTTGGTGTGATCAACAAGTTAAGTTAGGTCCTGTGTGTTTCTAACCTTGTGTCTAAGTGTGCAAGAGCTTAGGAGCATAGGTACTCGAGCGAAAGACGCAGCTAGCGAGAAGGACGACACGCGGTGCGTCCGAGGGACGAGGTGCTGCGGAAGAGTACACCGACGGACGAGAAGGAATCATGCGGTAGTTCCGAGGGACGAAAGCCGGAGCGGAAGATTGCTCGGGGAGCAAGAGACGCAGCTAGCGAGAAAGTCGGCACGGGGTGCGATCGAGGGATGAAGACTGCGGATGAGTACGCTGGTGGACGAGAAGGAAACACGCAGCGATTCCGAGGGACGAGAAACCGGAGGGAAGCCTGCTCAAGAAGACCGGAAGTTGGGTTCGGGTGAGCCCTTTTCCGGATGACAGAGATCACCCAAGTGAGCGGATCCGGAGTAGAAGACCCGAACCAAGGCGGACCGAACCGGATCAAAGGTCTCGACGGAGAAAAGTCAACATCTGTTGACTTGGGGGTCCGGGGCTCCCAGAACAGTCCGGGGCGCCCGGAACCCCTCCGAGCGCTTGGACCAGGATGTTTGACCAGAACGTGTCTAACGCGTTCTGAACGTTGGGGGATAAAGTTTTATCCCCCAGGGCGCCTGGAACCCTTTGGGGCGCCCCGACCACGGCTATAAATATAGCCTTGGTTCAGAAGCTTTTCAACGAACTCATTACTTGTAATTCCTACGCTTGTGTGCTGTAGAGTTGTAGTTAAGCTTCTGTTTCTGCGCTTTAACGTTGTAAGAGGCTTCTCCGCCTGAAGGAGATTGACACTGGGCTTTTTCTTCCTTGGATTAATAACCACATCGGTTGTAACCAAGTAAATACTTGTGCCTCGTCTTTTAATGTTCTATTTACTTTCTGCTTATTATTTATGCAAGTGTTAGCTTAAAGAGTTCGAGGAAGGATTGTTTGTTTTTTTTTTATTTTACAGGACTATCCAACAACCCTCTCCTAGCCGACCGCAACGGTGCAACAAGTGGTATTAGAGCCGAGACGCCTCAGAAGGACTAACCGTCGTCTGAAGCAACAAAACGATGGTCGGAGCTAGTGACTACCCACCAGCATTCGAGGGGGAGTTTCCTTTATGGAAGCAACAAATAGAGGTATATCTAAACTCTGATTCTGGTATTTTTTTCAATAATGAAATTTGGTTATGAAGAACCGAAGAACACGTACGGAGAAGAAATCGATAAACATCTCTGGACCCACAAGCAACGTGAGGAGTTTATGGCAAACGGGCGAGCTAAATTTCACCTCCTAAGCACAATACCAAATGAAGATCTTGATAGAGTTGGCGAATACAAAAGAACAAAAGAACTTTGGGAAAAGTTCTTGAAGATTCATGAAGAATCAGAAGAAGTCGAATCTGAGACTAAAGAAATTGCCGAAACAGCAATCATAGTAGAAGACCCACCTAAAGATGAAGAAAGCTCAACCGAGACAAGCATCAAGAAAGGGAGAGAGTCTTTAGAAGAAAGCAATTCAACAGGGGGAGAATCAACAATTGACAAGGTAAATCAGGTATGGTCTCCACCTTCTGAACATTTAGTTAAATCAATCAAAATGTCGCCGAAAGAATTTTGTGAATTAAAAATTAAATCATCGAAAGAGTTTTTCGGATCAGAAAATCAACTACCGAACTCTTCTTGCAAATTAGAAATATTATCGAAAGAATTTTTTGAATTACAAAAAGTTTTGACGAAAGATTCTTGCAAACTAGAAATATTATCGAAAGAGTTTCTCGAATTGTAAAATGTTTTGATGAAAGATTCTTGCGAATTACAAATTACTTTGTCAAAAGAATTTTACAAATTAGAAATATTGCCAAAAGATTCTTGCAAGCTACAAAATATTCTGTCAAATGAAACTTGCAAATTAGAAAAATTGTCAAATAAATTTTTACCAATTATTTTGTCAATACAATTTCTTACATGTTTAATATTTGTTGCTTTAAAGCTGAAAGAAATAGCCCGTCGATTAAAATATCTCGACAAACTATTAATAGATATTAACATGATACAATTCTTCGCATGTTCAAATTTTCTTACTTCAAATTTGAGAAATTGTAATAAGTCAAAATGAAAATTTAAAACTTTATGATTAAAGCATAACAAATAAAATAAAATTTAAAATAAATGCATAGAAATTTTTTTTATTTCTACATGTTCCAAAAAAATTTTCATGCATAAAGTTTTCTACTGAGAAAACTCTTAATTTTCATGACGAAAACTTAGAAATTTTCCAAAAGTTATTTTTAACTTAGAAATTTTCTCTGATATTTTGAGATTGCTTTTGTGAAAATTATTGCAAAATTTTCAAAGTTCTCAAAATTTTCTAAAAGTTCTTAATGACTTAGAAATTTTCCTTGACTTAGAAATATTTTCCAGAAAATCATTGAAATTGATCTTTATAAATTTTCTAAGTGTTAACCCTTAGATTTTTCTTGCAACCCCAATTTTTTATGTGATCAAAGGGGGAGAAGAAAAAGTATAAGTCTAGGGGGAGGTAGAAAATTGAAAATTATTTTTTTAAAAAAAATTTAATGTTTCTATCTTGTTGCACGTTATTGCAAAATAAATTGTTTAATTTTCATATCTATTTTTGACCCTAGCTTAACTTGGGTTGATCACATCAAAAAGGGGGAGATTGTTGGAACCCCAAGGTTGTTTTAGTGTGATCAACAAGTTAAGTTAGGTCCTGTGTGTTTCTAACATTGTGTCTAAGTGTGTAGGAGCTTAGGAGCACAGGTACTCCAGCGGAAGACACAGCTAGCGAGAAGGACGGCACGCGGTGCGTCCGAGGGACAAGGTGTTGCGGAAGAGTACACCAGCGGACGAGAAGGAAGCGTGCAGTGGTTCCGAGGGATGAAAGCCGGAGCGGAAGATTGCTCGGGGAGCAAGAGACGCAGCTAGTGAGAAGGTCGGCATGGGGTGCGACCGAGGGACGAAGACTGAGGATGAGTACGCTGGTGGATGAGAAGGAAACACGCGGTGATTCCGAGGGACGAGAAGCCGGAGGGAAGCCTGTTCGAGAAGACCGAAAGTTGGGTTCGGGTGGGCCCTTTTCCGGATGACAGAGATCACCCAAGTGAGCGGATCCGGAGTAGAAGACCCGGACCAAGGCGGACCGAACCGGAGCAAAGGTTCCGATGGATAAAAGTCAACATCTATTGACTTGGGGGTCCGGGGCGCCCAGAACAATCCGGGGCGCTCGGACCAGCCAGGGGAGCCCGGAACCCCTCCGGGCGCCTGGACCAGGATGTTTGACCAGAACGCGTCTAACGCGTTCTAAACGTTGGGGGATAAAGTTTTATCCTCCCAACCCCCCCCCCCCCCCGAGGGCGCCCGGAACCCTTGGGGGGGCCTGACCGAGGCTATAAATATAGTCTTGGTCTAAAAGCTTTTCAACGAACTCATTACTTGTAATTCCTACGCTTGTGTGCTGTAGAGTTGTAGTTAAGCTTCTGTTTCTGCGCTTCAACGTTGTAAGAGGCTTCTCCGCTTGAAGGAGATTGATAATGGGCTTTATCTTCCTTGGATTAACAACCACATCGGTTGTAACCAAGTAAATACTTGTGCCTCGTTTTTTAATGTTCTATTTACTTTCTGCTTATTATTTATGCAAGTGTTAGCTTAAAGAGTTTAAGGAAGGGTTGTTTGTTTTTTTTTTTATTTTATAGGACTATCCAACAACCCTCTCCTAGCCGGCCGCAACGGTCCAACAGGTTGTAGATGTTAGTATATTGTTTTAGTCCAGTAAGCATTGGTCTATGTGCTGAACTGTATAACAACTTAGTTAGGGTTAATAATGTTACCTACTCTACTAGGGTTGCCAGTACGAACATTACGTTATCTCCCATTATCATTAGAGACTTTTTAAGATTACAACCCTCGGCATGTCCTTTCTAGTGATACGCCCTAGGGATCAACCATTTGGTGATCCCTATTCTCATATCACACTCGATACGATATATTCTTTTTTTTGGGGGGGGGGAGGGGGGGGGTGGGAGTTAGCATATACCGATTGTGACCTAGTTTAGATCTATCACCCTTAGGGTTCAGGATTATGTCCTCTTTAGGGTCTTAGTCACATGTATTCTACCTCTGACTACCTGCGACGTAGCTATGATGTGACCATTTCATTCATTCCTTCTCTATGAATTATGTCAGAGGTTAGACATAGATATCAGTTTGCATATCTTTCATTCCATCATTTATTCAGCAAGTATTACCACTAGCTAGCAGGTCCATATGCTTTATTGTCATATTTTAACTACCTACATAACATCATTGGGTATTGATGTCACCACGAGTGATGTCAAAGTCCTAAATGAGTTTGATATAGTAGGTGCTAGGAAACCTGTCCTTAACTGGTGTACATATAGAAGATAAGGGTATCTTATCTTGGAGGAGAGAGGCCTAGCATCAGCCTAACCCCGCAACTCAGCCGCAGCTTGACCCAACAGGCCAGCCTCAACCTGACCCAGCTCCAGGAGAGGAGGCAGATGATTTCATGGCTACTCTTTTTGGGCTGCCCCCACCTCCAGCGCCTTGTCCTTTAGACGACAGAGTTACTGGACTTGAGGCATCCATGACGAGCCTTCGACAGGAGGTCTCCGGTCTTCGACAAGAGGCCTCCGACCTTCGACAGGAGGTCTTCGATCTTTGAGAGGAGGGACAGACTCATCATATTGAGTTGATGGACAGGTTACGATCTTGGGGTTCCGATCCCTCTTCCTTGCCTTCTTAGTAGTCCAGTTGCTACTTTGTTTTTCTAACTTGATGTTATTTACTTTCGTTATTGGCTATTTTATTTCACTTCTCACATTATTCTTGAAATCAGGTTATCATTGCGTTAAAAGGGGGAGATTGTTGATGTAATTTACACTAATGATCTAATTTATATTTTGATGAATGACAAGGGAATTAAAGTTAGATGTATTGTTTGTCTAACCTTTCTACTAAGTGTGCAGGAGTTGACTAGTCTAAAGGACCTGACACTAGGCTGAAATCTAGCTAGGTCCGTGGGACTCGATAGCTGGTGCAAAGTTTAGATAGGTCTATGGGACCTAATATCTGGCGGGAAGTCCGGTTGGGTCCACGAGACCTGATAACCGATCGAAGTCTAGTTGGGTCCGTGGGACCTGACAACTGATGGAAAAACCTGGTAGGTCAAAGACAAGTCAAGCGACTGTAGCTGGTAAATAAGAGATAAGCAACTGGAAGAGAGATCCAGTGCAGACGCATTCCCGGTTGAGGGAACTGCGTGCATCGGTCCAACTTAGGTCCATTTAGGAAACCTAAGTTGAGATTTTAACTAGATCCTAGTCTCGAGGAGACAGAATCTATTTACTACTATTATCCTGCTATATTGTTCTAACTCTATTTTGCAAGATAAACATATTTTTGGTTTCTTGGACTAACCCTTTTTTTGCAGGGAAGAGTGTTGGAAAAAAGGGAGTCTGGGCGTCCAGAGCTTGTCCGGGTGCTTGGACTAGCCTCGCCCGGTGGGTACCAGGCACCATGCGGTTCAAGCGCCCGGAGTTGGTCCAGGCGCTCGGATAAGAAAAATTATGAGCGTGTTTCCGGCTGAACCCACGTCAATGGTCCATGCACCAGGAATGAGCCTATATAAGTGCCTTTAACCAACAACTTTAGGACATCATCTGCTACGACTTTCCTTCCTGCGTGCTACTTCAAAAAGGCTCCGATGACACTGTAACGCTCCACCGACAATCGGACATCAAACTTTACTTAGTTTTCTTTGTTGTCGGTAATCTTTCATATATAGTTTTTGTACTTTATTATTGTATCTTTTTGAACTATTAGTGGATTGTCCAAAGAAAGCACTCAACGAGTGCGGGCCTTGGAGTAGGAGTTTTTGAAGACCCCAAACCAAGTAAAAAATTATTTGTGTTCCTTCTGGTTTCCTTTTTTATTCCGCTGCGTAATTTATTTTAACTATTAATTTTCAAAAAATGCTATTCACCCTTCTCTAGCGTATTTATGGTCTTACAAGGAGGACTCTATGTTTTAGATCAACTCAAAGTACCAGAAGTAATAACTTCGAGTGTGGATTTATCGTCTTTTTATCTAAGTCGTTTATCTTCGGATTTTTATTTGTGGCACTCTCGTTTAGGTTATGTTTCAGTGTCTTGTTTATAATTTTTAGCTTTTACAGGAGTATTAGGACCTTTAAAAAGTTTTGATATTTCTTATTGTAGTGGTTGTAAACTGGTCAAATTTATAAGTATCCCATGGTAATTTTTGATGTGATCAGCCAAGTCAAGTTAGGTCATGTTGTGGTTTGATCATTGTGTCTAAGTGTGCAGAAATTTAGGAGCATAGGAGGTCGAGCAAAAGATGTAGCAAGTGAGAAGGACGGCATGGAAGAGAGTCGACGGGCTTAGTGAGTCCGAGGGACAAGGCACTACGGAAGAGTACACTGGCGGATGAGAGGGAAACACGTGACATTTCTGAGGGGCAAGAAGTCGAAGTGGAAGGTTGCTCGAGAAGACTGGAAAATGACTTCGGGTGAGCCCTATTCCATATGGTCAAAATCACCCAGCAAGTGGAGCCGGAGCGAGAGCCCAGGCAGAAAAGTCAACAAGTCTTTTGACTTTTGTCCAGGCACCTGGACCCCTGGAGTCAGCTAGGGCACCCCGAGCTTGCGCCCTGGTCGAGGGCTAGTTCAGCCTAGTCCGGGTGCCTGATCCTAGTCTAGGCGTCCAGACCATAAAACTTATCATTTACCGAGCTGTCGCGATCCATTGCGACATGGATAAATTTTTATCCACGCCTAGGCGCCCAGAGCCCTTTTAAGCGCCTGAATCATGTCTATAAATATAGTCCTAATTTCAGTAGTTAAAGAACAACACTTGTAAATGAGTTCTCTGTCTGTTCTACTACTATGTGAGCTGTCAATGTTGTAAGAGGCTACTCTTCCCTAAGGAAATCTTCATAGTGAGCTTTACTTGCCTTGGATTAGCAATCTTCTGATTACAAACTAAGTAAATTTTTGTGCCTCTGACTTTAATTAATTTGCTTCTTAATTCTTTTGTATAAGTGTTTGTCTCAATCAAGCTATAAGATCTAGAAAAGTTTGCGTTTGTATTTTCAGGCAATTCACCCCTCTCTTGCCAGTCGTAAGTGACCAACAAGTGGTATCAGAGGCCAACAATTTTAGAAGGACTAACCACCGACCAAAGTACCAAAGAGGATGGTCGGAATAAGCATCCACTAGATGAAGTTCGAGGGAGACTTCGTACACTAGAAGAAGAAGATGGAGGTATATTTAAAATTGACTTCGATATATTTCTAATCATAAAAAATGGTTTTGTAGTACCTACTGATAGCAACGGCGAGCTAAAGAAAGAATACTATTAGACGAAAAAGGAACAAGCCAAATTTGTGACGAATGGAAAAGTAGAGTTCCATATGCTAAGCACACTGCCATCATAAGAGGTAAACTGAATCGGAGTCGACAAGTCTGCAAAGAATCTCTGGGAAAATTTTTTGGAGCTTCACGAAGGAACTTTTGAAGCCAAGCTCGCAAGAGATCTTCTTCAAAACCAACTGGCGAATCTGTGACTCAAGGAAGGTGAAATAGTTCTTCAATTACATGCCAAGCTTAAAGAACTAGTCACTGAACTCATGAATCTCAAAGAAAAGGTAATCAACCGAGATTCGTTAAGGTATACGCTTAACGTTTTCCCTAGAACTCCTGAATGGTCAACTATAGTAGATGTATATTATATCTCTAGAGATTTAGAGGTAAGTAATTTAGAAGAGTTATTTTCCACTTTTGAAATTCATGAGTCTAGATGCGTAGATCTAAAGAAGGAGTCGAAGCACAACATTGCCTTGAAGGCCAAAATGGACAAACTAGAATCCGAAACGTCTCTCGATGATGACGAAATAATTTTTATGGTAAGAAAGTTTAAAAAGTTTATTAAAACTAAAAAATTTAATCAAGTGCAGGCCAAGAAAAGGAGAAGAAAAGTAAGATGCTATCAATGCAATGAAGAAGGGCACGTCAAAGACAATTGCCCAAAATTAAAGAATAAAGAAAAGGGCAAGAAGCCGACCCAAACAAAGCACAGAAACATAAAGGTGACGTGGGATGAAATGTCATCAGAGTCAGAGATCGAAGCTCACACCAGACTTGTTCTAATGGCAAGTCACCAAGAAGAAGAAGATTAAGCGAGCTCATCTAAGATGAGCATCAAAAGCATTGAAGGAGGAGCAACATCAGAAGGAAGCAACACTACAGGGGGAACTTCAGATAAAGGGAATGATGAGGTAAGTCAAGTACGGTCTCTGCCTCCTGACAAATTGTACAAGTTTATAAAAATCTTGTCTAAAACTTCCTATCAATTAGAAAATGAAAATAAAAAGTTATTAAAATAAAATAATGAGTTAAAAGGAACTTTAGAAATATCTTGTCGATTGAAAGATTTCGATAAACTAAAAATGAAAAATAGAAATAGAAAAACCTAAAGAATTCTGCATATTCGAATGTTGCTATTTTAAATTTTAAAAAGTATCAAGAACTAAATTGACCATTTAGATACAACAAGAGCTAAATAATAAAATTTTCACATAAATATGTTCCTAGAAAAGTTTTGATCAATCCGGTAGGAAGGAATCAATTTTGGATTTCAAAATCATGCTTAGATTAAATTTTTATGCATATATCACTTTTAAATTAATTTAATTTTGCTTAAAATTGACTAACATTCTAAATAAATTATTTTGATTTAATTATGTTCGAAATTAAGTATATAGTAATTTGTCTAAGAAAGATGATTGCATCTCTTATCTGTAGACAGATTTCCAGAATTTTCTGTTTGCAATATTATTTTTTATAAATTTCTAACAAAATTCATATTTTTCATTTTAAAAATATTTATCAGAATTATCTTTGCTAAATTTAGTTTTTCTTTGAAATCTTATCATTTTTTATATCTAAAAGAAAATCCTGAAACTTTTTCATCGTTGGTGAATTTTCTATAAATTAGTTATCCAAATACAGATTTTTAATATTAAAAATTCTCAAAAAGTTACTTTTTGAATTTTTTTTTGTAAAGAAACTAATTGTAATACATATTCATAAAACTTTTCAAGATTTTTCGAGCTTAAAAACTATTTTTAAGTAATTTTTAAAGAAAATATATCTTTATGCAGAAAAGAATTTATTACTCCTTAAATTAATTTTAATTTTTCATGAAAATTTTATCTTTGATTTGGATATGGATGTTTAACCATTATAAAAATTTTCATAATTTCCCCATGATTAAAAATATTTTTCAAATTATTTTTTCAAAAATAGTTTATCAATGGTAAAAATCTAAATTTTTGAAATTTAAAGTTTAGGATTTTTCTGGATAATAATGACCATAATTGTATCCCTTGGACTTTGTTTTGAATATACTTCAAGTTATTTTCATAGCATAACTCTATTTTTAATGTGATCAAAGGGGGAGAATTAGAGATTAAGTCTAGGGGGAGGGTACAATTTGATTTTTGCACATTTTTTTAATTAGAATTTTTACACTTTTTTTAATTTCAAATTATATACTTGTTACCAAACTATTTTAGTTTTTATTTTTACCCAAACTTAACTTGGTTTGCTCATATCAAAAAGAGAGATATTATAAATATCCCGTGATAGTTTTTGATGTGATCAATCAAGTCAAGTGATGTTCTGTTGTAGTTTGATTATTGTATCTAAGTGTGCAGAAACTTAGGAGCACAGGAGGTTGAGCAAAAGACGCAACTAGAGAGAAGGACGGCACGGAAGAGAGGCGACGGGCTCGGTGAGTCCGAGGGACGAGATACTGCGGAAGAGTACGATGTTAGACGTGAAGGAAACACGTGGCGGTTCTAAGGGATGAGAAGCGGAGTGGATGGTTGCTCGAGAAGGCTAGAAAATGGACTCAAGTGAATCCTATTCTGGATGGTCTAAATCACCTAAGCGAGCGGAGTCGGAGCAAGAGCTTGGACAGGAAAGTCAACAAGTCAGTTGACTTTGGTCCGGGCGCCCCGACCCTAGGACCAGCTAGGGCGTCCCGAGGTTACGCCCTGGTCAAGGGCTGGTTTAGTCCGGTCCGGGATTTTGGACCTGGTCCAAACGCCTAGATCACAAAACTTATCATTTGCCGAACTATCATGATCCGTTGCAATGCGGATAAACTTTTATCCATGCCTAGGTGCCTGGATCAGGTCTATAAATATAGCCCTAATTTCAGTAGTTAAAGAACAACACTTGTAAACGAGTTCTCTGTCTGTTCTACTACTGTGTGAACTGTCAACATTATAAGAGGCTACTCCGCCCTAAGGAGATCTTTATAGTGAGCTTTACTTACCTTAGATTAGCAATCCTCTAATTGTAAACTAAGTAAATTTCTGTGTCTCTGCCTTTAATTAATTTACTTCTTAATTCTTTTGTACAAGTGTTTATCTCAATCAAGCTATAAGATCAAGAAAGGTTTGTGTTTATATTTTCAGGCAATTCACTCCCCTTTTATCGGTCGTAAGGGACCAACAAAATTTTCTGTCTTACTATTTTTTAAAAGTCTTTCTTTTTCTTCTACTCCATTTGATCTTATCCATTCTGATGTGTGGGACCCTCTCCTATTTCTACAAAAGGTGGGTCAAGGTATTATGTTTCATTTATTGATGATTACACTCGTTACTTTTGGGTCTATCTTATGGAAAACAGGTCTGATTATCTTACAATTTTCAATAACTTTAGATCTCTTATGAATACTCAACATTCCAGTATAGATACTCTTAAATAGAATAGTTTGGCTGAACGGAAATATAGACATCTTGTTAAAACAATCCGTTCATTTTTATTGTTTATCAGTGTTCTTAGTGCCTTTTGAAGGGAAGCAATTCTTACTGCTACTCACGTCATTAATAGAATTCCAACCTCACACAATTTAGACTTCTCACATTTTGAAAAATTGTATAGTCATGCTTCTCTCTATTCCTCTTTCTATGCTTTTTTATTGTACTTGCTTCTTCCTTCATTCACATGTAGAGCGTAATAAGTTAGTCTCTCAGTCTCCTCTTTGTGTCTTTCTGGATTATGGTGTTAGTCAAAAAGGATATCGTTGCTTTGATCCCATTAGTAAAAAATTGTACATCTCTCGTCATGTTATGTTTCTTGAGCATATTTCATTTTTTCCTATTCCGGCTAGTTCTTATAATATTACAAAGTCATATCTACGTTGCGTTGATCCTTTCAATACCAACACTGAGGAAGCTTTACCCACAGCTCCTACTAGTAGCTCAACTGAATCTGGTACTTTGGTTCCCAATATATCCACTCCATATACTCCTCCTTCTGTCACCACTTATTCATCTCCTGAGGTTGCGGATGATCCTTCTATCCATCGTTGTCAATCCACTCGTGTTCGTAAGTCTACTAAACTAAAAGATTTTGTTGACTCTTGTTATTCTCGTTCTTTTACTTTATTTGTTGCATCTATTCATTGTCATTCTGAGCATGTATCTTATAGAGAAGTTGTTTGTAATCCACTTTAACGGAGTGCTATGACTGAGAAACTAACTACTTTGCATCAGACTAACTGTTTGTAATCCACTTTCGGTTCTGCATCTTGCTTTTGGTTCGTGTGCTCTGCTTGTACCTGCAATCAAAGCTATACTCTTCTCGGTCGATCAAGCATTAATTTGTCCATGCAATTCAAATTCAACAAACAATTCATCTAGTTTAATTAAAGATAAATCCTTAGATACCTTGTAAGCATCTACCATGGATGCCCACAAGGTATTCCTCGGAAAGGCATTTAGGGCGTACCTTAGGATGTCGCGGTTATCCACTTTCTGTCCGATTGCGTGGAGTCCGTTGAGTAGATCTTGTATATGGGCATGGAGCTGGCTAGCCGTCTCACCTTCCTGTATTTTAATATTATATAATTTATTAAGTAATAAGTCACGCTTACTTACCTTTGTATCGGGCGTGCCCTCGTGCAACTTGATCATCTTTTGCCACAATTCTTTGACGCTCAAGAACGAGCCGACATGATTTGGCTCCTCCTTGGTTAAGTCACACTGAAGTGTACAGGTTGCTTTGACGTTTGCTTCTACCTTCTTTATCAGAGTTGCATCGCAGTTCTTGCACGATATCAGTTTGTCGTTGCCGTCAGTTGGGAGTTCAAGACAAGTCTTTGAAGGGTGTTGGAATTTCGTTCTGTTTCAATTTCCCTGTACAAAAAAATTGTACAAGAACAGAACTTTTCCTAGCAACCCGCATGTTCGATCAAACATGTGTTTGATCAATCAAACAAGTTCTTGAATGATCAAAGCACACCTTGATCGAAGTACAAGATCGCTGGCCTCTTGTGTTGGCATTCCAAAAACGATACAAAGAAAACAAAACTAGATACGCAGCGGAATTAAAGAACTAGTTGTACCTTTTCTTTGTAGCTAAAGACCTCTTGATCTTCTGCTGTATTCCTCTCCTCTTCTTGGACGTCGTATGGGCGACGATCTACCAATACAACACCACCCTTCCTCTCTTTGGATCCAAACCACCGGCCACAAAAGGAGGCTCTAGGATGGGGCACCTTCTAATCTTCTTCCTTCTCTTCTTCTTCTTCTTCTTCAAGCCCCCGCCCACCAAGGAGGAGGGGAAAGGGGGCGCCAGCCCTAGAGGGAGGAGGAGAGGTGCTTACCGCCGACCCTAGCAATGGGTGAAGAAGTGCTTGCCGCCGGCCCTAGCAATGGGTGGAAGAGAATTGTGGAAAGATTAGAAAATTAGGTTTTAGGAGCTACCACCTACTCCTTTTTATAGGTTTGTCGTCGATTACAAAGAAAGAAAAATAACAGAATTCTGTTTAGAAAAAAATCTCTCTTTCTATAACCGAATTCTGTTTAGAAAAAATCTCTCTTTGTATAACCAAGTTAAACCAAACCAAGTTAAACCAAACCAAGTTAATTTAAACCAAACCAAGTTAAGTTAAACCAAACCAACTTAAGTTAAACCAAACAAAGTTAAGTTAAACTAAACAAAGTTAAACTAAACCAAGTTAAACCAAACCCAGTTAAACCAAACCAAGTTATGAATGGGTGGATGCGAGGCCTTATATAGAGGCTACAACAGGGACCTAGAGGAGGAATTGATTTAGGCCTCCTGATGGGCTTGAGCTTCCTGTGTTCGGCCTGAACACCCAACCCAAGTCCATTAATAATAACTCATACCACTAAAGAGTTATTATTGAACTACCGCACCAATCCCATATTACAATATGGGCTCCTTCTTATCATGAGTGTGTTAATCTCTCCGAGTTTAAGATATCGTATGCCCATTAATTAAATGAGTTACTGACAACTCAATTAATTAACATCTGATTTCAATAGTAGTACCACTCAACTTTATTATCATGTCGGACTAAGTCCACCTGCAGGGTTTACATGATAATCCTTATGAGCTCCTCAAGGGGACATCATCAACCAAATAATTAGGACACAGATTCCTTCTATAATCAACAACACACCATATAAATAGTACTATTTCCCAACTCGTCGGGCCTATTGATTTAACAAATAAATCTCACCCATTGATAAGTTAAAAAAATAAATACTAAGTATACGTGTTTATTATTATACAGGGATTAAGAGGACACATATCCATAATAACAGAGGTTCTGTTCTCTTATATAGTCAGTACAAATCTAACAACCTCATACGGTCCTGCTCAATACACACATAGTGTACTAGTGTAATTTTATAGCCAAGACAGACTAATACCAAATTACACTACAACCATTCTAATGGTTTGTCCCAATCCATCTTGGTTGTGAGCTACTATTTATAATTTATAAGGAACCGATAACATGATCTTCTGTGTGACACCGCACACCATATTATTTATAATATAAATTAAATGGACAACTGCATTGACATATATATAAATATAATATGCAAACATTTGACCAAAGTGATTCTCATTTCAAAATATTTCAAAACAGATGTTCATACAAAAGCTAGGCTTATAGTATACATCATGACAGTCTTGATGATCATCCATACTTCGAAATGAGTCTGAAGGTACGACTCCATTCGGCCCTTCCAGTAGCCGAAGTCTTCTCCGGTGAAGAGCGGAGGTCGGGCTGTACTGTAGCCTTCTTGAAGAGCCATAGAAACTTACACAAGGAAAACAACAAAAAGAAACTTGTCTCAAGACTTGATCCTCGATTAGTAGTGCGGGTTAAAAAAAAAACTAACACGCGATCTCGAGTGGTGTTGCACCAACTTCGAGAAAAATTTGATTACAAAAAAATAGATTGGATGGCGGCAATAATACTAATTCTGATTGACTCTGAAAAACTAAAAATCACTACGAAAAAAATGCTTGATTGGTGGTTGCACCAAATTGAAGCAACCCCACTCTGATACCAATTGTTGAATTGAGATGCGCTAGAGGGGGGGTGAATAGTGCTCGTGGATTTCACTTTTCGTATTCAAAAAACTTTAGAAGTAAACGCAGCAAAATAATAAAGCACAACACAAAGAGACACCAAGATTTACTTTGTTCGGAGCCTGGGGCGACTCCTACTCCAAGGGCCACGCTCGTTGACCGTTTACTTTGGGCAACAACTATAATCGTGCAAAAAGTACAAGAGATTATTACAATTTAATTGTACTAAAATACTATACCGACAACAAAGAACTGAAGTTTCGCAGCTTCGAGTCGTCGGGGTCTTGTTGTAACTCAGCAGGATCGTCTCGTTAGCAGCGTACTGAAGAAAGATTGCCTGGAATGTGTTGATGCAAGCTGCTGGTCGAGACTGCTTTATAAAGGCTGTTGAGGGTGCCTTCAAGCCCCTTGAGGGCGCCTCCATGACCGCCAGATTCGCAGCGTGGATCAGCTCTGAAACAGTCTTCATCTATCCACTTGAGGACGCCTCCAACCTCCTGGAGGGCGCTTTCAATGTCATCCGAGGTGCCTCAGCACTCCATGAGGGCGCCTCCAACTTCGCTGCACGCACTCCTCGGCCTTTGCACCCGAGGTGCCTCCAAGCTCCATGGAGGGCACCTCGAGTACTGTTCATCCGAGGCAAAACTTGCTCCTTTATCCCTGCAAGATATGTTAGTCCCAAAAATACCCTGCAACACAAAGTTAGCACATAATAACATGAATATAAAAGTTTGACGGTCACCGGACTGTCCGGTTCTGACTTCAGATTTCCGACCTGGAAACCCTAGGTCGAACCGATACCTACTGTTCCCTTTTTGGGGAACGCGTCCTCACCTACTCCACTCAGAAGAGTATACCTATTGCCAGACCGGTTCTCCAGATCGACTGGACTTTTGCTCAGCGCCCGAGTCTCCAGGTCTTTCCGCTGGACGTCCACTCCATGACCCGTCCAGACTTTCCACCTGGTTCGCGACACCAGGACTTTCCACCTAGAGTATCTGACTCTAGGACTTTTGCCCAAAGGCCTCGACCCACCAAGGCTTTCCGCCTAGGGTTACCATCCCCTAGGACCTAGGGTTACCACCCCTTAGGATTTTCCTACCTGCCTAACCGCAGCTAGGACTTTTCCCTAAGATACCTTAAGACTTTTCTTGCAAGCTCATTAAACACATTAGATCACAAATAATCTTAACTTTGAACCCTTTGCCATTATCAAAATTCAGGTTCGATCGTCGGATGCTTTCCACACCAACATATTCTAGTAAACAATATACAAGTGCAATCAACAACAAAGAAAAGAAAAAAAGATAGTACAAATCAAGCACACATATGACACGCTAGACTAGGTCATATTTCTCAAAGAAGGATGACTAAGTTAGTAAGTGAAGGATTGTTTGATTCGTCAAACATAAATTCCCTACCAACTTGTGAATCTTGTCTGAAAGGAAAAATGACTAAGGCGCCTTTTAAAGGTCAAGTGGAACGTATGCATGATATATTGGATTTGATCCATACTGATGTGTGTGGTCCATTAAGTGTTAGCACGAAATATGACCATTACTACTTCATTACTTTTATTGATCACTATTCACGGTATGTGTATATATATATGATGAAATATAAGTCTGAATCTTTTGAAAAGTTCAAAAAGTTCAGAAATGAAGTAAAAAAATAACTGGGGAAGAGTATTAAGAAGCTTCGATTAGATTGAGGTGGAGAATACTTGAGTATAGAGTTTAAGGACTATCTAAAAGAGAATGGGATTCTCTCACAGTGGACTCCTCCTGCAACACCACAGCTTAATGGTGTAGCAGAACATCGTAATCAAACGCTGATGGACATAGTTCGATCTATGATGGGATTCACTAATTTACCACCATCGTTTTGGGGCTATGTGCTTGAAATTGCGACAATGTTGTTGAATAAAGTCCATACAAAAGCAGTAGAAAAGATATCATATGAAATATGGATGGGAATGTTAGTTAGAACCCTAGAGCCAATCATTTGATGATTGTATGGACTCATGTATATCATATTCTTGTTTATTAATAAAGGCATTTGTTTGGTTATTATACTTATTTATATTAGTGCCAAATAGACTAAGTATAATAGCGTCCTTGAGTAGAAGGTTCATACCTATATCAATCGATTAGTTGAATCGATAGTGAGATGATATAGGGAACACTACTCTAAATCATTCCTAGTCGAGTATTAGCATTCAGGGACAATGTTAATACAATAAGACTAGCATGTAGGTCAGCTCGATGACTTGATCTCACAAGTCATGGATATAGAGATATCAAGCTGACACATGGGTATGCATTAGAGAATGTATACTGAATGACCCGCCATGAGAAAGTATCATGGATCGTTATATGAGTGTCATATACTTTCTCATGTGGCTATTAGTATGACTATTAGTCCTTAGACCTGAAGTCACCATGGATCCCTACATAAGGAGTTATGTACTTTAGTTTCGTCAAACATCACCCGTAATTGGGTGGACTATAAAGGCGATTACTGGGTATATAACGAATTATGTAGAGGGATGTGAGTGATGTAGATGGGATCTATCCCTCCCATATGACGGGAGCGACATCGGTATTCTTGATAGAGTGAGACCACTAAGTGCATGGCCATGCCCAAATGAGTCAACATTAGATGTTGAGCTCATTTGATCGAGTGAGTCTACTTGGAGTTCAAGATTTAGATTGATTAGAGGATGACACGGTCTATGCCTCACATTGATCAATCTAGATGTCTAGGATAGAAGGACACTTGTCATTATTTTGTGAGTAGTCACAATTGGTAGTCACGAGGTGATGTCGGATCTCGACATTCTTGTAACTTGGGTAGTAATGATGTGTTGCTAGATACCGCTCATTACTTATACTCCTAAATGGGTTTAGGGCATTGCCAACGTTACAAGAACCTATAGGGTCACACACTTAGGACAATTAGGTGGAGATTAGGTTCATATGATGAACCAAGAGGATTAGATTCATTTGATGAATCAAATTGGATTAAGAGTAATCCTAATTGGGCTAACTTGAGTTCGACTCAAGTTGATTCATGTGTTAAATGAGTCTAATTTAGATTTTGACTCATTGAATCAATTTAATTTAATGAATTAGATTCATTATATTAAGTTGGCTCGAATCAAATGGTTGGATTAGATCCACCATGGTAGAGATTGAGTCAAGTTTGACTTGACATGAGAAGGAAGACCAAAGGTCAATTTTGACTTGACCTTTTGCCACCTCATTGGTGAGTTGACATTAGGTGGACCAATAATGATGTTCCACATCATCATGGGTGCCACCTCATGGAAGTGACAAAGCCACTCTCTTAATGGTTTCATATTAATTGCAATTAATGCAATTAATGTGATTTTATGGTTTCATATTAATTGCAATTAATGCAATTAATGTGAATTTTGAAAAGTGGCCGGCCACTTGGTTTTTGGGTGAAAAAATTCATTTTTCATTCACTTGTGTGCATCTTCCTCCTTCTCTCTCTCAAGCTCTCCCTCTCCCTCTCCTCCCTTGGCCGAACCACATAGGTGCTAGCACACCTTGGTTTTTGGTCATCTCCATCTAGTGTGTCCGTGTGGATACTTCTAGATGACCGGCGCTTGACGGTCTTGAGATCCGGCATCATTTGGACGAGCGGGAACGCGAATGGCATCGCATCAAAGGTATAAATGGTTTATCCTTATGTAGATCTACTGTAGATTAAAGTTTTCAAACTCGTACTCGTATTTTCGTTCGGTTTTACCTTGCACGAGATCCGTGGCTTGGGCGATTCGGGGTTTCCGCGACGCGAAAAGCGGTTTTCGCGGCCCGAAAAACCCAACAGGGAAAACCCCCCAAGTATTCATATTTGAAAATATAGGGATGTCCTGCTTATGTGAAGCAAGCAGTGGGAGACAAACTAGATAGTAAATCCACTTTGTGTTATTTTATGGGATATCCAAAGAACTCTGTTCGATATTATTTCTATAATCCCAAGAAAATAGAAGTATTTGTTTCTAGAAATGCCACCTTCTTAGAGGAGTTTCTATTAGATAGAAAAGGCGGGATGATAGAACTCGAAGAGGTTCGAGATGATTCCACAACTAATATAATAGAGCTCACACCCCAATAGCCAGTAGAACAAGTAGACACCTTAAAGAGATCAATTTATGGTCTCAAACAAGCGTCAAGAAGTTAGAACCTTAGATTTGATGATACAATTAGACAGTTTAATTTTATTAAAAATCCTGAGGAACCATATGTGTACAAGAAGGTTAGTGGGAGTGCAATGACATTCCTAATACTATATGTTGATGACATTCTACTCATTGGGAATGATGCAGGAATGCTTCAGTCAACAAAAGTATGGTTAGCCGTAGATTCTCCATGAAGGATTTGGGTGAAGTATCTTATGTATTGCGAATACAGATCTATAGAGATAGATCAAAGAGGATGCTGGGGCTGACCCAATCCACATATATAGATACCATACTTAAAAGATTCTCAATGAAAGAATCTAAGAGAGGATACTTACCAATGTGTCATGATATAACTTTATCCAAGTCTATGTACCCTAAGACAGACGAAGAGATAGAGATGATGACACGCATTCACTATGTGTCTGCCATTGGTAGTATCATGTATAGTATGATATCTACAAGACCTAATATATAGCATACGCTCTGAGTGTCACAAGATGATATTAGTCAAACCCCGATCCATTGCACTAGAAAACTGTGAAAAATATTCTTAAGTACTTATGAAGGCTAAGAATTTGTTTATGACATATGGGGTTGGAGATTTAAAATTGGAAGGCTACACTGACTCTAGATTCCAATCAGATGTGGATGATTCAAAATCAACCTCTAGATATTTATTCACTTTGAATGGTGGTGCGGTCTCTTATAAGAGTTCCAAATAAGATAAAATTACGGATTCCACCACAGAGGCAGAATACATTGTGGCTTCAGAAGCAGCAAAGAAGACACGTTGGATAAGAAATTTCATCCAAGAGTTGAGTGTTATTCCAAATGGAGTTAATCCAGTACCGGTTCACTGTGACAACACTGGTGCTATTGTACAAGCAAAGGAACCAAGATTTTATCATCATATACTAAGAAAATTTCACATCATCCGAGAGATTGTGGGAAGAGGTGACATTATAGTTGAAAAAGTTCCCTCTACAGATAATATTGATGATCCACTTATAAAGCACTTGCCAGGACCATCTTTTAAAAAACATCGCGAACTGATGGGTTTAAAACTAGTGAGTAGTTGGCATTAGGGTAAGTGGAAGTTTGTTAGAGTAGGTGCCCTGCAAAGCCAACTGTTGGTTAGGGCTTTATTGACTCTTGTAAATAAATAACTTTTATTTTAATATAATTCAATTTAGTTTGACATTACTTTATCTTTATACCCATGCGATATGTATAGATAAAGTCCTTGAATATACTATAGTGAGATGTGGTGGTACATATGATGATCATCATAAAATACATCAATATTCACTGTATATTCTAAATTTGTTCCTAGTCAATTGGGTCGCCTAATAAATAAGGATAAAAGACTGCTTGAGTTAGAGACTAGCATCTGTGATGTAGTGTACCATGTTTCATTAGTAAGAACATAGAGATGTTCAAACATATAGATGGGTGATCATATGATGAATTCATCGAACATCCCTCACACAGACTTTCCAAGTGGTTATCATTTATCGAGTGGATAAGTCTTTGGTTGTGGTTGTACACTAGTAGTCCTTATGACTCGGGACAACACTGAGACTCTATATGTTGGGGCTGCACTTTGACTCATTTATTGACTCTAATAGGGTCATCAGGTGGTGAGATTAGGTGTAGTAAAAAAACATATAGGAGTCGGTGTATTGTAGTCGAGGATTCACCACACACCCACAGCTGTAGATATCCTATGTAATATATTATTTTATAGTATATGAACTCTCTGATCAGAGCTGTAAGATGTACTTTAGGAAAGGAGTTTCCTAATTACACATGCGATATCACTATAAGATATATCACATGGTTGTTGAATCAATATACAATTCTCGATATATCAATGATTGTAGATTCGACTGGGATATATGAGATGAAGGGACCGAACTATACATTAACCATTATCGACTGATTCTTGCAAGCACTATTCAGTGATACCTAGGGAATCATGGGGCAGTACTACTAGACGCTCTTATCATGATTCATTGGGTGTTAATCAGAATTAGTTCTGACATCCTATAATTAAGGAGTTGATCATAGGATGGGGATATTAAGGGTATGCCCGAATAAAGGACAAGTATAGTCCTGAATCACAAAGAGTTGTGAACCCATGACTAGCTATATCCCTGAACATTGAGGGTCACACAAGTATTGGTTTCCCTATTTTCCGTTGAGAAAGTCAAATTCAAGTAGTTGAATTTGGCGAATAAAGTTATGTATTGGCAAATAAAGTTTGATATGATCAAATATTAGAATGATTTCCAATCAATGAAAACAAGGAGAGTGGAAAAGTTCCACACAAAGTCTATAAATTAGATTTATATTATTGTAATATCGAGCAAATGCATTTGTCATGTAAATGATATTGGATCATATGATTACAATGGACTTGTATTATTGTGTTCTAGAAAAAATTTAAAAATTTAATAGGTAAAGATGGAAGAAATATTGGGCTTTAAAAGTTTAAGCCCAAAAGAAAATGTAATATATTAATGTTTACATCATGAGGAAATGCAATACATTAAATATTACATCATGAGAAAATAAAAAAATAAAAAAAGGAAAACTTGGTTCAACGTGAGAATGAGAAGAAAAAGATCCCTCATCCTCCACTTTCCCACTCACCCATTAATTCCACTAACACATGAATGAACTCCACGTTTTTCTTTTCTTTTTGGAGAAGAACGAATTGAGATTGGTCTTCGGTGGAGTATTGTTCTTCCTTTGCTTGCAAAAATTTGGATAGCAAGTTTTCTTCCTCTTCTTGGAAAACTTCGGCGGCCACATTTTCTTCCTTAACTTAGTGTTTGGATAGCCACATCTTCATCTTCTCTTTAGAATTTCGACAGCTACTTCTAGAGAAGAAGATAGAGATCTTCTCCCTCTCTTCCAATGAAAAGGTCTCATCTCCTTGTTATTACTTCTCCTCTTCAAGAAGCATTGTAGCCGTCCACCTTCTTGCAGAATTTATAGAAGGTGTAGTCCCTTGTTAAGGGCTATTAGACAACTCCTTGCGAAGGGATAATTGGGTAGCCCATTCCTCATCTTCGAGGAAATCATTTTGACCGTCTCGATGAAAAATGACACCTGATCTCTAGTGCGATCAAGTGTTGGAAAGAGGACTCCGATAGTGGACCGGATTAAATGAAGGAAATACAAGCTCGTGACAATGACAAGGAGTTATTTCGTTACAACCGGAATAGTTGGAGTCATCCCCAAATACAAGTTGTTTGGAAGGTATGTTTATGTTTGTATTTTGATTTATATGTTTATTAATACATGTATAAATAAAATGATTAAATTAACATTATATGAATCAATCACATAATAGTGTGTCTTTGTTATGCTTTTAGGATCTTATTTATATGGTTTGATTATAATGCATGCTTAGATAAAGATCATGCTTATGTTTGTTTTAAAAATCATACGAACACTTCTTTGATTTAACAGTTAAATCACAAATAAAATTTTAAATTTTCGCTGTGCATAGGAGTGTAGAAACACGATCATCGAATTTCGAATTCGGTTCCAACAATTTCTAAATCTTTCACAAAATCTGAGTATCGTGTCATGACCTCAACTACTTGTAAGATAGTTTGGTTACGTTGATTGCTTGCAGATATGGGTATCTCTCTTCATCAACCTACTCTGTTATATTGTGATAATCAGAGTGCTATTCAAATTATGCGCAATTCAATTTTTTATGAGCAGACAAAACATATTGAAATTGATTGTCACATTACTCATCATCATCTTCAGATTGACACTATCACATTACCTTTTGTTCCTTCAAATCTATAAATTACCGATATGTTTACTAAGGCAAATTCCGATTTATCTTTCATTTCTTATTTGACAAACCCTTAATGCTTCTAGCTATAGCATCGTAAGTTTGAGGGAAATGTTAGATTATATATATTTATTTGTTTGTAACTTTTAGGATAATTTGGTATTTTTTCCTTTTCTATTTAGGATTTAAAATTTCTTAACTTAACTATATAAAAAAAAAGGTAGATCCGCTACCTTAACAGCCCCCTAGAATTGGCCTCACGGATATGGAGGGAGGTTCATACAGATACACATGCATTGAGTGCATAGATGTTAATTTAACTATATAAGAATTTATATTCTGTATTTCTGACTATGAATTTTATATTCAATAACATGACTAACTTTCTCTTTTTCTTATTTTCTACAAAATTGATATCTCCAATACTAACAATAATAATAAGTTATAGTTCGAGAACAAGTAACTCAATCATTCAGTAGATTAACCAAATAGCTATGGTTCCGATCCTAATTACGGGCAGGGCATTTTCCTTCTGTTAAAAAAATTGAGACGTTGATTGTTGAGCAAGGAGTTGCACTTTCAAATTTATCCTATGAGCAAACTGGGGGAAGGCCATTGATAACCATGAGTTTACTGTATTATTTTGATTCATATATGCATGGTTTGATGTTGATTTCATATGTTTAAATCACGGTTACATCACATTTTATGCATTGTATCGATTATGGACTTAATTGCAAATTATTTTATTTTCGTGTTATTTGATGCTAATATTTGATTCTTATTTTGTAGGCATCAAAGAATCTTAGATTTGGATCTATTCGAACCGAATTTGTGCTCGAATTGGAGTTTAAACAAGAAGATCAAGCTGCGAAGCATTATGGGTCGTTCATCAAAGATTGGATAGATCTGAACCATCCAGTGAAGATATGGTCCATCTGACCTAAGGGAGAGTAGATCCAGACCCTTGATCAAGATCAACACCCTCGGATCAGATTTTTAGAGACTTTTCACCATTGATCAAGCTCCAAATCAGTTTCAGCCGTCCGTTCAGATCTGGATCTGATTCAAAACAGAAGCTATAGTACCCTTTCTCTTCGTCGATCTCCTCACGCAGCTTCGCGTCGTGCGTTCATTTTCCAGTGGGATTTCCGACCCCATCTCCACTTCAGATCCATTTTCCGGCCAACTTCATCGGCGATGATGTTCTCAGATGCTTGCGACCAGCTTCTGGTGATCTGACCTCACTCCAAGGCGTTCCTACGGCGAGAATTGTGTCCACGAACCTCTGCTCTGTCGCGTCCGATTTGGAGGTGTTCCTCCAATCGGTGGTTCCGCTTCCATCAGTGAGCATTGGCGGCGTTCCTCCACTGCTACTGGACCATTCCCGACGACATTCCATCCATCATCTTCTCCACATAAGATCTGAGGTTGCAGCTCACAGATCATCAGATTTAATGAGGTTGGCAGCCCTGATCTTCATCAGCTTCGCTTGGAGAGGTGTCCAGTGAATCTGGTAAAGGTTTAGCTGAGTTTAGCTACTGAGATTGTCTTCAACGATTGCTGAAGTGAGGTTTCTCCGATGCTTCCTTGTGTGACGGCAAGGAGAAGTTGCCGTGAGAAGTGATTTGGTGTTGAGATGGTTTAGGATTTAATTTTTGCATTCTTTTACTGTTGATAAATTTAGATTTCAGTTTATATTATTTGGATTCAGTAATCATAGTTATTTTTAGCTTAAGTGTTTTAATTCAAATGTTTTTGGTAATTTAGTTTCAATTGATGTTTGAAAT
Organism: Zingiber officinale; assembly: GCF_018446385.1. Lineage (NCBI taxonomy): Eukaryota > Viridiplantae > Streptophyta > Magnoliopsida > Zingiberales > Zingiberaceae > Zingiber > Zingiber officinale. Next base: position 64,920,552 of record NC_055999.1, on the reverse strand, counting down.
TGTTCTTAATTCTGCTTTAGCTTAATTTGTAGCACTGTTGAGAAGTTTAGTTTCTGTAGTTAGGATTTAAATTTTGCTTTAGATCGTATTCATTTATGTCTTGTTGTTCATTCTTAGTTTAAGTGAGTGTTGATGGTTTAATCACAACGTAAGATGACAATGCGTTATGGTTTGATTATTGGCACCTAATTAGATTTTCTTTATGCATTAAAATAATTTCTTAATTGTTATGCTTTCATTTGTTAGATTTAAATTTAAAGTCTAAACTTCTCCATTTATATATTAAAACCCCAAAAACGAGAATAACGTACAATCCTAAGTTATCATCCGATTGATAATTCCTCGAGGTTCGATCCTGAGCTCGTTATTACAATATCATTGTATAGTTAAGGGGTTCAATAGAATATACATTGTTAATTTATTTTACAAGTATGACAGACTTGTTATCAGCCATCCATCTTCCGAATTAATTGGGTAACTCGATAGTTCATAAATAAAATACCTGAAAAATATATAAATCAGATTTCCATTTAGCCTAAATCCCTCAAATGTCGAACCTGATTAAACAAGTCAAATAGTAATGATAATATGAAGAGTGATCCACTTCTCAATATACTGAACTAACTCAAGCATCTCTTTTCAAAAATATTTGTCTGTGTACACTACGTACTTATCCGACCCACTCAAGCTTTAAAGTACATTTAAAATCTCAAAAATATATTTTAAAAAAATATCACAGTGGATTAAATATATGGTAGATTGGAGGATATGATTATAGTTTCTGAATATAATGATATTAATTTGGATTGAACTGATAAATTTAATACCATTAATGAGTTTTAATCAAGACTAGCTAATGACCTCTCAATCAATTCAAATGATGCATTCTTAATAGCCTTTTGAGTTTTACCATGCCCTCAACCTTGATTTACATTTTAGATTGGTTGTTTTGAGTTTCTAAAATTTATATAATTTTGAATAAATTTGATTTAGACTCACTATTGAATTTAAAATTTTGAGCATGATCAACATCAAGAGAATCCCAAAAACACATTCATATTGGTGTTGAGTAAATATAAAAAAACTTAACTCTAATGTGAGTTGTGTTAAAATTATATTAAATTATCTAAATTTCATAATTCCATAGCAGATTATCTAGAATGTGGAATTAAGACTCAAGGGTGTGGTGAAACTCAAGAGGCTCTTATTAATACATTGATTCAGATATGTCTAAAATCATCGATTGATATGACTTGATAAAATTCATTGATGACTTTAAAAGTAGTAATACTTAGACTCTCTTGAGTATAATCATGTTCTTTAATCTTGATTCCATCCTATATTTAATCCGTTGTGAAATTTTAAAAAATATATTTTTTAGAGAGAAAAATAATATTTTTAAAATCATTATAATGTGATTTATTTTTTAAAATTCTAAAGGTACTTTAATGATTTAGATGTGATAACCATAATTTGTAGGATACAATTCTACGAACTGATTTGGGGTCAAAATTAGATCGTAGAATCATATGATCCTACCAAAAATTATTAAATTTTAATTTAACATTTGATAGGATGATTAAATTGATTAAGATTAAATCAATTTAATATTTGATTAAAATTCTCTTTAAAATAGATTAAATCAAATTAACAATAATATTGTTAATGATATTAATGACAATAATAAATTGATAATATATATAATAAATAAATAAAATTTATTTATAAATTTTAAATTAAAAAAATTATATACTTTTTAATAGGATAATTCCTTTAGAATGTCTATTTAAACTATCTCAAATTGACTAAATTAATTAACTAATGTTTTAATTAAAATCCTAAATTTTTTATTTCAATGTTGATGCTCTTTATTGATGTCACTGTGCCGCTGCGCTCACCCACAACCTTGTTGCTGATGCTCCCCTCACTCAGACTTGCGCCATCGCTACCGGCTACCAACCACCGGTGGACGCTTCCCATCGCGAGTAGTTCCATCGGCCATCAGAAGCTGTCCATCCCCTCCAGAAACCTAAGCAAGCTGTCGGTGTTACCTCCTCTACTATCACTGCTCCTCGGTCAACGTGTCCCACTGCGATCAGTCTTATTGGTCGTCGAAGATCGTTCGTCCCTTCTGCAAACCGCTAGCGTCACCTCCTCTACTATTGCTTCCGTCGACAGAGAAGTTTTCCGTCGGAGGAGAATCATTTAGTGTGTCAATTTCCCATTGATTTTATACAATTCCAACTATATGCTCTGATTCCATTATAAATCTAGAAACAGGCTTTTGTAAAAAGCAGGATAAGGTTATATACAATGGATTTTTTCTCGGGACACCGTATAGCGGGAGCTTCGTGCATCAGGTTGTCTTTTTCATATTTTGATTCTATTCTAAATCCAACCCTCAATCGATCGGGAACACGATTTTACAACCCCATGTGAAGGTCAATTACAAGGACTTCATCCATCACCATGGTTTTTTATGGGAGGTCAGGTGATCCACGGTATATTTTGCATACGATAAAAATTGATCCTATGATTTATTATAGTAATATTATAGATAAGCTCAATTGTGACAATTAATATGTGGGTAATAATTTAGGTATATATGATAGCAAAAAGGTGGACCAACGACTCCACATGGTCAATTTTATTATCATATGTGAGAAAGTAAATTAGAAAATTATAATTGTAATTGGTCAGTACGAAGAGGATTTTTTTTCTCAATTTTATCGAGATTCGAACTCTTGTTCTATGATAGTAATTCTGCCCTGAACTAGTCAACCCAACCCTACTCCGGGAGTAATAATTTTGATGCATATGATTAACTAGGCTGAGTAATATCGAGCCTGGGGTGATCAATTCGGCTTCATAAAAATTTTTTATTGATCATCAGGATAAATATGAAAATACTTATGATGGACGGTCTAAAAAATCAATATCCTTTAATTGTAAATCTTATTTGAAGAAAATTTTTTTATAAATAAGTCATAATGGAAAATCGAATTGATATTTGAGAGATAATTGAACGTATCGTTGTAGTATAGCCCGGGGAAATAATTTAGATGTATATGTACTATGGATAGAGAGAGATATCTTAAAATAGATATGTTTAATAATTTGAGGATTAAGATAAGTCAATAATATGACTTACTAACATGTCGTTTTCTTGCCCTTACCGATGCAAGCAGGAAGTCGCCTGCTGGCATTACTTAAAAAGGTTAAATTTGACCAAAGAAATGAGGAGGAAATCTGCACATAGAGATAATTTCTCCATGGCGTGAAGTCATCGCCACGCATCGGATAGAGTCAGAAGTGACTTTCGTGGTGCCCAACGCTCCCGTAGAATTCCCAAACTCCTTTCCAGTTTTCTCATTTTGTTTTTTGAATTGATATGGCTTGCAATAAATGCTGTTTTGCTTGTCTGGTCCAGAGATTTTCCCTTTGAGACAGGTTGAAACTTTTGGCCAAGTCTCCTTATGGATCCTTGTCGTAAGTCATGGCCCTGCAAGACCTAAAAGGGGTCGCCACCATTTTCGAAGATGCAGATGCAGACCTGTTGCTGTTGACACTTTGAGAAGGAAATTGGTGAATTGACTAGATCAGGCCTCTAATTTTCCTATTCGAAAACTTCCAATCTAGGCTCTTCCTACTCCTATTAAAGCAAGAGATCTATAACTTCAATCCTACCATTCTAACTTCTAGCCTCATATGGACAAGTGTGAAAGTTTTAACATATAAATATAAAATTGATCAATCATGTTTATCAAGTTGTTTGGAGATGTTATTTTTTAATGAGCCAAAAATTTGCTAAATTTTATGGTCTTCACAACTTCTCCCCATGTGTTATCAAAATTTAGTATGTCCGGGATTATTGGTATCTAATAAGTTAAACAAAAAAAAAATAGCAGGAATCAAAAGAGAACCTTTCTTTTTTTTAGGCTTTTTATTTTTTTAATCAAAGAGCGCCCAGTCCCGCCCCGCCCCGCCAACTCCCTCTAACGGTATGTTTGGGAGGAGGTGAGGGAAGGGGAAGGAAAGAGAAATAAGGGAAGGGAAGCTTTGAACTTTGTTTAGGAAGGAGTGAGGAAAGGGAAGGAAAAGTAAGGAAGGATAAACTTTAACCTTCGTTACCCATGGAAAGAGAGATTTTCTTACACCCCGAATTGGGGTGTAAGGAAGGGAAGGGAAAACAAAAAGATTTTTTATTCTAATTTTATCCACGTTCTTAATAGTTTAAAAAATGTTTCAATTTTTAATTTTGCTATATCGTCGGAGTCCAATTTCCTCGTCTTCTTCGCAGCTTGCTATCAAATTATTAGAGGAGGAGATCCGGCACGTCTTTTAACTGAATTGAAGGGAGAAATCATTTTTCTTGTCAAAATTTAAGAGGATATCTATTACTTTTTAATTTTTCCTCAAAATTTAATAAATTTTTAAAAAATAGAAATTCTCATTATTAGCGTTATTTTTCAAATTTTTTTATTTAAGGTTTCTAAAATCATTATTTTCATTATTTATCATTTAATTATTTGATTATCGGTAATTCATTATTTTGTTATGAATAGTATAAAAAATTAATTTTTTATTAAAAAATAACTAATTTAAATGATAATATAAAAAATTAATTTTATTATTAAAAATATCTAATTTATATTTATAAAATAAATATTAATATTATGAAAAATGTCTAATTTAAAAAGTAAGGATATTTTTGTAACTTTATCTATTTATCCTTCATTCCCATTCCTTTCCTCCCAAACAAAGTAACACATGTTACGTTAATGAATCTTCTCTCCCTCCCAAACAAGGAGAAGTTAAATACTTTACTTCCCCTCTCTTTCCTTTTCGTTAATGAACCTTCCCTCACTCCATCCAAACAGAGGGTACAGTTATCTCAATATTAGTATTTCCTATCAAATATATTAAATCCTAAATTGATTAGTTATTTGCACGAACAAGATAAGTCTATAATTATTATAGTAACTATAATTTTATAACTGATACAATATAAATATTATTGAATAAGATAAATATAAGTTGTAATAATAACTATGAAACTATAGTTGCTATAAGGTGAATATTAAATAAACAAGTCAAATTCGTGTTATATGAATATAACAAGTCCGCGTTGTAATAACTACGAAATCTTAGCTGCTATCATAATTATAATTTGGGGTGCAAACGAATCAAACATGTTATGAGCTTTTCGAGCCGGCTCAAAAAATATTTAATTCATATTCAAAATTATTGAATCAGAGCTGAATTCGAACATGTTCAATATTTTTTTCGAGCCGAATTCAACCCCATAATATTTTATTCAAGTATTCACGAGCCACTCGGGAGCCGAATTTGAATCGAACTTTGATTATTTTTACACAATTTTAATTTAAATATGTTCAAATTAAGGTTTGAATAATTAGAACCAAACTCGAATTTAAGGCATTTTGAACTATAATTTGATTTTGCTTGAATCAAGGTTCAAACAATTTGAACCGAACTCGAGCTCAAATTTTATTTCAAACCGAGTTTGAGCCAAAATTAGTTGTATTCTCTCACTGCAAATTGAATTCGAAGCTCATATATTTTTCGAGCTCGAACTCAAATATTAATATTTTCATATTATTCAGCTCTATTTAATTCATTTGCACCCCTAGTAGTAACTAAAGTTTCATAGCACTACTGCAATGTGAATATTATTGAACAAAACAAGTTTGTATTGTAACAACTATAAAACCGTAGCCGTTATAACGTGAATGTTGTTACTCGACATGCCAAAACAGCTAGTTACTCGAGAGGAAACATAATTCTAAGATGCCAACACAATGAACCATCACACTTATTAGCATCTTATCTTCAAGACACTGGTTTTTATCGAGTTGTTTGATGAACTAAAGACAATCTCAACAGATTATCCAATTGTAATGCACCATCTATGTGAATTCTTGAGATTCTTTCAAGGGTACAAAATGAAATTGGATGGGTTCTTCCAACAACAACTAGGGATTTGAGGTAAAATGAAATTGTAGGGCTTTTGGACTTACCTTAAACCTTGACATATAGATTCACAGATTCAATACTCGGCCAGTTTGAAACAATTCAATCAGATGTTTTTCAAGTGGTCTGATAAACATGTTTCATTATGTTATCCTGATCAAAACCTACACAGCATGGTACTACAGAAACTAGATCATGGTTAGATGGCAAACATAATCTAAACACCAACAATTAGACATCAAAATGAGATGAGATGGGGATAAATATTGTAACTTTCATTCTCCAAAAGCATAATCATCTGCTCCGATCACTTTTACAGGATACAAATTTGAAGAATAGAAAGAAGAATAACAATCAGAGAACAGCAAAGACATGGTTGGATAATGCGGCCGAGTCTAAAGAGTTCAAGTTTTGCAATAAACGAAATGAGGAGGAGGTTTTCGTAATTTTACCAACATCGCATCGGAAACCCCAGACGAAGAGTCTAGGGCGGCGCTTCACCTGGCTGAGGGCTGTGGCGCCGCGGCGGCTGCGGCCTCCTCAGCGGCAATCGCCTCCGTGAGCGACGCGAGCTTCTGGAGGTTAACGCGGACGACGGTGTCTGCGAAGAGCCGGGTGTCCTCCTCCGTGTTCCCCTCCGGCACGTCCACCACGTACGATTCGAGGACCACCGCCCAGGGCGCGCCGCCCCCCTTGGGGCGCACCTCGTCGACGGTGGTCACGGATCGGTAGTTGCGGAGGCGGTGCTCGCCGCCAACGATGGTGAAGCCGGTGACCCGCGCGGCCTCGTCGAGGACGTCGAGGCGCTCGGTGCTGGTGCTGGCCGGGAGGCCGGATATGACGCTGACCTCGCGGAGGCAGCCCGGGCGGATCTCCCCGCCGCCCTTGATGGCGCAGCTGCGGATGAAGTGCTTGTAGACCTGCGGGCGGTCGAAGCATCGGACCACGGACCAGACGGTGTCGGCTGGGGCGTGGATCCGCTGCGCCAGGAGGGAGGAGCACGGCGCGGGGCCAACGCGGTAGCGGTGGTGGGATTCGACGCGGGGACGCAGATCGGAGTACTCGTCGGCGGTTAGGCCAGCCGGGATCTCATCCTCCTCGGATCCAGGTGCCTCCGCCGGGGATCGCAATGGAGCGCCGTCGTCGCCCTCCATGGACGAGTCAGCTCGGAGGAGTTCGAGTTGAGGTAAGCTGAGGCGGTGGTTGGTTGGAATGGACGGCGGAAATAATGCAGCGGACTCTGGGGATTTTATTTTAGGAAAAGTTGACCACTTCTATATTTAGAAAAAAATTATTTATATATTTAAACTTAAATAAAAATTACATTTGTCTTAAATTTAATGTGCTCATATTTTTAAAATACTAAGATAACATTTTGATGCGGTGATCAGGATGAGCTCCACCTTGTCTGCAAAGGATAGCTGTCACGTCACGATGGAGGTCAAAGTTAAAACGATAAACACTGAAATATCGTCGGTTGGTCAAGCGATCAAGTCAGCGTTAAGGCACCATCGCCCGATCGGGCGATCATGCCCCCGACCGGAAGGAGGTGTCAAACGACCGACGCTCAATTGAGTAGGGGACGCCGGACAGAGAATGAGTCGATGTGCATAAGCCGGGCTGAGTGACACAAGCACAGTGGAATTCCAACCGAGCCGACGGAACACAGGAATAGCGAAGTTCTGACCGAGCGACCAACCCGCTCGGCCTAACAGCATACTCTCTCTGGCATCCATCGACATCCTTTTGGAAGTTAATGTCGCCGACAAAGGGCATAGACAACCAGAAGATAATATGACGGAAGCTTCCACTATCACTTCAGAGATATGCTCAGCCCGTTGAGATACTGTGTCAGGGACACTTTACTGATAAATCTTTCCAAAAAAAATTTTGGGAAGCGTGCTCATCTTGGAGAGCGTGCACACGCGCTACAAGAGTTCTATATAAAGAGGGGGTCCAAACATCGACAAAGGTACACAATACGCGATAAACACTGTTGTCACCACTGTTCATTTTGCTCCGCCTTTTACTTCATCATCGATGACTGACTTGAGCATCGGAGGACCAACATCGAGGATCTCTTTCCTAATTTTACACTGACGTAATTTATATTACAGATCTGAATAGAATCCATAGGAGATCAACAAAAATATCATATCCTTAACTTTTCATCTCATCGACTGAAAGATCACACTTCTTATTTAACTATAGTATATTAAAAAATTCTTTTACAACTTAATGAAATTCACTTTAATCTAATAAGTTTAATTAGAATTACTAAATTTTAAATACAACTGCTAAATATTATAATTACTTTGGTCAAAAATATCATAACAGTGCAATATTTTCTTAGACAAAAATTTAATTTTTGAAGAATAAAAAAAAGGGATTGATATGAATTTTAATGTATAAATAAAAGTTTACATAACTAATTTAAGAGTATTTATAAAGAAACAAGGGATAATCTTTTATCCAAAAAAAATAACAAGGGATAATCTTCCAACATCATACCATCATAGCGTCTCTATGGACTTTACTATTTATCAACAAACCGAGAACTATTTATCAACAGTCCGACTTTACTATTTATCAACACTCGGCCCACAAAAATGGAAATCCGAATCTTACTCGAATGCCCACTCTTCCAACAAAAAAAATAAAAAAAAAAACAAATAAAAAAAAAAAACCACTTTATTGCTGACTGCAACTTGCATGGCTGTTTCTTCAAGCCCCGCATCCATGATTCCATATTTCCATGATCCATCACCACAACTATTTTACACTGCATTTATCCGATATTTTCTTTTTTTTTCTCTCTTTTTCACTTTGCAGATAATTATAATCTCAACATTTCACAATATTGCTTAGATCTACATAATCAAGAAAGCAAGGAAACATCAGGCTTCAAAAATTATTTGTTTGGATAAAAAAAAATTATATAAAGGTGCTACATGAGACTCTCTTAAAGATTCATAATTTTTGCCCTTTACTGTTTTTTCACTTCTCAAGAAAATGTTAAAGGATAAACTGAAACTAACAAATTCATGTGATCACTAAATGCAAATTCAATACACAAGGTTCGAGCAAGTTGATGGGAAGAAAAGGTACCTCAAGATGTTCGAGTTCCTGCTCTTCAAAGATATGCTATACAGGTGGCAAAAGGTGATAATGCTCACCGAGACAGCCCAATCAAAGCTATGCTACATGATTGAATAGGGAGTGGATTTGGCAGCATGAACAAACCCTGACCGGAGATAGTTGGTTATGTAACTAATGCTTTATGATAACTGATCCAACAAAGGACTTTCCTCTTTTGCGAGGATAAACAAACCCCCATCCTTGAGATTCGAAAATCTTGATTGAGGTACGTTTTCAGAAGCCATGATGCAGCTCGGTTTCCAGGCAGTGGAAATTTGAGAGGTGGCTGGCCAGAGATGGAACGAGTTATGTTTGCGGCAGCCTCTTGTATGGGGTTCAGTGTCTGTTGAACAGGTTGCAGGTTGATCTTCTGGCCGAATATATCAACTGTTTCTGGTAGGTCTAGTGATGACGATATCTCTGGAGGTTGGAAGATTCCTTCCTTGAACTGAACCTCTGTAGATGTAACATGCATAAACTTTTATTATATCATCTAAGCAAATAACTTGGAAAGACAATAAAAGAGCAGAATGTTATCAGGACTGGAGTTTGCTAACTTCAATCCTACATTTGATGGACAAGACATTTGATCTGACTAGTACCAAAAAATTCACACAATCTAACAAGGTCTAAAAGGAAGCATACACTAGAATTCTGCAAGGCTAGTGTAATATTCTACTTTCATAGTAAGCTTTTCCAGCTAACAAGGTCTAAAATTTCATTGTGTGATAGTCTCCGGCTAGAACAAATCAGTATTGAAACTGTCAGCATGCCGATGTGGAACTGGTGGAAGCAAAGAGGAAGAGCAGGATAAATAGAAGAGCCTTATTGCTTATCTTGTCAAACCTGCCCTAGCACCTCGTCAAATCTACCCTAGCAATAACCTGTCTCGAAACCTATATCGCGCTCGCTGAGAGTAACAGCTTCAAGAATATGCTGGTATGCACAAAGAGAAGACATCAACGAAAGAAAGTTGTAACTCATTTTTCTTATCCACCTATTTAGCCTTGGCAATCAGCACATCTAACTATAGTGTTGGGAAAAATAGATATGAAATCACTTTTGACTACCGAGAATACTTCTCCCTAGCTAGAAAAGCTGAAACTAGGAAAGAGGGGACATGAGATGCTCTTATAAAAATATTAGTTATTCGGCAAATAGAACATAAGAAATTACTTTTAATCTCATAGAAGATACCTGTATTCTGGATGAAGTTTGAACCTCAAAAGAAGCGGTAGAACTAAAAGAGAAGGTAGCAAACGGGCTGGAGAGGGTTGTGGCATTAACAACTTCTAGTGTCTTACTGTCAATAACTTGAGATATCCTTTTAACTTTCAAAAATGGTGTTGCCCCCATTGCTAAAAGAGGTGAGAGCTCAGCAAATGCAGTATACCTGAAGAGAACAAAAAAACAATACAAAATTAGCTAACAACAATCACATTACATAATGCCTTAAAAACAACAATGGAATGTTGGGGTTGCAAGTTGCAAACATAGTCCCATGTTGGAAACATATGGGAAAGATCATGAGTTTATAAGAGAAAAAGATATCTCCATTGGCATGAGACCTTTTGAGGAGAGCCCAAGAGCAAAATCATGAGGACTTAGGCCCAAAGTGGACAATATCATGCAATTGTGGAGATATCTAAATTCTTTTCGATCCTACAATTGGTATCAGAGCCCGGATTGCCAGAAGGTTTAGCCACCGACTGTGCACAAGAGCTATGATCTGATTGAGCCATGTGGGTACAATATTGACCTCGATCAAAGAAAGTGGGGGCTCCTATGTTCGGATTAAGAGGACCAGACACCAGGCAAGGAAGTCCTAGTAGGTCGGGTGGACCGAGGGGCAGGAAGACCTGGTGGGTCTAGGATCGAACGTGGGAACAAAATCATAAGGGCTTAGGCCCAAAGTGGACAATATCATGCAATTGTGGAGATATCTAAATTCTTTTCGATCCTACATGGAACTCTTTCAATATACCACTTATCCTCTTCAACCTAATAATAAAACAACAAGGCATAGTCAAAAATTTTAGCAATGAATCAGAATCTAGTAATTAATTATTTTTCTAGAAAAAAATGTAAGAATTTTATCAAAGAAACTAGGTCCAAAGTTATCTCTCACAATGAACATATTTTAAGAAACTACAATTGAAGCATTATGCATCAGAATGAATATCATGGCTCACAGCAAAGGTTCACTTTCTGCAACTATAGAATCAGCAATATCTATTTCACGCTCTCTTTTTTCTACTTGGTATAACGTGAATAAATTCACATCCCTCCTTCCCTCTACAATTAGTGATAAAAGTTGTGTAACTATTTAAGATTCCTCATCCATATCATGTAATAAGTATTTGTTGCAAGGTTATATGAACAAGCAGTGATAAAAAAAAAACTAACCTTCAATCTGTAAAGTATGATCTTTTTCGGATGCGTTATGCTAATCTGATCACTCATAATGTTCTATGTTACAAATTTCTCCCTAGAAACTCACTTATCTGACACCTATTAGATGAGATTATTGTAGGATAGTCAATGCCTATGGAAGAAATCAAGGTTAGTAAGTTTACATTACATGAAAATCCGATTTTTCTACACATGTTAGTAATTTAGTTAATTGTTTTAAATGCAGTGAAAGAGGGCATTATAAGACTTAGGCACATTGTCAAACATCGAAACTCTGGAGGTTGATTGTACCAACAATTACAACATACATGCAAAACAATAAAGAATCATCAAACAACAAACATAGTTTCTTGACACAAAGAAACATATTTTACATTGCCAAAATCTGCAATCTAAAGGCACTACAGTGACATTGTTATTCATATATATATGAACACAATGATCTTCCTTGAACAATGTATTATGTATTAAAGCAAAAATTGTGCAACCAACAATTGTTTGATCTAGTAGTAACTGAACTATAACCCCAGGATACAAACCACATTGTTGGGAGGAGTTCGTAATAGCTTAGATCAATTTCCTAGACATGAAAACAATTGGACTGGTGCTAGAGAAAAGTAGAAGGACGAAGTTTGAAGAACTCACAATAAAATCCAATTTCCATCAAGAAGATCGGGCGCCTCGGTCGGAGCCTTAGTGGGATTGGCCGCCTCAAGCTGGTTTACCAACTCCAGGATCTCTGCCCTATCTTCAAGGGTCTCTCTCAGTCCTAACTCCCTTCCGTAGAGCGAGTCCACAAGGCACCGCTTCAAATCCCTGAGTTTATCATCCTCCGGCACAAGGCTTCCATTCCCAGACAGAAACCCTACTTCCGCGCCCCACTCGTCCTCATCTATAGGTGGATCCGGTGTATAAGGAAGCTCAGCATCGGGTTCTGTCTTATTCCCCCCACTCATCGGGGATTCGAAGAACGGGGCCTTCGCCCGAGCGAACGACGACGGAGGAGGGCCGACGGATTGGTGGAACGGCGGCGGCGGCAGAGGAGAAATGAGGGCGGTAGAGAGTTGGAAGGAGGACGGAGAGGCAGAGGTGGCGGCTAGGGTTGGGAGAGGCGGCGGCAGCGGAGGAGGAGACGGATGGAAGCCAGGTAGGGAGAAGGGCCGCCATCTGCGTCGGGAGAAGTCGAAGCAGTGGCTGTGCCTGTGGTGCTATAGCTTTGCTAGTTTTAGAGATCGCCCGTCTCTGCATAGGCACATTTCTATTTAAGTAAGAAAATTAATGGGTTTAAACAATAGGGACCCACACGTCGGGTCCACTTAAATGATAGTAAGGGGATAAATTTGGTGTTTCGAATTTTTTTTTATAAAATTTTATTATTTTTATAATATGATTCTTCCCGTGAGACAAGGAAGGTTCTAGTAGTTAGGCTCTGCCTCTGGTGGTCGATGCTCGACGCGATCTCCTTCCCGATGCTTCGTCTTTCAGCGAAATGAAGGCCCTTCCTTGGATCGGCTCCATCTGTTCTTGGTCATGATCGGTTACGGCGCGCCTGCCGCTCCTCCTCGGGCTTTGGGTAGTTCACTGGCGGTGCACGGGTAAGGAGGTGGCTCTTGCTTCGGATATGGGGGGCGAACGAGGTGGATCGGTGATTCTAGGTGTTCTCTTTGGACATGGAATGGAGGTGTGCGTTCCTCTTGTTAATTCCCTTGTTCGTTTCTCCTGGTTTATTGGGGAACAATTTTTATCCAACATTCATGTATAATTCGATTGGAAAAGTAAAACTATTTTTTATTCTTGAAATGTCGAGATTTCGTTGAAGAGCTTGTTGGCTACCGACTATTAAGTCTGAAATTGAAAATAATTTTTCAAGTTCGCTTCTTCTAAATCGCCGCCGGTTCGACTGCTTTGTTCAGAAATCGCTCTGGAGGAACTCTACGGCAACTACCACTATGCTATAAGTTGATCTTGATGCATGCATTTTGTTCTCCTTTTTCAACATCAATACAGCTTGCTGTATGAGTTATCCGGTTTATCTCTCGATATTTTCATTGTTATTTGAGAAGTGGGTTGCAGAAAGTCTTGCCAATACACTGCAATAGATTGTTAGCATATTTTCTGCTTCTGAATGGTGTTCGTTTAATCTCTTTGCATGATCATGTTGCTGTCTGGAAGCTAGTTACTGACAGCAATGAATTCTACATTGTGTATTACTAATATTGAAGTATATTGGGCACTCGATATTAAGCAATACATAAACCTCTGATCTTGAATAAATGATGTTTAATTCACTGAAGCCATTGTGTTTTTAATTTCAACTCATGTCCTTTTGTCACAGCCACAAGTTCTTTAATAAAACTGCAACTTTTGGTATCAAAGTAAGCCCTTTTGCAATTTGAAAACTCATGTGTTTTCTTTCAATCTTATTTTGCAATTTGTTTCATAATTGTTTATCTTATCATCCGCTCGTTAGACTGATAAAAGGTTATTTGTGCATCTCTTCTCAGTAACTTGGACCTTCATATGAAGCTAATTGCTTCCACTTTATCATGGAAATTGCATTAAACTGTTTTCAGTTTGAAGTTCATACTATCCTCTAAATTGAAGATCATACTAATTAATTAAGTATATATATATATATATATATATAAAGTATTTTAAAGATTTATATTTATTATAGCAATATGTTTTATCGTGTCAACCAAAGTTTAACTCCAAGTAGAAAAATCTTCTTAATTATTGCCATTATCAACCATCCTTATATGATAACTATAATTCACCTTATATGAATTTTCTGTTTCTATATAAATATGGAACACTAAGATAGTGTTGCATTTTCATATATTTACTAAGTTAATACATGAGATAAATATAAAAGTCAAATATAAGCCGATAAATTCTATTGTGTTTTTCATAAATTTACTAAGTTAATACATAAGATCAATAATAAAAGTCAAATATAGTATGATCTTAAAACCTATAGACTACTTAAGGTTCTTAGGCAGGATCTTGATCCTGACAATTTTGTCCAGGATGCTTAAATAAAATTTTCCCCCCCATTTGCACCTCTTGGCAAATTCATGTAATAAAATGCCCCTGGAGTCCAAGTTTTGCATCTCTGGTAAGCTCTTTTCATCCATCCATCTAATCTTTCCAACTCCCTGAATTTATTTTTCTAAACCTATATCGAAAAGGAAACTTTATTCTGATTGAAAATCCATGTGGCCTAGGTTTTTTTCTTTTGTTTTTGGTTGGTAAAATATGTCTTCTTTTTTGTTTGGCTTCCTAGAAGTTTGACTGCTAGTTTTGATTAATCCTTTTTTATTATATTTTTTTTGTTATGTGATTTTGCAGGCTAAACAGGCTCTTTGTGGTTGCATCATACTTGTTCCATCAAACTCTATTGTGTTTTCATAGCCATGGTTAGTCTATCTACTCTTCGATGTTGATTACTTGGCCTTTCTTTAATTGCTGAAATTTTTCATATCTCAAAGTTCAGTCACACTTGTGTTCTGATATTAGCCTGTTAACTTCTGTGTTCTTTTCAACTGAGTTTTCACAATAGCATCACTTTTGAACGGAGTAAACAAAACACCTCGTTTAATTCATACTATTATATATAATAATTACCATATTTGTATATAATATTTGTTACCATCTTATATCTATATTAGGTAATATATAGATCAATTAGATAAATTTATCAATTATCCTAATTATAATTTCCTAAGATAGATTCTAGTTTGTATACAAATATGTCTACTCTAAGTATGTACTCTTTTGTATCTCAAAATAACATGGTACACTTTTCCTAAGATTTTCTTTTGCTGCTAGATCGAGCAGATCCAGACTTGCCGAAGTATCCTGAAACCATCGCCACTGTCCATCAGAAATTACTCGCAGGAGTAGAGGAAAAGAAAGGCTTCTGTTTTTTCCTCGCTCCTTGATCGACCTCCTCTGTTGTTGAATCCGAGTTTCATCTCGGGTTCACCTGCTAATCAAGCGCTCTCTTTTGGCTTTGTTTTGTTGGTTCTTCCTCGATCTCTCTTTGGCAGGCAACTCTTTGGCAGGCAGCTGGAAGCATCCACATCACCGAGCAACGACTATGCATGTGTTGTTTCCATCGCCGCATCGGGTGTCGGCTCCTTCCACGATGTAGAGCAGCGACTGCATCAACCTTATCCCCAATGACCATACCAGATTTTTTTTTTTTACTTTCTTTGGGATAAAGTGTTATGATAGAAAATAAGTCTTCTATTATGATAGATGTGGTGCCATGTCTAAGATCACATAATATAAACTAAATGGTTTAAATTGTTTGGATTAAAGTAAAACAGTTCGTCTTTATCTACAAAGTATTGACAAAGATGATCATTTGATTGATGACCATCATTTGATTGATGACCCGCATCAAGATGATTCGAAGCATACATGGCTTAGAGAGGATACTCGTATGTTCCTTCAGATTCAGAATTGTATTGATAGTGAGGTAATTGATTAATCAATCATTGTGAATTTGTTAAAGAATTAATGGATTACCTGGAATTTCTATACTTTGGAAAAGGGAATATCTTCGGTATGTATGAGGTTTGCAAAGCATTTTACCATGTGGAAAAACAAGATTAGCCTCTGATTAATTATTTTATAGCATTCAAGAAGACGTATGAGGAGTTTAATATGTAGCTGCCCTTTAGCCCTGATGTGAAGGTTCAACAATGCCAACGAGAGCAAATGACTATTATGAGTTTCTTTGTTGATCTATCTCCTGAATTTGAGTCTGTTAAGTCATAGATTCTCTCTAGCTCTGAGGTCTCTTCTTTACAAGATATATTTAGTCATTTTCTCTGTACAAAAAATACTACACCCATTCCGCTTAGTAGTGCTTTCGTGAGTTGCAATAATAGTTATGTGGTTGGAAAATCAATTGGTCGCAGTGGAAACAAAGGAGACCTCTCACGGGACTTTATACTCGAATGTCAAATTCGGCGGTATTATGTGCAACTATTATCGTAAGTTGGGTCATACGAAGTTTGAATGAAATTTTCAGTATAAAAATCAGCAAAAGCACTTAGTCCATATTGCATCCACTGATGATGTCTCTGATAAATCAGTTCTTATCTCTGAGGATGAATTTGTCAAGTTCTCAAAATATCAGGAATCACTCAAGTTTTCATATCCCTCTGTCACTACTATTGTTGATTCAGGTAAATAAAACACATGTCTTCTTTCTTTATCCTCCAAATGGGTCTAGTGCCAGAGATCATATGATAGTTAATTTTAGTCTATTTTCTACTTTTCAATCCAAAGCTAATACTCTTATTGTTACTTTAACTGATGGATCTCTGTCTTGTGTTCATGGGTCTAGCACTATCAATCCTCGCCCCCCTATTTTCTCTATCCTCTGTCTTACATTTGCCTAGTTTATCCTTTAATTTTCTCTCTATTAGTTAACTAACTCATAATCTTAATTGTTGCATCTTATTTTTTTTCCTGATCATTGCTTATTTCAGGATCTTTTAACGAAAAAGATTATTGGTAAAAGACACGAGTTTGGGCACCTGGACTAGTCCATACGCTTGTAAGGGGATAAAATTTTATCCTCTCATCGTTGCGTAGGAGGCGCCTAAAGCTATTCCAGGCGTCCGGAGATGCCACATCATCAGACTGGCTACTTCGACCTGTGAGCTATAAATAGAGCTATGGTCCTCTTAGTTTCACACAACTCTTAATCATGAATTTTGTGCTTTCACTTCTTCAATCTATAATTTTTTTTACTAAGCTTTCAACGTCTGTAAGAGGCTTCTTTGCCTTCTTATCTTTAGTGCTCTCACTTGTCTTGGATTTGTAATCTTTCTAGTTGCAAATCAAGTAAATCTTCTACCTCTTATAATCTCTTTTATGTTTTATTTAACTGTTTAACTTGTTTTTATCTTTGCTAAACAATAAAGCAAAAGCCATTGTTAAATTGAAATTGCAAGGCTATTCAACTCGGCCCCCCCCTAGTCGATCACCAAGGGACCATTAGATTATTCTCGTGTAACTTGGTTGTATTTAATGAAAAATTACTCTGAGTTTTTTTCTTTGTTTTGTGCCTTCCACACTGAGATTATAACTTAGTTCAATGCATCTATTGGTACTTTGCAAAGTGATAATGCCAAGGAATATAAGTTCGGTTTATTCCAATCTTATATGAGTCAAAATGGCATGTTTCATGAAACCTCTTGTGTTGATACTTCATCCCAAAATGGTATGGCTGAACGTAAAAATAGACATCTTCTTAAGACTGCATTGGTTCTTTTATTCCAAATGAATGTTCCCAAACTTTTTTGGGCAGATGCAGTTTCTACAGTATGTTTTTTCATTAACTGTATGTCATCCATAGTTCTTCACAATGAAATCCCTTACGAAGTCCTTTTCCCAATAAGTCGTTTCCTGTTAACCTTAGGATATTTGGCAACACTTGTTTTATTCTGGATGTTCATCCACATGTCATTAAATTAGATCCTAAGTTTCTGAAATGTATCTTCCTTGGTTATTCTCGTCTTCAGAAAGGTTATAGGTATTATTGCCTTAGTATTAACAAATATCTCGTCTCAATTGATGTTACCTTGATGGAAGATACACCTTATTTCACATCGTCACCTACTCCAACTCGTCAAAGGGAGGAAGATGATTTGTTGTATATTTTGTCACATCCTCTACACCTGTCCCAGAACCGACTCCTGTCAAGCCACCTATTATTCAAGTTTATTCCAACCGTCAACCTCCTGATTCATGTCTTGCACCTACTACTTCGTTATCAAATTTAGATCCAGTCTAAAGTGATGATCTTCTTATTGCGTTACGCAAAGATAAACGTCAATGTACTTATCCTACTTCTTATGTTTCTTATAACGACTTATCATCTTCCTCTTGTTCTTTTATTGCTTCACTTGATTCTATCTCTATTCCTAAAACTGTGCGTGAGGTCATATCTCATCCTGATTGGAAAAATGCAATGATAGAGGAGATGAATGCTTTAGATGATAATAACACTTGGGACTTGGTCGATCTACCTTCAAGGAAATGAGCTATTGGATGCAAATCAGTATTTACAATTAAAGCCAATCTAGATGGATCAGCTGCTAGATTGAAAGCACATTTTATTGCTAAAGACTATGCTCAGACCTATGATGTGGAACTTTTTATCTTGTCGCAAAATTGGCATCTGTTCGATTGTTTATTTTAATGGTTGCTACTCATAATTGACTTTTACATCAACTTGATATCAAAAATATTTTTCTTCATTGTGATCTTCAAGAGGAGGTGTATATGGAGCAACCTTCTGGGTTTGTTGCTTAGGGGGACTCAAGGCAAGTTTGTCGTCTTCGGAAAGTTTTGTATGGTTTGAAACAAAGTCCTCGTGCTTGGTTTGGAAAATTTAGTCAAGTTGTTGAAAAATTTGATATGATTAAGAGCAAGTCTGGCCATTCTATATTTTATAAATAGTCAGTAACTGGTATCATTCTATTAGTTGTGTATGTGGATGATATATTATCACTGAAGTGATATTACGAGAATCTCATATCTTAAATCTTTCCTTTATATGAAAGACTTGGGAGTGCTAAAATATTTCCGAGGTATGAGGGATAAAAAAGGTATATTCCTATCTCAGAAAAAATATGTTCTCGACTTGTTAACTGAGACAAGAAAATTGGGAGCAAAGCCTTGTAGTGCTCCAATGACGCAGAATATGCATCTCACAAGAGAAGGGGAACTATTTGAACATTCTGAGAGATATCGAAGGTTGGTTGGGAAGTTGAATTAACTTACCATAACTCGTCCGGATATTGCATATTTGGTTAATATTATCAGTTAGTTTATGTCATTTCCAATCGTTCATCATTGGGTAGCATTAAAACAAATTTTGTGTTATTTGAAGGGAGCACCCGGATGAGGTATCGTATATAAAAATCATGGGTACACTCAAATTGAATGTTTTTCGAATGTAGATTGGGCATGTTCTAAAATGGATAGAAGATCTACTTCAGGTTATTGTATTTTTGTTAGAGGAAATTTAGTCTTATGGAAGAATAAGAAGTAAAACGTTATGTCACGATCTAGTATAAAGTCATAATATAGTGCTATGGCACAGTCTGTGTGAGATAATATGGATATATCAACTCTTGACTGAAGTAGGACTTAAATTTTATCAGTAAAATTGTGGTGTGATAACCAAGCTACTCTTCATATCGTATTGAATCCTATGTTTCATGAGCGAACTAAGAACATTGAAATTGATTGTCATTTCGTTCATGAGAAAATTCAACAAAACTTAATTTCTATAATATATATGAAGACTGAAGAACAACTCGGGGACATCTTTACAAAAGCTTTAAGTGGGGTTTAAGTTGATTGTCTTTGTAATAAGTTAGGTATTATTAACATCTGTGCTCCAATTTGAGGGAGAGTATTATATATAATAATTTCCATATTTATATGTAATATTTGTTACCATATTATATCTATATATTAGGTAATATATATAGGTCAATTAGATAAATTTATTAATTAGTCTAATTATAGTTTCCTAACATAGATGGTAGTTATATAAATACATGTCTACTCTTTAATGAAGTACACACTCTTTTGTGTCTCAAAATAACACATTCTATTGTGATTTCACAATAGACTAGGAATTGAATAGAATAAGAATTTTGTAGTTTTATTCGTCTAAAAGAATAGAGATGAGGTAACATTTTTATATTTTGATTTCTAGGTATATTATGAAGTATAAACCATGAATGATATTAATAATGAGAAAATAATAAGTTATTTAGCTTGCACAATCTGCTCGATTTGATCCAGTCGATCTACTTTGCTTGTTCAATCTGATTGGTTGCTGTAGCTCTTTGGTTTGCTGTCTGGCCCTTCAAGCTCGGCTAACTCATTCATCTTTTCCAATTCACCTTGCCTAATATGTTTGACTTTGAATGCCTCAATTTATTTGTCCCCTCGACTGGCATGCTTGCCCTGCTATTCTTTCCCACCTCCCATGGTTGCCCGGTTTGAACTTGCTAGGTCCTTTTGGGACAGTCTAGTAATTAGCGTATGAAATGCTGTCAATTTAAGATCTGAGATTCAAATTTCGACATAGCTGAAGTAACGTCAGTCACTATTCTAAGAGCAAGTAACCACATGTGATTTATTTTTTCCGTATTGGTCCTGGAATGGATTGATAAGGATGCTAGAGGTGAGTATAGTTGTCTTTTGCCAACTCGATTTGAACTTGCTAGGCTTGTTTGGCTGATTGGATTAAGTCCATCCTCTTGCTCGGCGGAGCAACTCCTTGGGTTTGCTTTGCTCATTCACAACATATTTTATTTAGTGACAATTTTATAAATAGCTAGTCGGAGAATCACAATTCAATAACAATTAGTATTGTGATTATTTTATAACAAAAAAAAACAATTTCACTATCTTCTGTGAGAGTAATTTTTTTATTTAAGGAGATTCTTTTTACATTTATAACAAACTCAACCTCAACCAACTTCATCATTTTATTCAAAAGGAAATGAGCACGTACACACCCAAAAAAAAAAAAAAAAATACTATATGAACTTTATAAGTAAAGGTGATCAAGTTGTAAATTTTTTTTGATAAAAGCTGTGACTTCTGAAAGGATAGAAAAGTTTAAGAAAGTTGTAACTTTCGAAAAGATGGAAAAGTTTTAGGCTCAACTAAAGATTACAAATCCATCAAGGAGTAATTGAAAATTGAGAATTAAAAAGTTCATTTATAACCTCTGAGTGCATGCATCTAAATCAATGTTAGAGATTGCAACCATTTAGACTCTGTGTCTTCCTACACAATTTATGAAGGTAATGCTTTTTTTGTTAACTAAAAGCAAAAATCTTTTTCGAAATTCATGTTAAAGTGCTCAGATATTCTTATCATAAAATTGTTATTTAATCATAGCAGGTCATGTGGAGGGATGACAATGAAATAAGATTTAAAAACTTCCTTAAAATTCTTAAATCATTTTTTTTCTGAAAGACTAAGCCGTAAATATCCAAATAAATATAAATGTTGTTTCTTTAGCAATTTGCCATTAATATGGTTGAACCTTTCAGGTTGACTGACGAGAATGAAGCTTTTAGATGACATCAGTCGCTTTACTTATAATAATCGTTTTCTCCAGATTGGTTCCTTGTTTGGCTTACGACAACAGCACGGCGTCGGCAAGCTGACCGCACAAACCGCCACTATCTCTCCACCAACAAATTGCTGGGCTTCGCAGGTGATTTCGACGTTTCACCCACATGTTATATATCAATTTTTTTTTACCGACAATTTCAATCCGGTTTTCAAATGGATGGAAGCGGTTTGAATTTGATTAATTATATTTTTTATCCGCGGGTATTTTTAAGTGAGGGGAAGGGACGTTTAGGCTCAGTGGTTAATGCAGTTTGCATTTGAATGGAGCTGGGGGACCGGTTTTTCTCCTCCGTCCGTGTTAGACGAGCGTTTTATCTTTTGCACAATAACCCTTAATATTATATAAATTTATTTGTTTGTTAATTTTAATAATTTTTATTTTATTTATAAATTTGATAAGAAGTTTGTTAATATGGATATTATTTATGAATATTATTTTATGAATAATTTATAATAATAATAATAATAATTTGAAAGGTTAACAAAAGTCGGCAGTGGATGAAGGAGCAGACAACCAAAGTCGAGATGAAAAAGGTCCCTTCCTCTCTTTGCCGTTGGATTCCCACTTTGCCTTTTGCCATTTGCTGCTCTGCCCTTCCTTCCTCCTCGGTCCTCACTGCCTCCTCTCTCTCTTTCCCTCTACGATCAGCCAATGGGGTCGCTCTGCCCAGCATCTGCCGTGTGGTCTGTCGGCTCCTGATCTCGCTTCCGTCTCCGGTGCTGCCGGAGACATCGTTCTCTTCCGTGTAATGATTGCCCACGTCTTTGAAAAGGGTCCGAATGTGCCTCTCTAGAAAAAAAAAAAAACTATTCTTTTTCGCAGCCAGAGATCCTGTTTCATTGAGGTTTCTCCTCTCGTAGAGTTTTTTTTACTTTTCAGTGAAAGATTTGATTTTTGGTAGTGTGGAGTCTAGAACGAGTTAGGGTTTCGGAGCGAGATCTGAGCCAAAATTGAGTGACTTTTGTTTTTGCTGATGACTACTGAAAATTGTCGGGCATTTTTTTTTTCCTGTTTTGAAGTGCTTGAGTGATGGTTTTTGAGAGAAGCAGAGGAGAATATAAATAGGGAAACGAGTGTGTGACCACTGACAGTTAGAAGGGAACCTCGGTTAGAAGATGGGTGGAAGCGAGACTGATAGCAAGGTGCCAAAAACATCTGCTTCGCAGGTGCCATATTTTGCCTTTGCGGTTGTAAATTGTTGGGCCTTCTTGTTTGAATCTATAGCTAACTTTTAGACTTGTAAGTCTCTTTTGTTGTTTTTTTTTTCCATCCAGGAGCAGCCACCAGCTACAAGCTCCAGCCACTCTGCAGCAGCCTACCCAGATTGGCCTGGATTTCAGGTGATAGTGGAAACTTTTTATTGTCTGAATTGTTGCATCCGTGAGCTTCTACTTGAAAACTTGTGGGTGGTCTTCAGATCCCATCATGCGATTCTCAATAATTTTGTTTGAATAGGCATACTCGCCTATTCCTCCGCCTGGTTTCTTCCATTCCCCAGTGGTGTCAAGTCCTCAAGCTCATCCCTATATATGGGGGCCTCAGGTGTTTCTTTTCTTTTCTTTCTTTGGAAGCTTCAATTCTGCTGTTATTCCTCTTGTTTTTTATTTCAACCTGGTAAGGCTTTTAGTTGCTAGTTACCTTGTGTTTCTTTCCATGTTTATGGTGTTCAAATATCTGCAAACTGCTGAAGTGACTTAACAAGAATAATCTTGCAAGAGCATTTCATGTATGCTCAGCTATAGCCGCCTATGATGTTCCAATATCTGTACTAGTTCAAATTTTCAGTTGGTGAACTGAGCACCACATCTTGTGTTTTATACCGTTACCATTATTAACATGAACAAAAATGAAAATATTCTGAACAGCATTAAGAATGACATGTGAGGCATTCATGGTTATGTATGTCTGGAGCAAGTTTATTGCAGAGTTTTTCCTTCTCATTTGATCTCTTTCCTTGTTGACTTGTGGACTTTGATGCACATTGGTTTTTTTTCTTCAAATTATAGCCTGTGTTGTTTGTTAAAGTATAGATGTTT
This sequence comes from Zingiber officinale, assembly GCF_018446385.1. NCBI lineage: Eukaryota > Viridiplantae > Streptophyta > Magnoliopsida > Zingiberales > Zingiberaceae > Zingiber > Zingiber officinale. Next base: position 64,896,777 of record NC_055999.1, on the reverse strand, counting down.
AGGCATGTTAAATAGTTTGAAATCTTGTAGTAGAGGATTGCCTTTCTCTGTCACATCGGTCAATTGTATTGATAATTCTCACTCTTTGTGTAGCACCTTATGCCACCTTATGGTACACCTCCACCTCCATATGTGATGTATCCTCATGGAATATATGCACATCCAACAATTCCACCGGTATGTCTACTAGGACATCACAAAATATGTGAATTTTAAGAAATAAAAAAAAAAGGGTTTCTCCATCTATGGCTCCATTATAGTTTTGTTTAAAACTAATATCTGTTCAGGGTTCACAGCCGTTCAGTCCCTATGGTCTGCCTTCTCTAAATGGAAATGCTGAAGTTTGTGTGAGTTCCTAGCTTATGCATGTCAAATTTTGCTAGTGAAGGGTAGAGAATCATGTACCACATCTTTCCATTTCTTACAGGGAAATATGCCTCCTAGTGCTGAAGGAGATGCGAAATCATCTGAGGAAAAGGAAAAGAAACCAATTCGAAGATTGAAGGGAAGTCTTGGAAGTTTGAATATGATAACAGGACAAAACAACACCGACATGGATAAGCTATCAGGAGGAGCTAATGGAGTCTTATCTCATGGGTAACAATATCTTTAATTGATTGTATCATGATGAGATTTTCTTGCATCAAGTATATTACTCCTTTTAGTTTGGATAGTTCTTCCACTGATTTCAATCTCTTCTTGTGCCAGTGAAAGTGGAAGTGTAGATTCAAGTGAAGGCAGCGATGCTAATTCTCAGGTGTGTTATTCCTCTAATAATTGCTAAATTTTTATGGAATTTGACATAAGCATTTCAGTTTAAGGTTTCATGTTTCTCAGTATATATTAGAATATTGGTGATAACTGAGAATTGTCTCAGCACCAGTAGTGACATGTAGCATATCCATTTATAGAAATTTGTTTTTCCTATTATTCTGGGCAATAATGGTATTTGTCTTATTAATTATCGTTGTTTCTGTACTGATCTAACATCTTCGCAAATAAATGCTTAAATTCTTTGACTAGTCGACATCTATTAATCGCCATGTCGTTTCACATAATCTTAGCTATATTATGAATTTTGCAGTCAATAATGTTATCTGCACGATATTCATACAATTTAAACTTTGTCTAACTGGTAATTGTGGTGCTGGCATCATGTCACATATATAATGGATTTTGAAGTCTCAAATGCTGAATAGTCCTGCAGTAATTTGAATGAAAATTAGATATAATATCAATTAGCTTAACTAAGTTTTTGTTTTTCTCTTTCAGTAGTTGTACATTATGGTCACTGTGAACTGCAACATTTTTAAACTGCCCATTTGGTAGAACACTGGCTTTTGTGGAGTCTTCCAAGTTCAAGTTTTAACAAGTCAAAGTCACTTTTACAGACTTTTTCTCAAGCTAAAATTTAATTCCCAGTTATCTATCGCATTAGACATCCCATTTTAATATGAATTCTTGCCTTATATTACTTTCTCAAGGTTAACATGAACGCATTGAATTTAATATAAGACTGACACTGGTGAATGGAGAATGAGCCACCTGCATTGTAAGATATTGCCCGTACTTTGATTTGTTCATAAGAAAGACGAGCCATTATTTGACCTTGGAGCAACATTCACTTGCTTTCAAAAAGCGTTGTGCAGTTTTAGTAATGAATTAAAATCAAATCCATTGAAACTAATCTCTAGCCATGAGGATGTTTTCTATATCTTTTTAGAACCTACTGCTCATCTTCTTTCGTGCTTTTCTTTCCCCCAAAATTTGGCCGGTTACCACTTGATTTTTCATAAGATATGAATTCTCTCTCATAATATTGTTTAAAAATTAAATGCCATAAGTTTAAATATCTATTCTCTCGCCTATGTTATAGCAAAAGGGGGATTACGCTCACCCCAGGCGTCCCTCACAGTCCGTTCCTAGGTTATATGAAGGGAGGTAAACCACGGGGTTAGCTTATAGCCCACCGCCGAGTTGGCAAAGGGGTGGGACGGGTTTTCTTTCCCCGCGGATGCATGAGTCCGTCGAAAATTGATCTCTTGCCCCATGGTAGCAAGTATGTCACCCCTCTAGCCAACTGGGCGTCTCGTGGGGACTATTCTCTCGCCTATGTACTTTCTAAGCTGATTGCTGATGATGCCCCATATATTGTGTAATTATCGGTAGGCCATGTATTAATGTTGTGATAAACTTCTATAGGATTCGGAACCAAAGACAGGTGGCACACAGAAGCCTTTGGATGGTAAACCTAGTTATCTTAATGAACTTTACTTACGATGGAGGCTTTAACCATATCTTATTGCAGAAACAACTAGGAATGGCACAACTTCCATAGATACTACACCATCACACACGACATCATATCCGACAATGCCATTAATGCCTTTGTTAGCCACTGGAGTGCCTGGAGCTGTTCCTGGTCCTACGACAAACTTGAATATAGGAATGGACTACTGGGTTGCTCCAGTTTCGTCTGCCATAGCTCCAACTGGGAAGATATCTGCTACAGCAGTCACAGGATCAACAATCCCTGGCACACTTGTCGGAGTAAGTGGAAAGGTTCCATCAGAGCTATGGCTACAGGTTTTTTCTCTGCATTTCTTTATCATGTCGACAAACAATCTTTTTACCTAAAATTTGAAAAAAAAAAAGGGGGTAAGTTATGTGTTTTTCGGTTGAACCAAAATGTTTGATGATGTTATCGCACTTCTGTTCCTTGAGTGAAGATTTGAACTTTGATCGAGGTAATTACTTATTTTCTCATCTCGAAATTATTGTTCATTCCTCCTTGTCATATGCACAGTAAAGTTTTGCTTCTGCTTTTCCAAGTCTATCATTTCTGTCTGATTCACAGTGTGTTTAGAAACCAATTCTAATAGTTGTGTCGTCGATTAAGGATGAAAGAGAACTAAAGAGGCAGAGACGGAAGCAGTCAAACAGGGAATCAGCACGTCGTTCTAGGTTGCGCAAGCAGGTACACAACACATCTGCCTGCAATCGAATGAGACTCCTAGAAGTAAATATGTGGGTAGTTATTGATTTCAAATTCCTTTCTACAGGCAGAATACGGAGAACTGGCTCAGCATGTGGATGTTCTGAAAGAGGAGAATACAACTCTTAGAGCCGAACTCGACAATGTTAAGAAAGAATACGATGAACTTCTTACCCAAAATGCTTCTCTTAAGGTAATCAAATTGTTTGTGTCATCATGCTAAATGCAAGTAGGATCACTGATAATATTTCTTACAGGAGAGAATGCAAGGAAAAGCCAGAGGACTATCTTCAGTAATCAATAACATCCAGATCGACTTAGATTCCGATCCACAATCTGTGAAGTCAGACTGTAAGCAGGGTGATCACTAACCTGCTTCAATAACATCAACTGAACTTAACCCTAACTAAACCTTGACAGCATCTCCGACTCATAGCGGAGTAGATAATCTGATGCGGGTTACTTATTTCATTCACTGCATCATCCATGTCATCAATACCGAATGCGGATTTGCCTCGATTGATCTTTTAGCAGTCAAGGCAGAGCATAAGCAAGCTGGCTCATCATTTAAGACTAAAGCCATGTAGTTTTTTTCATACCGAGTGAGATTGTAATTGCGAGTGACCATGCAACCTGACATATTCGATATGATATTACGATCGAGAAGTAGAATTACTATCAGCTACTGACTCGATTTATCCATTTTATTAAGTGTGAGCTTTTCGTAAAGGGATTGTTTGAAATAGTTCATCAGTAGCCTGCTTCTAAATCTTTGCACGTGAAAAGTTATTTTTCTTTGGTTGAAACTAAGTCAGCTTCACACTTTTGCAGATAACTTTTGATGTGGCTAGCTCCTTCGTGATTGGTATTTTACTAAAACACATTTCTAGGAAAGGTGTTTCGTGTATATTTTTCTGTTCGTATAATTCTTAGTTGTGAAAATTTTTTCCCTTTAAATTTAGTTTGCAATTATTTTGTGCTCTCAAAATCATGATTTTTGTCAGGTTGATTTATTCCTCGGGTTGAATTTGAATTTTTAAGTGAACAAAAATTGTTTTTATTTTATTTTAAATCTTGTTAAACTGATCTATAAGTTAATTTTATGCAGTACATTTTATATCATTTTTATTATCTCGTGTGCAATGAAATTCATAGATTTATTAATATTTAAACCTTTAGCTAGTAAACGTAAGTACAAAGGTGTATTATTTTATTCTAAATTTTATTTATTAGTTTATGACACATTGTTTTAGAAATCATAAATAAATTTTGAAATATTTCAAACTGAAAATTTAAATTTTCATGTTTTTTTAATATGAATAAAAGTATTACTAAAAAAACTACTCGCATTCAACAGATCGGATTTTTTAATCTATTTTTTATGGATAAGGAGAGGATCCATAATTCAATTATGGTTGGATTGTGATCGTAATTCTTCATTACAATCTCCCTTAAATGGGAAGGTAAATATAGAAGGATCATAATTAATTACGACCGGATCAAATTACGAATCATAATTCAATCGTAATTGAATTGTAAATCGTTCTCATCCTCTAATCTAAAAAAGTGTACCTAAGGATCATTTCCACATTCATACACATTTATTCAGTGAAAATAAATTTTTAAAAATTCATCAATAACTTCTTAAAAATTCACAACATTGAAAAAAAATAATAAAAAAATCATCAGAATTTAAAATCCGAGACCTGTTTTTCAGAAATACGAGTATTTAAAGACTTTCATAACTTTTTTTTTTTCTGAAAAAGCTTCTAAAACATTCATATCATGTGGTCTTTGGAATCTCTTCATCATCTGTGAGTATAACTAACATTCCAAAAACTTTTCATAAATCTATTATTAAAGAAATCTAAAAATTTCATCGTAAATATAGTAATGCTTCTGCCCAGAGCAAAATTTTCACTCAATCTCTATTAAATAAATCAAATGAATTCCTTAGGTCAAACGGACCACTAACATAGAGAAATAAAATGAGCAATTGAAAGAGTAATATAGATCAATCAAATGCCAATAAAGAAAACTGGTCGAGTTAGGCTGAGCAAGCCAAACAAATTGAGAAGTTAGATAAAATAATCGGTCAACTGATGAAACTTATCAAGCATAAAATGAATCATCATTTTCTACAACCAAATAAATAAATAAAAAAGAATGAGCCATTCTCTTTTGCATTTCATTCTAGCCCCATTCGACAGTATCGAATGCACCCTAATTCCTTTCGTTTACTTACAAGTAGCAAGAATAGTTGGAATCCGACTTGCTACAAACAACTAGTGATGTTTATACAAATGGCAGCATCCACATCTGAACCAGCTTATATTGATTGCTTTATCAGTATTTACAACTTTTGTTTCCTCCAATATCAAATTTGTACAAGAGCTTAATATTTGCTAATCTAGTTTACTGAATGATTTGGACGAATGAGGATACAATGTGACCTTCATTTAGAGGGAAATTTTGACATCGTACTAATACTTACATTCTCACTTCAATAATATCGCCATCCTTCAGCTGGGTATGAGGCAACACGAGCTGTCCATTCACCCGCACGAGCTTCCCGTCCAGGCCTATCCTTCTAGCTGCATCAGCAGCAGTGCTACCAGATTTCATTCTCATTATCTCACCATGCGGCCAGCGTATAATCGCAACTTCGCCAAGACCTGTGTGGTTTGATTCACTGTACAAGCTAGATCGACGGTTCTTCTCCCGCAAAGCTGCTTGATTCAACACTTGTTCTTCCCATTGAAGCATCGCACGAAGAAAATGAACCTTCATTGATAATAAACCAAGTGAGCACAGTGTGATAGGAGAAACTATGTGACGTAATCGCAAGGTCGTGTTTACTTGAGACAAATGAAGCCAAAGTAGAGGATAAGAGTAAAGGATCAAAGATTGCATGCCTACTTTAGAAGAGATAGCACAGGAAGATGAAGGGAGTAATTTTGAGTTTTTCCTCATTTGGTTCCGTCCAAAAGTGGTAGGAAGGTTAGGAAGAGTGGAAGTGTTTGAAAAGACTAGTTTAACCTTGTAATTGTAGAGAACAACAAAATTAAGGGGATGTTTTCGTTATTTATCTTATCTCCATTTTCTCATCTCCCTTTCGCTTCTTCCTCCTGACCCTAGCTGTCTTCTCTTTTCTCTTCTTCCTTAGAGTAGAGGGGACATAGTGGAAATGTTGTAGCCCTTTTCGAATTCATTGACAAAATTGACTGATGCTGGCTAGACATAAAAAAAATTACTCTACATGAAGAGGTTCCCCATCTAGACATGACAATTTTACTTTTTTTTTTAAAACAAAAAAGCATTACAAGACACAAAAACTGATGTGAAGCTACTACACATTCTATATAGATTTCAATATCTAGTTGATATTTACTAACCTTATTGGTGACCTCATCGTCGAGAAGAGCAGAGGTACTAGAATTGAAAGTAGATTTGTCAAAGTTGGAAACAGATGGAACGGCGACAAGCTCTTTTCCCTCGAATAGAGCAGAAACAACCATCCAGTACTCAGCTTCCTCTTGCTCCATTAAATCTATTATTTGGATATAAGTAGGTAATAGACGCTGGAACTGATCTTGCTGCAGAAGGAAAACAAGTTCTACAGTTAGGCAGATGTTAGCTTATTACAGATGTATTTTCATCCTCATATTGTGAATTTGTCATGGAAGAGAAATAATTGGTCCTTTCTCATATTTCAGGAAGCATTAACAGTGAAGGCAAAGCTAGCTAAAGAAAGTTTAGATAGTCTGAATTTGAAAAGGTCATTGCAATTATAGAATCAAGATTTCTAGAATGCCAAAGAAATTTTAATGCATCGATCAGTTAGAGAAATTGAGTTTTCGTTCTTTCTAATTACTGCAAAGCAAAATTCAATTGCTGTGTTGGAGTCTAATGCACTAAAAATCAAATATGAGGCATGTGTTAGAGAAAGATAGAGCAGAACTGAACTATTGATCTTCACTTCTCTTTTTTTAGATAATTCAGATATTCAGCTCTTCGAATCAACTAATTTTGAAGGTGAGAGATTTGGCCCACGGAAATTTCCCACCAACCACATGGATAAATTGGAAAGCACTCGCAAAGACCCATCCAAGTGGTCAGATTTCTTAGGTTTGTCATCCCACTAGAGAAATATACCTACAGTGTGCGCTGCAGCTGGGCTTCAAATCTAAAATTATTGATTAACTGCTTGGAGGGCCTAACCACTACACCATAGTCCAGGGGCAAACTATTGATCTTCACGAACTCACATGACTTGATCATTCTTGTATTCTTTGTCTAGATTCATGATGCTAAATAAAAGTAAGTTTATGTGAGTTTCACCTTATGAAATATCCCATCTCGGCATAATGTATACTTCTCAAGGCATGTGCACCAGTCACCATGTCCTGGTGCAAACCACCATTGCTCAGAAACCTACAAAACGTTGAGTTTTAAAGAAGAAAATAACAATGAACTTTCAAAACAAATAACGTCACACCAAAAACCAACTTTACTAAAGATAATTTTAAGTTAAAAATTAAACCAAATTGACAAACTGCATTAACAATTTATGTTTTCCACTTAGGAAGTTTTTTTCTGAATTGAATAAAAAGGATAGATAACTATTTTTCTGTGACTAGCACCATACAAGGTCAGATTTTGTGATACCTATGCACACTGATAGTGTACGTCCTATCTTTTCCAAATTCAGGACAAAGATAAGGGAAAAAATACCACAAACCTAACCTTTTTATAAAGCTTTGCAAAAATTTCCCAGCGGTTCATTTGAGAAGAACTTCGTCTGTCAGCTACAGCTTCAGAAGCTTCAAGAAAGCTCACAGCAATAAGTAGCTCTCTTCCATCATTATCTATGCTGGAATAGACATGTCACATGATAGCGTTAGAAGTGAAAGAATGTACAAATAGAAACTCAAGATAAAAAAAGGAGACACTGTACTTGACAACCACAGCTGCAAGAAGTTGACTCCCCTCTACCCTTAGGACAGGATGGCCGGTTTTAATAGCACTGTACTTCCAGGAACTCTCATCTTGAGCATACACTTCATGCTCTGAAATGTTTGTTTGATAGGGAGAGAGAGTAGCAGCGGAATCACTAGTATTGATGTGGTCCACCTTGTTCTCCTTGTATAACCAATGAGCAGCAAGTCCAAATTCTGCATGTTCATGCATTCGCTACTTGGGAAAATAGGAAGTGTCAAAATTATAGCAAATTATCAATTTTAACAAAATGTTGTTAATAATGTACATATGAATGAGTTATACCTGTGTTCTAATTTGAACCTCCAAAGGTGTGTTATCAGGACCTTGCACAGCTGTATGAAGAGACTAAAAGGAATTTAAATAAAAAATGTGTAAGATTGAGAAAGGTACAATCTGGATTTTTTAAGAAAACGTTTGATTATTTTATTGCATTCAGCTTTCATGAAACCTCTTATTCACTTAGTTAACTACCCAAAATCAATGTCAAACAAATCCTACATGCAAGTTAAATCAAATATAAATGAGCCATGGACATACACTCCAGAGAATAATGGAGGTATCTGTTGTATCATTATCATTCGCAGAAATGAGCATCAACTATTAAATACCTCAGGGGTCAGAACTGTGCAATTTATCTATATAAAAACCTATAAGATATGACTGTATAATATAATGATTTTATCAATAGAAGTTCACATCTAGAAGAATGGACTGCTCAATGTAATTTTTAAAGCTTGTTGAGAAGTACTATGCAGAATTGCAGTTGATTAACTAAATCTAACATTAAGATATAAATTTAACAAAATTTACCTGATAACCACTAGGCTTAGGATTGATAATATAGTCATCAAATTCACCATCAATTGGAGTCCAGAGCCTGTAGGAAGGTGGAAGATTTAAAAAGTTATCAATAAACCATGTCCAACAGTTACTAGAATGTGAAAATCTATTTAAACAAATTTAAACATGTCCAATAACATTTTTAAAAAATGATGACTTAATAAGACTCATGAAAAAGTTATCAAGACAGCAAAGTAACAAATGAAGACTAAAAATGAAAAAAGGAAACATTAGATAATGATCTTGGAGAAGAGTGGGAGTTCATATTAGCTATATATGAATTAGTGAGTACCAGAACTCACACTTTTCATATAAATTTTCAAGTGCTTGATACAATACAAAATAACATAGATGGTTTAGCAGGCAAGTAATTTTATAACTTACTTATGTACGATTTCAAGAAGGTAGTAGCAGTTCTTGACAGCAGGTCCATGCAGCTTCCCATTTTGATCTCCGACAATTACCCTTAGTGCACGAGCATCATAGATTTGCTTGATGCCAACACCTTTCCGTCTCATCTTTTTGAAAATAGGAAAAAGAAAAATGATAACTAATTTATAACAGGAAACTTGACTAGAAAAAGTAATGGTTGGAATTAATTGGTTACAGTTAAATAGAAGTGTTGACATGTCAAATCCATTTTGATTTTGGCATGCACATGGAGTGGAGAAACTAACATGTAAAAACGATAGTTGTCCTGAGACAAGCATTACAGAGCATAATGATTTATTTGGTCAAATATTTGTTGGAAACACTATCAGAAATAGCGTACATGGAAGGTAATAAGTGATCTTATTTTGTTATTGTATAAAAATTGCTTGGCAGCATTCCAAGAAACTTAAGGAATAAATTACTCCAATTATAGTTGGGACGCAAGGCTCAATGTTTTAACTATACACTCTCTGAACTATCTGAGGTAGGATAAATCTTATAAAGAACACAGCTTCACCAACTTATTGTATGTCTATCAAAATACATCCATGTACATCCATAGATTGGTCATTTCCAATTCTTCATCCTTATAATACTAAACTATGAAGATAACTGATAGAAATCAAGAAAAATACTGGAGGAATAAGAAAAGTTATACAATGCATCAAAAAGGTCACATGCACACTTGTAGAGGAATTTTTTACAAAGGAAAAGAAAGAAAATGTGCTTACTCAAGATCTATAATCAGACATGGATGTACCTTGGAATAGACACTATACAAGCTTTTGAGCCGACTAGATAAAGATACCTCCATTCCTGGTATGTAGCTGAGCAGTAAAGAATGTTACTATCTAGTTAGATAATGCACTAGGATATGACAAAATCCATGCATAAATTTGAATGGACGAAATAATTAAATACATCAGAAAACACAAACCAGTTAGTCATACTATAACAGAAACAAATCTTACGAGGTGGATATATGCAACTCTCTTTCAAGTGCTTCCTCACAAACTGCTAAAGATGATAAAGCAATAACAGAGTCACTGATACCCTTGGTTATCCCATCAGGTGATTCTGATAATTTCCTCAGATTATTAAGAAAGTTAGCGCGCTTTCTCCTGTCCAGCAATAGATCGAAAGGCAGGACAGCTTGTAGAAGATCCTGTAGGTACAACACTAACTGTTAATGTAAGTTAGAATTTACTGTGAAGAAAAATGGCTGTAGAAGACCTAAAAGTATACTATGTGTGCTTCAAGAAACTTACAATGTTTGACTTCATTTTTTGTAGTAAAATACTTTACAAAAATGCACTTATCAAATATTAGTGCAAATTACATAGGACGACCAAAGTTTCTAGTGAACAAAAGTATCAAAAGGAAAAAAAAATATTAATAGAACATGCAAAGTCAGATAGCTAGATTATTTTAACATCAAAACTCTATACAATAGTGTCTAGTTGGTACATATGGCCCCACATATTGTACATCTACAACTTCGCTTTGAAGTTTCAAGTTGTTTGTCAGAAGCATCACATCCAGAACTTATTAATTCCTGTAATCCATAGTTTCATACTTACCTTCATATTTTCTCCTTCATTGGTTTCAACAGGCCAGTTTTCAGGTAATATTGTGCAGTCATCTTTTGAGTGGGGAAGAAGGTCGGCCTTTGTAGAGAGTTTCCGTAACTGTCGAACTTTATTACCTGGAGCCCACATTGAGGCAAGCTCAGCTCGTATCATCCTGAATGTTTGTGGCTGCACAAGATTAAGATAGGGTATTATAACATTAAGCCATTTAGAATACCTACTGAATTATGTAAGAAGTAAATTTGAGATTACAAAATCACATCATGGTGTATCTCACCACAATTAGCCACAAAAATCACTTCCAGCACAGAAGAGATTTAATTTGATATGAAACTCTTTAAATAATAGAAGGAAAAAACATGTTACCATATTTAGTCTACTCTGAAGATTGGTAGAGAACAAGTTGATTCTTTCCAGGGTGCTCAATTTTTATCTTACAGGAATTGTGAGTCTTCTTGTTATTTTATGTTACTTGTATGTACATGACTTGCCCTGGACATACTAGCATGTCATTATACTTCATATTGTCTGGCTCATATTATTGTCTTGGCAGTTCCACATATAGTTGGCACGACAAGAAGAGAAAACTTTGTTTTTGTATTGGATTCCAGCAACAGTTGCACAGGAATTAGGGGTGTTTTATGTTGGATTCCAGTAATAGTTGGTTTTAAACACATGGGATTCCAAGTAAAAGAAAGCATGAATGCTTTGAGTACACAAACAAAAATATAAAGTGTGAAAATTGAGACAAAACTATCGTAATTATGTGCAGTTGGGAGATTTATCAACTCAGCAATCCCTTTTTGAATACTTCGCGATTCCAAAATGCATATTAATAAAAATAAATAACAGACCTGAAGGACTGCAAAGCATAAATCCTCCAGTTCAGCTTTTAAAGCCCAAACACCTAATCTAGATGCAAGAGAACACCAAACTGCCAATGTCTCTTGGGCAACTGCTTGAGCTTTGGGCGTTGACAAAGCATAGCTGAAAGAATCAACAAAAACTGAAAAACTTGAGTACAATAACGAGTATTGCTTGAGATATCTGGGACAAAAAAGAATCAAACATGATTCCAAATTCCTCTAGACGAATTGACTTTGACCAGATGTTTATGACATGACAAAGACTTGAATACATGGCATAAGCCAGAACGAGAGAAAATAGACTTCAACATCACAAATTTTGCAATGTTGAAAATTCTACAAGGTGTAAGAGGAGAAATCTGTTCTATAAAATTATTTACCTCGGCCAATGAATAAAATTGATCTATCAGCAAGAATAGTTCCTTCATATCTAGAAGAATGGATTATGCGTATTCAGCATGCATGGCTAATAATCCTTCCCCGAGACCCCGCATGGCAGGAGCTTCGTGCACCTGCCCTTTTTTTAGCATGCATGGCAAGTAAGTGCACTCAATGAATCCCATGTTCATTTGACTAATAAAACATCCTCCCTTCTCCCCACAATGGCCAAAATGTGTATGGGCAACAAAGACATATGGCACAAAGTGATACACATCCAGGGAGAGTGGAACTCAAGCTACCATGCAATTTATCCCATCTTACAATATGAAAACTAAATTGAGCCATACACGGTAGAAATATTCTAATTGATAGCTCCATTGGCCTACCATGTCCACAAAAGAGGACAAAGAAGTGAAGTGAAAAGGAACCATTAACATGTTAGCACAAGAAGCATTTGGAACAAAATTTAAGAACAATGTCTAGTAAAAAACCTACATTGTTCGCATGTTATGCAAACGATCTGCCAACTTGATGAGGACAACACGTGGATCATCAACCATTCCCAAAAGCATAACACGTAGGTTATTCGCCTGCAAGATAGGTTAAGATGCTAAACAACTTTGTAATATATCAAAGAGATCAATAGGCTAAACAATGTAGGTTGACATGTATTTCAAATGTCAAGTTAAAGATCACAATCATAGCATCAAGAAATGCATCGTACAATACTACAATAACAATGGATTATTATATATATTTCTTATTATTTTTTTATGATTATTGTGTGCATATGCATGTGCACATGGCCGTGTGGATACTTGTGCAAGCTCTTCCTTCACTACTAGAGTTGCCTAGTCCAAGATTCCAAGTACATTTCCTACTAAAATTAATTAGAAATAGAGCAATGCAACATAAAGATTGTAAAAGATAGAGCATTCCTTTACACTGAAAATCATGGTGTGTTTCTTACAGTGGAAAGACTTGGGGAAAGAAAGAAAGGATCAGGAAAGTGGGGTAAGAGAAGGGTTTTCCTATATTTCTTTGGAAAGAAGGGGAGGAAGAGAAGAGAATTTTTTTCTCTCTTCATTTTCCCTATCTGGCTTCTGTTCAAATTGGGTGGGAAGTGACCATAACCAACTATGACAAGTAGTTTTAAAAGAAATAATATAAAATATTTATCAATACTTAATTTAGTATATTTTTGTATTCTTTTATGTTTTTGAAAAGTGAAATCGCTAAGATAACTTCCTTGCCCTTTCTTTCCCTCCAAGGATACAATGTGAAGAAAATTATACATGTTTCTTTCCCCTTCAAGGAACAAGATGTAGAAATCACTCTACCACAGCTCTACCACTGACTTTCTTTCCCTAAGGACATTTCTTTTGACCCCATTATCCATCACTCCTGAGAAATACAACCTTAGAGTATAGCAACTTGCTAGTTGCCATGATACAAAGGCAAAGAATTAAGAAAAAATAGGTAAAATTGTGTCTTCGTGTACACTAGAAAATTTAGCTTCTCAAAATAAAACAAGAATGCAAGTATAGTGGAAATATAAATTATAAATAAGACTAGGAAACTCCTATGGAAACTAATCCGAAATAAGCCAGTTTATCTAAACCTTCATCTTTTGAGGTTTGAACAAGCATCTAGAACAAAGTGACATAAGAAAAAAACATCCTCAAGTTAATAGGAACGCTTGAGTTTCTATGTCATTTTTACAATAGAACTAAATACAATGTTCAAAGAGAATCTACCTGTATATTCATGGAATAGAAAACAACCCAATGTGCATGGTACCCAAATTTTCAGAAAGAAGACTATCTTAAAATGTATAATATTTCAGATTGAAAATAGTTTGTGGTACTAATAAATGCAATACATTACAAAACACAAAAACCATCTTCCATGATGAAGATTAAGTAGAATTCCAGAACTTAAAACTTCATATTCCCTAGGCAAAAGAATGCATATGTAGGAGACAAGCATACGTCACCTCTTCAGAACTAAGGGTATTTTGATTTATGCTTTCACGTCGATGTCTTCGCAGCAGCTGCACAGCACAGATGCTGATAATAAGCAAGAAGTAAAAAAAAAAAAAAATCTCTGCAACACAGGATCCAGGAAGGGCAACTCCTGAACGAGACGGGTGTACTTAAATTGGTGTTAGAATCATAACAGGCCAAATTGTTGCTAGATACAATAAGTTCAGGTTCCCTAGCCAAGATAACAAAGTAACATAGGTTGTAGCTACATCAGTTTTTAAATACCACAGTCCAACAAGTGTCAAAAATGATTGTACATGCATGTGTATAGGTATTAAATACCAACATAATTTATTTGCTCAAGATGGATCAACTTAATTTCTGCTTCACACTACAAGGCACCGCTGAATATACAAATTAGATACCACCATGGTCAACTTGAAGAACATATTTACAAAAAATCCATGGCTCAGTTTAAGGATTTTCAAGTTAGTATTGTTCATTATAATGTAAACAGATGTGGTGCACCTACTCACTCAGTCACTCTAGCATACATTCTAATTTGAACGCAGTCTGAACTCTCCTGGGGAATAAACGGAGTATGCAGAGAAAATCCAGAATGTATCTTAATTATATCTAAATTCTAAAAATAAAATAAATGGTATCATAAAGTTTGGATGGTATTTTATGGATTTTCTCTCTATTTTAAATCGAAGGAAATTCATGACCTCCAATTTAACCATCAAAAGAAGAAAAAAATCAACAAAGAAGTTCATTGACACGATATTCAAGCCCAATCGATTATATTAATGCATGGAAAATATATAATTGAAATTTAATGAGCATATGAATGAGGCTTATCAGTTCTAGCCAAGGTCGAGTAGACACATCACAGATTCATGTTTCTTTATATAAGTTTGTTAAACATCTAACATGTGAAAACATGTGGCAGCAAGGTTTACAACTTTAGTTTTATCCAAGGTGGCTAACAAAAAGTCTGCCCCGGCAGATGGTCTTCTTTTGATTTTTTTCACCTTTCCAAAGGCGATGTACATACATGGGGATGTGAAACACTTAATGGTATGTTACTGAAGCCTTAAGCTCGTGTAAGAAAAACCCTACCAGTGTTATTTGAAAGGTTTCAGAGGCTATGAAGGCAAAATAACCCCATAACTGGTGTACCTGTCTGGACTCGTGCTTTTTTATTTCACTCTAAGAAGTAATCCTAAGAAGTTTTGCCTAATACAATCACTTGCCTCAGATTGAATAGACAAATAACACACACCACATAAACTTCTTTGACCATTTTGAAATACAGTCAAACCATCAAATCACCATGTTGATATGCAACTCTAACCTTTTGGTTAGGTAGTGCAAAATTGCCTACATTTTATTCCCATTAAAAGTCATATGGGTTATTGTGCAGTATAAGATTAGTTGCATTGCACAAATGTTGGAAATGACATTTTTAAACTTTTCTTCAACAAATAGATATCATAAATACAATTAATTAAATCAATAGTCATCGAGCTTAACTTCACTACTTTCTCAATTCAGCACTTCTATTTTTGTATCAATATTCAAAACAAACTTTGAAATATCTTTTCAGCACTTGAAAAGTGATATTAATAGTCATGTACATTTTAGCAAGTTCTCCTGCATTTAATGCCATCAGTGTCCAAGGGGTATGTATAAAATATAATGTAAAACGTGACAAATATTTACATTTTCTTAAAAAAAAATCAATGATATAGTGGCATGCCTGGTTTATATAGCTTAGTTTTGAAACACCAGCAACCAAATGTGCCACATCATCACCAAACTCTCCCTCAATAGTCCTGAAGTTTTCTAGTGTGTCATCAATTACATCGTGTAGTATGCCAGCTACAACTGTGTTTACTGCCTGCAATAGATTCACTATTAATCAGTACAGACAAAAGAAAGAACCAATGACAATTGCACATCTAAAATAAGTATAGATCCTTGATGTAGAGACTAAGCATGACTAGAGCCATCAAAGGAATCTATATACCCTGTCTCCGCCCATTGGGACTAAAGCGGCTAAAATCTTTCCGGTATGAATGCAATGCGTAACATAAGGCTCTCCTGTTTTCCTAAATTGAGTTAAATGTGCTTTGCTAGCAAATGCAATAGCTTTCTGCACCTGGAGAAACAAACAAAGGAAAATTATGAAGAATCTAGATAACAAATGTACTAGAAGCTCAGACAGAAAACCTTTATTTCTTTAAAGATTGGGTATTCTGTTACATCTACTCCTTCTAGTATTTGAGAATCTGCATCAAAGAATAGAATTAGGAAATCCGGCAGTGTGTAAAAGGGGAAAAAGAAAATACCATTACAGACAACAGGGTTTCATGCTTCATAATTAGATACGAAATTAATTTGTATTCGTTTCACGACCAGAAAATTTATTAACTACTTTTTGAAACAAATAATGTGCAATGCTTCTTAATTTCAGGTCATGCCAGGAACTCTAACAACGCTTTTAATTTTCAAGATTGTTGCATCACATGTGCTAGGACCTAGCAGTACCATAGAACATCAAGATGTTTACATTGGTAAATTCCAAAAGAGATATTAGAACATATTGCTGATGAAAGTGTGAAAACTAGTCCCAGGTTTGCACAGTCTGTAATGCAATGATTTCATGTCCAACACAATTATCAGTTTTCTTTGCATCTTATGGTTAAGATATTTCAAATACACTTATCAATACCACTCAATAGAAGAAAAAACTATTTCTTTATCTGTATTAAACTTCAAATTTATCAAAAAAGTAGTGACTGGGGTCTTTAAAGCTGTAGTTAACTAAAACAAACCAGTATAGATATTTGTTAGAGCATATACTATATGTCCTTCCAAATGCTAATTTATTACATTCAAGTTTCTTTTAGAGTTTAGAAAATGACAAATGATAGGTTTCTCTTCTTCCACTGGTCTCACTCAACATCTCAGACTAGAAAATCCGAAACAGAAAGACCAATTAATCGATTGAAATTTGAAACAATTGGTTCTGATAAAGGAATTTAGGTCAAAACCTCTCAATGATTCAGATTTTAAGTTTGGTTCATGTTGAAGATAGGATGGTCCACACCCATACTCTCAAATATTCAAGGATGGCTTCCCTTGATTTGGTACATGTTGAAGCTAGGATGGTCCACGTCCATAGTCTCGAATAAACAATCATGGCTGTCCTTGAAGTCTATAATTGAGAGGGTGTGCCCCTCCCAAGTAACTAGTCATTTTAGTACAAAATATGCTCTCACTTCAGCATCGTTTTAGAGTCAAAATCATGCCTCTAAGTCATGATGGCCATGAGGGGACATGCTGGACCTAGGATGTTCCAAACCAACAATCCCACAAGGACCGATGCAGTAGTTTATGGAGGAGGTTGAAGCTAGGATTTTCCATTTCCATAGGTCCACAAAGAAGAATGTAGCAGTTTAGTCTCTATATACCAAGAGGATGCCCCTCTCCCAACTGATTATTCCATTTTTTTGATAAGAATGAATTTCACCCCATTTCAATAGTGTTTATTCTGGTCTAAGCATGGACAATAACAATATAGGTGTATTGGGTTAGAGTGATAATATTAAAAAGCTTGAGCAGAACAGAAATATCAATAAATGACTGTATATTGCTATGAAATTGTAGGTATAGAACCAATGTGCATCAATCCTTTGTCATATTAATATGAACCATGGTATTAAGCCAACCAAATTAAACACTCTCATCCTTTATCAGTTGATTTTCGTCAGATTGTGCTTCTCCAATTTCAGTCCCATTCTTGTAAATACACGAATGGGCATTTGAATTCTCAAGCTCAATGGCACTCCATAACCAATAGAGTGGAATATCGAACTAGAGAGCAAGGAAGTAATCCCATTTCCACAACAACACCGAGATCAAAAAGAGTAACTAGGCAAACCAAAAGATGGGAGAAAGGGAACCGCACCGGGTCGCTGTTCCACCCTCGGCCACAAGAAATCGACCTTGGTGGAGAGGCACGCGCCGGACGCGATGGCGACGGCTGTCACGGCTACCTGCGCGAGCGTTGACCCCACCGCTGCGTGCGCCGCCCCGGTACCGCCAGCGGCCTCGGCCGCGGCGGCTATCGCGTTTCCCGCGGCCAGGACGGTCCCAATCGGGGGAGGAGAGGCAGCGATCCGAGCGGCGACGTGATCGAGGACGCAGCGGATTCGAGGGGCGCCGCAGCCACGCAGCGCGGCCGGCAGGAGGGCGTGACGGGAGCTCCGGAGGCGCATCATAGCGGGGCGGTTCCGCAGAGGACTGCCCAGTCCGGCGCAGGCCGACATGGTAGATCCAGATCTCTAGGGCTCGACGCTCGCCTCGCTCGCCCTCATCCGCACCTCCTTCGAGACGCGATGACGAAGGCGGTCGGTGACGGTGGTTGAGTGTGTGGTGGGGAAGAAAGAGAGAGCGAGTAGGCCGTAGAGTAAAACTAAGTAGATTTCACTTTAGCACCCTGATATTTTCGAAATTCTTATATTCATCCCCCAGTAGTACAATAAATTTGCATTATAAATCCTGCAATAACACGTAAAAATAAATAAGTTTAATATTTTTTAAAATTTAATAAAATTAAAACTATTGTTGATTATCAATTTAGTAAAAAATTATTTAAATTTATCAAAAATATTTTTTTAATTACGATATTAGCTATGTAATTGCTATAATAATTTCAAAATTATTTTTACTGAATTTAAATAATTTTATTCAAATTGATAACAATGCTCTATATATAATATTTTTAAATCAATTAGAGTAATTGTATTTTAAAATAACGGTATTTTTTACGATAGAAAATATACTAAGTATTATTTGAATATTAAAAAACTCTTTTTGACAAAAAAAAAAAAGATAATAAAAATAATTTTATTATTTGTAAAACTAGGTATCTAAATTTTGTCCGATTAATCATAAATATAGATGGTCTTCACTCTTGATTGGCTTATTAGGTAGTAGGTATCCAAGTACAATTTGTATACACTTTTATCTCTAAAATATTCATCCCTATTAATAAGGATGGATCCAAGAATTATAATTTATCCCGGCTAAAAAAAATTAAGGGTGTTTGATAGGTGGATTTAGGAGGCTGGAATGAGAATGAAATATATTTCATTTTCATTCTTGGTGTTTGGTAAATGGGAATTGGAATTAAAATAAGTGTTTGATACCTTTGATTTTATAACCCTTCTTCCTTAGGTTATCACTAAATTCATTCCTCCTCATTTCTTCCTCTCTTTTTTTCCGGATAGCCCAATCCCAAGTCGCCCGAGCCTTTTCTCCTCCTGAGCCTCTTCTCTGCACAAGCGTCTTCTCTGTCGCTGTTTTTCCTCATCCGCTCAAGCCTCTTCCATTCTTCTCCTCCTTCTCTTCCTCTCGGTCGCACCCTCTTTTTTATCCACCTTTCTTCTTGGTGCCTATTTCTCCTACTCCTCCCTGCTCGATCATCCGAGCTGTTGCCATCGAAGCTACTTCTCCCCCTTCCTCCTCTTGCCTTTCTTCTACCCTCTTCCCCTTCTCTTCCACCTCCCAACTGAAGTTTCCTCTGTAGGATTGAGAAGCGTTAGAGAGAGGTAAATAGTGCTCGTGGCTTTTTCACTCGTTTCAACAGTTCGAGTAAAAATGTAGTGGAAATATGAAATAAAGCAGAAGCAAAACAAGCGCTAACACTTTTCTTTTACTTAGTTCGGAGCATGTGACGACTCCTACTCCAAGGCTTACACTCGTTGAGTGTTTACTTTGGCCAATTCATTATCAATCCGGAAATTACAAGTACAATAATTAAAGTACAATAATTGAAATTATACCGACAACTATAAATAAGGAATTTCGGGCTTCCAGTTGTCGAAGTTGTGTTACAGCTTCGTCAAATTGTCTTTTGAGCAGCATGCAGTATAAAGATTATGAAGAACAAGTGTATTTCAGCACCTGCTCGAGACTGGCTTAAATAGCCTGCTGAAGGCGCCTTCAGCCTCCATGGAAGTTGTTAGGGCCATTTGGTGCTAAGGGGGGTGAATAGCTCGTTGCGCTTTAGTTGCTTGCTCCATGATGATGATTTACAACGGATAGTCTTCACAACAAGCTCACAATGCTAACAATAGAATTTACTTGATATCCACCTCAAGAAGAGGTGACTAATTCAAGGATCCACACGCGACACACACTTCACTAATCAAAACACTCCTTCTCAGAAACTACCGAAGGAGGAGAAGTCATGTACAAACTCTTAATACAAGAAGAAAGAAAAGGGAAGCAAATATAAGTAAGATCTTACCAGATTTATAGTATGAAAACCTAACCCTAGCTTCTTCTTTTTGTGTGGAATGCCTCTTGATCTTGGAAGTGCAGCAACCCTTTGCTCCAAGAAAGCTTCAAGAACTGGCATGATTCTCTGAGAGTGATCGCTGGTAGTAGAGTGAAAGAACTTCGGAGAAGACGCTCGCCAATGGCTTTATCTTGCGCAGTGGTTGTCTCCCAATCGATCGGTTGATCGATTGGGGAGGTTGAATCGATCGGTTGATCGATTGGGGAGGTTGAATCGATCGGTTGATCGATTCAGCCTTCATCTGTGTTCTCTGAAAAACGCTTGAATCGATCGACGGATCGATTCAAGCTTTCTCGCGATTGTGCAAGAAAAATCAGCCCCTAATTGATCGACCGATCGATTAGATGTGCCCGATCGATCGGCTAATCGATTGGGAAGCGTTCTGTGCCTGTAATAAAGGCTCCTAATTGATCGACGGATCGATTAGGCCGCTGCTTGTTGCAGCACAATGCCAATCGATTGGTTGATCGATTGGTCTCCCCTTGACTTGCTTAAACTAAGTCTAGGGTCCCCAAACTCAACATCCGACCAACTATGACCTGTTGGAACCTCATCCCTAGCATCCGGTCAACCTTGACCTGCTATGACTCCTTCACCAAGTGTTCGGTCAATCTCTTTGACCCACTTGGACTTTTCTCCTTGTGCCAAGTGTCTGGTCAACCTTGACCCACTTGGACTTACCGTCTTATGTCAAGTGTCCGATCCTCCATGACCCACTTGGAGTTCCACCATATGTCCGGTCACCCTTGACCCATATGGATTTCCTCTTACCAAGTATCCGGTCAATCCTTTAACCTACTTGGACTTCCCAACACCAGGTGTTTGGTCAATTTTGACCCACCTGGCTTTCCACGTGCTTGGCTTCACTCACCAGGACTTTCACCTAGCTTCACTCACTAGGATTTTCACCTTCCTTCACTCACTAGGATTTTCCTTTGGCTGGCTTCAATCACTAGGACTTTAACACTGTTTGGCTTCATTCACCGGGATTTTCATCTAGCTTCACTTACCAAGACTTTCCAACTGCCTAACCTCTAGTTAGGACTTTCCTAGTTAAATATCCGGTCAGCCTTAACCCACTTAACTCTTCTTCACACCAATCTGGTCAAATCCTAACCAGAGGAGCATTGCACCAGCAATCTCCTCAATCGGACGATTGCACCTACAATCTCCACGTATTGTCAAACATTGAAACTAAAACACCAAGACTCAGGCTTGAGCCAACTCAAGCCTAATCAACCTGGTCAACCTTGATCCAGGGGATATTGCACCAATAATCTTCC
This sequence comes from Zingiber officinale, assembly GCF_018446385.1. Lineage (NCBI taxonomy): Eukaryota > Viridiplantae > Streptophyta > Magnoliopsida > Zingiberales > Zingiberaceae > Zingiber > Zingiber officinale. The sequence goes on along the minus strand of NC_055999.1, from coordinate 64,875,032 downwards.
CCTTTTTTATGTTTGACAATACCTTTAAGTTAGGTTAATCCATAGCCCCAACTTCTTCCTCATGCCAAAGCATGAATGAGGGTTCCTTCATTTTCTCCCTTTCCTAAAAGGCAAACTCCCTCTTGAAGTAATGAAGGCATAGTACAGACCCTGCATTCTCCCCCTAACTTTCCTAGAGGGGCAAAAACTTAACTTAAACCCTACATTCTCCTCCTATTATCACACATAAAAAACTTTCCCCCTGAAAAGTTACCCAACGTTGTTCACAACCTCACATGTTGTTCACAACACCATAATGAAGGTCTTATACCCTTCATTGTATTCAATGTTCATTCATGAGCATTAACTGTTTTATAAACACAATGAAGATCTCATACCCTTCATTATATCTAATGCTCACCCTTAAGCATATACAACTATACAATGAAGATATCCACTCTCCATTGTTTCCTAATGCTCAACCTTGAGCATTTGTCCAAAAGAAGGATATACCACCTTCCACATCTTCGGAAAATAATTTCTATGTCTTTAAAGAGTAGCTCTACCTAAAGACGTGCTCGAAACTTTTGTCATTGCATCAACAATGACTTGGAATCCCTAAATCTTTAGGAAACCCAACATTTGAAGTTTTGAGGTTCAAAATTCAATATTGAAACCAAACCTCAACCTAAACTTCAACTTAGTCTTCCCTAACCAATCTTGTAATACCCCGGTTCTGAGATTCTAGTTAAGTATGGCTAAAAAGGGTTAGATGGTACTATCCATATCACCAAGGTGCACCTTCCTTTTCGGAAGCCCAAACTTAAGAACTCCAAAGTTAAGCGTGCTTGGCTTGGAGAAATCTAAGGATGGGTGACCTCTTGGGAAGTTTTCCAGGGTGCGTGCGAGTGAGGACAAAGCACGCTGAAAGGACCTCCGGTGGTCTGTGGAGCTAGTCGTCAACCCGATGGACAATTCTGGTAGCGTGCCCGGTTCGGTTCGGGTGGGGCCCACCCGGCCCGGGGCGTTACAGATGGTATCAGAGCGACCTTGCGACCGTGAGTGCGCCTGTGGCAGGAGCACCCAGGGCACCACCTAGCGAGGGAGATTATGAGATTTGTCTGTGGTGTGATTTGTGGTTACACAACGAGGACGTTGTGTCTTTAAGTGGGGGTGATTGTAATACCCCGGTGCACCTTCCTTTTCGGAAGCTCAAACTTAAGAACTCTTAAGTTAAGCGTGCTTGGCTTGGAGAAATCTGAGGATGGGTGACCTCCTGGGAAGTTTTCCAGGGTGTGTGCGAGTGAGGACTGTTGGGGTTGCAAGGTTGCAAACATAGTCCCATATTGGAAACACATGGGAAAGATCATGGGTTTATAAGAGAAAAGATATCTTCATTGGCATGAGGCCTTTTGGGTAGAGCCCAAGAGCAAAAACCATGAGGGTCTAGGCCCAAAGTGGACAATATCATGCTATTGTGGAGATATCTAAATTCTTTTCGATCCTACAATTGGTATCAGAGCCTGGACTAGCAGAAGGTTTAACCACCGACTGTGCACAAGAGCTATGGTCTGATTGAGACATGTGGGTACAATATTGACCTCGAACAAAGAAAGTGGGGGCTCCTATGTTCGGATCAAGAGGACCAGACACCAGGCAGGAAGTCCTAGTTGTGACTAGGCAAGGAAGTCCTAGTAGGTCGAGTGGACCGAGGGGCAGGAAGACCTGGTGGGTCGAGGATCGGACATGGGAAGCCTATGGTCCTTTGTTTGAGGGGGGGATTGTTAGGGTTGCAAGGTTGCAAACATAGTCCCATATTGGAAACATATGGGAAAGATCATGGGTTTATAAGAGAAAAGATATCTTCATTGGCATGAGGCCTTTTGGGTAGAGCCCAAGAGCAAAAACCATGAGGGTCTAGGCCCAAAGTGGACAATATCATGCTATTGTGGAGATATCTAAATTCTTTTCGATCCTACAAGGACAAAGCACGTTGAAAGGACCTCCGGTGGTCTGTGGAGCTAGTCGTCAACCCGATGGACAATTCTGGTAGCGTGCCCGGTTCGGTTCGGGTGGGACCCACCCGGGCCGGGGCGTTACAAATCCATTCTTGCTTTCAGCATGAAAACTCCCCCAAAATATGTACAAAAATATTCCAAGGTATTAGGAATGGTTACCTAGATTAAAAATGGCTTAAAGTGCTGAAATCATACATTTACAGCCGAAAACAACCTTCTCAATAGATTGAAGTTGGAACTCAATCGATTGAAACCATTTCAATCGATCGCCTGATCGATTCTGCGAGCATCTGTTCACGAAAATTGCCTCTGAATCGATCCATTGATCGATCCAGGCAGGTTGAATCGATCGGCTGATCGATCTAACAAGGCTCTACTCACAAAGAAATATAGTTCAATCAAGCGACTGATCGATTGAGGCTTCCTAATCGATCGACTGATCGATTAGGTTTCTGAAATTTTAAAATCCAATTTCAGCCGAATTTTAGAAATGCCCTAAAATTCTACAAAATTCTAAAAATCATGAAAACTCTTGTAGACACTGTTTAAGATATATACTATCATAGAAAAATAATTTGCTAAGAAAATACATCTTATTTTCAAAAATCGACATAAAATTGGAAACTTGTAAAAACTTCAATATTTCTTCCAAGTTTGTGTTTAACTTTTCAATGATGATTACTATCAAAAGATAGTCTTCACCAAAGTTTTTCAAAGTATATTTAACATATGTTTCAAAACCAATATCCAACCATGTTCTTTGGACTCAATGTACTTGATTTGTACATTAGCTTTCCCAATGATTGAAGTACACATAACTATGTGTTTTGATAAAATCAAGACTCAAATAGATGCACTAAATCAACATCTTGAGTCTTTTTCATCATCCTAACATCTCATTTGTATCTAATGTGTACTAAAACGCATACAAGTTACCTTATGATCCTTTGTGAGATGTAGATTTGGTTTTGCCCTGAAGAATAATGAGTTATGGCAAACATCAAGAAGAACTAATTTTTAAAAGAAATTACACTATTGCTACATGATCTATGTATGACATGTCATGGTATTTTTGAGTTTTTCGTAATAAAAATGAATGCACACATGATGTCATGGCATATGATGGGCAAACAATCATGACAAATTAGTATAAATAAAATATACCTAGATTACCTATCTAAGTATCCTTAAACCTTAGCTAACTTAAAATTAAATCCTAGATTGCCCACTTTTTCTCAAGAAAACGTCAAACTCCCAATTTTGACATTTCTTTTGCTTTTCTTAATTTTTGTCAATTTAAATTAAGCATAATTCCTCAAGGTTTGACACATTTTACTCTTACAAGAGTAAACATCTTAAATTAAGGCCTAAATTTTACCCTTAACTCCTTAAGAAAATACCAAAATCTCAACTTGTTATTTCTTTTACTCTTGATTTATTATGCCAATTAGGTTTGTATCCCAAACCTCTATAGTCATTGGATGACTTTTGTACTCCTAGACCTAGGATATGCTCATTTTGCCCTTTTAGGATATTTTCCATCCTCTTTAGGGTCTTTTCTATTTCATCAAGCCTTGACCTCAAGACTTAATTTTCTTTCCATAAATTCCTAGATTTTGATTTTTCATTTAGTCCTTGAGCATTTTTATTTCTAGCCTATAACTACGGTCCTTAGTATTCTTGCCTAGTTTATCCGCCTTCCTAACCTTAGGTGAGGTAGTCTTAGCATGAAAAGCCACATCATTTTCATTAATTCTACCATGTCTCCTATTTTTATGGTAAATAGCATTAAAATAATATAAGTTAGAACTAGCATGCTTTTTACCATGATTTAAAGAGATATACTCAATAAATGATACCTTGGGGTTTACCTTGGAAGCTCCCCCTTGACTCGTGCTTCCTCCTTTAACTTTGACCTCTTTCTTCCCCTTAGGACATTGACTCCGATAATGTCCTTTTTGGTTGTAAGAAAAGTACACAATGTGCTCCTTGCTCTTTTTTTTATTGTGAGGGCGGTCTCCTTGGGCTTCTCCTTACCCTTAAGTGTCACTTGACCCTTTTTCTTGGCCAATTTAGGGCACTTACTTTTGTAGTGCCCATGTTCCCTACACTCAAAACATATAATATGATTTTTATTTTTAATTGAACTAAATATACCTTCATGTGTAGGGATGTCACTCGATCCTCCATTTGATTCTTCATGACTTTTGGAGGTTGCATCATCTTCTTCTCTACTTGACCCGGATGTAGAAGCTTCTCCTTCTTCTTGAACCGGTGTCAACGAAGGTCACTCCCCTTCAATCCTTGAGGTGGATGCCTCTTCATCTTTATCCTCTACATGGAATAAAGAGTATGCTCTCTCTTTGCACTTCTCGTTACACTTCGTTGAGGATGAAGCTTCTTTTTCTTTCGATGTTGAGCATCTCTCAACCTCAGTGTTCTCCTCCCTTTGGTCTTGCTCCAATGAGTTGCCCTCTTTGGATTTCTCTTGGTTTGGTGTAGTAGAGGGTTCTTCATGAATCTTGACCAATTTTCTCCACAATTCTTTTGCATCTTCAAATTCTCCATTTTTGCATAGAATTGTGCTTGGCAATAAACTAACCAATAATTTGGTTACCTTGTCATTCACCTCATACCTTTAGACTTGCTCTTGGCTCCACTTGCTCTTCTTGAAAATTTTGTCTTTGCTATTTGTTAGAGCTTGGAAACCTTCCATTAGAGCAAACCATTGCTCTATGTCTATCATAAGAAAGTTTTCGATCCTTGATTTCCAAGAATCAAAGCTCATCATTGTGAATGGTGGAGGCGCCCTTGTATCGAATCCAAGTTCATCTTGGAATTCCATCTTGAAGTTGAGCTTTTTGAATTCTTTGACTTTGATGAACTTGCTTCGACTTCTTCACCCTCTAGCCTTGTTGCCCCTTCCGACGATGATTCCGGTAAAGAGCGACCTTGCTCTGATACCACTTGTTAGGGTCGTTTAGTGCTAGAGGGGGGGGGGGGAGGTGAATAGCTCATCACACTTTGGTTGCTTGTTCCGTGATGATGATTTACAACGGATAGTTTTCACAACAAGCTCACAATGCTAACAATAGGATTTACTTGGTATCCACCTCAAGAAGAGGTGACTAATCCAAGGATCCACACACGACACACACTCCACTAATTAAAATACTCCTTCTCAGTAACTACCGCAGGTGGAGAAGCCTTGTACAAACTCTCAATACAAGAAGAAATAAAAGGGAAGCAAATACAAGTAAGATCTTACAAGATTTATAGCATAAAACTCTAAACCTAGCTTCTTCTTTTTGTGTGGAACATCTCTTGATCTTGGAAGTGCAGCAACACTTTCCTCCAAGAAAGATTCAAGATCTGGCGTGAATCTCTGAGAGTGATCGCTGGAAGTGGAGTGAAAGAACTTCAGAGAAAGACACTTGCCAACGGCTTTATCCTACGCAATAGTCGCCTCCCAATCAATCGGTTGATCGATTGGGGAGGCTGAATCGATCGGTTGAATCAATTCAGCCTTCTTCTATGTTCTCTGGAAAATGCCTGAATCGATCAATCAATCGATTCAGGCGTTCTTGCGATCGCGTGAGAAAAACCATCCCCCAATCGATTGGTCGATAGATTGGAGGTGCCCAATCGATCGGATGATATATTGGGAAGCGTTCTGTGCCTGTGATAAAGGCTCCCAAGCTGATCAACCTTGACCCACTTGGACTTACCGTCTCGTGCTAAGTATCTAGTCCTCCATGACCCACTTAGACTTCCACCAGATGTCCGGTCACCCTTGGCCTATCTGGATTTCCTCGTTCCAAGTATCCGGTCAATCCTTTGACCTACTTGGACTTCCCAACACCAAGTGTCCGGTCAACCTTGATCCACCTGGATTTCCACGTGTCTGGCTTCACTCATCAGACTTTCACCTAGCTTTACTCACTAGGATTTTCACCTAGCTTCACTCACCAAGATTTTCCTCTGCTTGGCTTCACTCACCATAACTTTCACACTGCCCGGCTTCACTCATAGAGACTT